>NC_079381.1:21822500-22457500 GCF_021018895.1 Seriola aureovittata | reverse complement strand
TTTTTTTTTTTAGGGAAGTATATAAGCATTTGAAAGAGTGAAAATGCTGCTGCTGCGATTCAATAGCTGAGCTTTTAGGCGGTATTGACCAGCAGTGAGTCCACTCTTCTCTTTCTGTTGTTTACCACTCGCTTTATTCACCAGCTGCTAAGATGTCTGACGTGTGCAGGAACACTGACTGCTAGAAATGAAAGAGCATAAATACTAAATGAGCTGACGCAGAGAGTTCCTGTGGTTTCAAAAGGCAGCCATTGAATTTGTCTAAAAGGTAAAAAAAAATAAAAAGGGAGGGACATAAGAATAAATATTGAAGGTATGATTGGATCATTTCTGATTTAGAGAAGCTTGTTCCCAGACAGCTGTGGCACAAAACCTGACTGAGTTTTTCTTACATCACCTTCTTAATATGATTGATGGAGTCGAACGAGGACGGGCTTTCTGCTATATTTAGATGTTTATTACACATGAGGGGTTTCTCTTTTCAAATAAGCAATGTCATGTTCCTCTGTGAATCAACAGCGGTTTAGCAACATTTGAATCATAATTTGATGACAGATGTTTGATCATGTTGACATGCCTAACAAACACAGTGAAGGAACTTCCCTCCTTTCCTCCTAAAACATCTGGAAAACTTTTATTGAATGTCTTAATCAGGTTGCAGTCTTCTTCTCCTCTTTTATAGGCACATTTCTACCTTATTTCTGCCCTTAACAGCCTGTTTTTGTTCATTTGTTTCCAGTTCAAAGGGACATACGTACAATCCTACTCTTCCAACACTGATTCAATGAAACTTTAACTGTTTAACAATAAAATAATGTATTAAAAATGTTACTTAAAACGTTTAGACACCCCCACATTTCCTTTCTGTTGCACTGATTAATGGAGGACTCTACAAACACTTAAATCATGTTGACAAACACACAGCTGACAGACTGTAAAACTTCAGTAAAGAAAGAAGAGCGGTCGCCTGCATATTGTTTAATCTAGGGAATGAGAGTAATGTGTGCATGCGTGTGTTAGTAATGTTTTAACAACATCGAATTAGCCGGAGGCTGTAGTCAGCTTTAAAACAAGAGAGCTTCTCTGAGCCTGAACGTAAGCACACTGGAGGGGGGGGGGGGATTATTTAAGGAAGGACTATTAAAAGAAAATATTCAAATTCAATCGTGACATTTTCAGCACAATCATTTTTCCCCACTTCCTTTCCAGAACATCACCAATAATGTGCTCAGACGTGTTGACACCCAGAAGGCAGACTGAGCCATCTCGTTCAGAATCAGCAGATGCCGACACGCTGATTCATCGTCTACGTGCAGAATCGTTCCAGCTGCAGCCAGAGCCGCAAGAAACGGTACAGACATCGGCTCTCCGGCTCTAATGTGTGCAGTGTGAGCACAACAATAAGGAGGCTGGTCACATGTTCTTTGTGTGTTGGTCCAGCATCATCTACTGTGTTATTATCATTGCGCAACATGCAGTACTTAGATTGGTTTTTTTAAGTAAAAGTGCCAATACAACGATGTAGAAATACTCTATTGGAAGCAAATATCCTACAATATCCTAAAGTAAAAGTACAGTATCAACAGTAAAATGTATTTAAGTATTAAAGTAAAAGTACTTAATTCTGCAGTAAAATGTCTCCTGTTTATTATATATGACGTTATTAGATTGTTGATACTGATGCATCAATGTGTGAAGAGCATTTTACCGCTGTAGCTGGAGCTGCTTTAGATAGGCTAGTTCCCAACCTGGGGGTCGGGCCCCTCCAAAGGGTCATGAGATAAATCTGAGCGGTCATGAGATGATTAATGGTTTCCTGTGAAATATAATATAATTTCTCAAACAGTTCAGACCGTCTTCGAAGTTCAGAGGGGAAATGTGTCGTTGCTGGAACCGCTAACAACACCGACATCTTTCAGGGCAAGATCTAAATCTGGACAGTAGCTGGTAACTAAAGCTGTAATAATAAATCATGGAGTAAAAAGTATGAAGTGCCCAAACTAGAGCAGTACACTAACATAGTTATTTTCCGCTCCGTGTGAGATCGTACCTGTGTCAGCTGGACCTGCAGCTCTTTCTCTCTGCACTGGCTCTGCTCTGTCAGCGTCTGGTAGTCCTTCTTTGACTGCTCCGCACTCTGCTCCAGTTCTGGCAACAAAACACAAGGACATCAACTTTGTAATAACAAACTCCAACTAAATCTGAATATCTAATGAGCACTAAAGCTGCAGAGATACATCCGCTGTGTTTACCTTGCATGGTCTTTGCTGTCCTCCTGTTCTCCTCCTCGGCCGTCTCAAGCTTTTGTCTCTGAAATGGAGAAACATCAGCTTGACTACGAGCTAATCACTTACATAGTAACATTCTTGTACCTTGAGCTAACCAGGGAATAATTACCGCGTCCAGAAAACACGCAAAGTTAGTGGATGAAATACTTCTCTTAATGAGGCCACTTTCACGATGCCCATGAGCAGAATACCTCACAGAGAAAACATAAGACCCGGCAAATCTCCAGCTACAAATAGACATGCATTTTGTTTATTTATTTATTTATTTATTTCACATTGTTTGTTTAAAGCCTGAAAGAATCTGGCAATATTACAGATTTTAAATGGGCCACAGTGCGTTGTCCTCTTTTTTGGTATCTCTCCCCTGAGTTTATTTGTGGTTATGATGAATTGAGATTCTCCCTCTCTTACCAGACTGGTCAGCTGCTGCTCCACACAACTCTTCTCTTGCTGCACAGACTGAAGCTCTTTCTGTTTGCTCTCCAGGTCGACGCTCAGCTCGCTTATCTGTTGAGGACACACAGTATAGAGCGTACAGTATACACATGTACATCTGAGTAGAGCCATAAATTATGCATTATGATGGTAGCTTAAACAAACCACACGTAACAGTGACGTATGCCTATTTACATTAGTGGCTAAAAGGAGGGCTGTAAATAGGAATTACATCCATTCTTATAGTTTTACCGCCCTAAATGACATAATAACATTGTTGAATAATCCATTTTACAAGCACAGAGTCTTATCTAGTTGTGGGTGAGGCCTGACTGAACAAAACACCAGCGCTGGGAATTCTCTGACACTTTCCACAAACCTTTTTCTCTTGAGACTGCGCCTGGGCCTTGAGGCTGCTGATCTGTTGCTGAGACAGAGACGCAGCATCCTCCTTCTGCTGGGACGCCCGGAGCCTGAGCTGGAGATCCGCCACCTCCCGCTCCAGCTCCATGATCCGGGAGCGCTCGGACACGGTGGCCACCTGCAGCAGTGAAATGTAGAAGGGAGGCGTGAGGGCGAAGAGGAGACAGCGGGGCTGACAGAGGAGAAAAGTAGTGGAAATAGTAGACCTGGGTCGTGTAGTGTGAACCAAATATGACAAACTGCTTTAACCTGATTATTGTGATCTGTGTGGGATGTTACTGCAGCAAAATAACTCAGAATTAGCTGTTTGGAGATGAAACTCAAATCAAGGGTTCTGTATGTGAAAATTATAGCACTGCAACTGAGATTTATTTTTGATTTATCGTTCGTTTATAAAACATCAAAAATGTGAAAAACGTTTTCTCAAAATTACAGGGAGCCCAAAGTGACTAAATATATTTCATTTAAAATTATATAACAAAGAGAAAAGCAGCAAATCTTCACATGTGAAAAGCTCGGACGAGCCACAGTTTGACATTTATGCTATAATATGCTATAAATGGCTTCATTTAATTTTAATTTATAACAAAAACAAACAGAATTTGTATTATAATGTCTGAAACATATGTATTATGCATCTCTTTCATCTCATCTTACATTACTAAAGTAATTACCAAATTATCTAAAGTTATTTACTTTTATATTCCCTGTATTCCCGGAGCACTAATTTAAAAAGATCTGTTCCAAAAACAACGTCTGCGGTTCACGCCTCCTACCACGACAATTAATTAAAACTTTTACTTGTCAAACAACTGGAAGTCACTGGTAAAGTTTAGATATGTTGGTAAATGCAATGAAGGAGTTTGTGCATTAGAATAAAACTCTACATGCACTGGGTGACATGTTTCATCATCACCACAGACACACACTGTAGTTATTTTCACTCATTCCCACATACACTGTCCTGCTGCCCCAAAATACTGACTGGAGAATCGAATATGGATTAATCCGCCACTGAAAATAGTCCTGAACAAATTGAACTATTTCTTCCACATTTGCTCATTAAAAAAGGACAGTGTTCAGCTGATTTAAGAAATTACTCTTTAAATTATACATCTGTGAGGAGTTTGGTGGGAACCAGTGGGTTTGGGGCGGAGTGCAACAGACAGGGCGGAGAAGTTGGAAAGTTGAAAGACAGACTAACACGTTGTTGGCCTTTTCATGGGATTTGCTGCAGAAGAAAAATGTAGCACAATGGCAGCCTTATCCTTGAAGACCAACAACACTGGAAACAGGCATTTCCAAACTGTGTCCTAAGAAAACTTTCAAGCACACATGCATAAGTTTCAGAGCTCAAGGCCGATGAGATGTTAACGTCCCTGTGCCGGGACTAGTCGTGGACTAGGATACGTGGGAAGGAACTTGTGATGAATAAAATCATAAAGATAAATAAATAAAATAGTGTTTGCATCCTGTGGTTTCTTCGACATATTATTCTGCATATAATTATCAAACCCAGTGGGGGAGAAGCACATCACTCAGTGCTGCAGTGGGACTGGGAGTGCCAGCATTACCCTAGTGTCCTCTAAATCCCTCTGGAGTTTTTCAGCTTTGGTCTTTTCAAAGAGCAGGCTCTGCTCAAGCTCCTTTATGTGGGCATGCTCCAGCCTGGTCTGCGTCTGTTAGTAAGAGAGAGCAGGAAGAGAAGGAGAACAAACACCAATGCAACACTGACATGCCAGCCTTGTGCCACGGACAGAGAGAAGAGCAGTAAGTTGGTAAGAAAGCACCGATGGTTTCCAGCTTTTCAATTACATCAGTCGGTTGTGAGCAAAGGAAACGATTATTTGCTCATTCTGCTCTGAGGAATATCAGGAGCTAATTATTTCCATCATCACAATCTGACTCTCAGGTTCCTCGATACTTGTTTGATCGTATTCCAGCACCTGAAGGAGACCAATTCAGGCGGTAAACTCCTCTCAAGAGTGACAGAGATGCAGACAACGGAGAGGAAGATGGAAGCATGTATGAAGACCGAAGGCGAGGGAAGACAAAAACAGCTTTCAAGATCAGGCGTGTGGATGAAAAGATGATGAGAGGATGGTAATGTAAGTGCTGCAGATGGGTAGAAAAATCTCAGAGGGAGGGTAAGTGAATGAAGCACGAATGAATAAATAAAAAAGGAGCAGGGAGAAAGACGTAACTTAACAAGAAAGTAAAATGAATGATTCAAGGAGTGCAGGAGAAAGAAAAACCTTAGAATAATTGATTCAATCATCAGCTGTTATTTATTTTTTTTTTTTTTAGAGGAAATGTAAATTAGTGGCCTCTTATTTAACATTTTGAAGTCACTTAATGTGCTTAAGAAAATGAGAACAGAGCAAGTAAAAGAAAAAGAGATCAAACTCAGGTGTTCATTAGAAACCTGTGAAAAGGAGCGCTTGTTCTAAGAAGAACTAATGTAATGTAAAATAAGTTAATCAACTAGTTTGTCATTAAAAAAGCATCAGCTTCATAACGAGAGACAGATAGCTACAGTTAGCAAGAGAGTTGTTTAATTGCAAATCAGATTATATAACCACGAGTTACCTCGAGGTCTCCTTTGGTGATGCACACTTCTTCCACACGAAACTGCAGATCCTCCACTTTTCTGTCAAACAGGGACAATAATAAAACTCTGAAGTGTACATATGAGAGATGCTGTTGCATATATTCTTTATGAAGAGTTGGTATTAAAACTTGAAAGAAGAGTCAACTTTGTTTGGTAACCACGGGCCCTGGTGTCTGCTGTACGTAGCTCTCACACCTGTCATTAACATCCACGAACAGTGTCGTGTGCAGCTACAGGTAAAGTCACAGCACCCCCACCTTTTCTCCTCCTCCAGCTGGTTGAGCAGCTCCACTTTGTCTCGATCTGCCGCTTCCACCAGTGAACGCAGCTGATCGAGCTTCGCCTCCATCTCCAGGGCATACTGCAACACACACACACACACACACACACACACACACACACACACACACACACACACACACACACACACACACACACACACACACACACACACACACACACACGATACAGTCCCAGTTACAATTATATTCATGCTACTCTCACAATATAAAATCTAATTAGACGACATTTTAATTCTAGTAGTAGGAGAAGCAGAAGCTGAATCTGTAACTATTATAAAGAAATTGAAAAATATATATATTTATTATTATATTTACTGATCCAGAACATTTTCTGCAACATCAAAGCAACAGATGTGATGATGAAGCAGCAAATAAAAATCCAGTTTTTGTTCTGTGCTTTGTGTCGTCTCCCCTGCAACATGCTGGGGACCTGTGCAGTGACTACCAGGATATTCTGATGCATGTGTATAAAAACTTTATATGCATCATCACTTGACTTATGTTGCAATGCAGTCTGCTGAAGCACAGACATTTCATGGGTGTGTAAAAAGTGAAAGTGTGAAAGCTCTTCCTGTAAGGTCCATTTAAGGTCATTTTCTAACAGCAGTGAACAAACTCAGAGAAACACAAACCTTGAGGTGTTATAGTGTTAAAAGCTGTTATGAGTAACATCTTAGCTTCATCACACATCCAGGAGACACAGAGCAGCTTCATCAGTATTTAAGCAACTCTTCTGATATGAATTATTAAATGAGACTTTATTAAAAAATAGAAAGGGAAGTTAATCATCTTTATTATGTGTTTCTCTCTGTTGGCCCGTGTTCATGTCCGACTGCAGGAAACATCCACGTGTGCGTGTTTCTCACCTGGTCCCGGCCTTTCCTCAGCACAGCCAGCTCCTGCTGCACCTCTCCTGCGTGGCTGGTTGCCTTTGCGACCTCGCATCTCTCCAGGTCTCTCTCAGCGAGCAGCTGCTCGATGTGCTGCTGCTTCTCCTTCAGAGCCTCCTGCAGCGCTGTGGTACCAGAAATCTTACGAGCGTACCGAGCAGACGTCTCCGTCAGCTGGAAAATCACAACATACATCCATATTGAAACACTATGTCTGTTAACTCATATTGTTATTGAGTATTTTACCTGGGAGAGACAAAGTATGACTTACACAGTGTAATTAAGGCGCCACAAAAACAAGTCTAATTTAATACGAGCAAAACATTAATCTTTCACATAATTTACCTCTTTCAGTCACACTAGGAGGAATTTAATAAGTAGAATAATTTAATTCAAAACAGGTAATTGTGCTCAGATACACTGATGCAGAACACCCGGTGTGCAACCCAGAAATCAAATTCATTTATTTTGCCAAATACATTTAGAGAGAAATAAACTGCTGCCTGTGTTTTTTATGTTTTTGTACCATGTGCACGTCTTAAGGAGATGGTAAAGCTTTGACACTAGAAACCACAGTTCCTAACCACAAGTGGTTATGTTAGGACAACAACCGCACTTTAAGGTTGGAGGTTAAGGTTGGTGAAATACTGTGGTTTCAGTTAAATAAACGTTAACTTTAACTTTAACCAAGAACAAGATCTTTCCATAATAAACTTTGATTTTTTTTTCAAATTAAAACATTATTTTTTATTTTAATTTCTAGCTGAAATTGTAGAAAAACAAATGAATATGTATGTTTCCAATGAAAGTCGTAGAGATACGTTTACAACCTGGTAGATACATTTATTGGTTAAATGTTTGCTCGTTATGTAAATGTAAAATGTAACTCAGGTGATATTATGTGTCTCTAAAAAAAAAATAAAGTTAAAGGCCGCAAAGCGTCGTGAACGATGGGACACGAAGGAATAAAAGTCACCAGGAGCCTCATGTACAAATGTCGCACAAAAACGTTGCGTACGCCAACAGATGCATCAAGAGTGACACGAACATGAGAACTTAAGTTCCTCCTCGCCAGCCTCACGTCCAACCTCGATGAGGTTTGTGCCGGTCGTCCTGCAGCCGTGTTGTGCCAGCTGCGTGGGACGGGCTCATCCGTAGTCCCATCGATGTAGTTGACCAGGATAATATTACAGCGCAATTTGCACAATTGTAGCCAGAAGCGGCTTCTCTTATGTAATCGGAGCCTCCGACTGAACACACACACACACACATCGCTATAAAGGCACCATCAGAGGATGAATTTGCTTATGTCAATAGAACAAAAACATCTCCATTCCATAATGCTATGCAAATATGTGATGCACAACTGACTGACGTGGATCAGCCCATGATTCATTTATCCTAAAAAAAAACAGCACAGTCAGGGGCAGAATACAAGCTGGCAGGGTGCAGGACGGGTGGCTTCTGGATAACAAATTAAGTCATGAGTTTAATTAATTTAGGCTCAACTCCTCTGAAGCACACGAGAGCACATACACCCCCAAATATCATGTTGTCTTTAAGACGTCATTAGACAGAATCGGTGCTTTGCAACAAGCCCCCCCCCCGTTTGTCCGTGTGAGTCATTTACTTCCGTCGATAAACTAATGCGTAAAGTTGGAAAAGAAAGTCTTTTTTCTCTTCTGTATGTGTTTAGAAGATAGTGTATGGTGGATGTAAAGACTACACGCAATAATCCAAATACTACCGTAAACTATTTTAGTCATTTCAATCAAGAGAAAGTGCAAAATGTACAAGACAAATACGACCGTTCGGGTGCAAGGCCGGTCAGGCCCCCGTCACATTAACAGCCTCCGCCACACTCTCCCGCTTTGTTTGTTTTCTGTTATTATTAATGCCAGAGGACAGAGGGCAGAATAAAATCTTTCTTTTCTGAACTCACCTCCAAACACGCTCTCTGCTTGGTTTCGCTATTTTTCCTGATTCTGTCAAGAGGTGAAGCCAAGACATTTATACTCATTATGATATTGAATTTAAGGTGGAGAGAGGGCGGAGAGTGGCATTCGTGCATGTGTGCTCCATTTTAACATTAAATAGGATGTACCAAGAAGATGTGTGTGGACTCCTGCGTGTGCACGGTTTCAAACATGTGAATTTTTTGGCGCGTACGCTGCTTTCCAGCTTTGTACATTTTTGTTCCCTCTCACTCAAAGCTTTTCAGACAAATTTTCAGCCTCCACAAATTCAGCTACAGCTCACACTGAAGTTTGAGGACGAGCTGCATGAGCAGTCGACATGAAGCCCTGAGGCGTCGCACAGAACCACAGTGTGAGTCTTACCAGTCCTGCTCGGCTGGGTTTGCCGCTGATGGAGGAGGTGGCGGAGCTGAGCGAGCTGATGGAGGAAGCGCTGGGGCTCCTCTTGAGGCCGGACCTCCTCCGTGAGCTCTTGGCCTTGGTAGGTGTTGTGCAGGGGAAGCCGATACGAGTCACCTTGTGGACCGGAGCGAACAGACCGAACCTGGGCATGCACTGGAAGTATCTGAGGGGGAAACAGGTCGCACAGTCAGAAACTGAAGCTGAGCCACTGACGGCTGCTGGTTTTAGGAACAGTTTGGTTATAGGGTATTGTATAATCGTGTTAAAACAGATATTATATATATTATTATTATATATTATGAATGCTCTTCACCTGGTCCCTGCTACAGCTCCATCATTCTTCCCGAGTGGTTCATCCAGTTCCACTCCACACCAGTCTCCCTTAGCAAAGTCTGTCTCTCCCAGAAACCGCACGACTCCTGCCTTGGTGCCACCCACCTATATGTAAAAAAACAATCAAAATTATCTTTGATTTACTATGTTCTTCTTTTTTTCTCTATTTGTAAAAAACATCTGTGCCAGTAAATAAAGTTTATAGGTTATTATTTGACTTCTCTTACAAACAGTAGGAATATACTACGTTTTAATACTTTAATTAACTGGAATAGTGTTTGCACTCATATGAGCAAACCTTACAGATTTTCTGCTAAATAAAGCAACTGTTACGATGCGTTACCAGCACTCGGTCTCCCAGCCTCAGCTCCCTCCTGTTCTTCTTCATGGAATCCGTCTCTGAGAGGTTTGACACCGACTCGCTGGACGTGAGCATGCGGTTAAGTGCACCACTGGTCTTTATGCCGGTGCCCTGAGCTGAAGGAAGAAAACAGTTGATATGACACAAGAAAGCAACAAGCACAAATCAAACAGCTTTTATTTTACCGGAGAACACAAGTATCGGTCTTGGTGGATGTTACCAGTTGAGGTAGCGGTGACAGGTGCAGCCTCGCTGGCTGCGGAGGCTCCTTGTGCTGGGCTCGGCTGGCCCCCGTTCGCCTCCTTCTCCGGCAGTGCGGTCCTGGATAGCTTTGAAGGCCGCGTGAATATCCCCTTCCCATCCTCACACTGGAAGTACCGGACCCCTGCAACCGACCCGTCGTTCTTCCCGATCGGCTCGTCCAGCACAATGCCCGCCCACTGGCCGGGAGCGAACTGCGTGCCCCCGATAAACTGCACGTAGCCGGGCTTGTTGCCATTGACCCAGACCCTCTCCCCGATCTGATAGTCAGCACCTCCATCCGTGGTGGGGGACGTCACGCTGCCGGGGGGCTTCTCAGGAGGAACTGGCTTTGGAGCACCTGTAATCACAACTTTGTTTTATTAACCTCTTTTCACTCATATCAGTCAAATAAAAGCAAGTTTTAACAGGTGTGTGTTTTTTTTGTTTACTACCAACTTCTCAACTACTTGTGTATTTTCTTTTAAACATCAGCAGAAAATAAACCTTTTAACTGCCTTGTATCATTTTTGTGGAATACTAAAAAAATATTACAGGTTTAACTTCAATCAATTTAATCATCTGAACGACAGAACATCCACAATAAATGCCAGAGACGTCTTCAAATGTCTTGTTTTCGTTTGACCGAACATCCAAAACCCAAATATATTCAGTTTACTGTTCAGTTTTACAATAATCTGCTGCAGGAACATTTTGGTCGGAACTTAAAAACTATTGAGATTATACATCAATCCCTAATGTCATGAAATAACCATCCACTGCTGAAAATAGTCCCCAATAAATACACTATCTACTTAAGTCAGTAACGTTTAATAAAAATACTTTACTAATGATATAAAAACTACTGTTTAAATTAGTTAAGAATAAGATTAAACATGACCAAACATACATATAAACTTCCGATTTGACAGTTTTACTAACTTGGTGCAACAGGGAGATTTAAAGTGCTGATAATGATAGTCAGTTCACACCCAGGCACTGCAGTTACCGACACAGCTTCTCTTTATTCACAGCAGTAATGACTTTCTGTGCAAATGAACCATGATCATAACAATTAGCTAAAGTGCGATCAAGTATGTTGAGAATAAAAAAAAAAGCAGCAAGTTTTTAGGCTAAAAATGAAAGTTTTGATCACCACTTCCCCCGCAGATCAAAGATAAGGTGCGTGTCCTGCGGAGGTTAATCAACAGAGCACTTTGTGACTGATTAAAGGATGGACTCTGTAATCAGCTTGGCTCCCTGCTGAGGTTCAGAATGGCCTCAAGCTTTACTTAGTGCAAACAGCACAACATACAACACTGTTTTCAAAGCTGCACGTTGTTCCCTTTGCTTATAGTGTCATATTCATTATTTATACACAAATGTTTTCTTGTATTTTCCTGTTTCTGTTGCAGTCTGAGTGAAGATTCACCAGATAATATTAGATTAGACTCATCACATCCTCCACTAATATTGCCCCCCATATATTAAATGATTCCAATAACTGATCGGTTCTTACCAGAGGACGGGGACGTCTTTCCCGGCACCACAGATGGACGGAGTATTTTACTGGGGGGTTTGAGCCCGCTGACTTTGCCTGGTGTACTCATGGCGCCTTGTTTGTCCATGGTGAGCGGGGGGGTGTGTGGGGGTGTCTGGCCTGATCAAGGTGGGGGACTAGGCCTTCCCCACTACCCCATGCAGTCCCAATATGATATAAGAGAGCTGGAAAAAAAAAAACACACAAGAATGTCACTCAATCAATTTAAATATAAAAAGGAACAACATGAAATCAAAAGCATCAAATCCTCACACATGAAAAAGATGGAAATCTACTTTGATTCAATGTTATAAAGCAATAAAACATGAAAACTTCTAAGGGAGGGGGACACTTCTTTGTTAGCACGTTAGTCCGTCTATAAAGACCTTAAACCACCCATAAACACAACAGCATCTCTGTGGGAGCTGCTGCACTGCTCAGCCAGGCCTCCAAACACTAAACCCTTGTATAATCCCACTCTCTACAGCGCCCTCGACACCTCCTACTGTATGTAACCAAACCATAGCCTATTTATTATCACCCATTCAATAAATGTGAGCTCTGACTTCATATCACTCTGTACACATCTCTACTCTAGAGCTATAAATACAGATGCTTTGGCATTTATTGCACTTGTCAAGGTTTTTCCACATCAGTTTCTAAAATAAGAAATCGCCTTTTCTGACATTTTCAAACGACTAAGGTCAGATTTTTTTCCCACTGGTCTGTAGGTGGTGGACAGCGGCCTGAGCATGCTGCCATTTCACTCATAAAACTGATGATTCACTCTGACTCACTGCAACTAGATCAACAATGAGACTTCCAAGTTTCCTTCAGCGAAAGACGTGTGCATGGTGGCAAGGATTAGTTGACAAATCAATTATTTTGATCATCCAACTAATGTATTTTTGTAGTTTTTCTAGCAGGAAAGCCTCTAAAATCTGAAGATTCAAGCTTTCTGTTTGTCGCGCATGAGACTTCTGAATATATCTCCTTGGGTTGTAGTAAATGTAAAAAGGTGTTTTTCAATATTTTCTGACACTTGGCAAAACAATCATCAAGAAAATAACCAGTAGATTAATCAATAAAAAATAAATAAATAAATGGCAGTTTCATTATTTTCCCAGTAATGATAAACCAATCAATTGATAGGTTGTCTAATGCCAGCATATCAAATGTGAGTGTTTGCTTGTTTCCACACATTTCTATGACAGTAAACTCAACATTAACATTTAATTACAATCTATTCCCTCAGCATTTTTCACTATTTATTGGCATTTTATCAAATGAGCAATCAGTTGATTATTAAAGGAAATAACTGTGATACTCTTTGATAATAATAGTAATTGTTGGTTGTAAGCCTTACAGGACTTCTATGATGGAATAATATCACCTTGCTTGGGGAAGTATGACCAAAAACAGCTTTATAACAATATAAACTAAAACAATTCAGGTCTTAAAACAAGAGTATGACACAAAGTTCCCTCTACAAGACTAGGGCCACAAGATAGAGGATGGAGGATTAATCAATTAATTAATCAAATTGGATGTGGGGTAAATCTGTGCCCTTTGGGGCCCATGGGGGTCTGGGCAGTTGCCCGCTTTGCTCTACTGATAATCCCGCCTCCCTTGATCCAGTACCCTGGACCAGGTGAGAGGAGAAGCTTTGTCAGTGTGTAATGTTACCTGAACGCTCCTCCCCCCCGCCCAGCCGGTGCTGCCAGATCAAAACAACAAGCACACCTGGAGCTGTCAAACCCCCCCCCCCCCCCCCCCAACCCTCGGTGCTTCTCATGCTGCATCTCTGCTTCGTCTCCAGCCTCACACAGACACAGACACTCGCTGACACCAACCGACACGTACACGAATGAACCACAGCTGCAGCGGGAAAACACGATGAGACCAGCCCGCGTTGTTTGTGTCTGGGCTGGGCTCTTTTTTCTCCTTCCACCTACTGCATCCCTGGAGCTACTGAACAACTTGGGGTGGTTACACTTTTACACAACATCCGTACGCATTTAATTTCACAACGCCGGCTTACTGAGACCAAACCTGATATTTGGCGGCTACTTCCGGTGTTTAACGGCTGCTTCAACTTTACTCCTCGTCATATTTCTGTGTCCCTGCTGGAATGCCAAAGCTAGCTAGCTACAGATTAGCGAGAAACCATAAACTGGGGTTAACGTTAAAACCACTAACGCTCCGTTGAGGCGACATTACAGCAGAATAAGAGCAAGAATTGGCGGGAAAAGTTGCTGCGGAGGCTTACTTGGTGTCTTTCGGTTGAACTGGGTCTCAGTGCGGACTGTCGCGGGTCGGTACACCGAACCTTTCGCCGTTACATGTTTTCCCAGCCCCAGCCCGACAGCATGACGTCATCTTGGGAACTAATGCTGCCTTCACGGACCCAAACACGAGCCCGTACATCCCAGCACCGACGTGATTTGCGGTTTAATTGGTCGACCAATTTAGCATAAGGCTGCAACATAACAAGATTTGAAAAAGGAGAAGGGGTCTGAATAGTTTCTGAATGACTCCTGTCCTTTTATATTATTTACTGTGGTCGTGTCTGTGTCTGTGACCCTGAAGTGATGTGGACATCTTTCTCTTGCCATGTGTCAGACCTTTCTTTGGAAAATGAATAAAAACTTGAACGCAAAATGATAAATATGATTCCTCCTGTCAGAAAACACAACACAAGAGGACACATGGGACATGGCACAAAAGATATTTGTATTATTTTTTCCTAATGTTCAATTTATTCAATTGAAAACAAAGCAGAGCGCACAAGGATACAAAGACTGGAAATTTAAATGTGCACACAGAATGACAAAACCATAATCATAATTATGTTTTACAAAATCTGCTCTCTATCCTCCTAAATTCACAGAAAACCTCACACACCTTGCAGTGAATGTGTGAATTGTGCGTTTATTGACAGTTGACTCATAGCACTGAAGTCCTTTGACCTTTCCTATGGCTGTTCAACTGATTTGTCCTGTAAATATTATTTTAATTGATGGTATAAAATCAGTGTCTGCTGTTTAGAGTGGAAATGATTGACAATTGAAAGGATAAAAAAAGAAAAATGATGCAGTATATAACATCTTAACAATTATAACCTTTACAAGCTTTTGCAGTTAATATTTTACTATTCTATTACTATTATTCAGTTTTAATGGCTGATAGTTCCCTTATTGTACGCGCCAACCACACTCACAAGGGTTTATGTTACACCAATACAAGTACACGACACAAAGCTGCTAATTTTTTGAGTGGGTAATTTTCTACATTTTTCTAAGTTATAAACTGGCTTAATAAAATTCAATAGCCAGGCCTTTAAGTTGTATTATGCAGTCATGTAACCAGTTAAAATTCACAGTGACCCTGCAATGTAAGCAGGGAACACAACAGCTCCTGTCTTTATAGCTTTCTACCATCAATGCTGGAAATATTATCAGTTGACTCTGCCTGATCTTTGTCATTGCTCCTTCTCAGCAGTTTATTCAGGAGATTCTTGAAGGTGCCACTAAAGGCAGGGCTGGAGAAATAATACACCACCGGGTTGAGGACGCTGTTAAAGTACGTGAAACACACCGACGTGTAGAACGCCAGGTTGGCCTCTTCAAAGTGTTTGCACTCATCATACCATACCTTGAGGATCCATACAGCGATACGTGATACAGTGCTGGGGAAGAAACAGATAATAAAGATCAAAGCAACAGCCAACACGAACTGAACGGCCCGTTTGATTTTCCCCTTTTTGTCAATAGTCCTGCTCTTCAGCTGCCAAGTGATTCTGATGGTGCAGAAGGCGACGATGGCAGTGGGCAGGGAAAACTGGACCACGTAGAAAGTGTTGTGCCAGGTGGAGAGGGGGTTGAAGCCCATGCAGATGTTGAAACTCTCACACTGTGTACGGTTGTTATTGTAGAAGAAGTGCTCATCAGCAAGAAGGTACCCGGTAGCAAGAAAAATCAGACCCCAGAGGCCAAGGGAGACCCAGAGAGCGTAGCCCAGGCCCATTCGGTTGATCCGGTTCATGGGGTGGACGATCTTGAAGTATCGATCGACGGCCACGGCGGTGAGGAAGAAGATCCCCGCCGCACGGTTGGCTGCCAGCAGAAAGAGCAGGATACGACATGGGGCATCGCCGTACAGCCAGTGTTTCCCACGCCTGTAGTAGTCTGCTCTGAAAGGTAGGCAGAACAGCACGATGGAGTCGGCAACAGCCAGGTGAGTCAGGTACACCGAGTTGGGCTTCCACTCGTCCATGTGAAAGATGAACATCCACAGGGCGACAACGTTCCCCATCAGCCCAAACATGAACTCCAGGATCAGTATCGGAGGCAAAAGGTGATCCAGGATGGGAGACTCGAAGGCGCAGCACTTCTCTGCGAGTGTAAGATTCATCGTTTCAACCGCCAACGAAGCAAAACACGAACCGGCTGCTCTACACAGAGTCAACATAGATATGCTGTACCTGATGACTTATTTGGTTGGGAGTCATGTTTGCGCTCATGCAAATGATTCTCAGACAAACATCTTAAATCCTGAGTGGAGCGAACATCTGTGCACTATGTGTTATCTATGGGGAAGTGGTATTGACCCAGAGGAGCATGGAAACAACTGTAAATGTTATCTGTCTGGGGAGTGTGCCTTCATTATAAAATTATTATGCAGGGGAGTAGGCGCTCTCATGGGTATAATGAGTGGGGTGCGTGAAAAACAAGTAACCTGCGGCCATTTAAATGACTCAGATAAAGCAGGTGACTAAAACAAATTATAACCCATTTAATGTTTTGAAAAATCAGACACAAACTTGGAAAGAAGACATGAGCGTACAGGCGAAGGAAACTGAAATTTATTAGCCTATAGTTTGCTTGAGTGAAGAACATTTGGGAGGGATTCACGTCATACCACACCTTTGGCAAACGAGAGAAAGTAGCTATTAGCTAAAAAAAAAAAATGCCAAGTGAGTGGCCAAGTCCGCAACTTTTTATGTACAGTAAATAAAATAAGTATAAAATGACTTAATGTGTACATTTGGCCAGGTTGTCGCTGTTACAGGTCACATCCATTTCAGTAAAAGTGCATATTTGGTCTTCACTTCTTGACTTCACCCAGATCATCAATGCTGTCATCATCCACCTGTGAAGAGAGATACAGAGATTAGACCGAGTTCAGCGTTTGTGATCTCGAAGCACAAAGAGACACCAGTTTAATAACTGAGGTTGTCCGTCCTTTCGAAGCTGTGATCCCATTCGACACTTTCTTTATGGGTAAAGGTTTCTCCGCCTGAGTTTTCCATCCTTTCCTCAATAAAACGCACAAACGCCTGAGGACAAATACACTACGACTGTTATGGCTCAAACTTAATAAAAAAAGGTGAAGCAGCATTCTGTTTTTATTCACCACATATCTCAAACAAACGTGGGGCCTGCTCCATCTCATCATCTCTTTAAAAGTGAGGTTTAAAAACTGTGCTGCCTTTTGTTGTCTAGGCTCTAAGGATGTTAGTGTGGGTCAGTCGGTTCACCGCTTCGGTCCCGACAGAAATATCTCAACAACTATTGGATGGTTTGTCAAGTTTACTGAGAACATTCATGTTCCTCTCAGGATGAATTATAATCACTTTGGTGATTTCCAGACTTTCCTTCTTACCTATCAGGTAAAAATTTTTTCTAATTTGTCCAATAAGATAAGACAAAAGTTAAAACTTTATTGTCCATTAGATTTGCATAAAATGGAAATTTATCTTTGACAACCTGGCAAGTTGGAGCTTGTGTCTCCTACCAGATGGCAATACTAAAGTTCATGTCAAGTATTAAGCATTAGAAAAACCCACTATATCAGTCTCTACATAAAGAGTGAACAAACTGGCAGTTACTGCAGAACTGTCGACAAACAACAATCCCAATCACACGTCAATATTCGAGCGTGAATCTCATGAACCCACATTTATCTCCCTCAGCTCGTGAGCTGTGGACAGCCAGTGTTTATCATAACTGCACTCAAGTACAACTGTCATTACATTTATTATTAATTATTAAAAAATGTTCAAACGACAGATAGAAGTTAAGGATAGATGAGAGATGTAATCAAGCCAAGCCCCGGCTCCCCTCGTGCAGACGTTCTTACATTATTCAACATCACAGTGTCGACACAGAGAGGTTCAAACCCAGTGCAAGATTACTAATTAAAAACTATCTCTGCTTCATCCAGTAAAAATGAATTTTAAAATGAGTAAATAAAGGCACAAAAGAGAAATCTCTCTGGGCAACATGAGGGTTTATCTTTCAATACATGATTTCCTTATGTTTTGTAGAATGAAGACAGCTCACCTCAGGCCACTTCTCTTGAATGACGTCGATTATGTCGTCTGTAAAATCTCCCTGAATGATTATTTCATCCTCTGCTGTAACTGAGGCACCACAAGAGAATTTCTGGGCAAAGAACCGCTGAGCCTCTTTAAGTTCAATGTCTGCAGGAGTCAACACAGGATTTATGTTAAAAAAAAAAAAAAAAAGCATTAACAGGAAGATAATTAAACAAATTTTGAGAACAATAAAACATAAAGCTCTTACCAAATGTTGCCAGGCCACACACACGAGTCACGTATTTCTTCTTGGCTCTTGGGATTTTTGCTATCGTAACTTTCTGAGGCACAGTCTTCTTTTTCTGTTTGATCTGGCCTCTTCCACCTTACAAAGGTAAAAGGAGATAAACCAGATTATTTAAGACTCATGATGTCACTCATCAACAAGAGGAAGATATTTAAATACAGAACGCAGTGAGGAATCATTTTCTTTAATTTATAATAGCTTAAGATTTCCATGAAATTAAACCCATCGCTTCTGATACCATTTAAGGTCAGCATGTTTTCTGCTATGGTCATTTCATGTATTTACATTCTGTAATTCTATCTGTGTGATAGTTTCCACTCTTAGTTTCTCATCTCCATGATGTATTCAAATTTCTATCTATGCACAAAGGATTCACAGGAAACGAAGCAGCATGTTATCCGGTCTTACTGATATCAGAGTCGCATCATGTTTGTTCATCAAAAATGCTTCTACAAAAAGAGTTATTTCTTACATTCCTTCACAATGTACTAAGATTTAATGTCACGGCGACATAAAATCAGATAGATGATTTACATGAAGAGCTGCAGGAGAGAGAGAGAGAGCGACACACTTCCAACTCCGCAGCCTCATAATAAACATAACTGTGGGAAAAGTACTCACTGTCTGTCAGACCGTCACTGCACTCATTTATGACTGAGGTCTTTATTTCTTGCTACTCGGAGAGAACAACTACTGAACTCAACAGTGTCACCAAATCAACCAGGATTGAAATCTTAAGGATCGTGTTTTTAAACAGGTAAACAGTGAAAGTCTCTAATGCTATGACACACAAGAATGTTATTTTTAAATGTATAAAAGTCATAATGCACCATAACAATCCTACTGTAACATATTCTGAATGATTTTCCCTCTAATGTTTGACACAATACCTCTCTTCTGTTTCTTCTTCTCCTCCTCCTCGCCTGCAGGGGGAGCGTCTCCAGTACTGGGTTCCTGCTTGGGTGCATTCGCTGCCGGGCCAGTAGGACAGAAATAAATAGGAAGACATTAAAACCAACCCAGCAACAACGCTTCTTACCTTTTCAAGGACTGCGACAGTTCATGTTCACACCTGGATCCCTTAAGGTCCGGGCTAGCCTGACTAACGACTAGTGTGCGTCTGTAAGCATTTCTTTCTACCTTCACAGTTGATTATGTGACATTAAAGACCTCGAATCAGGGATAAACTTCAACTTGAAAATCTATTTTTCATACGACTTCACCTTTTTTCTGGAGCTATTTCTGATTATGGATAGAAAATAATGAGCCTCATCAGTCCCTGTCAGAACCATTATTATTCCAAAAGTCCACATTCACAAAATTAAGTTTACATTTTTAATAATAAACGTTTTGGGGTTTTTGGGGGGTAAAATCTATCAAACCTTCAGGCTCATGCTCATTACATCAATATGACCCTTTAATGAAGCTGTTCCAGCCCAATACATCACTGTAGGTAAGAAAATGAGCGTATTCTCTTCACTGATGAAATAATAAAAATCAATAAAATCAAAAATCAACCGCACTGACCTGCAGATGGTCAGTCTTTATAAACCCGTGCTCTGCAGCCAAACATTGATCAAATCTTCACAACCTTACAACTTTACATTTTACTGGAGATCCCAAAGTTTCCAGAGATACCAAATGTGTCGGCTTGAATTTTTCTTATGTGTATAAAAAGGTTATTTAAGACATATGATTTTTCCATTATACAGAACGATGAAACCATTAAAACATGGTGGGTTTGAATATTTATAGAATATACAGTAATATGATACAGTCACAAAGTGTGTGATAAGATTATCTAAAGCTGTTTAAGGGGGAAGGCTGTATATTACTGTATATTGCAGCAATAAAAAGTGACAATATGAGTGTTGATGGTTGATGGCACTAGAAACAAGATGTGAACCCAACAAGAACGGGCATTAAGATTTCATTTCAGTCTCACCAGGAAATTGTGTCACTTAACTGAAGCTCAGGAAACACAAGCTATAACACAATATTACCATCTATAAAAATGACAGAGGTATAGAGCATCTCTTTGGCAAGAAACTCATGAGTGGCACTCACCTACAGTCATCCTGGCAAACACATCTGGGAAGTTCTTCTCAAGCCACTGCCTACATTTGGCTGGCTCAGGCATGTACTCACAGTACTGCAGACACGACCACAGTGTTATATTCAGTTATAACTCAAAGAGCAGCATATTGGTGAGTGCTTTAACAGCAACAGAATCGCCAAATTGTTTAATAATTAAACTTACCTCTGTAGGCAGAGAGCACACTGCAGAGAGAGAGAGAGAAAGAGAGAAAATAGTCACATTTCGAAAAGACGTCACAGTTAAATGTTGTAAAGATGCCAAACTCAGTAAAAGGTTATTCACTGTACCTCCACAATAAAGAACTTTCAGTGGGTACTTTGAATCACTGTCAACTGTCCCATGCTCTGATCTGCTTTCCAAAGAACCTGATTCCATCTCAGTAGTAGCCATCACAAATTATCTGAATAAAAGACAAGAGAAATGGACATAAACATTTAAGGCACAAGACACATTTACATATACTGTATAAATAGGACACGACAAGTTTTAACTTTGAGTTTATTCATACACGTTCAAATCGAGCAACGAAACAAATAATTAATGAAAAATAAGGAGCTGGTAGAGAGAAAAAAGCCCAGATAGCCTTATTAATTACCTATATCTGAATTATTTCAATTTAGGCACTATATCATGAGGAATACAACTAATAATTATTTTCAATACCAATTAATCTGCTGTCTATTTTCTGTCATGTCATAAAGTAGCAAAGATGCCAATCACTGTATATAAGAATCTCCTCAAACATTTACCATAGAACTGACTCCATTTGTCTATTTTCATATTTTGGCAACTAGGATCAAAAGATCCACCAGATAATGAAGTTTAGTGTCCGTCAGTATAGTGCAAGCATATAGGGCCGCCACAGGACATTGTTTTATTATCTATTAATATTTTGATTATTTTGTCGAGTCATCAACGGTTTTTTTCTTTAAAGAAAGTCAGAATAGGGCAAAACGCACATCACTATTTTCAAAGCCTACATTATCATATTCAAAAATTTATTTTGGTCCAACTGACAGATCACAATATATCAAATATATTCAGTTTACTGTCGCATTTGACAGAGAAAAAGCATGAAATGCAAATTTGAGATGCTGTGACTAACAAATGTCTGGCTTTTTTTTTTGCATTAAAATAAATGAATCATTGTTCATTTAACAAAATAACGGCAGATTAATCTTCTGTCCATCGATAAATCGTCGCAATTCTGACTGTTTTTGTAGAGAAAAGATTTTGTGAATAGTTGTGAAAAATCCAGATCAATTTGAAACATGAGAACGGAATCTAAATAAAGTTATAATAAAAGCTTAAAGCCTTCAATTCACACAAAAAGTGATTTGTTATTATCGGATTTGTTATCATCAGACTCTGCTGCAGTCATGAGTGAACGAGGCTCCTGCAAATATTTCATCATGCTAGCATGCTCTGCCAACACGGCTCGTACCTTTATCTGACAGATAGATGAGTAGCAGCTAAATAACACCATAAAACACAACTGAAAAACCTCGCATGTGGGTCTCACAGGCCTTCATTTAACTTAAAACTATAGTAAATCGTTAAATAGCTGGTTAGAAAGCATCAAGTCATAACTAGCCTCAGCTGGCTAACATGCGGCTGTTTATAAAAATCGTTTAGCCTAAATTCTTTTCATTAATATGATTTAAATTTCTCTATTATTGCAGGTCCCGTCTGTGTACGGACAAACTAAACTGTACCTTGCTGAAAACAAAGATTCTCCGAATATAGTTTCAGTGGTTTCATTCATCAGGTAACGTTGAGTCACCCAGCTGTCACCGTTAGTGGGCATTAGCTTAGCAGGCTAGCTAAGCTAACGCACCGCTAAATGGACAGGCTCTGCTGCTCTAGAACTGGATGAAGACACAAGAAATGTCGAGTTACATACCCCGCAAAAGATACTCTAAAACTGTTGTCTGTTCAGTAAAGCCGTTCGCATTATTAACGTTAGTCTGACTTTTAGAAAATCATTCTTATGGATTGAGGTTTAGTTGGCGTACTTAGAGCACGCCTTGTAGCGCTCCTTGTTCTGGTCGTTGTAGAGGTCGATACGCTGCGCTGACGTTCGACAGCGCCCCCTAGCGATCCGGAGAGCTGTTTTTAAAAATTTATTCAAATTCAAACTGAGAGTGACAAAGAATTTGAAAAGAAAAACATGAGAGCAAATGGAAAAAAAAGAGTTAAATAATTAAGGAGTTATTGGTGGGGAAGACATCAATATCGGCCCTTGCATGAAGTATAATTCTTCTGCAGTTGTTCAGTTGTATAATGAAAAATGCCAGTTTAGGGGTTACTGCCTAATTTCATTGTCCTACTTGTGCTGAATGTAAATGTACGTTGACGTTTGTGAGCTTGTTCCTCATTAGCCGATGCTCTTTGCATGTGTTATTGTCCCACTGAATGAAGACATGCATTTCAATTCAGCGCACATAAGCGTCAATTTGTTCCATTATCCAATTGGTACAATAAAAATTGAACAAGAAAGTCGAGAATTTACATTTCTTATTGCTGTGCCCTAGAACAGATTGGTGATTATTTGTGAACATGCAGCACTCTCCTCTAAAGTTAGAAACATTTTCATTTTCATTTGTCACTTATGACAATTAATCGAGATTTTAATGGAATATATGGAATACACAACTGTTGACACAAAGTCAGTGCCCTTGTGTTGTCTATGGACAACAGTTAAAATTGCTTTCAAATGAATGAATGTTAATGAATGTTGTGATTATTTATTAGTATTTTGAACTTCACACAAAGCTGCTGTTGGACTTATTCTTTCACTTCCCGCTGCAGTTCATGGCTTTTAGCTGCAGTTTATGAATTTTGACAATCCTTTATGGATTTTGTGTCACTTGCAGCTAGACTTCATGTTTGCTGGTTCACTCTTCAAGGCTATTGCATTGCGACAACTTGAGTCTTAAGGAGATACCCTACTGAACTCCATTCAGTGTTTTTAATGGCTCCTTTTATTCTCCTGTGTAAATGAAACTGAGTGATACTAGATCTACTATGGAGCAATATGTGAGGCTACATGGGAAAGTGGTCTCAGACTTTTGGACACCACTGTATATAAACTAACACTATACTGAGAGGAGTTCCTAATATTTTGTCCATCCCATTTATAGGAATTAGGTTTGACAAAATATTAGGAACACTTCTCAGTATATCCCAGTACACTTAAATATTACCACAATAACAGTTACAGCCTCCACAATGAACATTAAAATAAACCAACACTTCTCAAACAGATTCAGTGAATACTGAACATTATAATCCTCATGAAGGAAGATTTATTACAGGCCTGTTCCATTAAACTGCATTAGTTTAATCCAGGTTCACCCACTACATATATATGAATTAAATCTAAAAAATCAAGGACACTTACAAATGCTAAAACAAATCAGCCCTTTATTTATAGTTTTTGTTACAATGAGTCATGTGACGACCTTAATTTTCTCAACCAATGCCCATCCATCCACTGTACCACAGAACATGATGTGAGCTGCAAGAATTAAAGAAAGCACAAATTCTTACATACAGTAACAACATTGTCACTTGCCTATCGTGCTTCATGGTTGAAATGTCTTCTATGTCACCTTCTGTTTGTCCATTTGACACCAATCAAGATAAAACGGCACCAATCAAAAAAAAAATGCTAATGATAGCTATCCCCCCACTTGTTATTTAGTATTCTTATGAAATTGTTAAATTTATTCATCAATGAACAATGCCAGCAAGCTAGCTGCTAGTGCTAGCAAGCTAGGGTGTTTATTTTGCTTTTAATTTTCAAATTCGAATTAACATTTGAATATTGTCCACCGTGCAGCAGTATATGACTTTGAAAATGAAATGTCAACAGCTTTTCCATTTCATTGTAATATGGTCCTAGATTGCCTGTGCAAGTATGTGAAAATGAAAATGCAAATTGGTTTATTGTATTTTTTTCTTTTTTGCTCAAATAACACATACATATGTGGAAAATTAAAATGCTATTGTGGAATTACATTATCATTTGAATATGGTCCCCAATAGGCTTCCATACAGTACAGCCCTTGAGTACTTACTCGGTATTTTGTAATGAACCCAGAAGTTGCCTTTCGTTGAACTATTGCGCATGCGTGTTTCGTGTCGGCCCCGTCGCTCCGCCATCTTTGTCGGCTACCCCATTGTTCACCGTGGAGATAACAGCGGCGCTAAATCAGTTCATACTGCGCAATAAAATAACTTGACGGTGTCACAGGCAGCTGCCCGCGACAGTCGTGGATTTGCTCTCAGGGTTGCGACTTGTTCTCGGCCAGCAAGTTAAACAGAATGGACGATGACCAGCCCAAAACCCTGTAAGTGTGTGTGTGTGTCTGCGTTACCGTTAGCTAACCACTTGTACTCGTCACGTAACAGTCAGTGGCAGCTTGTTTTCCCCAGAACCGAACTCCATTCACAAAACGTCCTTTTCTCTGGTGTGCACGGATTGAACGTTTAAACTCATTAAAAATCCCACAGTTTAATGTTTTTGTGCGGTCTACACAATCTAACACGACCTGAAAAATTTAAACACATTGCAATGAGCTAACTGTTGGTAAATTCTCCTCATTGTTTGTCACCCCAGCAGGGTTTAACGCTAGCTAGCTAGCTAGCTAGCTAATTCCAGAAAAATCGCAAATCTCAGTCCAAAAAAAACGCATGGGTTCACACTGCTATCTTTAAAAAAAAAAAAAA
This sequence comes from Seriola aureovittata, assembly GCF_021018895.1. Taxonomy (NCBI): domain Eukaryota; kingdom Metazoa; phylum Chordata; class Actinopteri; order Carangiformes; family Carangidae; genus Seriola; species Seriola aureovittata. The sequence goes on along the minus strand of NC_079381.1, from coordinate 22,432,241 downwards.
AAGTCAAATATAAAATGTTTGTTTGTTATTCAAGTAAATGCGGTGTGCTGTGTTTTTTGTATGCCGAAAGAAAGAAAAAGACTAGCCAAAGATTAGTCAAATGTATCAAGACTGACGATGAGCGGAGCATTAAACTACCATCTTTTTCAGTGGAGTTTGGTGTGTCACCTCCTAAACGTTAGTTGGGCGATAGAATCATTATTGCCTAGGCCTTGGAACATATTTGTATGTATAGTTTTGTTACCAGCAACCTCGCCAAATCTTATCATAGGTCAATACTGATGTTAATTTTGGTTTTGTGTTATTTTTATTACCTGCCTAAGATTAACTCAATTCTATTTAAAGCCAGTAGTGAGGTAAAGCAAGGTCAGTAGCTGAGATCTCAATAATAATACTTATCCTCAGCTGCTCTCTATATTTGGTTGAAGAGCTGATTAGTACACACACAAGCATTTGCCATAAACAGCCTTGAGATTTCATTGTTTTGAGACAAGATCTTTTCATGCATGAAATTTGCATATTGCTGTATGCTTGTAGGTGTTTTGTTGTTGTTTGTTTGTTTGTGTGTTTGTGGTTTTGGCATTTATACATACACAGGTGTCTCATGGTAACATTCTAGTTCCAGCTAATGATTCTGTTCATTATCAATTTAAATTTGATGATTATTTGTTTGATTGTTTTAGTTTATGAAAGGCCGGAAAATAGCATATAATCACCGTTATAACTTCCCCACAGACCAAGGTGACATATTCAGATGTCTTGTTCTGTCTTTACAGTTGTCCGACATCATACACATCAACATATCTAGTTTTGTATCGTGTATGGCAAAGAAAAGAACCAAATCCTCACATTAGGGAAGTTAGAAACAGCAAATGTGAGGCATTTTACTTTAAAAAATAAGATGATTATTTAACGATCAAAATAGTTGCAGATTAATTTTCTGAAAATTGACTAGTTGAGTCGTTTTGTCTATAAAATATCAGATGAATTGTGAAAATGCCCATTACATTTTCAAAGAGAGTCCTTGTTGAGGTCATATAATGTAATGTATTCCACAATCAACGGTCCAAATCCCCTATAATCAGTTTTAAATATATAACAGAAAGCTAGCAAATACATTGAAGAGGCTGCATTCAGTGGATTCTTTGCATTTTGTTTAAGAAATGCAAAGAATCCATGGCTTAAACAAATAATCAATCATCAAAATAGTTGCAGATTAATTTTCTGTCAACTGACTAATCAATAAATTGTTGCAGCTGTGTAATAGTGTTTTTATATTGGGGTATTGTAACTTAAATGAAAGATCTCAATAATTCTTCCACCACTAATTTTTCTACTACCTTACAGGATTAACAAAACCTGCACTACCTACACAGGGAGGCAACCGCCCCTAAACCCCTAGTGATTTAGACAGAGACGATTCCTGCTTGTCGCTGTGCTCATAGTCTTCTGTTGATTGTAAATTCTTTTTTCTCTCCCAGGCAGGATTTTCCAACATGGAAACATTATGAGTAATATGCAACGTCTGTTTTCTGTCCATGTTTGTTTGTATTTAGGTATGTGGGGAATCTGTCCCGGGACGTGACAGAGGCCCTCATCTTGGAGTTGTTTGGCCAGATTGGACCCTGCAAGAGCTGTAAAATGATAGTAGATGTGAGTCGTACTTTTCTTACATGAGAAAATGTTTTTTCGGAGAATTCATAGATAAACACCTTGCTTCCCGCCCTTGTGATCTGATATAGTTATTTGTTTCCTCTGCTGTCCATCCTGTTGATCCACATCTATTTTTCAGCAGTAGAGCCGGACCAATAGAGGATATTTGGAGGTTTAATGATAACACTATACTGGCTGATATTCATTTCCTAACACAAACACATATCATAAACAAGGATTTTTGACCAGGATCCATTACATTTACTTATTGGGGGGGGGGGGGGGGGCATGGGGAGTGACTGAATTAGCTTTTACTGTCCTTTATTTGTCTCTGCTGGTCTAGTAATCTCTCTAAGATTTAGTTTTATATATTTTGCACAATTTGACAAAGAAAACAAATTGCATAGAGTGCAGGGAGAGGCTTATTTAAAGTCTCCACTTAAGTATGTAGAAATATCACACAATTATAAAAATACAAAATACAAGAAAATAATGTGACTACATAAAAATGATGAGAAACGAATAGATTCAAAATATATATATATAATAGAATTAACATCATTATTAACAATAATATCACAATAAGAGCAGAGGATGTGAGACTGATGTGTGTGCAGTATGAGCAAAACAACAACATGACCATTCTTATTTTCCATTATTTGAATTTGTCGTTGCGTATCAGCCGTTATGAACACTGATATTAATTTATCTGCAATGAGCTTAAATCGATGCATCAGTCCAGATCTATCCACAGCCTCCCATTTTAATACCAAATGATGATGTCATTACATTTGCTAGGGCTTGTATAACAGCCACAGTGACTTAATCTTTGTGTTTCCTGTACACTCCAGACAGCAGGTCATGATCCGTACTGCTTTGTGGAGTTCTATGAGCATAGACATGCCACTGCCACAATCGCAGCCATGAATGGTCGGAAAATACTGGGTAAGGTAAGCTATCATATCTCCTGGGTGAGTCAACTAGGGCAAAGCTGGGTGGGCAGGGTTGAAATGAAGTGGCTGAAAAAACCTGTATCTTATTAAACCTTATCTTACTTCCCTCTTCCACTCCACTTAATTTGTTTTATTCCCCCGTGCACATTTATTCTTTTGTGCACACTCTGTAATGACCGGGGTGGGAACACCAGACACTGATCTCTGTAATCTTACTGCTGTGAAGAATCCTGAGAACATCGAATCTAAATACTTACTGTGAGATTTTGGTTTTGTGTGTAACTGTTCACTGGTTTCTTGCAGTATTAACACATTCAGAAAGTCTTAGATTTAAAAACACAGTAATTACGTACACCACTTACTAGATCATTTAATGTATTCTGCCTTTAGATGCGTTTATTATTCCTCACAGTTGAAGGTGTAGGGGAAATGTTGTTGCTTTATTCCTCTACAAAAGGAAAGGGAAAACAAATTGTTAGGCTTTATACAATAACATCCATACTAATGATTAAATATCGAGTATTGATTTTTAGTAATATTGTCAAAAAAACAGAAGGTTTCCATTTTTACAGTCTGTTTTGCTGTCTAGGGTCTTTTTCTTTTTTTTTTTAAGTCAAGTTTTTATTGGGCTACAACTAATTATTGTCATTATTGATTAATCTGTCAGTTATTTTCCCAATTCACCCTTGGGATCTGTAATATGTCATGAATTTGTGGAAAAGGCATAGCTGAGATATTCAGATGATGTTGTTTTGTCTGATCAACAGTTCAAAACACCAAAATATTTAGTTAAATATCATAGAAAAGTAAGAAACCCAAACCATTGAAGAAGCTGCAACCAGTGAATATTTGGGCATTTTGAGTTTAATTTTCTGTTAATCAACTTATCATTTAATCAACAACTTGTTTTCTTTGTTTACACATTTGATCAGGGGTATTTTTTTAAAAGCCTCAATTAATTGATTGCCCACATGTTGTATGACGTTAGGGTCAGTTGTCACCACTGCACACAGCTGTAACAAATGCATTTAATATTCAGATTCAGAGGCGTTGATTCAACTGTCTGATCATTTTGGAGGCTGTAGTTTTGTTTTGACCAGGTGTACCTAATAAACTGGTAACTGAGTGTGTAGTTTGCAGATTTTTGTAAGGGTTAACATCACAGGTGAAACTAATACACTGAGAACTCAGGTGTACAGGTGTAATTCAGTTTCAGTTTTGGGGTTTTTTTATCCTTTTTTTGTCACTTCATGCTCCATGCTGTCTCTCCTTTTTTTTGATGAAGTTTTTCCTTGAGTGAGTTTGCCATGTGTGTGTGAATTAATTTAACGTGGCCCTGCTGCTGTGTAATCATGCTACATGTAACATTCTCTGATCTACTTTAACTGATGCTCTTCTGTCCCCCTACATCTTTACTGCTGTGTGTTCTTTTGCAAAGTTATTTCCACATAGAATCCACATAAGAGCAACTTCAAGAAAAATACATTCAGTTGAAAATATTTTATCCTCAACAGGTATTGAAGGACCATTTGAGGAGTATAACAAGTTCGTAAAAATCACTTGTTTGTAAGTCCCTTGTTATTTGGACCTTACTTCCTTCAGTTTTGCTCCAAATTTTTACTAGACTGAGAGTGAAATGTTCCTGATTGTGACGGTGAAATCTTGATATTCTCCACTGTATTTTACTGTTTAATTAATTAATGCAAAGGTATGTAAAATTAGATAATGATCAATTTGTAGTGGTGGTTTTAAGAACCCAAGTGTGACATACAGAGACCACCTTTATTAAAGAAAAAAAGTTCTCAATCACAAAATATGACCTAAGTAAAAGTGGTGTGTGACAAAACCTCTAATCAAAGAAAAAGCACCTTCCTTGCCTCTGCAGCCGTGCTTCACGTCTCACCTTTGTCTTCTTCCTCGCTCTCTACATCTGTCTCTCTTGCAGGAGGTCAAGGTCAACTGGGCCACGACGCCAACCAGCCAAAAGAAAGACACAAGCAGTAAGTAGTTCATCTTGTGATTACTCTGTAAATAATAATGTAACCAAGTGTGTATGTGTAATATATGTGCAATTTATATATATATAATATAATATTTAGTCTGTATGTACTTGTTTTCTCTTTCTCTGTTGTTGTTTTAAAATGATTCATGTGGTTTATTCTGTTTAGTTTTAACTTCTTGTTTATAGGCGGGTGGGGGGAGGTGTGTATGTTTTACAGGGGTGGGGGTGGGAGTGTTATGTTCTGGTGGTTGCTTTGTATGTACGGATGTGTATGTTATACAAGCATGAGTACACGCATTCACATGTGTTAAATTGTTCTGAAATAAATCAAGGTATTGTTAAAAAAATAAAAATGTAAATAACAGAATTTACTGTGTTTAAATGATTGTATGAACTACAATGTGAATGTTTTTTCTCAGGTCACTTCCATGTCTTTGTTGGAGATCTAAGTCCTGAAATCACCACAGATGACATAAAAGCAGCTTTTGCTCCATTTGGGAAAATATCGTAAGTGTATTCTCATGATTATTAGTCTCTGCCATTCGTGATTTTGTATTTATGTTTTTTTTATTTTCAACAAATCCCACAAAAAGACGTGTTAGTCTGTATTTAAAGACTTTACAACTTTTCAACTCTGTCTGTGTCTGTCAGCCCCAAACCTGCTGGTTTCTAATGAAGACATAAATGTTAGAAAAAACAGGTCACAAATAAATAGTTCCATTTTAAAAATGAAAATAAAAATCATAAGGCTCAGTAATTTGCTAAAACAGCAAAATGCTACTTAGATAATATAAGTAGTGAATTCACTTGGGACTATTTGCAGAAGTAGATTCAAGGTGTTTTTTCCACTTGGTCCCTTTCAGCCTTCAAAACAAACTCAGAGCGATTACTCAGCATTTTTGTGCACATGTGAACACTTATTATTATTATTATTATTATTATTATTAACACCATTATCATCAAATTGGGTCAGACCCTTTGGAGTGTGTCTCTCTTTTGAAAATGAAGCTTAGCATCATGTCACTCACTCAGTACATGAATGTGGCTTTATGATGGGTTTTAATAGTTTTTGGACGACAATGGAGCTTAAGATTAATCAGGCTTTGGACACACACACAATACTTTATTAATACCATCAATTCATCATCTTTGTTTTCAGTCGTCACATAAAACTCAAAATTGTCCCAGTTAAAGAACAAGTGAGATGAATAATAATAATAACGGCGTGTTATATTTGTCCCCAGGGATTGTCGAGTGGTGAAAGACATGGCCACAGGTAAATCTAAAGGCTATGGCTTTGTCTCCTTCTTCAACAAATGGGTAAGTGTGTGTGTGTGTGTGTGTGTTAGACGACTGAGAAAACATTAGCAGGCTCTGACTGTCGACTTAGTCGAAGCCAGGGTTCACAATGACAAGTTTGTTATTTTTTATAATTGGTGTGGGTGACCCAGGAGTGTGTGCTGTGTGTTTTCCCCCTGTGTGTAATCAGGATGCAGAGAACGCCATACAGCAGATGGGAGGACAGTGGTTGGGAGGCAGGCAGATCAGGACTAACTGGGCCACGAGGAAGCCTGCTCCTAAAACTACGAATGAGAGTAAGTTCACAGTAATTAAATATAGATTGACTGATGGACTTTATCTCAGCCAGCTTGTTCTTGTACTCTGTTATAAATCCTTCAGTTTCGTCTCAACTGCTTCACTTTGCTCCAGACTGAAATATCTCAACAACTGCTGGATGGATTGACATTAAATTTGGTACAGATGTTCATGCTCTCTGCGGGACACAGAATAACTTCTGTGGTAAATGACAAGTTCAGTTTAACAAGGTCCAGGACCGGTTTTCTGAAGCAGTAAAAACAGTGAAAAGATGGTGTAGATCACTGCCTCTGTTTTACAGCTGATGTTATTCAAATCATTTTTCATTTCACATATTTTCAAACATTAGTGAACAGTTTGGTGTCTATCAGAGAGGTTTAAATACATGAGGGAAGTCAAACATGTTCCATGACTAAGCATTAAAGAAACAGCTTTGGAAAAAATGATGAGTTGTAATTGGCTCTTCTTGAAATAAGGGGACGATACGATATCAAAGCCAGCAAGTTCTGTCCTGAGGCATCACACTCATCTCCTGTGATGAGACCTTTTATATCAAGTTAATTCACTCGGAACATAGCTGAATTTTACATTTGTTTTCTTTATATTGCAGTTATTGTTGTGTTTTGTATCAACATCTACAAGAAAACTTGCACCAACTTAATCCCATCCAAATATCTGTTGTTGCTTCAGTAGAGTTTTACACTTCAAAAGTCAAACTGTTATGCACCCAATGAATGAAATTTATCATTTGACTTTTGTCTGTGAGGTCAGGGAAATCTGCAAGTCTGAAAAGGTGTAAAAAGCATTGATTCCAGTTGCCTTGGAAGGGTTTAAAAAGCTTTGAATTTCATTTATATTTGACTTACATTTGTCTTTTTCTTTCAGCGACCAACACCAAGCAGCTGTCTTTTGATGAGGTGGTGAACCAGTCCAGCCCCAGCAACTGCACCGTCTACTGTGGAGGAGTCACAACAGGTCTCACAGGTGAGTCGGAGACTGTTTGTCCATGAGTATGTATCTGCAGATTTGGAAGCTCGCAGGTGAAATTAAAACAGTTTTCTCTCTGTTCACAGAGCAAATTATGAGACAGACCTTCTCACCTTTCGGCCAAATAATGGAAATCCGTGTTTTCCCAGACAAAGGCTACTCATTTGTGAGGTAAGGACTTTCTGTTTGACCTGTCGTGTGAGCCAGCCATGAATTTATAAAACCTAACGTCTGTGTAGGAAGACTTGATATAAAACGGTCTAATTTCTCCGTTCTGGTCTGTGTGCAGATTCAACTCCCACGAAGCGGCAGCTCATGCCATCGTTTCTGTGAACGGCACATCCATAGAGGGCTATGTTGTCAAGTGTTACTGGGGCAAAGAAACAACAGACATGGTTAGCCCCATTCAGCAGGTACAGATGCCACAGGTAAGAACGAGGATTATCCCCAACACAATAGACTCTGTAGTCATGGCCCTGTACACATATCTGCTGTCAAGCTTTTTTCATCTGACTGCGAGGTCGTAACTGTGATGCCATTTGATATTCTGCATCCTAAAATATTCCTCTGCATGTCAGCAGAACACGGTGAGCTTCGCGGCGCAGCCCTACAGTCAGTGGGGTCAGTGGTACAGCAACACGCAGCAGATTGGTCAGTATGTGCCCAATGGATGGCAGGTGCCGAGCTACGGAGTCTACGGACAGACCTGGGATCAGCAGGGCTACAAGTGAGTACCACAGGTGCCCCCCCGGGTCAGAGGAAGTGAAGTGCACATGCAACAATCGCTTTCTTTTACCTTCCTCACTCACTTCTCTTCCTCAAGTCTTCAGTTTTAGTCTCTTAATGAAAATGTATATTCGTTTTAAAACTAAAAACCTTTTATACATTTATACGTAGTTTTCCTCCAATGTTTTGCTCTCGTTTCCCTCTCGTCTAATTCTCAGCGGATTGTAGATTAATTTAGTGCATAAATCTGTTTCTTCCAAGAACAGCTAACGTCAGATTATAGATTTCTACAGATTATTGTTATTGACGGAGACGTAACTTTGCAAATTGTTTCTTATTTACAGCAGCTAAATCATCTTCTGAAAAAGAAGGTGTCCATTTCTCTGTCTTTCACTTTATTGTTGAGTTTCTATTTAGTGGAGAAAATGTAATACATTAAGTCATAGTTGTTGTTTTCAGACTTTACTCTTTATTTAGTTTTAGTCTCATTTTCATTGTGTGTGTGTGTGTGTGTGTGTGTGTGTGTGTGTGTGTGTGTGTGTGTGTGTGTGTGTGTGTGTCACTTATTGTTGATGAAAGTAACACTGCCCTCCAGTGTGGATGTGAAGTTCTGCATTGTGGCGTGAAAATAACACCAACATAAAACCGCAGTAATGTATTACTGAAAAAGCAGGACAGAGATGATGGAGCAATAAAAAGAAGCTATGAATATTCTAAATAATTATTATAGGACAGATAATTACCTGTGTAGGTAACATATTTGAACAGGTTGTCTCATTTTTCCTGAATGAGCATTTTTGCTGATGAGGGAAAAGTAGACAAACCTGCAGGTGTGTCAATATTTTTTATTTTATTACTCATTAAATGAGTAATGCCTCATTTAGTCATTCCCGTTTCCACAGGTATTTTGCTTTATAATCCACACTATTGTAGTCACGCGATTATATTAATATTATAGCAGTTGGCCATTCCCTTTACTCTCCCAGTACATCATCTGACCAATCACTGAACAGATCCTGATCAAAGGACCAAAAAAGCTTCACAGAAATACACCTGAGGTTCCTCGCTTGAAGCGCCTCAGAAATACATTTAAGGGGCGGGAACATCCTCGATGACGGTGGACCTTGAACCACCTGTGGGTCACATGCTTGGGGGAAGGGGGGGACATAATTATCTAAATGGACGCCACCCACTGTGTCTCTTAATCTGACTGCGCTTATTGAACTGTTTTGTCTCTGTCTGCTGTTACAGTCATTTACATGCCGGTGCCGGATGGACAGGAGTGGGCGCCGTGAGCAACGGAGGGATGGTGGAGCCCGGGCAGGGAGTCAACGGGACGATGCTAACCAACCAGGCTGGCATGAGCACCGCCGGCTACCACACCCACTGATCACTGATCATAGTAGTCCTCTCTCTTAAGCCTCTGAGGTCACAAGGATGATACTCTGCTGGAGAAGGAGTGCATTAGATGTGCTCTCTCTTGTCTGTTACCACACAAAGTTATTCTCTGTTAGGCTGGTACGCCATTTTATCAGCCTCACCAGCCCATAACCTCACCCACTGCCCAAATCTGCAAGTGTAACAAAAACTATCCACTCCAGAACACGTAAACACTGTTACTACAGCTGTCGCAAATGCACCGTGCATTCCTGGGCCCATTTTATTATTTGGTGTATTTTTCTAATGCCTGCAGATAACTGGCCAAATGTAAATTATAAAACATGAAGATATTTCTAGCACAGCCACGGTTTAGTTTAAAAGGAAGAAACTCATTTAATCTATAGTAAAACATAAGGTTTTGTTTGTTTTCAGCCCCTCAGAGCCAAAGAGCAAGGGCAGAGTTTTATACCAATGTTAAACAATCATACAGGGAGGAGAGGCGAGCAACTTTGCCACAACAGATACTCAATAGTCCATTGTAATGCAACGCAGCCACAAGACATGTGTTGAGTGCGGGGTGTGATTTTTATTTTAAATGTTTTCTAAATTGGAACATCTCGCTCTCACTGTTGGTCTGTCCACCTGTTACTAAAGTGAAAACACAAGTCCAAGCAAGTTCTCAGGGTGTTGTAAAGTCATTCTGTGAAATGTAGGGAATCACTGAGTAGAGCTAGGCAGGTTGAGGGAAAGCAGATACCACAAAACAAGTAAAAAAAAAAAATATATATATATATATCAGCGTTCCTTCACTTCATCTCCCTGAACGGACTGAACAGACTGAGAGTCCAGTCTGCGGAAAACGAAAATGTGTGTGTGCTTACGTGTGTGCATGAACTGATGCTTTTACACACAAGACAATGTCCAGTTCATCTTCCCCCTGAAACAGAAAGGACTACGCCACCTTGTTTTGCTACAAATATAATAGACAAAGTGTCAGTTTCTTTTTCTTTTTTGTTTTTGTTTTTGTTTTGTTTTTTTGTTTTGAGCAACTTTAAAATGGTGACATTGTATAAAGAGCTTTTTTTTTTTTTGCCTTTTTGTTGTTTCATTTCGGGACTGTCTTAAAAAGAAATGTTGCAGTGACACCATTCAATCATGTGACGCGTGAATCCTTTTATGTTTGTTTATAAAGCATTAAGTGGCTGTCAACTGTCAACTTTATTTTTTAAATTAGATTTTCAATATCTCAAATAAATCGATTGCAGGGATTACTGCCACTCTTATCTTACTTATAGGCAGACGAATATTGCACAATTACTTAAGGTTATCTTTTCACAAAATTTGAAATACTAGGGTTTTTTTTTTTTTTTTTTTTTATGTTTTTGCATTCCACCTTATTTTGTAATTTCATTTGGAAGTCTGTTTTTATGTAAATAACCAAACAGTCTGTTCAATTGTACTGAATCTGTATAAAGACAACATGTTAATAAAGGAAGCGAGCCTGCTTCTGGTTGGAGTAATGGATTCCAGAAACAGCTGTTTGACAGTAGCATCCCTGTCCAGTGCTGGTCCGTGTACAGTAGAGACAGTGCATCATTTGATTCTTCCAGAGGCGCGGAGGACAAGCAGCATTGCTATGCAATGCAAAAGCCTTTAGATCGACAAGTATTACATAATATATTCTGTTTTAAACCTAAATGACGATTGTTTTTTTTTTTTTTTTTTGTAGATTAAGAAACAACCTTATAAGGATCAGATTTTTGCACTGTGGCCACCATTATTTTAATATAGTTGAAAAATCCATTGTGTTGCCTTATTATCAGTGAGTTACTTTTAATTTAACCAAAAATCATCCAAGAGTAGGCGGTGCCTAAGAATGTTTTCAACCTATGTTTTGGTGAGGGAAGTTCTGTTGATGCTTCAGTATCATGGTTTGTGTTTTTGCTTTGTCCCATTAAAATGCTGATGCTTAAAACAGCTCACATTTACACTGTTTGCATCTGATCTTTACAACCAGGTGGAAGGTGGAGTAACTTTAGTGTGATTGACTTTAATTCACAGCACACTCCTGCACAGGCAGGGACATCTCCAGCATGTATATTCCACTCCAAAAGATGCTTAGTAATATCTCATTTCCAGTATTGAGTAGAGGACTGCAACTAAAAATAGTTTTCATTACATATTATTCAGATGGTTATTTAATATATTTCCAGATTAATCATAATTTGGTTTATGAAATGTTCAAAAATTCCCGTCAGTTTCTTGAGGCCCAGGCTGAAGTCCTCGGATGTCTTGTTTTCTCTTACCAAAAACCCCAAAGATACTGACCAAAAGGATTAATATAGATTATGAAAACGTTAGCAGATTTTCTGGCACTGTTAAATATAGGGGACAGCTATTTTAGTTGGTCTTTAGATAGATAAATCCCTTTTATAATACGTAGTGGCTAAAGTTCAGGGGTTCAAAATTAATTGGACACTTGGCTACTAAATGTTTGAGAGTTGAGGTGGATTTGTCAGAAATATATCACAGAAATAACAAAGGTCGGTTTGACAAAATTAAGTTGGGTACATTTAAAAAAGGTCTGCACAGGATCTAGAAAATGGCGAACATAAAACGACCACAAAGAGTAACTTCGTGGTCATCTTTCTCATATCAATCTGCTTTAATAAAAATTTAAAACCGGAAGTGTTTCAACTGTCTCTAAATGATCTACATACACTTTCAAAACGGCATTTTCTCTCATTCTCATCTTCTTTATTTTGAAGAACTGAACTTCAGTTTTTACTCAGCTGGAAACTTTTAATTCTCTTCCTTTCCCCCACGTTTTAAATCGATTTCTGTAAACTCAGTCATCAGTGTACGTGAACTACAGCTCCCATGATTCACCGCTTTCCAGAGCGCCAGAGAACCCATCCTCCCGCCTCCACCCTTTTTTTTTTTTTCCTTTTTCTTTTTTTTTTCTTCTGCATCACGTGATCGTCTCCGGCCAATGGGGAGTGTCGTTACAGGCGCAATGCGGTTGTCGGGATGTAAGGAGGAATGGCGACGGTCGAGACGTTTTTTGGAGGCCAGAGTCGAGCTGGATTTGACCAAACAGAAGCGGATCACAGGTAGCTGGAACATTTGATTTCAAAAACACACAGTAAGATCATGAGCTAGTCGCGCAGTGACTTCACAGCGAGGAGGTGCAGCACGTTAACGGACGCATGTCGTTTTAATTACAGTCAAATTGTCAGCAAAACTTAAAGAGGGCAGTGGCGTGTTAATTAAAGTTTAATAACATAAAAATAATTTTTTTAAAATATATTTTTGAACTTCAGCTTTATTATTATTCCTGCAGGAAATTAGGTTTGCATGCAACACTCATGCTTAGTGTACACTGATAACAATGATAACAATAAATAAAGCCATAAAATATACAGTAAATATAACAGTAGAAAGTAATTTACTAAAGTTCTGTGCTTTCTTGAGTATTTCCATTTTATGCTACTTTATACTTCTACATTTCAGAGTGAAATATTTCTAGTCCCCTACATTTGTTTAACAGTTATTAATACTTTTAAAACTAATATTTAACAAGCAAACATATGATCAGTTTCTAAATTATGATGCACCATCACTACATACTAATGATTTTCATTGTTGATTCATCTGCAGATTATTTTCTAGATCAATTGATTATTTATGTTGGCTATAAAACGTCAGAAAATTGTGAAAAAGGCCTGTTGTAATTAACTTCAGATCTTCAGATGTGTTGTTTTGTCTGAGTAGCAGAACAAAAACCTAAAGATATTCAGTTTATTATGATTTACTACAAAGAAAAGCATCAAAGTTTCACATTTGAAAAGCTGGAACCAGCACCTTTACCTATAAAATAATTAAAAGTTAACAAAATACCAAATTTTTTGGTCGATCGGCTAATGGTTGCAGCTCTGTAGATTGTACCCAACAGTATTAAAAAGCATTAACAGCTTTAAAGTGCCACTGACATGTCAGTATAGTAATAATAATGATCCGATACTTAAACATGAGGGAGGCCATTCTGCATAATGAGTTTACCTTTGATATTTTAAGCCAATTGTGTTACTAATTAGTATTTTATGAACGTAAAGGATCTGAGTGTGTCTTCCACCACTAATATATAAAAAAAAGAATATTAAAAAGAAAAAGAGAATAAGATAAAATAAAACAATGTACCAATAGAAAATAAAAACAGCAGCAGATCAAGCAAAAAAATAGAAGCATCCTGCCCATAAAAAGACATACAGAGCTAAACGACATAAAGTGCAGGTGTGTCAGTCTGTGTTACATGAAAAGATCCAGTGTTTCAGTGGCTACAGGAATAAAAGAGCATAAAAGAAGGAGGAGGTCAGACCTAATGATAAACCTACAATACACAATACAGTAGGTAAGAAACCATGGGTGGGTTACTGAAAAGGCCCAATGGGTACAGGCTCAGGGGCCCGAGGGGTCAGGGGTCCCTGGTTTTCACCTGCAAAATATCCCAGAAAGAGACACAAAAGCAAAAGTAAACACAAAGTGACAACAAAGAAATGCAAAATGATACAATATCACCACAAAAAGATATAAAACGTCTACAAACTGATGCAAAATAACCACAAACGCCTTTTACATGTCTGCACTGAACAGCTTTAAAGAATCAATGGAAGTATTTGTAAGTGATGCTGCGCTCGTGTCTTTGGTTTTTGGTCACACCAAGACATAAAATCATCCACATCAGACTCTGTTGTGCACAAGATAATCATGATGTTTATGGTTTGTTTTCCCTCTTTGTGAAGGTTTGAATCCCGTCACTTCCAGCTGAACTCTCAGTGATAGCGTCCCAGAATGGAGCCTGAGGTGACGGCGTCGTCCTCGTCGACGCTGGTCTCGTCCTCCGCTCCGCAGACCTCGACCACTCAGGCCAACCTGGCAGCAAAACAGCGAGACAGCAGGAAGACCACATCCACCACTCCCGCCTTTCTCTCCAACCTGGGGAGGGCCACCCTGCGGGGCATCCGCAAGTGTCCTCAGTGTGGCGTCTACAACGGCACCCGTGGGCTCAGCTGCAAGAACAAGGCCTGTGGGGTGTCCCTCAGAAACGCCTCCGCGGGGGCCAGAAACGGCAAGAAGTGTGCAGTGGAGGTGGTGAAAGTGATAATAGACAGTGAGGAGAGAGGCGGGAAAGAGCGCGAGGGGGGAGGAGTCCTGGGCGGCGGCTCGGGCGGAGGAGTCCAGGTGTTTTCAGTGTGTCACAGAGGAAGAGGAGCCACGTCTACACAGCTGGGTTTCGTTGAGCTGGTCCCCACTGACACCGCCATAGCAACAGGTGACGGCGCCACCCTGCTAACCCGCATCAACCTGGGCCGCTGCTTTTTGCCTTCCTGCAGGCAGGGTCAAAGGTCAAATCAGGGTGAGGCAGAATCGGCGACGGCCAATTCCAAACAGTCCTCCGACAGCCTCTGCATCCACATCAAGCAGGCCATCGAGTGTCAGAGCCGCGCCACGCCGCTGACCTTAAAGAGCTCCGTCCTGGAGGGGCTGCAGGCCTCCATCCAGGCCAGGGAGGAGCTGTGGAGGCTGGCCACCGAGTCTCCAGGACCCCTGGTGCAGCGCGTTTCAAAAGACACCCTGGTGGTGAAGTGCCACACGGACTCCCATCATCCTCTGGGCCTGCTGCATCTCACTGTGGGTGCAGGTGGACTGTCTGAGGCCTCGAAGAGTGAGAGGAGGGGTAGAGAGACGCAGCAGCAGGGCGTTTTCCACTGCGCCTGTCAGGTCGGCAGCAGCGGCAGAAGAAATAAACCAGGTGCTGACGGAGGAGGCGGAGCCACCGGCTCTCATCCTCCTGCCGGCTCGGCCACGCCGCAACCCTGCCTTCACTTCTACGCCTGTGTGTGTGCCTTTGCCAGCGATGAGAAACTGGCTTCAGAGTTTGCTGCTTTCATCAACTACACCCCCAGTGGTACAGTAACTGAGTCTGTCCCTCTCAACCTGGGTTAACAGTTAATACTTTGATATTTTAGGAAATACACTTGTTCCAGGCAAGAAAGTAAAAAGCATGTTTCCTATAATGTCACATTTTTTGGTTTCAATAAGACGGACTGCTCGTGTCTGTCTCTGTGTCTCTGCTCTCAGGTGTGCAGCAGAGTGTTTCCAGTAGAGTAACTGGTCCCAGTGAGAAACCTCTGCATCAGGCCGAACCAGTCAACTCCCATCACAAAGTGAAGAAACTTCGCCTGGATGAGTCTCTCTCTGGTGGTTTCATCATAACATCTCCTGAAGGATTTAATTACATTTATGGCTCATTAACGCAGGAAGATTCTGCACAGCATGTTTGTCCTTCCTTCTCTCTCTTGTCTTATCTTTTCACAACCTGTCCTTCTTTTCATTTCCTGCCTCTGTGTCGCCCCCTCAGTGGCCTCTGCCTCTGGGGTGGGGAAAGAGGGAGTGTCGGCCTCCGGCCTGAGGAGAGCTGGTCAGAGGAGAACCCCTGGTGCCGGGGGGCCGAAGGCTCCAGGTGCTGCCCCCCTCCCTGCCTGTCTCACCACTGAGCCCACTCCCTCTCTTGGCCTCTCGTCTCTCTGCTGCCTGAATCTCTCTGTCTGTCACGGAGCCTCATATCGTCTTCGACATCTGCCTCTATCTGTATCATTCCTCTGTCTAATCCTGCAGCACTAATCCTCATCCATTATTGAAGAGTACAGGGTCTCAGTGTGGTGGACACCCAGCATATTTTAATGTTTAATTTGCCACTGATAAAACCAGGGTGTCTGCAGATCCTGACAAGTCATTGAAAAGCTTTGATTTCAGACCTTAGGTATTAAAAAGTCTTAAAGGTCCCATCCAGTGTAAAGGTCTGTGTCCATGTGTAGTGTGATTATAGATCAGGTCTAGCTTCTATATTAATACTGTGAAAGCATCAAAGCCTCAGTCCACAGAGAAATGCACACAGCCTGTATTCAGAAACCGAGCCTTAAAACCAGCCGTCAGGACTTCTGGAACTTTGTGATGTCACAACAAAGCAGTCGCCAAGCCCCGCCCACATGGACCCACCATCCAAAACTTGCAGGATTTTGTTTCTCCTAAAATCTGCTCTATTTTTATTGGATCACTCAGAAAACCATCAGAGAGGCTCAGAGCCTCCTCTCTTCTGATTGGCTCACCAACCTGTTGTAACTAGAGCTCCAGAGAGAAGCCTGAGAGAGGAGATGTGAAACTACACTGAGATGGTTTTTGGTTCTTAAAACCACAAATATATCTTCTTATGGATCAACACTTCAAAATAAAACACAGAAGAATGATTTTAGTGCTTTTTCAAACCTCTGATCTTTTATGAAATTAATATATCTACCTTAAATAAATAGGTTATTTTAAATATTCTGTTCATTTATCCATCCATTTTTTACTGCTCATCCAGGTTCAGGTCGTGTTTAATGATTAATTAACGATACTATTTGGAATAATTCATGGCAACTGTGATATCAGTGTCAATAAGTAACTGAAACAGGCATTAAATTGTATCTGTGTGACATTTAAAAGGTTTGAATAAGTGAAGTTCAGAAACCCTGAAAACATTTAAAAGCCTTTAAATTGAATTTGACAGGTAAAATCCTACAGCGTTATGAGCTTAATATCATGGTGGTAGAAACAGAAAAGATTGAGTGATAAGTTTTGTGCTGTTTGATCTAACTTGTGTGTGTGTGTGTCTCAGGGAACACGCAGGCTGTGGACGAGCGCACTGTCACGCTGGGTTTCCATCAGTGGCTCGCCAGTGTCACGGAGAGGATCCACCAGACGATGCACTACCAGTTTGACGGTAAAGCTAAAGCACATTCATGAGACTAACCAGACGATAAATCAGCTCGTCATATCTGTCATTATTAAATGATTTATTGTTGTTGTTGTTGTTTATGCACCAGGGAAACCGCAGCCTCTGGTCTACCACATTCCCCAGGAGTTCTTCAACGCGCTGCAGCACCGCCTGTCGCTCGGATCCAAGAAGAGGAGGCTGCCGAACTTCACAACCGGTGGGAGAACCAACTCGTTAGATTATGTCCAACAGAATTTTTAATGAGACCTCATTAGTTTGGTCATTTCTCAACAACAAGTGTGTTCATGGAAATCTAAATCAGACCCAGATTTCTGAGCTAAACCCAGCACCACACGTTTACACAAGTACTGAAGTGCAGGTTTGAGGAACTTTCACTTTTACTTCTTTTTCCATTTTATGCCTCTTTATATTTTTACTCCACTACATGTGTTCGATTGCTGCAGTAAATGCTAACTCTTCAGATAAAGAGTTTACACACAAAAACATATACAGCTTCTAAAATACAACATATTGTCAAGATTAAACCAGAAGCAAACAGATCTGAAATGGTTTTAATTAAAAAACTGTTAAAAGTAAAATTATTCAGCATTTCACAGAAACAGCGATTAGGGAAAAAAAAAACAACAACTTTATTTATAGAGCACTATTCATACAAGAGACTGAAGGCGGATTGAAGGACAGTCCAATAGACAATAGAAAGATGGAAGATGATGAAATATTTAAATGAAAATAAAAACAGAAACCAGTAAGAAATAAATAAACAGGTTGCAGCAGATTTGTGTTTTTTCTTCTTCCCTCTCACATTAATCACCTCATGACCCCTCAGATTTATCTTGGGCCCCTTTGAAGGAGCCCTGACCCTTAGGTTGGGAACCAGTGGACTTCACTCCTGAGCTGAAGTATTTAAAATCAGCTGCAGCTCCAACAGCGTCATTTGACAGTGTTGTATTGGTGCTTTTACATAAGAGCAGGATCTGAATTCTGCTTCCACCACTGGACGAACAACCGCACAAATATGTGAATAGATGTGGACTCTCTTGTTCTCTCTCTCTCTCTTTGTCTCTTTGGCAGCGTTTGTGAGAAACGACGGACTTCCTCTCGGCTCGTTCTCCAAGTACACCTGGCACATCACCAACCTCACGCAGGTCAAACGCATCTTCGACACTCCAGAGGTAAAAACACTCTCCCCGTCGCTCTCATGACGCGCTTTAGTTTCCACTGAGGTCGATTTCAGAATCAAAACAAATCATTTTCCAAATCCTATTCGACTTTCACGATCTCCCGTCTTTATTTATTTTCCCCAGTTACAGAGAAATAGCCTCGCAGTTGCAGAGTAGTGGCTGAGAACCCTTCCTCTCCCAACATCCTTTTTCTTTTCCCCTTTGTTTTAAACCATATGTGTCCAATAGAAGTTCCCAGAACTATTTTACAATCAGAGAAAGGGATGTGTATTAACTCAGGTGTGCATAAACATGTTGGGAGACAGTCCAGTAAGTTTCAAGACCAACAGACAAACAACTAAGAGACAATTCATTTGTTGACTCCATCAATTGTGGCCGTGACGGTTGTACATGGGAAACACATTTTGACCAATCAGGTTGATTTTCAGAGTCAAACTGAAACCGAAATCCAGAGAGAACACCTGAGCTGATGAGATATTTACATTTATTACTGTGCAGTTTGTTGAATTGTATTGCAATATATCATTTTTTCCACCTCATTTATATCAATGAGTGCAGGCTAAATCACCTGTATCAGCTGCCACGTGATTGGCTGATTGGATATTTGCATGAATAAGCAGGTGCACAGGTGTTGCTAATAAAGTGCTCTGTGAGTGTGGACATGTTCTGACCTCTTCGTCTCTCTCTCTCTCCACCTCACATCTGTCCACCAGTTGCCTCTGGAGGTCTCTCAGAGTTTTGTAAAAAACGTCGACGGCTCGTATTCACGTTTCCGCTGCCCGGAGCCGCCGCCTGAACCCGAGCTCCCAGACGGATACAGGACAGATCGGCCGCAGGCCATACGACCCATGGAGCTCCGCACCTTCCTCAAAGTCGGTGAGTGGCGGAGTGTTTTCAGCCGTGAAGCCGTTGCGCGGAGCTGTACGTGTTCACGCTGCTGTATCTCTGGCAGGACCGGGCACGGCCGACCAGAAGGAGGCCAGTCCGTTTGTGATCGAGTGGATCCCGGACGTTCTCCCCCGCTGTCAGATGGGAGAGCTCAGGATCGGCTTCGAGTTCGGCCACCAGCAGAGCGGTCAGCCGGAGCACTGTGACAAAACGAGCGCGGCGGAGAAAGGGGGTCGGAACAAGCCGGACTCCACCCAATCCAAACACACGAAGGCTGTTGAAATCCTTCAGGTGGTTGTTTAAAGGCTCTTCAGTCTCTTCCTCATCATCAATCATTGATTTTTAACTTCAACACTTGGTCATTGAGACGTTTCTGATATGGATTGATATTCCTCATTGACATATACAGTGGGACTCACCCATATGTCCATGTTACATATGTTTGGATAATCAATAACCACGTCCATTATACAGTATAATATTGATCAGTACTCATGTTAATGCCTTTTCCTTAATACTAAATATGCACAAAGTATCACACAGTAAAAACAAAACAAAAAAAGAGGTATATTTTTAAATATACAGTATATATATTTTTTATAGCAAATTAGCAAAACATTTTTTTTACAAATCATACAACCAGTTAAGAGCATTTTAAAAACAATCATGTAAAATTAATGGAAATAGATGTTCATCCATTTCCTGACTTTTCCCAAAGGTGTGTTTAAATCTTCAGAGAAGGTTTTTTTTTTTTTGTCTCGTTTGTTGTGCAGTGTAAACACTGATAAAATAAAATAAAATAATCCACATTTAATAGATAAAACGCTCTTTACTGTGCAGTGGTGGAAACTATATTGAGTATTTCCATTTAATGCTGCTTTATTCTTCCGCTCCACTACGATTTAGAGGGAAATATTTAGATTTTTACTCCACTACATTTACCAGTCAACTATTGTTACTTTAAAGATAAACTTTAAATTAAAAAAAATATAAGATAAACTCATAAAATACTCAGAGCCTCCTCTCTTCTGATTGGCTCACTGACCTGTTGTTACTAGAGCTCCAGAGAGAAGCCTGAGAGAGGAGATGTGAAACTACACCACAAATATATCTTCTTATGGATCAAGAAGAAAATATGAAACCTTTAACTGTTAATAATAACTTCTAATGCACGAATAGGTAAAATTATCCAGATATTTTACAATAAAAGCAAATATTTCAACATTATATTTAAATTTGCAACAAACTGAACTTATTTGAATGATAATACGAGCTGGTTTTGTCCTTCACAAAATAAAAAAATAGGTGTGAATGAGTCCTGTAGGTATTAAACAGGGAAATTAATTGTTTAATCTCGATGCAAACTGAATTAATCTCATTATCCCAATTTATCAAGTAAAACATAAGGAGATTTTGCCGATGAGACTTATATATATATATAAGAATTAGATTGACATGATAGTGGATACCATGAAATTATATTTATTGACATTTAAATAAAGTTTTGGTTGTATGTAACATTTTCCTGGCTCTTATTACAGTGGAAGTACTAAATGTGACCAGCAGGTGGAGGCATGCACCTGCCTTCACCAACAGGGGACCGGCCTAACAAAGCTTTTCCAGCAAACACAAGTGGAGGAAGTGGAATATCTGAAAAGACTATTGAAACTGCCTTACTTTGAGGAAATCAGTGTAACCGGTGTGTCGCTGCGCTCTGCTTCTGTGTCACAAAATGTTCTAATATGGAGGAAAATGAGGTGTATAACTGCATTTCATAATTTGGCTGGATCTGTCTTCCTGCCTTCTGGGCATCACAAAGCAGGAATTACACACTCGCTGTGAGATGTATCGCTGGAAACATCACACACGCTTCCCAAATGTGTCCAAATGTTCATGAATTAATTAAGATTACAAGTTAATGCCGTGAGAACATCACGCCAATTTATACGCACTGCTCAGAATAGCAGCTTGCACACTGTGTATCTACATCAGGGGTGTAGGCGTATGAAAACAGTGCCAGCCCCCGGCCCTCGTTCCTCCCTCACAGGCCCCCAGGACATCAGTGTGAGTACAGCCTCTGCCTGCACAGGGGGGCCCCGGCTGCCAGACAGCTCTGAGCCACACATTTAGCTGTTTGTGTAGCCTGTCAGTCACAGCGAGGGGAGACGCATCAATCCTGCTCCTGGAACGAACAGCAAGCACATTTTGACAGGGAGACTTCCTCTGTCGCCGGAGAGATGTGTTATAGACGGAGACAGCAAAGGCCTGAGAGGGGAGGGAGGGGGTAGAGAGAAAGAGAGAGGAAAGTGGTACAAAAGTTATTAAAGGGTGACCCTGTCTCCTGCAACACAAAGAAAACAATCTGTAGCTGGATTATATTCAGGCAACTCACTTTCTGAATAAATGAATGAATGAAGCACTACATTTATTAACAAAGCTCACCACTGTCACACCAGAGACCAGGTTTCACATCAACATTAAATTCATAGACTTCATTTCTCCCATTGACTCGTCCCATAGTTTTTACTCCGACAGTGGAGGTTAAATAAAAGTTGACTGAGCAACACAGCTAATAATTAAGCTACGATATTCTTCCGTTTAGGACTCAGCACAGAAGACGAGTTCCTCAATAGCATTCATTGATTTTATTTCATTTATTTGTTTATTTGATAGGGACAACACAAAAAAATATAAAATAAAAATAAAAGACAAATTTTGCTGCTGACTGGGTGAAAGATGATCACAGAACTGGTTTGATTTAATGTTTGAGATGAATCTTAAAGGTGGGAGATGTAGGACAGTCCCTTGGTGTAAGTAGCCATATACTGACAGACTATATAAAAATGGACCTCGACTCCGGGTCTGGAAAATGAAGCCAATGCGGAAGTGCCTTGAACTTGCTTTCTATCCAATGACCATCATGGCGACTCCACTGGTTGCAAAAAGAAGTCTGATTGTATTGAAGTCTGTGGGGAAATGACGCTACTTGTCACTTACCTCAGTAAACGTTTTCGTTATGTGTTTATGATCTGAATCACTAGTTATACAGCAATACAACATGATGTTCATTTTTCAAATTATGGTCCTATTTAAAAGAAAATAGACGTTGAAGAAGCGTGGGCGTGGCTACTGCGTCATAGACACAAAGGGGGACCTGCCTGTTAATCCGGATATGACGTCAGCGATGTGTCGGACATTTGACTTGTTATTGTGTTTTCAGTTCATCAAAGTTAGCTCTAACATGTTGTCTGCCTGAAAATGTCTTGTTCTGTGTTCAGTTGTTCTAAAAGACACTCAGAGGAGTCGGCAGTTCAATTTCTTCCGGTAAGTACATTTTGTTTTAAGCCTATTTTTTGCTAGCCAAGATTAGCATCCCTGTTAATATCACAGTTCAGGTGAAGATGCACCTTGCTAACCAAGCTAGCCAGCTAATGCTAGCATTAGATGATAACGTAGCGATTGCTATGCTAACGGTACTGTGTGCCGCTGGGCAGGTAACCTGTGTCAACCTGGGTTAGTCCGTGTAGGTGTTCAGTCAAAACCCAATAAAAAGGTGAATTTAATCGACGTTAAGCTAACGACGTTTGGTTTGTTGTGTCTCGCACATGTGACCCAGTTTAAGTGATCTGCATTGGTGTAATGTGCAGCATTAATGTTAGTTAATACATTTAAAGATTAAATTAAGTACAATACAAGTTAAGATAACGTGACGTATACAAAATGTAGACAAATATTCAAATAGTCATATAGAAGATTAACTGTTTCCATTCATCTGGTTGTGGAGAAGGACTGCATGGACATCCTTAGTTCTCTAATGTGCTGTGATGATGATGATGCTAGAAAACCTCCCAGTTCATCTTCCTCTGATGAAATGACAGACTAACTGCTGATGAGTTTGTTTATTATTCTCTCTTCAGTATTCACAGGTTCAGTTTCTTACCTGCAACTTCATTTCTGCTGTTGTTGACGGGTGATGGTAGCAACACTTTTAAGAACAGAATTTATAAATATTAAACTGTGATTAAGTGATGGATCATCTTTAGCACTGCCACCACCTCCACAGGTGAAAGTATTTACCAATTAACATCAGCATGTTTTTTGATCCTTCATTGTCAGTGTTGTCGGACAACATTTAAACATTTATGTTGATTAAAGCTAACGTAGAAATAGTCACACAAGACTGTACGTGTTACTATTGTGAAAATTCATACCAGATGTGTTCTATAAAAACCATCAACAAATTTAAAGCAAGAGCTTCATAAATAACTTTATTAGACATTATAAACTACATTAATTTAAACAATTTACAACACTGGGGACATGTATAAAAGAATGTAATAAATTGATTCATTAAATACTGAAGTGTACAATTTACAATGAACTGTAACTTTAAAATCATAAATAAAAGATAATAGTTGTGGATGAAGTTAAAGCTAAATTTCACTGTCATGTAAGTTTACATAACAAAAAGAAGAAGTTTAATCAACAGTGCAACAGAATCTTTAGTAACAAGTATAATCATTATTCACCATGAGTCTTAATGTGTGAGACGGTTAATATTTATTTGCTCCAGTAACAATCTCCCTCTAAATAAGTGATGCTGTTGGAACAGCACAGTGATATTAACTATAATGGCTGAGTACTATGAAATATGAACTCTAATGTTTTAAACTATTGACAGTTTGTTACAGCTACAGTGGAGTGGATAAATAGTATTTACTCATATCATGGCAAGAGTACTTGACTTAATGATTTTGAGATTTGGAAACACACTTTTGCACATTTTTGTGCCTTATGGGGATATAGTGGTATTGCTTTATTACAGATCAACTTCTGTTAGGGCGTGTACGTTTGTGTGGTTGTGGGGACAAATTTGTGTTTGAAACCAGTAGTGTGAGGTTATTGTGGCCAGTCGTGACGGCTTCAAAAGACTCTTTGAGGGACACCTGCAGTGACTGAGGTCAGTGTCAGGATGAGTCTCTAGGACATGAATGAAACTGAAAGTAATGTCCTTTGCACAGATTGAAACGTGAGGAGTGAAGTACACGCACCAAACAGCGGGAACATTCAAAATTTCTCCAGAAATTTTCTAGTAATTTTAATGTTTTCCTCTACCGGCGCAATCTTCTGTGGTTGTGTCATCAGTTCTGCTCTTTCTTCTTCAACTTTCTGCGTGATATAAAAATATGTCCAACTGAGCGGTGCGCAGTCACCTGGGTTTTAAAGTGTGTTTTGTCTGTATGCTAATCAGGCTAAACGGACTCCGTGATGGATTGGTCGGAGCAGAGACAGCTTCTCTTATTGGTGCAGCAATGATCCTGTCAGTCCTCACCACAGCTGCAGCCGTTTAAGCATCAGAGGAAGAGAGTTTAAGAGCCCGGCCTGCGGCTCGCCTCTGTACCTCCTTTGTGAACATTTGTGTGTAATTTGTGATTTGGTTTGAGATGCTGGTAGTGATTGTTGGGGAGTGGGTTAGGTTTAAAATTGTGATTGTGCATCACACCCTTAGAAAAAGACTGTTGGACACATTAGGAACAGGGGTGCTGCTTCTTGTGTTTTTGGGTTGGTTAGAATCGCATAGTTAGGCTCTTTGTTGGCTCCTGTTCTCCTACTTCAGTTGTCCTCTTGCCTTGTTTGTATTTTTGTTTACTTATTTACCCTCCTGGTTATGCAATAAATTAAATCAGTAAATTTGATTTACCAATAACACCTGGTTTTATGTTGCTTCCCTTTTCCCCTAGCTGGGTCATAACATAAAGACTGGCCAAATACAGTGACTGGGAAGACATATATACATTTCATATACAGATGCTAGAAACCAACATGGCAGCAGTGAACTGAAACCTGGCCCTGTGAACAGTCCACAGTCAGTAAGTGAAATACTCGGTGAGTTAAATTTCCCAGGCTGTTGTATCTTCTTTGCTTGCAGAAATCAACTACCCGGTACTGGATGTCTGTCTCACAGCATCAGAGGTTTTATTTTCTCAGCAAAGTGGTTCAACAAAGGGTTTATATCTTGATGCTTCATGGGAACAGTGCAACATCTACTGGCCTGAATGCAAAATGGGCAAATACAAAGGTTTGTACATCACAAATTGAATGTAAGTATAAGGGAAAGCATGATTGTATTTGTGGTCATTCATTCTAAAGGATTATGTGGCCATTAGAGAGGCAGTGCTGGCCAGCCCGAGGTTGATGGCTCAGACCAACATCCAGCTCTTTGAACTGAATTGAGGACTCAGTGGTGAGAGTTTGTCATAAAGCTGTTGGTGTGTTGTAATCTGTTCTGTAATTTATCTTTTAATGAAAGCTGAAAATCCTAATACAGTCTGTGTTTGTCTGTGTGTTCCAGGTGCTGGCCAGACTCTCCCTTCAGCAAAGGGTCTGTCCTTGGTACAGGTGGGACAAGGACAGACCTTTAACTTCAATGTCCCGGAGGAGCAGCCTGGATCCTCCAGCAGAGGTCTGCCTCCTCCTCCTCCTCCAGACGATGAACAGCATGGCCCCTCATCCAGTGCTGTTGGTCCTCCCCTAGCTCCAGCACCACTCCCCTCTTCTGTTCATCCACCTCCTCTGCCTGGACTACCTGTTCCCAGGACCAGAGCCTACAGGAAGAGGAAGGTGACCTGAAGCTGCTGTGGCAGAGCGGGGGCCGCTGCCTGGAGGAAAAACCCTCCGGCTGCCAACATCATGCATCTGCAGCAAGTGTGGCCAACCCAGAAGGATTGACACTGACCTCACTCACATTGCAGGTGTGTCACACTTTGAGACTGTTGGTGGAAAGACTGTGGAGGAGTGGAGGGAAGAGATGAAGAGAAGACAGGACAACTTTTAATTGACATTATTTATTATTATTATATTTGATTTGTTGCAGTTGTAGTGGTGTTTGTGTCCCCTGATGTCTCATGATGATCTCAGTCCAGTGTTCCCTCTTTTTTAGCTCTGTGTTTGGTCTCCACCAGCTCCTGAGGGAATCTGTCTCTTTAGCTTCTTAATGCTCCACTATGTTCAGCAGCTGCTCTCGGACTGTGTCTCTGCTGTTTGCTGCTGAGGAGGTCGTGGACAGTGACTACGGCTGAAATGAGAGGAGTGAAGTACACACACCAAGAAGCCGGCAAGTTTAAAACTTCTCCAGGAATTTTCTAGTTTTGTTTTTCATTCTCTGTCCTCGGTGTTCAGATTCAGTTTCTTGCCTTTTACTTCATTTCTACTGTTGTTGATGGATGATAGTAATAACATTTTAAGAGCAGAATCTGTTCAGCTCTAGCACAGTCAAGTATTGACCAGTTTAACATGAACATGGTGTTCAGTAGGAAACAGATGGAACTGACCCACCAGAACTGCAACCTGGAGCAAAACCAGACTCTTCATAGATGTGATGCTGTGACCTCAGAGACGGATGTGTTCACCTCACACACTCACATTAGTGTTTTCATTATTTAAATTGGTAAGTACATAAGACAAATTAGAAAAGCACAAACTCTAGTATCTCTCTCTAGATCCTGTATTGTCACTGTTGAGGGACCGACACAGTTAAACATTTTTATCATGTTTGTTGTTGATTAAAGCAACATAGAAAGTCTTTGATTAATTACAGATTCAGTCAAACTTCAATGTGTTGTGATTTCTATACTGCGCTGCTGCTGCTACTGTTAAAATTCATACCAGACACGCTCCATAATAACATCAACAAAGCAAAGCTTCATAAAAAACTTTATTTCACATTAAAACTGCATTATTTTCAACAATTTACAATCAACTGGAGATGTGTACAAAAGAATGTAATGAATGGATGAATTAAATGTGTGAATTTACAATCAACTGTAACTGACAAATTAAAAATAAAAGTTTGCATAATAAAGAGATGTGGATAAATCTTACTTAGTAAAAAGTATAAATTATAGTCGAAATGTAAAAATAATACTTCATAGCTAAGTGAGGACAGTGCAACAGTCTGACAGGTTGACTGGAAGCTATTGCAGCCGTCCGTAAGTGATGGAGGGAAGGTGCAAAAAGTCCAGGAGCCATTATTCATCATCAGTCTTCATGTGTGACACAGTTCACATGAAGCAGACTCTCAGTCTGAGGGAGAAGCTGTTCTGAAGTCTGTTCATATTCTGCAGAACCAATTTAAAACACAAGGTTAGAATACATTTAACACTGTGGTTTTACAGTTTAACGTTAGCACACATGCTAACTTCAACTACAATAACATTACAAAGTAACTCCTCACATATATTTGCCAAATGTGGTTGTATGCAATACAATGCTTATAACACTAATTTAACAGATTACCTTGAATTGTGACAGCTAACCGTGTTAGCAGCATTTCCGCACTGCACAGGTCAGATCCACCCCTCGCTCCTCCCCAGCTCCACCCTCTCATCCAAATATGGTTTCTTCTGGCTCCAAAAAACCAAGATGGCGACGTCCATTAAGCCAAACTCGAGGCTTCAAAACGGCAATTCACAAACCAATGGGTGACGTCACGGCAGTTTTCCACTTGCTGACAGCACAGGTTATCCAAATGCAGTGACCTCACAGCCCCCTCTAGTGGTTGCCCTCTGTTTAATGAATTAATTAAAAGCTGGTGGGGAAAGCTGATGCAAAACCTTATAAATTAAACACTGCATATTTAAAAAACATTTACATCTCAAAACTAAATAGATATTATATTTTTTCGGTATATTGCAATGATGAAATGAAGATGTTTTTTTAATCTGTTATGTGTTAATTCACGGGTCAAAATTTACCATGTTCACCATCTCAGGTGACGCTGAGGCTGATGGGAATAATGTCTTCAGTTTTGCAGGAAGGTTAATAAAGAGATCAAAATCTTGACCTGATGATGGCGCTAGAGGATTAAACCATTGTTGTTACGGTTCATCCTGAGAGGAACATGAACGTTTAGCAAATGTCATGGCAAGTCATTCAACTCTTGTTAAAATACAAAAACCACAAATGTCAGCCTCATGGTGGCGCTAGAGGAAAAACCAGGGGATTATCAAAGTCAGCAGGGTTCATCCTCTGGGGAGCATGAATGTCTCTACAAGATTTCATAGAAATCCGTCGATTGTTTGCAGAGAAATTTCAGTCCAAAGTGGTGGACCAACACTGCAGTCCCTCGAGCCATGCAGGAAAAATAAAGACAGAAAAACAAAATTTAGGTTTAGGCAATCCTCACAACCACATGTCAAGTGGAACGTGATGAAGTACATGGCCGAGGCAGCTCTGTCTTTCTCTGTTATTATATGACTGAGTGAGTGGAAGCAGCCAAGATACAGCCGACTATGACTGCACATCTGTCAACACCAGACGACAGACACGCACTGAGCCGACAGCTCTCTCCAGGCCCTGTCATCCCATATTATCTGCACAGAAAATATTCTCCAAGTTCACTCACTATCCAACGTTTATAAACTACATCACACAGGTTGTGACTAACTGTACCTTTCACTGTCCAGGTTGAGTTCCAGCATATTTCGGGGCTGAGAGCAGGTTACGTCATTTGGAAAACGACTCGCTGCAGATGTTTTATTTCACATAACAACATGCTCAGTCCATGGACCATTAATCAGAACTAGCTTGTGTTCATTAATCTGCTGTACACTCACATTATCCATCGCTTTCATCATTGTCTTAACGTCATAATGGTTTCAGGATAATGCACATTACAATAAACACTGAGTAATATTTATTCCTTTAAACAGGTCAGTCAATAAATGAATTACTTACTTAAGATTTTGGCAATGCACACTGAGTAGTAACCTTACAGCTTCATATCCAGACAACACAACGGAGGAGCTCCAGGCCTCTAGGGGGAGCTCTAACTTTAAAACCTTCAGCATAAGCCAGAGTTTCAACCCGAGAAGCCAAACCTACGACCGGATCTTTGACCTTTGACCTTGGACCAATCAAGAGAGTATGCAGAAAGAAAGAAGACAACATAGGCAACATAAAAGATAATAAGGCCGTACTTTCTGTTGCATTTGTTTTGGGGGTTTCGTGTGTTGTTGTTTTTGCATTATTTCTGTATTTGCTGCGTTTTTGCTTTTTGCTAATTTATTTGTTTTGGTTTCCTGCAGCATGCTTTTTCCTTTGCAACACGTTTTTACATTGTTGTATTTGTTAAGTATTTTTGTATGTGTTTTTGAATCCGTACTGTCTTCAGGGCAGATTGGAGGCCACAGTGAGTTGCTGTTGGAAAGTGGGGCTAGCTGGTTAGCGTGCTAACTTCAGTAGAAGAAAAGATGTGATAGAGACAGGAGTTAATGCTGGTGTTGCTTTCCACTGCTGGAAACAGCTGTTGGCGAGTAAATGTTAGATATGTAGAAATATCTCCTTTAAACCAGCTGGTGAATATAGAGGAGCATTTTAGCAGCTAAAACAGAGTTAAAACAGAGTGAGTACTGGACTTTAATGACTCCATATCTCAGCTGCTGTTCATCAAGTTCATCACAATCAACTTAAAATGTGATGCTAAATAAAATTTGCATCTACAACTTTGCTAGAAACTCTGTGATGCTACACTCAGTGGTGCTTTGTGCTGAGATCATCAAAGCCATTAAGATTCATCCTCTGAGGATCATACCATACAAGTGTATTGAATTTGGATCGATGGATAAAAACTACATGAAGGTAAAAATCAATAACATGCATAAATATCAGGTGTGGCCTCTCTCTCTCTGAGCAAACAAAAGAAGCTTATGTCATTGTCTCTTCCCCTGAAACACATCTGTGTTACAAAGGAAATACATCCTCATGCAAAACAACCAATCCCCTAAAAATGTTTTCCATATACAAATACACTGAATGAGGACAACCATTATTTTTTGCTGTGCACATGGAATGGCCTACATGTAATTTACTCAAATGCAAATGCTAAAATCAAAAAGAGGATGTCTTACATTGAGTGAACACAACTTTTCTTAGTCTAAGTAGTAGTAATCTATCTATCTATCTATCTATCTATCTATCTATCTATCTATCTATCTATCTATCTATCTATCTATCTATCTATCTATCTATCTATCTATCTATGTTGGTGTTTGACTATAAATTCAGACATTACTCTTTGTGGTTGCAGCGTCCTTGGCCATGGAGTGTTACTGTAAATGTCTGAGTCCATCAACTGTGTAATAATTAGGTCAGAAGAGGTGAGTACAATCTGCACGCAATAAGTCGTGTGCTTTGTGTCTTTGTATCTGAGCAAATAGCTAAAACGTTAAAAGGGGAAAAACCTCCAGGAAATGCCGATCATCAGCTACAGAGGTCAGCATTTTCTGGGCCAAATGAACAAGGCGAAACACATTATCTGAGGCTGCCTGGCAGAGTCACACACATTAGATATGCATACTCAGAGCACCTGCACGCAACCACACACGCACTAATCTGATGTGCTGCCCTTCGCTGTAAGACAAGGGGGAAATAGACCTGCCAACAAGTAGTCTACCTGCCAACTGGAGGAGGCGGAGGCAGACTGACGGGACTTGTCAACACATCCGAGATGACGGACGACAAACCGTGACGTGCAGCATTTCTACAGCTTCCATACAGACTCTGCAGGACTGGAAAGAGAGCGTGATCAGCAGAGGAGGTCAGAGTCACATCTGAGACAGGAAGCCAAGATAGACCACTTACCCGACGGCCTCGCAGCTCTGCCTGTCAGTCCCCGAGACAGCCGACCAAATCCAACACCCATCCCCTGACAATCCACATCTCAATCCCTCCACTGTTTCCCATGATTCCCACTGAATACACAACGACCAATGCTGACACATATTAGGAGGGTTAAATCAGCCCTGAATGATGGATGAATGTGCCTTGTATTGTGTCAGTGTCCTGTGCAACAGACCCTCAACGGAAATGAGGTGTGCAAAAAATCTAATTCAATTTCATTTCATTATCGAAAAGAATACATTTAAAAATTGGACTGAATAAGAAGTTGAAAAGGAAAAAAACATGGCTGTACCTAACTGAACTGACATTAGGTTTTGACAGTCATGCGTTATACAGTATGTCACTCTCCATCATACTGTGTTAGGAAGAGGAGGCGACGATTTATTGGAATACAGTCTGAGATTTCATTGGTGGAAACTGCAGAAATGAAACATAAAGTAGCCTAAACTATTAAAATTAAATAAATTTTAACTGCAGAAAAATGTCCAATCTGGCAACACTGAGTCAACAATAGTGTTTCCATCCACCTGTTTTCATATTTTGAATTTTGAAATAATAATTTGAAAGTCAAAATATCCCAGAAAAGCTTGGCTGACATGAAAAAGTTGGTGTATGGATAAAAAACAAAATGTGAGAAAATGCTGCAGAATTAATCATGATGTGCATGAAGCATGTGATTTATGCTCAACTTCCCTCAAATGAACACATGAAACAAACAGAAATGTCACATTTCCATCATGGTTCCCCACAGATTTGAGTT
Organism: Seriola aureovittata; assembly: GCF_021018895.1. Taxonomy (NCBI): domain Eukaryota; kingdom Metazoa; phylum Chordata; class Actinopteri; order Carangiformes; family Carangidae; genus Seriola; species Seriola aureovittata. The sequence continues at coordinate 22,400,599 of NC_079381.1, read as the reverse complement.
TTTTTTTGGTTTTCTTTAATCACGTCTTCACATCATCTTCAGAATTAACGCCAAAGTTTATCTTGATGCATGCAGCAAAACACACATTGATTTGCATTTTCTTTTGCTGATATTATGGAAATTTGGTTAAAATTTGCACCACATTTGGATGCAAACTTGACTAGTGACTGAGAAGGGAATCGGACTGGAACAGCCTTGTGTCAAGATAATGCAGATGTTGGTGGGATCATGTTGTTGAAGGTGAGACGATGAAAGCTCAGTTGGACTAACAGATTGATGCATTTAAAAGCTTGTCAGATGTCAAAGACCTGACTGACAGGATTTCACAGCTCAGTAGGAACAGTAGGAACACGATGGCTCTGAATGTGTGCTTGTATGTATTTGACATTTCCTTGCAGCTGAAGTTGAGCCTGGTTGAACTTTTTTGCTGAACATGTTTTTCGTTTTTGCCTTGTGAATTGGCACCTTCGCTGCACCGCCAGAAATAAAATGAGAGGGATGTGTTCTTTTTAAGTCGATTTGAACGCAGCCAAATTGTGTTTGTATTTGAACCAGAAAAGCTGAGATCCCATTTTGTACATTTCACTTGCTGTATAATCTAGTTTGCCTTAGAAACCATTTTGTATGATGTTAACACATCCTTTTATCTCATGTGCATCCTCCCTTTACATTCAAACTTTCTCTGCCTCCCTTCCCTCTGGCTGATGTCTGATTGTTGAGCTGAACGAAGTCATCATCAAATCCATCAGTGCAGAGTCATTGCCTGAGGAAACACAGGCCAATTATGGCCATAAATAATAATGGGAGCGTGCATCTGGCATGATGACTGATGGGCCTCTCTCACAGCTCATTTACATGGCTTTTGTGTGGCCATCAGGAGCTCCGCTCCAATGTAATGCTCAGCAAATGAGCCTTTGAGAGAATATTGTATGATTCAGGGGTGGAGGCGGGATGGCACTCAGGGCCAAACACACGGACTGGAAACGAGTGAGGAAAAAGAGGTTTTTATCGTCCCGCTGCATGTCGCCGTACGTGCACAGATTTCCTGCGTGTGTTAATGTGGCTTGTCTGTGCATGCGAGTTAGACAAAGAGAAGTCCACGTCCATCCATCAGCATCAATTACAGCGACAGGGAGGGAGATTGATTGTGTCTGTGTGGTCAGGTAACAAACCAACCACCTCCCACACTTGAACACACACACTGCAGATACTTTACATGTGCCTGTCACACACCTGCCCTCTCATCCTGCCCCCTCAGTGCCTCCCATGCTGTTTTATCTCAAGGGAGTGAGGTGGACAAATGATGGAGTTACTTCAAAACAGAGATTGGTGGTCAGTTTTTATTTTCTCAAGATAGGTGTCAGCGGCTTCCAGAGAATCCTTAATCTGTCCTTTGAGTCGGTGGCTGCCTCGAGCTGGAGAACAAAAGGCTGCAGCATGCTGACGTGTGTCCCGGGAGCTGATAAGCCTGGTTGTTAATGGTGTTAGGGTAGATTTCATTACCCCCTCCAGACTGCTCTCATTAAATAAACATCCTCCTGTCACATCCCTCACCCGGCGAGTAGAGGTGTAACCGAGGCAGGAGGGGTGAGGGGAGAAGAGGTATGAGGGAGACAGACAATGAACTGAAATGTTAATGAAAAACTTGTCAGTCAGAGTCGAAGCTGGAGCAAAACTTTGAGTGGTTTGTGTTCTTGTAGAACAGCTTGTGCCAATGTGGCTGCTTTTCAGCCACACTTAAAGTAAAGCTTTAAAGATGTCGGACATTTGATCCGGACTACGATGTCTATTGGATGGATTGTCATAATATTTTTCATGGTCAGCAGAGGATGACTTATAGTTAAATGTCTCAACAACTATTGGATGGATTGTCATAAAATTTTCTACAGACATTCATGATCCCCAGAGGAAGAATCCAGATACTATTGGTGATCCTCTGACTTTTCCATTAGCACCACCAGCAGGTCAATGTTTTCACTTATCCTGTGAAAAATAAACATCAACCAGATGGATGAGCACAACAGGATGAATCCTATAGACTGTCCCTGTCCACTACCTTTGTGAGCAAATACCTGCAAAACTAATGCTAATTAGCAAATGTTAGCATGCTAACATGCTAGACTAGGCAGTGACCATGGTATACGTGATAAACATTAGCATATTACTATTAGCATTGTCGTCAGCCAAGTTTCCATCCAAATTTAGTTCAATTTTCAAGCAGATTTCCAGAAAATTGGCAAAAGAAAAAGCAAATGAATACATGTTTTTTTTTTATTTCCTACACTTACACTGGAAATGCACTTAATGTGAGTATATGTTAGCATGTTAGCATGTTCAGTGCAGCCTCACAGAGCTGCTAACGTGGCTGTAGACTCTTGTTTTATTACACACAGGTCAGTGGTTGTTAAGACCATCTGCAACCACCACACGGTGATCTGACAGAGCAGGTGCGGATGCACACAGGTGTTAGTGTATCATCCAGTCATTTACAGGGTTTCCACAGGTGTATCACTCCCTGACCCAGACTCAGTTACCCATTTTCCACTCCATCACCTCTTCAGACAGCGTTTTCTCTGGTTCCACTCTCCGTCTCTTTCTCCTTCTTCCATTAGTTTTTTCCACAGTTTCCTTTTGTGGTCGACCCATTCTCACCCTCTCACCTGACCTTGTATGGACTCTCCTTTCTCCCTCTCTTCTCCTCTTCCCCTCCTTCACTCCTCTCCTACGCTCTGCTTTGACAAATCTCTGCCATCACCCTCTCTTCATCTATCAGGGTGCTCTCATTGTTTTGACGTCTAGTTAATTCTCGGCTCATGATTTATCAAATTCTTATTACCGCCTGCTGAAAGCCTCATTCATTGTCCTGATGTATGGTAATGATAGTCCTGGTGTGGCTGCCTGAATCGCAACAAACCCACTCATTTTTCTTCTTCTTTTTCCTCTTCTTTCTCTCTCCTCCCTCCTTCTCTTCATGACTGCTTTTCTTTCGCAAACTGTTTTCTTTTTACTTTGTCCTCGCAGCCGTCTTGTCTCATCAGACTTTTGCGTCTTTGCACACAAACACATAAAACTGTCCTCTTGGAAAATGCCTTCACTGTAACCTATAATAAAATTTTAAAAACCCCCTTAAACAGTGTTGTTCACTACAAGACAAGTTGTCAGTGGATTTAGGTAAATTAGAGCTTCTTTGGTGCATGTATTCATTAGTTGTTGACAAGTAATCATTGTTATTTTAAAAAAGACATACTACAAATTTCCTTTACAAAATACTTCTTAGGAAATGTTTATTGTTGGTCGAGCTCTTACATTTAAACTTGATTGTTTTATACTGACTTTTTTCATCACTTATTAATACATTTTATCCTGCAGTGGTGGAGGAAGTATTCAAATATGTTACAGCACTAATACAACAATTTAAAAATACTCCATTACAAGAAAAAGTCCTGCATTCACTATTTTACTTGAGTAGAATTACAGAAGTATTAATTTTTTAACTATGAAAAGTAAATGTCACTATTCATAAAGTGTCCCTTGTGACTGATATGTTATTATATGTAGGTGTAAGCAGCATTTTAAAGCAGTTTTAACTACTTCATATAAAGTAAAAGTAACAATAACACAGTGTAGAAATCCCTTGTTACAAGCAAAAAGTACCAAAATACAAAAGTATTAGCATTAAGATATAATTCAAGTGCAAAAAGTAATAATACGTGTTATGCTGAATGGCCCATTTCAGAATAATGTACATTATATTATTGTAATGTAAATATTGATGCATTTATGTGCAGATCACTTTAACGTTGCAGCTGGTTAAAGTGAAGCTATGTTTTAGGATAGCATGCTGCTGGATAGCATTTGGATTTCAGCAAGGGATCAATAAAGTCGTATCCATAATAATACATCATTGTGTATTTATTGATTATATCATGTTTTATTCATCTGAATCTGGACAGCAACTTAAGTTATCAAATAAATCTTGTGGAGTAAAAAGTGCAATATTATCTTATGCAGTGAAATAAAAGTAATGGCAGAAAATGGAAGGTACAAGTACTTGAGTAAATGTACTTTCCACCATTGTTTATATATAGTCAAAAGATCAATCTGAGGCGCCATCAGATGGTGATGGGAGATGGTGGCAGTGGTGACATTATACCTCATGCATTTATATCCATACTAAGCTGCAGTGTTGTTACAGTAAAGCACCAGATTTTTTATAACATTAAGATTCTCTGCAGAAATTGGATGTTACTCGCAGCAGCTGCCGACTTCATGCTGCCAACAGTTGAGCCTGCTCCTCTCTTCTCTTAGCCAACCACAAACCCAGTGGCAGCGTGCCTGGTACATCTCCTCACACATTTTTTTAGGCTGTAGTTTAGGTATACCTCACAATATAACGCAACCCAGTACATCAGTGGTGGAGGAAGTATTCATATTCTAAAGAAAACATAACAACACGTTTTCGGCTGCAGGCAGGTGAATAATTTAATGTATATAGAGTCAGTTTTTGAAGTCAATAATGTTTTAATTATTCCTTTATGGAAATCACTCTTTATAATATTTATTTGTATACACTACTGTTGTTTAGTTTAAACCACAACCATGTATTATTTTACCTAAGCACAAAGACATAAGTATGAGCAACAAAATGTAATTAAAAATAATTAACTTATTTTTCAGAATTGCCCCTGACAGTGTCAGGGTTGTATTATTTTTGCTTCGGTTTTATTTGTTGTAAAAATTATTATTATTATTATTATTATTTTTAGTATTTTATTGTAAAGCACATCTGCTCTTAAAATGTGCCATATAAATAAAATTAACTTTTTTTTAATTTGATCAATATAATTGATTGTTATTGGAGTCTGAAGACATGAAAACAACCTAAATGTTAATTGATTTCGTGTCATTCCTAGTGTTGTTTTGTATTTTACTTCCATTTCGCGGGATAATCGTGCGCTAAATTTCCCATAATGCTTTGGGAGATGTAATCAGGAAGCATAGGCTCATGTCCGGGACTAGTTACTATGGGCTACAATGGGGTACAATGATATATTTGTTTACGTTTATGGCAAATTAACTCCAATAAAAGTATGCCGAATTAATTATTATCAGTTCGTGATTGTAAATTACTCATGGATGTTCAGACAACTATCACTGTATTAGTTTTATACTGAAGAAAACTTAAAATCGTGAAAATTCTCAAGCGAATTCTGGAGCTATAAGGAGCGTCTTTTTTGCACTGTCTCTACGCGGATTTAAGGAGGTTTCTTCACGATGGACACCGGAGACAATGACATATTCAGACATTGTAAGTAACACTAAATCTAAAAATATATGTTACATGTATGTGTGTTCAGATTTGACTCGTTTATGACTCGGAGAAGAAGTTCCGGTTTCGACGCAAATTTGCAATTTGGCGCCAAAAAGGTCTAAAAAAAGTAGGATACACACCTGGCAGTATTTATTACTAGATAGTTCGAGTTAAACACTAATAATTAACAGTTAAAATCTTAATCTGAAAAGTAGCTTGTAACTTCGTCTAAATTAATTTATTTCTGAAGTATAGTGGAGTAAAAGTGTAGTAGCCTAGCATACAATGAAAACATTCAAGTCCCCTCAAAATAGTTTCTTATGATCATTGCTCAAAATGCCTAGTTTTTACTCTGAATTTCTGACCTTATGTCTTCTAAAATTTATGAAATCGTGCATTAACTTTTCAAATGACCATTTGCAGGAAATATTCCAGCATAAATTTATTTAAATCAACCTGTAAGTTGCTCCTTAAGTACAGTAGTTGTGTAAATGTACATAGTACTCACGCAGAAATAACTTATGAAGCTTTAAACTACAGTAGCATAAAACAAGATGTGATATTTATTCATAATGATAGTTTAGATTTAAGGTATGTCACATTAACTGATGAAGGGCCAAAATTCCCCTCCTGAAAAATCCAGCTCAGCATTTCTCCTCCCAGTTTTTCTTTTTCTTTTTTCTTATCACTCTATCCTGTCCCCCCTTTTCTTTCTGCCCTCTTGTCCACCCCCCGTCTTCAGGCTCCATGAAGGACAGACACCAGGGTAGAGGAGGTCAAGCATTAGCACAACTATCTAATCACTACCTCTCCTCTTTTTCTTTCTCCTCTCCTCCTCCTCCACTGACAAGTCATCTGTCAACAGGCTGGCGGCCCTGGCCTCTCCATTAGAGCTGTGGCACCTGAGTATTTCTCAGTCCTCTACACACACACACACACACACACACACACACACACACACACACACACACACACACACACTTTTCCATGCACCTCCCTGCCCAGACATCCTCCCTACGGGAGAGGGGGGGTTGTGGGGGGGGATCAATGCTGCCAGCTCCATGCATCATTTGTCACACCGCTGCCCTCTCTTTAATGAGCTTGTCTGGCTTCAGCTCCTCCTTCTTTTTCATTCTCCGTTTTTCCTCCTCACCTCTCATCCCTTGCTCAGCTGACTGTTTCAATCTTTTTAACATGTAGATCCACTTTTTTCTTCTCCACTCTTGACCTACTGTCAGCTCTGACTCCCTCTCTATTTAGGTAATGATACAGGTTTTGTGCTGACAGCGGGTGGAAATGACAAAGGTCACCCTGTGGACAGTGCTGGAGGATTTATTCACTAACACCATAGTTATATTCAATATAACTATAAATATTCAATTTAAGTAAAAGTTCTGTATTCAATATCCTACTTAAGTAAAACTACAGAGGATTCAGCAGCAACATGTACTTAAAGTAAAAAAAATAAAAGTATAAAGTTAGAGTGGAGCAAATTTAACTGTTTTATAAACAGTTATGACTAATGATTATTTCCCTTCGGGATTAATGTGTTGATTATTTTAGTTGTAAATCTAATGACTTGTCCAACCAAAACCAGTTGTTTGGATAAAACAAACCTCTGTAAATCATTTTAACCTGGTTCAACTTCAAAACATGAAGAAAGTTTCCCTGCTACCATAGAAACATTAGTTTCAGCTGTAGCTGTTGAATTTACACACCTCGATTTAATGTGTTATGACATTTCATGTAAACCTCACAGACCCACAGTTAATGGCTGAAAATGAAAATGACACTTGTGCTATTAAATGCATAAGCTTAGATATAGGACATTGAATACACAAGAAAACATTTTTTATTGACATCGAATGTTTTCTTGGCCCATATCCACAGTGAAAACAGTTATTTTTGTTGCTTGGACGTTTTAATTACCTTTAATGTACACATGCTGCACTCAGTTGCAATAAAAATAGAATAGGGGGGGTTCGGAAGATATTTTTTATTAATTACAACACAACAATAGCACTTATTAACTTCTAATTTCTTGTGTTTGTAGCTCACAAGTTGCAAATAATTTTAAGATCTGCATTTGTTTAATACAGACATTAGTTTTGGAGAATAAACACCTTGTTTCAGCAAATTGTAGGCACCAGAGTCCGCACACCAGGGGGCACTGCAGAAGTTTATTTAAAGGAAGTTTATTTATAAAAAAGATAAAAAATTTTCATATCAATTGTGTGTGGAATTTGTAAAGTAACTTGTAACTGTAGCTGAAGTGGGGTAAAAAAGTACAATTTCTGTCTAAAAAGCAGTGAAGTAGAAGTATAAAGTACCGTGTTTGTACTTGAGTAAATGTACTTCCACCTCTGCCTGTGGGTAATAGTCCTGGACAGGCAGGAGTGGTGCTGCTGGGCCCGTAAATAAGTGACGGCAGTAAAACATGCTTAGGTAATGATGGTAGATGAGTAGTTGCCACGGTGCTTGAGCAGCTAATATGTCTTAAGAAAACCAGACGAATGAGCTGTTCACCAGTTTGTGTGTGTGTGTGTGTGTGTGTTTTGTGTGTAGAGAGAGAAATAAAAGAGGGAGGGAGGAGCCGCAAGTGACTCTATTAAGAGATATATGTGGTGCCACTTCTTGTTGGGCTGCCAGGAGTCACCTTACTTGTCCCACAAGAGTTGATGCATGGGCCCCAGGATCCCAAACATAACACCTCATCAGCCCGTGTGGCTCTGCACAGGCGTATCAGTGGCTGTGTGTGTGTGTGTGTGTGTGTGTGTGTGTGTGTGTGTGTGTGTGTGTTTGTGTTTGTGTTTGTGTGTGTGTGTCTGGTTTTCACTGGTACTTACTCTGCATTTGTTGCTTTGGATGTTTATCTCTTGAGGCCATAGCTGCAGAGAACACTGTGTTTTATGAGGACAGGCTTTTCGTGTAACCCCGCACTTGTGGCAACAGTTTGTCACGAAAAAATAGCAAAAACATAAATCCAGGATTTCTGGTGACCTAGATTTCAATCACCAGAAATTTACCAGAGAAAACCAGGCCTTTATTTCTAAATTCCTCTGTTCCCAACTTATTACAAACTCCCAAACTTGCTCCATGTCTTTATACATTCAGTCCATTCCCACAGCACTAATACCACCAGTATAGCAGGAGTAAGGCTGGGTATTGTCACAACATTCATGTATTATCACCTTTTAAAGTTAACGCTACACAATTAATCGAAATATATCGAGAAGTGCAATATCCAAAATTGCACAAGCTGAAAAATATCACAGGAGGTGCAATTTTTTTTGATAAAGGTAAAATGTGTCACAACATTGTTCTGCATTGTGAGCGCCATTATTGTCAGAATATGATTTTTTTTTTTTTGCATATCATGCAGCCCTATTTTAAAGGTGCCCAGGAGTTCTGACCTCTCATGGTCCTATAAAGCAGTTTTTATGAGTGTGTCCTGCTCTCTTAGCTCTGCTTTGGTCTCCACCAGCTCCTGAGAGAAATAACTGGCTGCTAAATGCTCCACTATGTTTACCAGCTAGTCTCACTTTGGATGTTTGCCATTTGATGCCATTGTTAGCGCACGATTACTGATTATAATAGCTTTAACTACACTGCACAATGCACAAGGCTGCCTAGATGTGCACTAATAGACTTAAAAAGACAGATTCTGTTTGCACTCTGCAGCTGTGCAAAGTTGGAGTCAACATCGAGAACAATGGCGTCGCCACAAAAGGCAAACCATCCACACAACTGCTCAGTTCATATATGTTCATGCAGTTCCAGTGTTCCTGGATAGCAGGACTTCAATATGAAACTGTCTAGTCACTGTCAACAGTGCAGCACTTGAGTGTTGGAGAGCTACTCAGACTAAAATAAAATGCTGTGTTGTCATTCCAGCCTAGAATGAAATCCAAACACTGATTTATGAGACGTGTGAGGGTCCTGAAGGCAGGAAACCACAGCCATAATGGATGATGTCCTGTGGATTCAGAAACATAAAGACCGGCAGAGCAGGACGCTAAATTTTTCTCAGTGCAGAGGAGCGAGACTTGAGGGGAACATTTATCCTCAAACACTCTTTAAAATGCTTTTTTAAAAAGCCTATTGGTGATGTAACTTGTTGTCGTGGAGGCCATTTAGATATGTATCGCTGCATTTATCTTCACTATTACCACCATCAAAAAGTGCATGAAGTGATGTCACACTGAGAGCTTTTCAGCTACTAAATACATCTACATTTGTCAGTTCTCTGGCATCAAAGAGCAGGAGCTTCTTTTTAGACTCATATTTTCCACCAGTGTTAAGCAAATGTTTGTGGAAAAGACTATCACAGAGTAGAAGCTGCAATTTCTATTTTCTCCAATGATAGTAGCCTCTATAGACCATTAGACCACGAGGGAGTACAGCTGCAAAACCTGTTGTGTTTTTTCATTTTACATAGATATGCATGCACTTTTAGTTTCCTTTCAGACTATGTGTGAGTTCCAGTGCACCTTTCTTTACCTTATGTAATATTTAGTGACAGTAAAAGGCAACGATGAACTTCTGGTGCAGTTTGAAGACTTTCAGGCTGGAGGTGAAGCTGTGATGTTCACCACAACAGAATAGAATAGAAAATACACTTACTGTTATTTATCTGCGACTCTTTCAACCCTGTGTCCTAGAAAGTGCATTTATACTAGGGCTGAACGATATGCAAAGAAAAAAAAAATCATATTGTGATTTGGCAGATATTTCGATTGCGACATAAATATATTTTAAAGGAGACATAACGTCGACTTGATTATGTTTTTTTTTAGGAAATGTTAATTAACATACAGCATCAAAGTATCTAAGTAAGATGTTTACTGACAACGTTTTCACTCGTTTTCCACCAAAATATCAAATCTTGCAATGCGTCATTCAGTTTTAGTGACTACAGCATTATGAAATGTTTTTATGGTTATGCTGAGGCACTGGCAAAATAGTGGCATCTTGTAATCCCAACAAAACAAACACATGAAACACTAGCATATTATCAGGGCTAATAAAGAAATGAAAACAACTTTCTTCCTGTATTTATGGGCGTGGGAGTCTCTCTGCTGCCCCTGCCTGGTCTTCACTGGCTGCCTCCTCCTCCCCTCAGTCCACCAGCTGGCCCATTCCTCAGTGTTATTATTGGATTTCAGAGCGCCGGGAGGGGGCGTATATCACATCTCCCTTCGTCAAACCCCCCCCCCCCCTTTCCCTCGTTCACACTCATTCTTTCATTCATCTTTTTCCTTTTTAATAACTCCCTCTCTGCTCTTTGGCCATTAATAAAGATGAACTCACTCTGCTGTCGCCTCCTGCCCTCATCTCTCTCTCAGTCGCCTCCTTTTCTCTTTGCACTTTATTGACCCTCCTCCTAAAATCTCACCCCCTATCTCACTTACCTTCCTCCTTCCATTTTCCTTGATGCCCCCCCCCCACATCCTCTCTGTCTGTAAACAGCTCTTGTCTTCCCTCCGCTCTCCTCACCTCCTCTTTTCTCCTTCACTTTCTCTCTCTCCATCTGACACAGCAGTCCATCATGCGCCGGGCTCTGGACGCCGGCCTCCCTCCCGACGCTCTCATTCATCACGACTTTGAAAAGCAGAAATCACTCTCTCCTCTCCTCCGCTGGCCGCTGCCACTTATTGCGCTATCCATCACACCTGGCGGATGATCAATACGAGCCCTTCCCCTCTGCCCCTCCCTCACCCCTGGCTCTTTCCTTTCACCACATCTCCCCTCACCTCCTCCTCTTCCTCCTCCTCCTCGTCCTCCTCCTTTACTTTACACTGTATTTCTTTCACGTCAGCACGTCTCTGCAGCCCAGTTTTATGTGAGAAAACTGAACTTGTCAGCCCTTTAAGGAACCTGAAACAAACAGAAAGAGACGTGTCCAGTGGTGGAAAGTACATTTACTCAAGTACATTTTTTAAGGTAGTTACTTTATACTTGTACTCAACTAGATTTCAGAGGAAAATATTGCACTCTTTACTCCACTAAAGTTATCTATAACTCTTTGTTTCACACGTCTGTTATTTCCTCTCCATAATTTCTTGAAAGTCTCCTGGAAAGACTTAAGAAGTTTGGTGCTTATTATTGATTTCCAGATGAATTTCCGTGCAAGAAATTTCTCCATCTAAACCTCAGTGTATATTCATCATGCATTTATTCATTATTGGAGACTTTATTCTCCAATAGGGATGCACAATTAATCGAAAATATAATCGAAATCACACTAGTGACACGTTTCTGGCATGACTAAAAAAATCATGCTTTATTTTAAATTATATATATATATATATATATATATATATATATATTTTTTTTTTTTTGCAGGAGAACTTTTCCCGGGAACTAACTTGTTTGCCAGCAGTCTGGATTAATGTTGTTATTCCAGCGATCCCTCTTCAGGTAGGACCCAGTTAATGGGGGCAGGCAATAAGAGTGGCTAACAGTGGCTGTAATTCTGCTGAGAGCAGCTTTGCTTTGTAAAACTGATTTGCTCAGGACAGAGGAGTCGTTAAGCACCGCGGCCGAGCCTCCCACATCCTAATGCCTCTCTAATCTCCTTTGGTATCACTAATTCTTTTTGGTCTATACCGCCATTAAACTTTTTCACAGGTTGTTGGCAATGAATTAAATTACACTGGATGTATTGAGCAAGCTAACCATAAATTGGCCCTTTGCTGCCCACACCGGTGTAGGTGGAAAGCTGAGAATACGCCGGTTAACTGGCTGCAGCTGCACAGTAACTGTAAAGGGGACAGAAAACACAGAAACTACAGATACACAGACACCTGCATGCCTCACATCAGTAACTGTAAGCATCAGTTTCTGAGAAAGATACACAACACTTAATACGGCAGCATTTTAAGTTACATGCCCATATTTATCATCTATAAGCAGTATATAAGAATTAATGTTCATCTTCATTAATACGTAGTATTTGTCACCTGTTACAACTTCTCCTACGAAGATATATTTTATTTTATTACATCTCTATTTTATTTTCTGTTTATACACCAGCCGCCACTTACAGGTGTTCACAGGTGGGGTTACAGTTGTTGACATATACATTAATAATCCGCCTACAACCACATTACAGTGTGTTATAAACCATTTATTAATGATTATGAAGATAAACAAGGGGACTTAAAGTAAACTGTTAACCTTATCGCTGTTCTGAAGATGTTTCCACAAGCCTCAAAGAGTCTTCTAACCATTTGGAAGAGAAAATATTCTGTTGGCTGCATGATAACAAAGATTTTTATCTTGTTTTCGTTTTAGCTCCGTATCAGAAACAGTCTCATTCTATACAATCACACCTGGAAACCTGATATGTGTGAGCCGTTAAAGTTCTACGAAAGAGGAACAACAAAGACAGCTGTACCGTTAAGATGCAGACTTTATCTGATCAACAGCTCCTACCAAAACAACAAGGTCAGTAACACTTGTGTTTTGTTATCCATGTTGCTTTTACCGCAGGGAGTCGAGGACAATGAAATATATTTGGATCTTGATTTTGAATGACGTGAACCAAAATGAAAACATTTCTTCATCAGTCATTGATCCAAATTGATGTCACGTTTTATTATTGTGTATTTTCATACAGAATAAGTTTCTACTGTACAAAGTGAGAAAAGGAAAGTCAGTCATTTCTGGTGTCACAACTTGGAAAACAGGTTAATGATTCATTCTGTCGCGCAGCGGACAGAAGATTGTTTCATCCAGATGTTATAAGAGTCTCTGAGGATTCTGGAAATACCTCCGAAAATCTGTGGGACTGGTTAACACTATGAATAAAATGTAATGCTAATACATGAGAGGGACAAACTGGAGCTATCATCACTCTACTGACACACATTCATCACCATTACTTTTGCTGTGGCAGCCTGAGACGACGCCACAGTCGCAGCGATGTGATGCTGGACTTGGATCTGGATGTAACAACAAAAAAAAAACCCCAAAAAACCGGTGGGCAAACCTGCCAGCAGCCCAATTATCTGTCATTAGCAGGCAGCACAGACACAGGCACTGGGTAATTTGACAAGCCAAACTGATGCTCTTTCATACTGGACCGCTTCAATGGACATGAGTAAATATATTCCCAGGCTAATGCATATAAATAGAAGAGCAGTGTTTGAACAGCTGAGAGAAAATGAAGGGCCGGGGAGAGTCGGGTATAAAGGGGTTTGATATAAGTCAGGAAGTGAGGATGAGTTCTGGATGCCTGGATGGGAGTTAACCTAAATACTCGTGAAAAGGGTTTGTGAATGGCATCAAACCTCACGATACCATCTCAGTGGACATACTGGAGTGACCGGGGGGGGGGGGGGGGGTTAATCTTTCCCGAATCCCTTTTCTCACCAAACCGGCTTGTTCACACAATAATCCGGAGGTCGCAGTCTGTTTCAGCCGTCTTATCTCTGAGCTCCCTTCAGTGATTAATTCATGATTAGTCTGTGTCTGTGTACGTTGGAAAACAGGCAGGTGTTGACAGTAGTACCAAGTTTTAACCCTTCTCCTCTGCTGTCATGTCTCCTCTCAAACAAGACGCTAGTTTTTTATTTTATTTACAAGCTTACAAGATTCTTGTTAGTGTATTATCCTATTACAGGTGATTTGTTTTCCCCCCAACAAAACACATTATTAGCTCAAAATTAGCTTGTACTTGTCCCTTTGGATTAAACAAAGACTGTGAGGTGTATTACGCACGTTGACTCTCCCGACTGTGGCAGCAGTTATTGTTACAAGTTTAAAAAGTAGAATACCATGACCATAAGAGTACGAGCTGATCTTATGAACTGATACTTTTGCAAGATTGATATGAATTTGTTTTACACTGACACGTACTGCCTCCGGGAAATAGCTGAATGACGGCTCCAGCAACGGCTGTTTATACTAACTCTGTATAAATGTGATATGACTGTTATCATACAACAAATACATGAACGCTGTAGAAGCTTTCTTTTATTATCTTAATATCTTGAGATAAATGACACTTCCTACACTAGTTGTCCCAACACTAGCACCACCCCTCGAAATTAAAGCCTTGCATTTCGTACACAGTAATGTATTCTCCAGTTGTTGACAATTTGCTAATGTTGCAGTATTTTCTGGAAATCAATTCTTCTTCTCTGCTCTAAAACAGCAGTCGCCAGTGGTTTGCACGGGCGCAACTTCCCCGGGACAACTTCCTCTTTATCTGGGTTTATCAAATTTTAACTGACTTTCCAGAAAATCTGCAAAACATAATTAGAAGTAATGCATTTCCATCCACTACCATTATGTCATAGTGCAGTGGAGAATCATTTATGTTTATTTCATGTATTAATTTGAGGAGTGTTACAGTCTCTTCTTCTTTAGTGGATGTTTAGTTCACATGCTTCATGTACGTCATGATTTACTCTCTACATCTGTTTCCTTTGCACTTTGTTGGCATTTCTTCTTAGTTGCATCTCAGCTTTTCCACCTCAGTCAAGCTGTTTCCATCTGGTTTTTAGATGTGCAAATTTAATATGCCTGATTCTTCTAAAATAAAAGGGATGAAAGAAAAGACAGAGTGGGATAGAAAGAGATAAAACAGAGTGAGAGAGAAGCGTTAGCTGTGTCCTCTTCGCCCTCCGCCCCGCTGTCTGTCAGCTGTCAGGACGCTGAGTGAGGACGGACACTCCTGTCTGACACATGGAGGGACAGACATCAGGAAAAATAAAAAACCACAGTGACACAGAAACAGGAAGCGACACAGAGAGCGAGCGATCTGTCATCACCTAAACATCCTGTGAGAAACCTCTTGTTTGAGAGTTAACGGGTCGGACACTGAAGGACTGTCACTGTAGATACGCGCTGTTGACATCCGGCTGCTGCAGGAGCTCACCTTTTTAATTTGTCACTACCCAACATACAGTTTATTATTCACTCAATTCAGGCGTATATTAATGCTTTAATCATCAGTAATGAGCCATCAATAATCTCAACAGTGTATCCTCCCCCCATTATCTATCTCTGTAATTCATCAGTTGGACCTCCAGTGGAAAAAATCAACCACTTACCTGCTGAAGTTTTAATGTTCAATAAGTTGTTAATAAATTGATTTGATCCAGATGTTTTAAAGCTCTTTTTACTTAAGTAAAAGTATAAAAGTAAAAACATCAAAACATACTTAAAGTAACAAAAGAAATCTATTATACATCAGGATTTCTTTGTTGATTATATTTTGTGTTATTTATCTGAATCTGCAAAGTAACTAAAGTTACCAAATAAATGTCACATAAAAAGAACAATATTTCACAATCAGGCAACCCAAAAGTTATTCTTACAAATTAATTTATACGGCTCTAAAAACATAATTAATGGATTCAATAATGATTAAAACATTTGTCACAAGTTGCAAACCCCTTGTAAATGATATGTCTTATTAATAAGTGGTATTTCCTTTTTGTTATAAACCATACAGCCTGTGAGCACAACATGAATAAGATGTTTTGGTTTTCATTTTGTTTTGCACTGTGCGATTGGAGTGATTGATTGGTCCGTTCTCCCTCAGTGAGTTCTGCTTCTCCTGATGACCTCTGACCCTGATACTGTGTGAGATACAGTATCAGGAGCGATGCAGAACTCAGGCGGACCTGTTGATCATCACACCATCTTAACGCAACCCAGAGACATTCCTCCTGTTGTCCTGGCACCGACACCACCGAGTATGAACACTTATGACTGGGAATAACCTGGCTTTCCTCCTTTTCTCCGTGTTGACCAATATCTGGGTTTTTCCATTTTCTTTCCCCTCGGAGAACATGTGGCATCAATCGGTTTTTTTTGGCCCGACTCTCCCACTTTAATCCTTCTTCTTGTGAGACAGAGCGAAAAGAGGGGAGAAAGAAAGATGGGAGTGTCAGCGAGGAAGCACACGGCAGCTGAGGGTCATTAATCACTGTCATGACGGAGAGAGAGACGGAGGATGAAAGACATGAGAGATGGAGCGCAGTAGACATGGCAGGAATCTCTCCGCAGAGATGAGATGAATCAGCCCATTCAGCGGCCTTCGCTTTGTTGTTCATACGAGGCTGCGACATCACATCCTGGAGGGCTCTGAGTCAGTGAAGCAGCGACGTCCTGCTCAAAGGAGAGGGGAAGTGAACGCATCACGCACTGACCGCTGAACAAATATGGATTGTGCATTGAGTTACTGCCTGTCCAGCAGCTGCGACAGGCTCCGAATATCTCACGAAGACAACTGATTTATGGATCAGGAGGATGCTCCGACTGCAGGTCCGAGCTTATCAAACACAAAATGTACAAAATCCGATGAACCCCAAGTTTCCTCACTTGGATAAAAGTCAAATCAGTAAATGTAATATTAGATCGCTGTCCCTGTCTCAACATATGAAGCAAGTCACACAAGATACTGTTGAGAAAATTCAGTCTCAAAACTGGATTATTAGTTAGTAGTTATTAAACTCAGTGGGATTTTTAACGATGTTTTCTTACTTCTACAACAGAACCCTGTGGTTCTACTTTTACTCAAATCATGGAGGGTTTATATTTGTAACACTTAAATAACAGTGTTTTCAAAGTGCGGGACATCATCCCAGTGTAAAGTCTATGAGCCGAGCGGCACCACACATGAGAAACACTAATGAACATATGCAGTGGGCTGTACAGCACCGATGCAAACCTGGAAGCTAGAAAGCTTCTTTTGGATTATGTGTGTTGGCGCCATCTTTGAGTGTGGCGTCCAGGTCTTTTAATACAGCCACATAACGGAGCACATTTCCAAACAGTCTCTCCTTGAGACTCTAACTGTTGTATAACGAATTAAAAAAAAAAAAAAAAAGAGCTGAAAGAGAAGTTCAAACCCGGGCTTCTCTCTCGGCTCTGACCCGCTGACCTTTCATGTTGTGAAGTGGTTGCGAACGTCATATTACTGGGTTTGGAAAGTGACAGATATACACAGACCGCCCGGCTCTGATGTGGGAAAAGGTGCAGGAGGAGGGGATTTCCGAAGTTATTAGGCCATCAGTCGAGTAGTTCTGAAGAAGCGTGATGGCAGCTTTACACTCTTTTAGCTTTCCCTTTGCAAATAATAAAAAGCATCAGCCGACGCTCCTCACAGTTCTGCCAGATTCTGCCGTTTTCAGCCATTTTCAACCTACGTTTATCAACCAAACCAAGTAATATGTTCATGTGTTTTTCTTAATAATAGCATAATTTTACTTGATAAGTTATTTTTTTTGGCCTTTATTTGACAGGACAGTTTAGAGAGACAGAGAGCTGAGGAATGACACGAGAGCCGGGAGTGGAACCAGGGACACGCTGCCCAGAGCGTCCTCGCTCACATGGTATGTGCCCTAACCACTCGGCTATCAGGTTGCCCAATAATAATATAATTATGAATTATCAGCTTGTTACACAATGATAAGCACATGTCATGGAAAGCTGGACTGTGTGTGGTAGTGAAACCAACCTAATGAGACCGTGACTGTGTGTTTTGGATGGAGAAATATTGCATTAGCATGTTTTGAACAGCCATTCTGACTAGTACTGTTATGATATCATATTCTTATGATGATAAGATAAAACACAAACATAATTCTGAGCACTCATTATAAGTTTTGTCACAGTAACATTTCCAGCTGTTCATAGAGAACTGATCCAACCAGGCCTGTTATGTAAACAGCGGTGGATGCTTGGCAGATTTCTGTAGAAGAAAATAGCATCTATCAATCCTTTGCATTGTAATATTACAAAAACTAAAAAACGGGTATTTCATAAAATGATAACAAGCAGCAGACATCAATCCACACAACAATCTAAACGTCCAACACTTCCAGCAGAGACGGAAAGTTAATAGACAAAATTGCTGAAACGCACGAGGTGAATTCCACTGGATTCATGCAAAAATAGGCGCTCCCAACATGAAACCAAAAAAATATCAAATATAAATTTCGCCCCTTTTGTTTTTTTCCTCAAAGGAGAACACAAGGTATGTGATTTACGGAGCAGATTCGCTGTAACAGAAAGAAATTCAATTTAATTTCAGCTGGACTTTAAATTATACAGAGAAAAAGAGGGAGGCAAAAAGGGAAAGCAGAGGACTGAGCGTGATACTAACTCCTTTCTCTTGCCCACATTTCATACCACGACTCAGGCCCTGCTGCGCTGTGGCCGACTCCTCAATACGAACCAGATCCCTGAAATCACGATACTTTATTATTCCGGCCATCCTGCAAATCTATAACATCCCTTAGCTTCAAAAGTGGAACGTGCGGATTGCATGTTCTGTATATATTTTTCTTGCCTCAGGCGGAGACGGGAAAAAAAAAGAGAAGTTAAGAGTATGATGAATGTGTTCTGGCCAGAGGAGTGTGGGTGGTCTGTATCTGTCAGCGCTGCTATTACAGCAGACAGCAGAGTTACAGGCCAATAAGCCGCACTATCATCACCGTCATCAGCAGCAGATCCTCTTACAACAGCTCTCAGCTGTCCACATCACAACCCTGACAGCACAAACATGTACTTACCCAGAGAGCTCTGCACTTGAACGTCTCGCATTAAAAAACATTTGGCTGTTTCACTGCATGTTCTTAAAGGGACAGTTCCACCCGTACCACACTTTCTCACTTACTACGCCGCTGGTGTTCAGCATTTAAGATCGTTTTCAGGCTATAAAGTTATAACATGTCACTTTTCCACATTAAAATGACTAGACCTATGTTAAATATTATGAGTTGTGTTCTTACATTATCCCAAATGTTTCCATCAATTCTCAAACCAGGGGAAGCTGTGATTGTGGTTGGTCTGCTAGAAGCTCAAAATTGACTTTTAATCCAGTTTTAATTCACATTACTAAGATATATCTTTTTACATCTTGGTTGTTTTCAGCTGTATATTTTAACCAGGTGAGGGATTTTAGTCATTAGATGTCTGGATGAGTAAATGTTAAACAGCTCAGCATGAAACATGAAACTGCTTTATTCAGTGTTTCTACAGGTTTTAATCCCCTGGTCTGTTGGTTATGGGGAGGTGGACACCTCTACGGATAATTCAGCTGCTGATAAAAATGTCCTGAACGTCTATATCATAAGTTATCAGAGAAACAATCAACACAAACGTCACACTGTGTCTCAGCCTTAAAACTTTAGACACAAAATATAATAATAATATAATAATATTTCTGTATAAAGTGAGAAGTTTAGAAGTTTTCCAGGGCACTGATTGTAAATGATGTATTATGCGAGTTGTTCAGCTCATTATCATCATCTTCCACTGACGAGCTCTGGCTTCGGTGACAGATAAACTCAGAGCGTTTGTTTTAAAGCAGCTGTCAGTGCTGTACTGACCGAGGAGGAAACGACAGGGCCGATGCTTTTATTTACTCGCCAGAACTGTTTCACAAATAAACGTTAAAAGATCGAGCTGCTGACACGAGTGCTGTCAGGTTTATTTAGGTTACACAAAAGGAGAAATGAGGGGGCATGGTTTACTATCATTGAAGTAATGTACAGTATATGTGAAAATTAGCATGAAGACTCAACCTCACAGGGATTAGTGTGTTGCCAACAGTGGAGCAGCAGCAGCAGCAGCAGCAGCTCCCTGGTAAACAAACTACGCAGTATCAACACTGGCAATAAAACAGCTCGAGCACCTATCTCTGGCTTTCCATTGCTTTCATTTTTTTGTTACTAATCGGCCATTATGAAGACGATTTATCTGCAGTTGGATTAAATCGTGCTCCTCTGTGGATTATCCAGGGTAACGGGGACATTGTTCCTGGAAAGAGAATACCTCAAAAAAACCAAAGCAAATCTGCATGGTTAAATAATGTTGTTTTTAATGGAGGAAACAACTGTTGAGAAAGTGTTGGCTGGAAACTGGAAAAACAAGAGAACTGAAGGTGATAATCCTCATGTTCTGTCACAGCATCCACCCCCCCCCACCCCCCCGGTTACCTCTTGTTTACCTGTGTTTTCCCGGAGCTGTGACGCTCGTTCCCTGGAATTTTTATGAGAGATTTACTGGAGCAATACGAGCCCGGGCGTTATAATTGCTGAGCTAAACAGGAGAGAGCTGCTATCAAAACAGTGTGACGTTGGTTGGTAGCAGCGCTGATTCATGACTGTGAGAACAGGCGACACACACACACACACACACACACACACACACACACACACACACTCTTATAGAGGGCAAATGCAGGCAACACTTGTTATCTGTGAGATTGTGGGAGGAGAATAATGAGGTCACCTATGAGCCAACTCCACTGTGTTACATTAATGAGGTTGCTGTCTGCCACTGTGGCCGGCTGCAAGGACACACACACAGTAGATCACCTGGTATTATCTGTCCTCCGTCACCGGGCCTGGCACCCGCACAGAGCCAGAGAGAGAGAGCGTGAAGCGAGAGAGTGTGGAGTGAGACCGTACCGCTGCTTCACTTCACTTCTCTCTGCAGCAGCTCATGTTAGACCCTCTGACAACACAGCATTGATTTATGACTCCTGCAGACAGACGCAGGCAGCAGACAACCAGTGCGGTGTGTGTTTTGCACTCACGTGATTGATTATCCTGTCCGTCTTGTCTGTGGCATTTTTTTGAAATGTAATCTCTCTGAACAGCATGAAAGGTGTGAGACCCCAGAGAAAACAACCTAACCCCTCCCCCACCCCACCCCCACCCCCACCATGTGTATCCATGCCTGTATTATATTAGCATACCTTTGCTCAGGCTTGCTAGGAAATTGAATTCCCCCTCTTCCTGTAACACTCTCCCCGGGATTAAACCGTCACCGTGTGATTTACTGTAACCTTGCCGTGAACAGCGGCATCCCTCCACGCCGCGCTGATTGATGGGCCAGCGAGTGTTTTGTGTTGCCACATTGTCACGCCATCGTACAGTACATTTCATTTTGCTCACAGCACAATGAAAACAGCGCCGAATACAATGAAGGACGTTTGTCTGGCTGTAGAGAGAGTCACATTAAAGTGTTTACGACTGATCTCCTGATCCGATTCGTTTAGACTCGGATTGATTTCTGATGCTTCTGTCACATCAGATAAAAACCCGATGCTGTGGAAAGCGTTGTTTCCTCGAATATGACATTGTGTAAAGTGCACATCATCATAAGCTGTGTCCCAATTCCCTTCGTAGATGTCGTAGACGTTTTCTTCTTAATACCAATCAATCATGGTTGGAATCCCACGGCCTCTCCTGAGTATTGTTGCTGACTGTGCGTTTCCCTTTATGGCCACAGTTTACCATCTTCTAATGGCCACTTCCAGCAGGATAATGCTCCATGTCACAAAGTAAAAGTATTTCAGCGGCCTCCCAAGTCCAGTAGAGAACCTTTGGGACGTGGTAGAACAGGAGATTGGCAACGTGAATGTGCAGCTGACAAATCTGCAGAAATGATGTGATGCAGTCACGCCAACGCGGAGCAGAATCTCAGAGGAAAGTTTCCAACATCCAGCAACTGAGGCTGTTTTAGAGCAAAGGGAGGCTTCACTGTATTAGTTTGCATTAGCTAATAAAGTGCTCACTGAGTGTAGATGCAGAAATAGCACTGTGTCCTTCTGTAACCACACTTACACCCTACATTACCAGCAGTTTTTGGTTTAACTTCTCACCGACTAAACCACCGCTTCTTTTTTCCTCTTGTGTTTCAGGCGCCATCAAACTTTGTTGCAGCAGAGTCGGCCGCGGTTCCAGACTTCAGTTTGGTGAGTACGGCCTTATCGGTACCTGCCTCTGAAAACGAGGACTAACATCATAATAAATTGAAATGATCCTTTAAAGCTTCCGCACTGACGCAATCCTAACAGCAACGACTCTGGCACTGCTGCTCATTTTTCTTCTTGCGTTTATGTGTGTGTGTCTGCCTCTGTGCAGCAGATGATAAATGAGCGCAGCGGATCCTGAGAGCGCTCACAGAGGAAAGAATAATGGGTATTTAAGCACACTTGTAAATTACCAACACATTTGTCTTAGACTGTCCCCTTAGGGAAGTCTTGACAGCACAGCACACAAAGTATATAAAGCTCACATACATCTGTTCCCACATAGCCTTATTGGATCTGCTGACATCACTTAAATACAAACTGTCACGCCATGTGCCATAACTCATACTTTTGACAAAGCGCATAAAGCAGTCGTTGCTGTCTTTGCACCTGCATGCGTGTGTGTATATGATAGAGCCCGTCTCAGCAGGTGTGTGCCGGGTCACGCAGAGTGCACGGCGATGTTTATCTCTAAGTACCGCAGACAGGCACGCTGGACCGCCTGGTGGGAAAATGGGATTACAGCTATCTGTTCCTCTGTGGCGTGCTGAGCGCAAAGCCTGTGATTCTGCAGTTACATGCTTCCATCAGCTGCACACATGCTGCCTGCCACTTTGTTATGCAAAGATGTTTGACCTAGCAAAAACAGCCGCAAACAAAAAAGACGACGGTGATGATGATGAGGATGAAATGTCTGGCACATTCAATTTAGGTTGAATGATGAAATTAGCAAGAATGAGCTTTATTGTTATTAATTATGGATTGGGGAATAAATCAGAAAAACAACAGCTCAGTTCTGAACTTGATGACTTTGAAACTCTGACTTTTCGTTGGACGCCGTCCTGCAGCCATAAGCACAAGAGTTGTTTTGAGTTTCCTGCCAAAGTCGGGATCATAACACAGCTTTGTGTTTCTCCAGCCGCAACCTGCTGAACGGCTTCCAGAGAAAAGCCAGAGCGCCCCAATTCATCATCCTCATTCATAAACAGTCATTAATGTTTATGACAGGTGTCGTGACATGTTTACGACAGCATTATGTCTGCTTTACGAGACCACTGTCAGGCCAGGTTTTTATGGCCGTGGCACTCGGGGAGGCAGCGAGGGGACGGCTGGCGGCGCGCCCGAGAGGTTCTGGGATGTTTAATCAGTTACTCGAACACACTCACAAATAAAAAGAGAGAACAGCGTTTGGCAGCGAAGTCGGTCTGTTTGACAGGGTTAGCCATCAAACCTTCTCATTAAACTCTCTGGATGCAGGCTGCCCTGTTCTTGAGGGCTTTTATTGGAAAATCACTATTCTCAATTTGCTAGTTGTTGTAAAAGTTGTGTTCCAGGTAGTGGTTGTGGGTTCTGGTGGGGGTTAAGCAATGCCACAGGAACCCCCACCCTCCTGCTTTATGGCGCGCTGTAAAGCTGTTGGCAGGCCGACAGCGGCAGTATCGTTTTATCCGGCTGCTAATTTAAGGAAGGAGATTAAGGTTGTGAATTACATTTATGGCAATGGCCATTTTTTTTTTGTGTGTGTGTGTGTTTGTTGATAGTGAGTCGCTCTTTCTCCATGTTCCATCAACGTCTGCTGTGGTTCTTTCTAATAACACTTCATCTGAGGTTAAATAGCCACAGCATAACTGGCTTAATTCAAATGTAATTTTGTATATACTTTGTAATTGTACCACATTTTGTTCCCACTTTCCAGCAAGACAATCCGTGTGAAGGCTCTTAAGCTTCATTAATAGTTAATAAATCCTTTTTAAAGCTTTATAAATCAGTTATAAGCCATTAATATAAAGAGATTTTAGTTTGTCAGGTTGTGACTCCAGATTACCAACGTTTATAACAGCATTACTACTTTGTTCTTATTAATGGCTATTAACGGATCTATTAAGCATTAAAAATGAGCTAGGTCTCATAAACCCTTTATATGGGCCATTTCTGAGGCTGAAAATAATCCGTTCTGTTTCCATTAGAAACGTGATAGTATTAGAGTTCTGCGTGGGCCTCCAACTGAGACAAGAACCTGTCCTGTACCGGTTTTTAACATCTCAAAATAGTTAATTATCCGCCTCATCAATTAGTCTTTTCTGAATATTGGCCACATGAAAAGAACCCGACGCTTTACACAAGAAAACAACCAGGTTCAACAATGATCAGTGTCCCGACAGTGTGTGTGTGTGTGTTGGGTTTACATAATCAGACTTTTGTAAATCCCATTGTGATGTATTAGTTTTAGTTTCAGTGTATTTGTTTATTAAATGGGGACGATGCAGTTTAACGTCGTTCACATCTGAAACATACAAAATTAAAACAAACAACAAACATGCAGTGTCATTAAAATAGTCAGTTTTCATTATCATAAAAGATGTCTTTGTTTTCTAATTCTCACATTTAAGAAGCTGGAACTGGAGAATTTTCTGTAATTTATTTTTATTCTGATTAATTGATTATTGAAATAGTTGCCAGTTAATTTTCTGCTGATTGACAAACCAATAACCAGTCGATTAATCATTTCAGTTTAAACTCAACCAAACGTTAACCACAGAGGTGGCAGATTATAAATTGCTCAGGTGAATTGTTTCGTAATGGATGAATGATTATTTGATGAAGTTGTAGTTTTAAGTAATTTACAACTTGTACATCTTTACAAACGGCACAAAGATGAATCGGTTGACTTCATTTTTACAGCACAGCTTTCTGTGGCCGGTGCAAACATCCAGAGAAAATGGTGAAGAATCTCTCTCTTTAAATAGCTAATCTTTCATCTGAAATAGTAGCTGTGTGTCACTGGAGCCGTGGACATGCGCTGCCCTTCCCTGCGCCCTGGCAAGCACTTTACAAACAAACGTAAGCAGTTTTATTGATAGGGTAATCCTAGACTGATTAATGACCCAATAATCAGCCGTAACCTGCAATAAATCAGCCGCCGATCAATACCGCCTGTGCTCTGCAGCCGTGGCCAGATCATTACCATGTCACTGTATATCTACCATTAGCACAGGATGGCTGAGCGCTAAAGGGAGGGAGAGGAGTGGAAGAAAAAGTGTTTCCTTTCTAATGTGTTGGAAATGGGATTGATAGAGAGGTCATTTTTTAATTTCATTTGTCTGCCTGCCCGCCTCCCTCCCTCCCTCTTCTTTCAGACTGATTAATGACCGAACAGCAAAGGCAGTGATAAAGATTGAGAGGGGTGAGCAGGATGTTAAATTATGATAATGACAGCGCAATTAATGACATTGGGAGACATTATTCTTCAGCCTTTCGGCATATCACAGCTGCTAGAAGATGTACAGTGTGCTGTTGCAGTTAAAGGTGCACTCTCATAGATAGGAACTATATCTCGGGTATTCTGTATCCAGAGTCCAACTAAGAATCTACTAAGAATTAGAGATAAAAAATACAAAGATTTCTTGAGCATGTCTGCTGTCATATCAGGCTACGTCGCCACTACTGCGATTCAGTTTTAAATCACATCAGTTTTGCTACGTTTCCGCGAATTTTTAAGCGCCTAAAACGGAGACTTTTGGAAACGCTGGTGGCCTCGTTGTAGTTTTGAAAGCTCCAGGGTTGCGTTGTAGTTCAGGACGGGTGGAAACGGAGACCTTTAGAAACAATGACGTAGACACCGAGGGCTCTGATTGGGTCGTATCGGCCTCAACAACCCGGGGTGGAAGCAACATGAATCACGAAATACAAGCGTTACTGATCTCGTTGTCTTTGCATTTTAACGCTACATCCGCCTTTTCTGTTCCTCGTTCGTCGTATTTTCTCCAACTAATCAACTGCGGCGTAGACAATCATCACATTCCCACAGGAGTTGAAGCCCAATACACGAGTTTCACATTTTTTACTGCGGTTACATATATAGATATTATGCAGGATTTTTAGTGTAACTCTTTAAATCTGTTACAGATTGAAAATCTTGTTTTCCATCTCACACTTGAGCAATGTGTACACCAAGATGTTCCTAAAGTGCAAAGTAAATATCTCCTTATCTGATATCTTGTACAGAGCTTTTAGAGGTTCAGATATTTTCTATTATTAATAGTTGCTCCTTGCCAAAGTTTAAAATCTGGTCCTGCAGAAAACAGTTTGATTTTTGCAGGAATTTTTGAAGGAACAGACAAAATATGTCGTCCTGTTGATGGCCACGTCAGAGTTTGTTGGCTGAAGTTTTGCCTTTTCTTTCCTATTTAAATCATATCGTTTGGTTCATTTCTGTTTTGTTTTTCCATCATAGAAAAAAAAAATCTTCATCCTTTGCCAGTTCTCAGGCTACTTCGTCTACTTACCTAAACTTAATCATGACATCATTAAGTTTTCCTTTTTTTTTTCAGTAAATATTGTTCTACTTTTGTATCTCTGTTTTTCCACAAAATGTAATTATGCTGATTAAGACATGAGCCCAACTTTGCTTCCCGAACTGGCTCCGTTTCAGGGGGAAAAAGCAAGTAAAAGCAGGATTAATCAAAACCAGTTCTTGGACAATTGAAGTAAGAGATCGTCAAAAGTGCTCTCTCAGCTGAATTGGCTGAAACTAGATCCGAACCGTTATTGATGCGATCTGGGAACATGCAGCTAACGCAACATGAATCACTCCATCAGTCAGTGTTTATTTATAAAACCATAACAACCATAACACAATAAAACCGACTGTGTGTGTGCGCGCCTATAAATCTTTCACATACTCCTCGGAACATGATCGCTGCTGATACGTTCTGCACCTGCTCTACAACCCAAACCTCCATCCGACAGCGTCTTTGAGTTGAACAACAGCAGCTGAAACAAAAAAAAAACGGATCATTTCCAACACAGTAAAGCTGGAATCATGCGTCTCCAAAAATACATGTCAGAGTCTCTGCGTAACGGTCAACCATAAATCACACAGGAAGAGGAGGAGTGGACGTCTAACCTCCCACATCTCGACATCATGGCGGCCTGCACCGATCCGCCGAGCCTTTGTGCTGTGGTTGGTGGCGGCTCCTCCACCGTGTTTGTGGTGGCTGCCAAACTATGAAGTGACTCACGGCCTCCACCCGCTGCTTGGGAGTGTGTCACTGATTTAACCTCAGTACCTTTGATCACACCTTGTTGCTTGGTTGCTCACTTGTGATGGTTTCTCTCAGCCAGCACATCTGGAAAGTGGTCGCACACTCCCGTTTTAGCAAAAGTAGGATTAAGGGGCAATACGAACTTTTTATTGCTTTGAAAACTAACAGATGATGAGAGTCGGCGCCTCCAAGTCTGAGGTCCATGGTTCTCGGTAGACGGCTTCCTCCGGGTTGGGGGTAAGTTGTTGCGCTAAGTGAAGGAGTTCAAGTATCTCGTGGTCTCGTTCATCAATGAGGGTAAAGTGGACGTTGTGCTGGTCCATTGTGGTGAAGAAGGAGCTGAGTCGGAAGGCAAAGCTTTCGATTTACATCTTTGTTCCAGCCCCCACCTACGGTCATGAGCTCTGAGTAGTGAATGAGGTCACGGTTATCAGCGGCTGAAGTGGGTTTTACTTCGTAGGGTGGCTGGGCTCAGCCTTAGCGACAGGGTGAGGAGCTCGGAGTAGAGTCGCTGCTCCTTCGCATCGAAAAGGAGCCAGTTCAGGTAGTTCGGATGGATCTGAATCGGATGCCTCCTGGGCGTCCTTCGTTTGGATTTTCTCCAGGCAAGTCCAACTGGAAGAAGACTAACCCTAACCTGCAGTAGACCCGAAACTCCCATCTGGCCCGGGAACACCTCGGGATCCCCCAGGAGGAGCTGGAAAGCGTTGTTGGGCGAGGGACATCTGGAGTACCCTGCAACCGCAACCTGATACGACATATGATATCACTTATGATATGTACATTTAATCGTTACCTAGCCAGTCAGTCACGTAAAAACGTCAAAAATAAGGCAAACTAGGAAAGGAGTTACAGCTTGGACACAGCCTCGCTGAAATGGATGCACCGCATTGGAATGAAGTGTCCCTGAAATCAGATTAGAGGTCAGGGTTTGGTCAGAGCACGTCGCAGATCCACGGAGAAGAAGATGAGGAGATCGCTGCAGCAGTGGAGGGGCGAGGTCACGAAGCAAGGGAAATAAGGATCAAATCAACTAAGTGAGCAGGAGGAGAGAGGACTGACCCGGGTAAAAGGAAGTGAGGATGACAAGGTGCATGCAGAGGAAGAGCATGTGGGGAGATAAGATAAAGAGAAGGGGGGGGGGGCAGAGAAGAAGAAAGGTAATTTGAGAGAGAGAGCCAGTAGGAGAGGTTGAGTCAGGGCTGACAGTGGGCCATTCATCCTCCATGCTAGAAGAGACAAACTGCTGGCAGAGGAAGACAGGCCCCATAAATCACTTGGCAACACACACACACACACACACACACACACACACACACACATACACACACACACACACACATTTGTGCATGCAATCGCACAGTAAAACACTTCCATGGCCCCACACACATGCGCAGAAATCCACGTGTGAACAGAAAACACACATCTCCTACAGCTTCTTTCAACAAGGTCTCTCTGTTTCACGCTGGTCAACCGGGGCTCGTTTTCTTTTATTGTTTTTCAGTGGTGTTACGGCGGTGGAAAGTCACTATGTACATTTACTCCAATACATTTATTTGACAGCTGCAGTTACTACTTTGGGCAAATTAGATTTCTTGCTGAGATTTAGATGAAAACCACTACTGTGTGTATACGCTAAATGTAAAGCCAAACGCCAGCAGCTGGTTAGCTTAGCTTAGCACAAAGACTGGAAACAGGGGGAAACAGCTAGCCTCTCCGGCAACATGTTGCTTTTACATGTTGCTGACAGAGGCCTGCTGGATGTTTTCCCTGTTTTCACTCTTTATGCTAAAATAAGCTTTTGCTTTTGACACTTAAAGCACGTTTTGCTGCTAATAGTCAGCTTTTGTGAGACTTTTACTTGTAATAACGTGCTTTTACACTGTTGCTTTGGTACTTACTCACCACAGCAGCGCCACTGCTTTGTGTGCTTTATTTCTCATGCTACACAACAGTTTGCAGAGATCAGTGTGTGCTGAAGGGAAAAGACGGAGCAAACATTCCTGTAACCTTTTGGATTTTCCACTCCTCGTCCAGTAATACTGAGCTGGCGGTGGCGCGGCAGGGTTGTCTGCCCCTCTGTCTGTCCGCGGCCAAGGCCGGCCGCTCCGTGACTGATCGGCGCTCTCTCTCTGTGGGTTCTGTCAGTCACAAACCTCCCACTTTCCTCCCCTGCCCAAAGAGGGTGAGGAGAGCCAGTTCCTTTTCGCCCAGCCCTGACCTCTGCGCTGACATGTGTGGCGTGTTTGGATAGCGGGCCACACGCTGACCATGGCTGCCGGGCAGGTCAGGGGAGTGGCTGCCCTCGTGTTTTCACTGGAGGATGTGCTTTTGTTATTTCAGTGATTATTAAGGTCGGCCTTCTCTGAAACAACTAATTAAATGGGGTGAGGAACTGATTCACTCAAGAGCTTCCTCTGTGGCAAAACGAACCTGCCCTGTCTCGCCTTTAAGAGTTTCTAATCCACCTTAAATTATTCCAGTATCATGGATATTAATGGAGACATTTAGTGCTGGCTCAGGCTTTTAGACTCTGCCAAGAATTAAATTACTGGAGAAATACTGAATCCTGTGAGACATGGGCAGTTTTAACTAAACTCAAACTAATATATATGTAGATAGAGATATTTCTAGCAATCAGAGCATCAGAGAAATCATCTGTTTCTTCCTTCTCTCTGTATGTAGCACTTTTATTAAGCTGAATATTCCTAAGTGTCGTATTTCGCATTTATCTCTGCTTATTTAAACTTTATTTGATTGTTTATTTTAAATCATATTGCCCTTAATCGACTCCAGAGTATTGGGTGTATTTTGTTGTTTCTACTTCCTGCAACAACAAAAAAAAAGATTGATCATTTTTATGTGTGGACACTTAAAACAGTTAAAAGTTTTCATATTCTTCCTGTTTTCTGAATATTCAGGTAGAATAGAAGCTTGATCTAAAAGCTACTGAGAGCAAACAACCTGCTGCGAGTGGACTACTGCTAGCATAACCTGGCTTGTTGTTAGCATGGGAGCTAGCTGGCGGGGAGAGATGATATTACACCACCTACACCAACTACACCACCATCCGGGAGGAAGCCACGGCTTCCTAAATGACCTAACTGACGCATCGCAGCAGGCCCAGTCTTTGGGCCATAGTCCCCGCCGGACCGAGAAAATGTCCGAGCTGGAAGGGAGAATATCCTGCCCCATGTCTGGATGTTGCCGCTACGTTAGTTTCCATTCAATAACCTGTCACTTATAAATCAGTAGGCAACTAGGCGGCGGTTTACAACAACCTTAGCGTAGACAACTATAGATTATAACTTGGGTAACTTTCTCTCCTCTGCCCTTATTTGCACAAGGGAAGACTTGAAGAGAGCGTTCCCGGGGGGTGCGTTCACCCGTAGGCACAGTGATTGTGTAATTACTGTCACTGCCAGCAGGGGGAGACAGAACTTGCTGCAGGTTTAAGTGTAACGTTATTCTCGTAATCTGCAGCACAGAAGATCAACTGTAGGACTGTATATAAACTTATTGTGGTTCATGTGCTGCACATTTACAGACTGAGTGATGTTTGTCCGATCATTTGCTGCTTCACGTTAATGTACTTATATGTGTTATGCTTGCGTGTCCGTGAGTGTGTTCTGTACACCCTGACAAGCTTGTGTGAATAGTCCTATTATGAGAAAATGAATGCAGACAGCTGGTGTTTTAATGATGTCAAATACGACGGAGCCCGTACGTGCGCAGTGCGGTGGCTCTCGCTCATTGTGTTTACAGCAAAAACAGGATATAAGTCATTAGTGTGCAGTACCCAGGTCATACTGTATGTAACCTTAACACAACATCTCTATAGACAGCGGCGAGGAGAGTGAATGTGACTCACATTAGCAATGCTAGAAAACAGTGGAGGACATTGTGCTGTTTGTGTAAGTGTGTCTCACATGAATGGTGTATGTGTGATGACAATGAAGGCAAAAAACTGGGCGATGAGAGAAGTTATAAAAGCAGTAAAACTAAGATATATTTCCCTATAATTATAAATAAACACGCGGCATCCCAAGAGACCAAAGAACAAACAACATAATTGTTCAAAACATATAAATCCCATTAGAGCCTTGGGATCTTAAGATAGAAGCTCATAAATCGAGTTGGGTGTGATCTATCTTTGCTTTTCAACTACACATGTGCACGAGGACAATGTTTTTTTTATATCTACCATTTTGTATCAAGTGCATAGAAAGCTTTTAAAATGAGGACAAATGAAATCCTTTCTAACCAGACGTCATGTTAGGATCATCTTCAGCTGTTCACTTTCCCCCTTCATCCTGCTTTTTGTCTGTATTTTTTTCTCTTTGCTCCTCTGTCTGTCTTTAATATGGGTCAGTAATTCCCTTCTTGACCTCTCCTCTATTGCCGTCAACCATATGTGAAGCGGCGGGGTCAGGTCGGGGGCAGTGGGCGAGCACGAGGTCAAATCTCATTAGAGAAAAGTTTTCTAACTTCCCCGTCCTCGTCCTCCTTCTCTCCCCCACTTCCTCCTCTCTCACCCCTCCTACTTCTTGTTTGAATAACAGTAGTTTTATAGAAAACAGTCGGAAGAAATTAAGTTTTCTACAGTTTTTAGACCTGATTTCCAGTTCTGTTTATTTTCCTGTAGCAAAGCATAGTTTTATATATTTTATTACCCCATGCACCACACTGCCTCATCAGTACAGCTTTTACTGTACTACTAACTGACACATCGATTAGTCGATTATTAGAGAATTAATTTGCATTTTGTTTACCTAAATGTTTTAAGTCATTTCTTTAAGGAAATATATTTTAAGATGAGAATTTGATGCTTTTCTCTGTCATGCACGATAATAATAACCGAATATCTTTGAATAATTTAAAAAATAATCTGCAGATTAATTGATAATGAGCCTTCATCCAAAGCGTCGACCTCCAGGGTTAGGTGTGTTGTTTTTACACTGTATAGTCTGTCATCAGTTTACACCCCACACATGGAGATGACTGCTGTAAAGCTCCTGGCGGCAAAACTCAACCAATAACATCCCAGAAAAGTTTGTGACACTGCAAGAGTTGCTGAAGAGTTATTAGGGTCTTGAAACTCGCAGCTCACTTGTTAACACACCCAGAAAACTTAGATAAATCACAGTTTACATGCCACTGCACCTTTTCTCTTGTTTGTCTGTTGCAGATGTTGTTATTCTCCCTCTTTTTCTCCACCCTCCCTTTTGCATTTTTATCCAATTTACCAAAGTATGTCACTTGAAGCTTTTTGTCCTCACATGGCACATATGCAGTTTGCAGTGATAATGGAGTTACCACTAAAAACACTTTGGGCTAGTGCGTCCTTCATTTCAGACTAATGCAGCCTCTTGTTTCTTCAGCTGTGGCTAGCTAAGTAAGCTAACGTTAGCTGCCTTCTCTTGGTGGCTACATACACGATATAATGCTAACAGACTGAGGCTAAGCTAACATATCATGCCACGTATGGGATACTGAAACAAAGACACAGGAAAAACTCCAATCCCATGCTCCAGCTCTCACCACAGCGGCGTACGCCACACTTCATCTGGACAAGTCAAACCAGTCAATTAACTGTGCAACAAATGGTCTTTGAGTAATTGGTTGTTTGTCGTCAAATGTCGCCTTCGGTGAGTACAGTTGAATTAAGCTTTTGGTTCATTAGTTTCCTAACACTTTGCCAGCGAGTGGCAGGCAGCAAAGAAGCGCAGTCGCTGCCAATTACAGGACTCAAAAGGAGAGGCATTAATCAAACCTAGAGTACGGTGGCAGACATCAGATTGCAGAAGGCTGCAAAACAAATATGTCACTGTCAGTGAGGCCATACAGCAGGCATTTAGGGGATTGCATTAAGTCGATGGCTCAGCTGAACAGCAAGCTAAGCTAATGTGGGACAGGGGCCTCTGGAAACTATTCGCCTGACATAGTGGGAGGCAGAGGGGAAGCGAGCGGAGGAGTGAAGCTGCCTTCATTCTCCCATCCTTCATTTCCTATCTCTCCTTAATTCTTTCTGTCTATTTTTCCACCTTTTGTCTTTTTTATTTAAGCCGACAGGCTGAACTGGAGGGCGTGGGATGGCCAGTGGGGGAATGAGGATGAGAGAACAGGGAGGGGACAGATGAAATGAGATAAATACGAGCAGCTGGATGAGCTGCGATGAAAGAAACAATAATGGAGAACGGTTGGTGGAGGAGACAAAACAATGAGCGGTGCAGGGTTGAGTAAAAAAACAATGGTACGGAGTTGGCTTCAGTGAGTTGGTGTGTATTTGTGTTGCAGGAGAGATGGAAGAGGTGGCCTTTGGTATCTTGGCTTGTTTTCTCATCCAGAGGAGTTACTTTATGATTAGAGTGTATGAAAATAGTGTTATGTGACGAGAAACGTGTGAATATGACTACACAGGAAAATCACATGGATCCAATTTGCGGCCATTATAGCACAACACTGGATGAGTGAGGGTGAAGATTACTGCCGGGTAGAAAACCACCTAAGACAAGGTGGTTATTTAGCTTTTTGTGAACTTGCGTGTCACTATTTCTCACTGATTATTAGTAAAATGTGAATCACTCTCTCTCTCTCTATCATTTTGTACAACTAACAGTATTTTTGTGACAGTTTTAGACCTGAGGCACAAAAAAACGTTGTAAACCTGAGTGTTTTCTGAAAATCTTGACGTTCTCTAAAACCTTTATTTCTCAGCCTCTGATGCAGATAGAAACATGAAATAAAAACTTAAACCTTTGACTTTTATTATGAATTTAAACTGGATGAGGCTGGAAAAACAACAACACATTTGTCAACATTCTCAGTTCAACTCTTTAGAGTTATTGATTTTTCTTTTTTTAAATGAAAATTAGAGTAAACACAATGATTTACAATAAAAAACAGGTTTATGGTCTCTAATGGTTTATTTCATTAAGTTTGTCTGAATCTTTGTTTTTATCCAGGTAACTGCTGTAACCTGTTTCAGTATCGCTGCTCTCGCTCAGGTCGTCAGCCACTGCCCGAATCACGACTTTAAAAACTTTTTTGCAGCTAAAACCACCAAAATAAGAAACTAAATAGATTTTCCATAATGGATTTCACCATCCTATCCTGAATTTCAGTGAATCACAATTCATTTCATCAGTCACATCAGTCTTAAAACGTTATGAAATCGTATAAAACGCGTGTACGTGTCAGCCGGTCTTAAAGGGAGAAACATGCACCGTGTTAAGGACAAACACTGGGACAAAATAACCATATTTTAGTTTTGGTAAATAACACAACAGGAATATAAAAACATGGGTCAAAACAACCAGTTGCTGGTGGGTAAAGTGTCACTGAGTCATTGTCAAGCCGTCATATCCTCCTCCTGGCTGCATCACACCGCCTCCGTTATCCCTCTCCATCAAGACTTTTGCATGTCTTTGTTGTCACAACGTAATGAAGCATACAAGGGAGAATAACAGCGCACACATTCCCACAGGTTTCTACAAACAAATGGTCATGTAGTCGTGTGTGTGAGTGCTTGAGAAGAGAGAGGAGAGAGGTTGGCACACCTGGTCAACAGCTGCTCAAAGAGGGAATAATTGTATGACGAGTTATAAAAAAAAACCAAAACACATTGTATGTATGTCCCCTTCAATTTTGATGTCAGAAAGTGGCTTTCAGATGCTGTTGGAGGAGCCGACAAGCACTTTGTTTTCAGCGCACAGAGGCCACTTCAACATCACAGCTCCAGAAATATCCTGACACATTACCTCCTGTAGAAACGCAGCTTGTTGTTTTCACACGCTGGTTTTTGAACGGATTAAACACACGAGACAAATGTTTAGCTGTAGAGGTGCTGGAGGGAGGATTTGGTTACGCCATGTTAGCCGTTTCCCCATGTTTTCGGTCTTTATGCTAAGCTAAGCTAACCAGCTGCTGGCAGTAACTTCATATTTACAGTGCAGACTTTAATGTGTGAAATTGGTGGCAGTTGAGTTTTAAGGTTTTGAGTTTTCAAAAAAAGGTAAATGAGAAACAAATGAGTTCCCAGAAAGCGCTTTTGTCCAAATCCTTATAACCAAGAGGTGTAACAATATCAGATTCAGCTGTGTGCTGTCCCACGTGGAGGGGGCAGCATATTTGAAAGCTTTGTTAGCTCTTGGATTAGTAACAGGGATGTCAGGCTAATGCACGCAGCGCTCGGTGAACTTCTCAGTGATGAAATGTAAGTGTAAGTCCTAAATGAAGCCTGCATAAGCGATCTCACCTTCATGACACACAGTGGAGTCACGGGATGAGTCAAAGTGAGAGTTTATGGATCAATAGCTGTCACCGCTCAGGAGTCCGATGATCTGTAAAGCTCTCTGCTTAAAAAGATTATGACTGCACTGTGGGTGTTGGGCTACCGTGGCTGTACAGTGTGAGAGTGTGTGTGTGTGTTGTGTGTGTGTGTGTGTGTGTGTTGTGTGTGTGTGTGTGTGTGAGTGAGTGAGTGCACGGAAAAGAATAAATTACAGGGTAATGATATTAAAAGCACAAAGTCGTTAAGATGCCAAGTTAAGACACAATAAATCCACTCATGGCTTCTACAGCCTGTCCCCACACTGGGTAATTAAATTAGATTTATAAGCCATATTACATCAGTGCTAGATACTTCATCCACCCTCAGCTCCTGCACCGTCCCTCCATTTTGCCCCGCTTTATTAGACGACCTGACAGCCAGTGAAAAATATGGGGGAATGTTTCAGGTCTCGGGCTGCGAGAGCGCTGCACTGGGCACTCTGTCTTTTGGCGGTGTCAGTCGTGTCCACTGATAATATATTAAGCGCTTCACTTCTCTGCAGAGCGAGGTTGGAGCAGCGCTGCCTATGACACAGTCAAACAGCTTTATCATCATCCACAGTCACTGCTGCCGCCGCCGCCGCCGTCGCCGTCGCCCAGACACCTTCACGCTCCTTCACCTCAGGGCAGATACGTCGGAGTACAAAGAGTTAGCAGGTAAAACAGCATTGTCCTGAAGATTTACATCCATACATTGTGCACCTCATGGTTTACGCCCAATGATAAAGATACAGTGTTGAATAATAGCCAGAGGTATTTTTGCAGAACATTAAGATGTCACAGTGAAGTTGACCTTTGACCTTTGGATATAAAATGTCATCGCTTCATGTTATCCTTGTAGACATTTGAGTTAAATTGTGTCATAATTGGCGTATGAATTGGTGAGTTACAGCCAAGAAAGTGTTTATTTGTGAGGTCACAGTGACCTTTGACCTTTGACCACCAAATCGTAATCAGTTCATCACTGAGTCGGAGCTGACATTTTAAGAAATTTCTTTAAGGCGTTATTGAGATATTGGGATGTATGTACCGACCACCTGAAAACATAATGCCTCTGTCCAAAAACAAAATAAATCTCACTTACATCTTGTTGTATCGATTTCTGCCACTAGGTCAATACAACAGAGGTAAATGTTTTGTTTATGATGTTCGCAGCATTAAAACTGACATTTAAAAGTTCCAGTTCGGACATGACCGAGTGAGGATGTGCTCCGGAGCTTTTCCACTGAACTTTACAACATAATCTTCCGATTACTAACTTACTCCTAATGTCCGGGACGAACAAGCGCCGCGGGGGAAGCAGCAAGTCAACAGCGTAACTGAGGGAATGTTGAGGCGAGGAAATACTCGCCAACACGCCGGGGATGAACAAGAATACCAAGAAAAACACACAGTAAACCATTTCCACAGACTATTTCTTAGTGTAGAAAGTAGTTCCAAGCCCATTCACCTCCACTGTATTCAGGTGGAAGAATCAGGTATTTCAAAATTGGGACAAGAAAAAAGAAAATCAGCATGGTTAGATACCTTTAAAAGGCTGGTAAGAAAATTGTCATTTAGGTGAATCGACCCTCTGAAGCCGAGGCAGAGAGCAGGGAGTGCCAATCATTAAGAAAAAAGAAAACATGTAATGAGATAAAAGGATGAATCTGCCAGTCAGTGGGATGATTGTGGGCAAAAAATAGCAAACACATTATTATGGATGAAGGAGTGTGTGTGGGAGGACACTTATCTGCCAGCATCAGAGTGAATTAGTAAAGACAATAACAAGTATAATAGCAAGTGCAAGATTAATATTATTACATTTGACGTTTCGGGTGTCAGCAAGAAAACTTCACTGGAGATTTTGAAACATGTGAGATGTTAAAACAGAAGAAAAACATGGAGGCACGCGAGAGGAGAGGCGAGCTGAAGTGAAAGCAGTGAAGAGGATAAAAGGGACTAAGTTCAGCCTGGTGTGGTTGATTTTAATGAGCTGCGGCACTTTTATTATCATTATTAATTAGCAGTTTTCAACCAGCTGGGTGTGATCAATAAGGTGGAGTGAAACAAATTTCAATGGCCCATTGGAATCAATCAGAAAGAGTTTTTATCTACATAACTGCCACTAAGCCCCGCTCGTTAGTGCTAACATTAGGAGATGAGAGATTTGCAGCATTTTTAATTGGAACGACAGAACTGAGCGGCCATTTTTCTCCTTCTCCTGCTCACTTCTAATCTCTGCAATTTTTCACTTTCTCTTTGTTTCCTCTGTATTAGTGTTTTTTTTTTTTTTTTCTTAATAGGCGCATACATGCGGAGTGCATGCATGCATGCAACACACCACACATGCACACATGTACACTCACACGCTTAATCCTTCTCACCTCTTAATCAGACAACCATTAAAATGGGATTAGAGACTATCTGCTGAAATTCCACATTTCCAAGCGGGAGATGTCCTTGTTTACGAAGATGTGATTTTCCTCTTTGGAAAGCGACACAATCCCTCAGCACTCGACGTGATCAGCACATATTTAACATACTGTTATATATTAAAGCATCAAATACTGAACCAACACACAACCATTGAGTTATTAATCTAATATTTTTTGAAGTCAAACTGAAGTTGGAGTTATCATCACCTTTTGTGTAAGGTAATATGCTCTACAAAGATACTGCTGCTATTGTGCATATATTTTTCCATTATTTAAAAGAAAAGAAATGTGTAGACAAAAGTCTTAGATTGAAGGGGACGGCGATCTCATGTCCAAATTCACACTCCCTGCTATTGCTGCAGAAAAACCAAAAAATAGCAAAAAATAAAACTTAATTTAACTTTGACTTTAAACTTGACTTAAGAAAGTGATCACGTCTCTTCCTTTATCTCCCTTCTTCTTTCTCCTCTTATGGCAGTCAGTGGTGGAGGGATACTTAGCACACACAACAGTTAATACCTGTCTAATTTATTAGCCTCCTGCCCCAGCCCTGAAGGGCCATTAGCAACACACACTGACACAGCACACCGGCCTGTGTCGTAATTTATTGTCTTATTACAGTGCTGCAGCGGCATCAATTAATTATCCATTAAAGCGCTGCTGTCCCAGGATTTATGGAGGGGACTGTGGGGGCTGGGGGAGATACAGTAGGAGAGGAATGAGGGAGAGAGTGGGGAGATGTGAGGAAGAGGAGGAGGAGGAGGAGGAGCAGATATACGGGACAGGATGAAAGATGGAGGAATGATGTTTTTGGGGTGCACTTTGGTTTGAAAGTTGGGGTAAAAATAAAATTAGCAAAAAAAAAAAAAAAATGCTTTAAGTAAAAGCATTAGCAATAAATCAAATGTTCTTCTTCTTGTACACAAATATTGTTTAATGAATCATATTTAAAATATTTTATAACACTCTAATATCCAAGACATAATGCATAATTTACTGTACATCCTCAGCCGAGTCTTCTCTCGCACAGCAATAAAATGGTCAGAAAGGAGGGAAGGAGCTTTTCAGAAAGAGGCCGGCTGCTTTGGGAATTAACATCATCACAGTTACTGCTTAAGTTGAATGAATATGTCCAATAAAGACGGCCATAATGTTGGCAGTTTAGCCGAGTCAGTGTTAAAGCAGACGACAGAACCGGCTGCATAATTATGCTGCGTATTGGCTGAATTGCAGGCTGACCCGTGGTTTTCAGCCGCAGTGGAAATCCCTTTATTTTTGTGTTTCAAATTGATGATGATCAACAAATAAAGCAGAGACTTCATGCTATAAAATTTCACTGACTCAGAGGTTATACTTGTAAAACATATTTCTACTTAATGTCCAAAGACTACGGCCGTAATATAAAGTGTGGAGCATTTTCTAATTAATCAAAAAAATGAGTATTTTTGTCTCTCTAGGAAACTCCAATGGATGTTGACGTCTGTTTGTTTTTGTATTTAATAACTGTATCAGCAACACTTCCTCCATTTCCCTTATAATTAGAACTAAATTGTGAAGGCCTTTTCATGTAAATATCCCTCTAATTTAGAGTTAAACACCATCTGATTTTTACTAAATTACGAGGAAAGTATCCATGAAATTAACAAACACAGGACCTGTAAACTAAAGTGTTACTGCAAATTTGTTTTGATTGTTTCATGTAGTATTGAGTAATCTACACTGCATCATGTTGCCCATCATACTGTATGTTTGTATGTATAGTTTTGATCTGTAAAGTAACTAGTAGATATAGTCCAACATTCATCATAAGATCTGAAGGAGGTCTTTTCTATGTAAGATTCATATTTACATAAGCCCAGATTTACTGTATATCATTTACATCCTCAGTGCACAAAAATAGAAACACGTCCTGCATATAAGAGATACAGCGATGGCAAACCCCCACCACCCCAAACCCCAACCCCCACCTCCACCCCCCATTTCTACCCCAACCAACATCCTCCACCCAAAACACAATTCGTACAGAAAACAAAGTGTTTCCAGCTCTGACAGGCAGAATGGATTACTTCCATTACACTCTACAAGAAACACATTCTGTTGAGATGAAAGGGTTGTAAATTATTGCAGAAGGTGCTGCTGCTAACAAGTCTGGTGATCCGGGGCTAATGGGGCTCACATTCACTAACTGCATCCTGGCAATGTGACACATCAAACGCACCCAAATGAGCATCATCTAGTCTGGGCAGCATGCTGGCTCACAGGAGCTATAGTAATATGGTACCACTTCTTGATACGGCGCCATTTATAACGCATTCATAGGCTGTAATTAAAGGGGCTTCATGAAAGGTTAATAAATCATTTACTAATGCTTTAAGCCATTAATAAGAACCAACTTGTCTTTTTGGCTTAGTTATTACTTATACAGCAGCTAACTGGGATCCAAACAGACAAACAAACAAACATCAATTATACAACTATAAATCTGCCACAGCCTCTGTCCCCCATGGCGTCCCCCAGGGTTACATCCTCGGTCCCCTTCTCTTCATCCTTTAATACCTGTTGGTGAGATCCTGTGTCATCATGGCCTCCATTTTCACCTGTACGCCAATGACACCCAGCTTTGGTTTCATGGCTTCATGAAAGGTTAATGAATCAATTACTAATGCTTTAAGCCATCAGTATAAAGAATTTTTAGGTTGCCAGCTCGTCTTTTTAGCTCTTTAAATCCTTAGGAGTATTCTCCCATGGAGGTTTGACCACGTATACAGCAGCTAATGAAGATCCAAACAAACAAACAACAGATGTTAAAAACTGTAAGCATAAAAAAAACTCCCCCAGTGCCTCCACCCAGGTCTATTCCCTCTGTCTTCCATCTCCACAACATCGTCCACAGAAACATTTGTTAACTTTTCAATGCCATTAGCAGGTTGATGTTTTGGGTTTTTAGTGACATAAAGTTACTCAACAACAATATGATGCATGTGCCTTGAAACTTGGTACAGACATCCATGGTGCCAAGACGAGGCATCGTCATGGCTTTGGTGATCCCTTGACTTTTCCTCTAGTGCCACCATGAGGATGAAATTTTAGTTTTGACTGAATTGTCTCCACAGCTATTTTTTTCGATTGCCATTAAAACTGGTTCAGAGATTCATGTTTCTTGTTTAACAACATCGTGACGTTAAGATTTTAATTCGTCCAACACTTTTATGATAATATACCTGAAAAACTGAGGGAATTCCCATCAGCCTCAGCTGTACTTTGTTGTCAGTACTAATCATCAAGTCTCCGCGTACACTTAAACGCACTCTATAAAACTGACACATTATTATTTGCTAAAACAAAACCAAACAGATTTATACTTAAATACTGAGTGTGCACAATTTAGTGTAAGTGTACACACACATGTTTAGGATTCAAACATGTGTACACACACGTGTTTATAGTTTGGAAAAAGACCTTTTGTCTTCCTTTGTTTTAACTTTCAACCAAACCAACCCTGACACCAACAAACCCATCATCAGTGTTTCCACGACAACAGCTTTATCATGGTCAGAGTTCACATTCATACAAATGTGATTCCTGTGCCATTGTAATCTCTTTTCATCAGCTCGGAGAAATAGTTGTGAGCACAATCACAATAGATTCACACGTCCTTGGGAGGAAGAGTATATCTAAACATGAAAAAATGGGACTTTCCTTCACACCTCAGTTGCGCTTTCGTCCCTTGGGTGGCGCAGACAGGAAATGGGAATGACGGCTTCCTGCCAGGGCCGGCTTTGAAGGCGAGCTACGAGGGACGATGTCATGGCAGAGCAATGTTCCTGAGCTTTCACCAGGCTCTTTGTAATGTGTGATTTACAGCTTCCCCCCTGCTGTTTCATCTGTGATTTAGTGTTTCCCGGTCAGATGGCTATCGGCTGCCTTACATGTCCGCTCTGTTCCTGCAGGACAGTATGTGGAAAAAAAAGTGACACGGGAGAGCTTCAGGCCACGATCAGGACTTTGCATATCAGTGTTTCCAATAGATAGATGGGTATCCAAACACTGATGCTTAACGGAAAGTACCAATACAACAGTGTGAAAAGTACAAGTAAAAGACCTGCATTCGAAGGCCTATTTAAGTGAAAGCACAGAAGTTTTATCAGCAGGTTTCAAAAGTACTGTGACTGATTATATATCAGATTATTAGATTGTCTATAAAAATGCTTAAGTTGGAGCTAGTTTTAACTAATTTACATGGAGCTCAGCTGTTTAGTCCCGTGGTTCCCAACCTGAGCGTTGGGTCTGACGATAAATCTGAGGGGTTGTGAGATGATTCATTGGAGAGAAAAAAGAAACATGAAAGTTCTGCTACACAAATTTATATTTATATATATTTTTTAGACATTTCTTTAATCTTTGCTTTTTAGCTTTACACTGGAAATTTTTGGACCTCTTTGGGCTTCACACAGTTATTTAAATGGAGTCATATGAGAAATGTAGAGG
Organism: Seriola aureovittata; assembly: GCF_021018895.1. Lineage (NCBI taxonomy): Eukaryota > Metazoa > Chordata > Actinopteri > Carangiformes > Carangidae > Seriola > Seriola aureovittata. Next base: position 22,358,224 of record NC_079381.1, on the reverse strand, counting down.
ATAAATGTCTCTTTAGTAGCATTTCAAACAACTCATAGACATCTGAAACGTGATGCTGGTTTAATATTTATCAATGAGTTAAGGATATTGAAGTATAAAGTAGCAGAACATAGAAAGAGTCAAGTGTCTTTTCCTTAAAATTGTACTGTCCTGTCCTGGTGCTAATAGTACTATATACTAATATATAATAATACTATAGTCCATCACTTGCAATCATAGTTTATAAAGGTACATCTTTGTTTTCTAAACAACTCTTTCTCAGGGATGAACCAGACAATTAAAGCTTCACTCTATTGTGTTAGTGAAGTTGGTTTATTATATTTGAATCATCAGATATTCATCATGAAACACATTTTAGAAGCTGTCATCAGTGAACCTTTGGCATTTTTGCTTAAAAAATGACTTAAAAAATTCATTAATAATCAATTTTGTTGCCATGTCAGCTCTGCAGTGCTGGTGTCCCCCCCCCCCCCCCCCCCCCCAACAACACACACATGTTCCTGTTAATACTCAGCACTTTCCGTGCCTCGACCTCTGACTTTGCCCTTTTCCCAGCCCTCACCCTCACCCCAACCCTAACCTCATCGTAAATTCTCTAAACCTATAAATCCCAAACCAGCCTTAAATTAAAGGCTGGGGTGATTTAAAGTTCAGTCCATTAACTGCCAGTTACAATTTAATTTCCATTTTGTGCTACAGTTTTAATCCAGTTTAAAACTGCCTTAATGTTTTTTTTTTTTTTAATAGATACTTGTTGTTAAAATCTAAACTTTATTATGTCTTGAAATGATCTTGACAGCAGTAAAGTCTTAATTGGAACGTAAATTAATTGACAGTGAAATTTTTAAGGCAACGTCTCTAAACTATGGTGTTATATAAATCATTAACAGCTGTCACACTACGGTAACTCTAAATGATCTTAGTTACCATCTATATTGAAGGGAGAGACGCAGTAACATTACAGCACAGTACTATAAGGGAAGGGAAGCAGAGATGATGAAATTGTTGTTTGAAGCATCAGGTATCTAAATGGCTTCAATTATTTCAGTGCAGAAACGGGATTTATCGTTCAGATTTTTTGTTTTAAGGGAAATTCCGGTTTATTCCAACCTGCCTCTTATTTTTTTGTGTAGTTGTGGCCATTGTTTGTTTACTGTAGGTTGTGATAAAATGAATACGTAGATCTAGAAACACGGCGACATCACATCAACGAATGGTGACAAAGCAAGAAACACAAGCAATGAGACAATGAGACAAGCTTTCTCCTAAAAAAAAATGATGCGTATATTCTACTGCATGATTTTGATAAATACATTTTGGTGGAAAAGATACTGTCCTGTAAAGAAACGAGCCCATAGCCCCGTTTGTGCTGCAGGTTATTATGACACACAGTGATGTTTGGTTGCTAGGAGACATTTAGTGGTCGTAGTAATTATGACAGGAGCGAAGGGAAAAGTGACGTAGAATAAAGAGAGACAGGGTCCACATCAGGAGGAGGTTTATGGCTCAACAAAACCCTCACACTAACCCCTGATCTTTTGCTAAACCTAACTAAACTGTGACTGTTTATTATTGTAACCATGACAACCAAGGACACCGCTATGGGTCGTATCAGAGCGGTGGGAAACAAGCGACCTGTACGGGTGTTCAGGTTGGAGGACTGGTTGTCATAGACTTCTTTTAGAATAAAACAAGTATGAAAAAGACACTGACACACTTCTCAAAGTCTGTTTTAAGATTTAATAATTACATAATATCACATTAGTTACAGGCAAGAAACCTCACGTCTAAAAAGGTTGTCGTCATAGAATATAAACTTTCTTCATGTCACCAAATCCACAGAAATAGAAGACACAGAGAGGACACCGCCTTAGTGCAAAATGTCTTTATGTTGCATGAGTTTTTCATCTGTTGTGAGAATATTTGGTCTTTATATGAACAGACACGCAGACACCTTGTACTGAGGCACGAACATTACAGTATGCTGCCCGTCTTTTTGTCTTGGTTGTCATTCTTTCAGCTCCTTCCTTTGCTGAGTGAGATACTGTGGGGATTGGGAACAGATGGTGTGGTCGCCATACGTTTGCTTTACTGTGCAAACATTCAGCAGCTCCTCTAACTAATTTAGGTAACAGTAGAGTAGAAATCCCACTAAAGAATAGCTGTGAGGGGGCAGGGTTTTATATTTCTTAATATTTCTGAAATTTACCCAGTAATGAGAAGTTATGTTTTTAGGCAGATCTTTCTTATGTCAGATTAACATCCGCACGTTCCAAATTTATGTTTTTAATATATACTGTATATATATATATATATATATATATATATATATATATATATACAGTACATATGTGTATATCCTGTGTGTGTGTGTGTGTGTGTGCTTTTGTGTGAGAAAGTCCAGGGCCAGCCTTGTCCCGATCCCTCCCTCTCATCACGGCTGTGTCTGTTTTTAATCTGGGCCAGTGATTTATGAAGGAGCTCGGACTGTGTATATCTCCTCACTTCCTTTCATTTCTCAAATGGTTTGTGCACCGCAGGATGATAGATTTATCTACACACAACCCCTGCATGACTAATTAACTCTGAAATATCAGGGCCAGATGTGGAACTGAAAGATGGACCCCAGAGTGCTTTCTCTCCCTCTCAATCTTGCTCTTTGCTTTTTCTAACTGTTGCTGGTGATTTTTCTTCTTCTCCTCTTCGTCCCTTATCAACGCTCAGCTATAATTCTGCTGATAATATGACAGGGTGTTTTAGGTAAATGTAAATGTTGCACCGACTGAAATAGCAAATCGACACAGTTGGTAGTTTTAGGCTTGGAAAGCAGATAAATAAGTGTTCATGACAAGTTTACAACAAAATGCACCTGGCAGCTGCACAAATGAGTTCATGGTACTAAAATACTTAATTGTAACCACATTTCTGGTGGTTAAATGTGCTAATGATGATAATGAACGCAAATTTATACCCAAATTGTCTTTACAATTGTCGTTTGGTCTTAAAGAATCATCCCTGGTTCAGCTTATTTTAGTTTCCTAATGATCAGACTGAACTTCCTTTTCATTTCTCTTCATTTTAAGGAATGTCAAAGAAATATGCCTTTTCCAACCGTATCCAACCTTTGGATGGATCGTCGTGAAATTGGACGTAGACATTCATGATTTGTAATAACTACATTTCCACTAACTTTTCTTCTTTTCTTTCTTTTCTTCTTTCACATCAGGGAAAACTTCAAAATCAGCATGAGCTTTACTTTAGTGCTAATTACTGAATGTTAGCATGCTAACACACCAAACTAAGATGTTTAACGTTCACATCTACATCCATATTGTAAAGTCACTGTTTTCTTAAAGCTCTGATATATCTCTGACTTGGAGGTAAAAAATAAATGCTGCCAAATTTCATTTTTAAAGGCAATTAAACACTGGAATTTAGTAGATATAGATTTAATAGATATAATGCTATATTTGCTAGAGTTTTGTCTGTAGTGTGGCGTTATTTTAAGACATGTAGCTAACGTTTTAATTTTAATTTTGTTTTGTGGGTGTTTATTGATTAAAACAGCTGGAATCTCCATTAATGAGTGAGAAGCAGAAGACAACTGACAGCTGCCATCTTGAGTTGTCATGACCTTTTCCCGCCATTACCATCCCTCCCACGTGACGTGAATGCAGCATTAGTCTCGGTCATGGCTGCCGATGAGCACAACCCCAGACCTTGTCACACTGATTGTTTTATTTAAAAGTTGCTTCTTTATGTTTCTAGTGGAGTCTATTGTAAAACTATGGCTACCAGTGTGACAATGACCCCTGTATTAGAATCAGTAAGTGAATGCCAGTGGTTCTGTGAGGCTGTACTGCACTTTGCTAAATGCTAATATGCTCACAATAAAAATGCATGTTCATGTTTAGCAGGTATAATGTTTACCGTCTTAGTGTAGCTTGTTGTTAGCGTGCCGCCATCTGACGCTACAGTTGTTGAAATATTTCAGCCTGGACCAGAAAAGTGGAATCTTTTCCACGTCCTCCATTTTTCTGTCAAACTATGTAGTCTCCTGTCAGAGTAGCCGACGTCTGAAGTTCCCCTCCACTTTGAACAAGACAGATGGCAGTTCTCAATCTCCACTCCTGCCTTTTTCTGCGATCCTATCATTTTCACACCCCCTGTTTAAAATGGGTGGGTACGACTGAGTAAGGTGAGGAGGGAGATCGGTAAACCTCTTCCGGGCAGATCCACCTTAAGAAAGCCAGAAGGCCCCTCTGACACGCTGACAGCTTGCCATGAGTGACGTGTGATCTGTACAAATTTCAGGACTAATAAATCTACCTGTCAAAGACAGAGACTTGAAAGGGCCGCTGCCCCGCGGCACAGCTTAAACGCAACTGCTGTTGCTGATGAAATTCTGTAGGCTGGAGAATTACAGCTGTCAGGAAAAAACGCCTACATCAGATCTGACAGCTCGCCTGGCTTCTTCTCTAACCTGCTCTCTGTCTCGCACAGCCACTCGCCTTTCCTCCCTCCCCTCCCCTCCCCTCCCTCCCTTTTTTCACTCATATCCTCTCTGGAGTTGCTAAGCCAAAATATGTGTGATATGAACTTTTAAAAAAACTTGCGTGGGAAACATTATCTCTCCGACGTGCAGCAGGAAATACTCTCTACATTTTCTTGTTTGTTCTTTCTCACAACAAAACACACTGTGAAAGGAACAAAGCTAAATCATATCGCGCACAGCTGTTTTGCTTTTCCATTACAAAGCGACTCTATTTTTTCACCGCTTTGAAGTTCAGCTGGACTATGAGCGAGCAAAGAGACATTTTCACTGCTGGTCCATGACAGCTATAAACATCAGCTCACCCATTCCATCATCTGAAGAGAGAAGCATAAACCAGCTGAGCGTGTTGCTGTATTTATGGGTAAACGAATGGAAAAGCCATTGCTCTCTCTAATCTGTCATAAAGGGGATTTATGGGTATGTGATGTGAGGACCTTGTTGAGACTGTGTATTGACTCATCTCATGCAGACAGGCTCCATGAGGCATGCAGCTACAGCCAGAGTCTACATCAATGGACACCAGATTCAATATAGAAATGCACGCACAGAGAAAAAAACGTATTTCGTATTTACATTTAAAGAAAGAGAATAACTGACCATGTGACCCTGTTCTCTTTATATAAGTAAAGCCCAAGAGTCTGCGGCCATGTTAGCGGCTATGTGAGGCTGTAGTTGTGCTAATATGCATTTTGTTGCTAGGCGACATCTAGTGGTCGTTGTAATTATGACGGGAGCAAAGGGAAAAGTGCGGTGACGTAGTATAAAGACAGACAATGTTTGATACCCATGTGAAAGTAGCAATTTCTGTTGTTTCTATTATCCACGGCCGTTTTCTATCAACCACGTTGTTGTTATTGTAACCATGACAACAATTTCTTCTAACCCAAATCGCAATCTTTTCCTAAACCTAACCAAGCCATGAATGTTGTTATAGTAACTGTGGCGATGAAGGTAGGTGCAGTCTGCATGTTTATTATTGTAACCATGACAACCTACGTCCAGTACACCTGCCAGCATAGGGGCGCTATTTCAGGAGACATTCCTATGGGTCGTATTAGAGGGTTTAAAATAACGACCTGTGTGGTAGTTCAGGTTGGAGGACTGGTTGCATTTTTACTTTACCATGTTACCATCCTGCTAAATAGCTCTAAATACAAAGTACAGGTGGGGTTCATGGGAATGTCTTTAGTTTTGCAGGTAGTTGTAGTAAAGTAAAGTACTCAAGCACTCAGAACTGCAAATGTCAACCTCGTGGTGGCGCTACAGGAAAAGTTAGGGGATCAACAAGGTCAGTAGACTTAACCATCTGGGGATCATATATATGCCACTACACAATGTCATGGCAGTCCACCCAGTAGTTGTTGAGAACTGTCACTGAAAACCAAAAATATCAACCTTATTGTGTCAGGAGATCACTGTCTTCAGAGGGCTTCATACTTGTGGGACAATGAAGGTCTGAACAAAAGTTAATGCGAATCCATCCAATAGTTATTGAGATGTTTGAGTCTGAACCCATGCAGTGGATGAACATTGGCATCTATAGAGCTATACCACATAGCATGGCTAAAAACAGAGCCGACAAAGTGACCAACAGTGATTCATAATGGGTTCTTAGGAGGCAAATAATCTTGTCACGAGCCAAATAAAAGAGCTGTGCTTCTCCGTTACCCCTCTTTAACCCCTCTGTCACTTTGCTGTCGTTTTGCTGCCCATCAAAGTGACCTTTGCCCCCTGGTTAAACTCCCAGCATGCCCTGGAGCATGAGGTTCATGGCTGGGTCTAGACCATCAAACAAAAGGCGCCCTCTCTTTTCTCATGTCTTAGCCTTGTATGTATGTGAGTTTGTAGAGTCTTGTTTTCACCTTTTCAACTTTCAAACACCCTGCTGGGAGCAAAAGAAAATGAAAAGTCCTGGATCCACCTGGATCTCATTTTCTACTGAGTGCTTAAGTGTGTCTGGGTGAACGTGTGCACTCTTCAGCACTCTATACAGTATGTATGTATGGCTGTGAATAATAATGTTGGTCTGGGTTTGTATGAATTCAAGCTAACATTAAATTTGTTCTATATAGCTTATAGCTTTATAGCTTTTTGGAAAGCTATAATAATAATAGCAGTAATAATAAATTACTTTCACATAACAAGGTCACTTTACAACCAGAAAACAGGCAAAGCTATATGCAAGTTTTGCTATTGCTGCATAGCTAATGTTAGCATTAACAGGTGTTTACTTACCAGTCTAGAAGAAACAATGCGAGTTCAGCATCAAATTATTTACTTTACTTTACTTTAAGAGCTGTATCCAGTGGTTTTCTTCTATTTCTATCACTTCTTTTCTTCTACTAGTTAGCATGCTAACCAGCTAACCCCCGTCCAACTGTACCGTCTCACCATTTTCCGATACTGAGTCACTGTAGCGTCCAGTCTGCCCTGAGGAAGCAGCTGCTCAGACGTATTATAACCTCTGTAAATGCAACAATGCCTGAAGCTCTTGGCATGACCGTGTTAATGCTAACATTAGCTATGTAGCAATAGCAAAACTGACAAATAGCTTCTTTAAAGAAAAATACCATTGCTCTTTGTACATGCATGGTTTTATTTTTGTGTGTTACCCCCTCCGGTCTGAGTGACTGAAGAGTGACCCCTCCCTGGTGTTCTGAAACTCCCAGTAAAGTTTCTGTGGTTGCTGGTGTCTTCATACCCCTCTCAGGTAATTTATGGTTTGTCAACCCTTCAGGCTCTCGGCCAGCGTAACCCATGACCTCTACAGGAATCTAGCACACACACACACACACACACACACACACACACACACACACACGCACACACAGGAGGAGGGCAACGGGGGCTGAGCAGTGCGACCAGAAATGGTGAAATCTTGGGATTTTCATCTCATACCCAAACTTATTTTGTCTCTATTTCCTCACTAACCATAAGTAATTCCAGAGTTACAAATGCAAAACTGCGGCCACCACCTCACTCTGAGTGTAGCATAGAGAGAGACACATTGAAACCATGTGTTTCCACTCCACACTGTGACCTGGGGAAGTCTCCAAAATCCCCAGCACAAGCCCCAAGTGCCTGCCACCAAGCGCAGAGCCACCGGGCCGCTCACCGCCTTCGCTTCAAACCAGATTTTCTACTTCTTGTGCCAAACTGCTGCCATATCCCATTTCTCATCAGAACCTTGATGGACCTAATGTGGGAATCCATTATCACACTCGTACTGTTTGTGGCTTCGCTCTGTTCTTTTTCCGGCCTCATCGACTGTCATGGATCCACAGCCTCCGGGGCCCCCTCGCTCCCCCGTGTAGTCTGTGCTGCCCCAGCCCTGGGTCATCCTCTGTTTTAGTCCTGTTCACCCTTGTCAAAAGACATTCTCTTAGTGTCGGGGTGCAGAATAAGAGACAGTAGGTTCAATGTAATGGGCTGGGATCTCAATAAAAGAAGTTTTGTTGGATAGCCACACTTGATTTTTCAAGGCTTTGAATAGATGTGCTTGTGCTACAGTTACTTGACCTCTCTTTGCCCAAGTCTCTGAACAATCGTTCCTGTGTCTTTTAAATTGTCAAACTCTCAGATGCTTGCTTCTCTAGAATTAAAGAGTTGTACCACTATACATAAATGTACCGCATATACAGTAAATCTAACTACTTCTGTATGTTTCTACTCTTTGTCTCTTTTACACACAGAGCGTCTGTTCGTCTCGGTGAACTCTTCACCCCAGCTGCCACCAGAAGGCTGTCATGCTTAATTATACCTACGTTGTTTTGCGGGCCCTCCCTTTGATTGACAGGCAGGCGGTAAGATCAGAGATACAGATTAACTCGCTGTTTATGTACTGAAAGTTTTCCTTCCACACTTTGCAATTAGATTACAGCAACAGATTTCTACAGAGGGACAGAAAGAAAACTCCTATTCGTCGTCTTCTTCTTTCAGTTTAAAGGCAGTTGGCAGGAAACGACACATGGCACTGCCACTGTGATCTAGTTAGGAGTTTTGTTCGGGTCACTTTTGGTTCAGCTGCTGGTGAATCTCTCTCCGCAAAACTTTATCAGGATTAAAGGGAAATTATGGTAATTAACATCTGCCAAAACGTTGATAGTGAACATATCGGTATAATGTTCACTGATAACTTATATCAGGTGTTTTCCCTGCTATGTCTGCTTATTTAATAGGCTACAATATCTAGGCATGATTAAACCTTTTTATGGTTATGGTTAAAGTTACTACTAAAAAACTAAAAAGTCTTAAACAATAAGACATGATGAGTTTAGTTTTTAAAGATGAAACTAAAACCACAATCTCTCTCTAACTTCATTCATACCATAGAGTAATAAGTGTAATTTATTGCTTGCTAAATATACGCAGCTGTTTAGTTTAATTGCTTTAAGCTGAATGACTTCTGATTGGTTAAAGGTCCCATATTTTGCACTATTCTGATGTTTTATCTCAAGTGTTGATCCATAAGAAGATATATTTGCTACATCTCCTCTCTCTGGAGCTCTGGCAACAACAGGGTGGTGATCAATTTAAAATAAACACTCAGAGAAACCAAATCCTGCAAGGTTTGGATGGTGGGTCCAGGTGGGCGGGGCTTGGTGACTGCTTTGTTGTGACATCACAAAGTTCCAGAAGTCCTGACGGCTGGTTTTAAGGCTCAGTTTCTGAATACAGGCTGTGTGCATTTCTCTGTGGACTGAGGCTTTGATACTTTCACAGTATTAATATAGAAGCTAGAGCTGATCTATAATCACACTACACATGCACAGAAACCTTTAGACTGTATGGGAACTGTAAAACACTCGCTCACTAACAGCTTTTCCTGCATAAACCTATAACCACACGGGGGACTCAGGATGCTGACCATCACAAAATGTAACAAGAACAACAAATGATCAGTAAAGAAACATAATAATGAAATTCCCATGTTTATTGTGCCAATATAGTCAATACTGTATTGCTCTGTTTGGGCTCTGTTTTAGGTTGCACATGTTTAAAATGGCTAATTTCTGGACTGCAGCTGAAACACCCGTGTCATGTGACCGGTTATGTTAAGACACAGTAAAAATGTAGATAGGTCAATGCTTTCTGTAGCTGAAGGTGACGGAGAGTAGACTGCTTAGTGTTGCTGCTGCTGGAAGTGGAGGGTTACCAAGACGGACGTGTCACATTTATCTAGTCTGACTGGTATTGTCGAATTTTCTTTTTTTCTTTTCGCTTCTCAAAACATGGCCAGTAGATGGATTTTCAAATTTAACTGCATTAGTGTGGATAAGTTGAAAGATAAAGCTCCCACATCTGCTTCGTTCGCACTAAGCCAGCACCTGCTGACTGGCTGTGAGGTCTCTTGGATTTCGTCCCACCTCTGACCAACTCTAAAGAACCGTAATAAACTGTGTTAACTGCTCCTTTTGTCAAAGCGTCCCGCGCGGCAGTGACTGATTTACGGCCGACACGCAGCTTTCATAAACTGTAATTTATTGCGATCTGACCTGAAAAGCATAAGCTGATTAGAGTGGAGCAGCACAAAAGCTCGATCGGCTTGATCTAGATTAATGCTTCGTTTGATTTTGATACCGAGGCAGCCCAAAATGAGAAGGCCAGCTGAATTTTGAAAAATCCATTATTCAGGAATTGTTTAATGTGATACGGCTCGCTCCCCTGAGCATGTGCTCACTGGCAAGTTTTGTGATGTGCTGTTCAGCTTTGTTTTCCAACCAGTGACAATACCTCACACAAATAACTGAGGATAGAATAACACAGGAAGAAGTAGTTTCAGTCTAGTCTCAAACTAATTCTGGTTTGTTTATTGTGGGATCATGATCAAGACCCTCTCAGTGGCCGGAGACACTTCGGATACTGTGATGCTAATTCTCGTTAATTTTTATTCAGAAAGGCAGATGTAGAGGACATTCATGTAACGTTAGTGGCTTATTATTTACAGCCGTCGCTGACCGTGGCTTCCTCTAGTTGAAATAAGTGTCTGTAGATACAACAATTCAGTGGCCGCCTCCTTCAGAGGACGTGATCTACGAAGGTGTGATGACAGCGAAGGCCGAACTGAAATAAGACGGTCTGGTCTACCAAGGATTTTCACTTTGCGTCACCAGCTGTTGGGTCACAAAGCAAGGCTCTTGTCGCCTAGCAACCTTCTTAAAAACTTGAGGTTTTGAGGCCCCTTGGTTTGTAACAGTTGTACGGTTGAGCTGAAACCCAGTACTTGCATTTCAAAGTGTAATCCTCTCCCTCTCTGTCGGTGTTGTTTGCTGCCATATTATTTTCATCACCGGCATGCAATGAATGTTGGAATAGATTGTGCCATGAAGGATCCACCCGTTGGAGCCAGGACTTGACGGAGCCTTCGGCGTGGGACAGCCTCCTCTTGCCGCTCTGAAGGATGCGGCCCCTGAATTGGGACACAGCTCATGTCAGCTGTTGATAATTAATATTAAACTGTGTGTAACATGTCCAGTGAAACGTTAGTCTGTCGTGCTCTCTTCAAAACACTGACTGGACTCTGCCAAAGATTGTTTGTGAGCGAAAAGACGCTTCACTCTGTAACATCTCTCCTACGACGCAAACCCTGATTGTCGCTATTAACAACTTTGGAATATTATACAAACGTATGGGATATCAGCAGCGGGAGTCTTTTTGACACTAATAAGACAGGTGTTTTGTTACAGAAATATCTCGCAGTGTTAATGTGTTATATCATTACAGCAGGTTACACTCCAGAGTTCACCGTGAGTGCGTGCTTGTGTTGGCTCATTCCTCTTTGACATTTTCCTCTCCAATCATCCCCCCCCTCCCTCTGAGGTGCGAGACAGGTCTTAGCTCATCATCCGAAAGCCTCCCCTGAGTTGAGAGACAGGCCGCGGTCTTTAAATTGCTCCTTCGCCCTCGGGCCGCGTTCATGTGAGGATTCGGTTTTAGGGTGTGACAATGAGGATCATCTGGCTCAAATCAGCCCAAACAATCACGGTTCAGCGCCCTGAGACAGACAAGGCGGCCCAGACATGCCGTAGAGAGAGACGCTGACAATGCCATCCAGGACGGTCCCCTGTCTGCGTTATCCGTCTTTATATTCCAGCAGATAAGAAGACGCTGAATTAATTACACTAAAGGGATCTCTAAAATGCCGGATAGCTTAATGCCATTCATGTCACGGCAGCGCTGACAGAGAGATGTTCCTCCTTGTTGTCCTCGCCACCGAGCTCCTCTTCAAAGGTTATCAGCCGAAATTCCAAGGCAGGAATCAGAGAGACGAGGAGGATGAAATAGATTTGAAGAGCTTTGATGAGAGAGACTTGCGATGAAATAAGCTTTCAGAGCACAAAAGGCCTCTCTCCACTCCTGTTCTTTTGCTTTCTGTCACTCTGCGAGATCTCCCTGCTGCCAGCGTCGCACACTTCAGCTTTGAGCCGTGAACCCAAACTGGTGTTGCAGCAGATTTTCGTGTACAGCGCCGCGTGCTTGTCTCTTTCTGTTTCGCTCGTCTTTACCCTCTTTTTCTTGAAACGTCAGCCATTAGCGTTGTGTGCAGACGGTGGACCAGCTTCAGCAGCAGATACCCCCGCCAGCCCTTTAACATCAAGACATGTGAGGAGTGATGAAAGGAGAAAGAAAATAAGTAAGATGTCATCTTTAATGTCAAACACCAAATGTGAGCTTTCATTATATTCACCCCCCTCCTCCTCCTCCTCCTCCTCCTCCTCTCGTCTGGCTCCTAAGCAGTGCTGTAACATTAGCCGAGTAGCTTGGAGCGACACCCTGTCAGGTAGAGTTTAGAGACTCTGACACAGGATCCAGTAACCCCTCGACAGGGTGAGTGTGAGCCAGAGAGAAACGGCAAAGAGAAGGAGACCGACAGAAACGGTGAGAGAGACGAGTTGAAAGAATAGAGGCGACTGATCGTGACAGTCCGGAGCTGCTGTTGTCTCATGTGACCGGCTGCTGCCAAGGAGGCCAGATTTGAAATGTTTGAAAGTTATTCAGTCAATGCTTTCACAACTAGGGTCAGGGCTTTCCTCTAGAACAGAACATAACAGCCTTTAAGCATTTTAAACTTGGCCAGGTCCGTTCCTAGATCAGTTAAAGTTCCCATATAGTCTAAAGGTCTGTGTCCATGTGTAGTGTGATTATAGATCAGCTCTAGCTTCTATAGTAATACTGTGAAAGTATCAAAGCCTCAGTCCACAGAGAAATGCACACAGCCTGTATTCAGAAACTGAGCCTTAAAACCAGCCGTCAGGACTTCTGGAACTTTGTGATGTCACAACAAAGCAGTCACCAAGCCCCGCCCACCTGGACCCACCATCCGAACTTGTACAGGATTTGGTTTCCTTGAGTGATTTTACCTGAAATCTGCTATATATTTATTGGATCAATTAGAAAACAGTCAGCCAATCAGAAGAGAGGCTCAGAGCCTCCTCTCTTCTGATTGGCTCACTGACCTGTTTTTACTAGAGCTGCAGAGAGAAGCCTGAGAGAGGAGATGTAAAACTACACTGAGACGGTTTTTGGTTCTTAAAAACACAAATTTATCTTCTTATGGATCAACACTTCAAATAGGAAAAGTGTAAAATATGGAACTTTTAAATTATTTTTTTGTGTTTCTAAGAGTCCAGACTGAACGTGAGGTGAATTTCAGAAGCATATTTGCATCCAAAGTTTATATCATAGGGTTTTCACCACAGGTCAGAGATTCCTTGTTTGAAGTAGCTGAACAAAAAATGAAAATGATTTCAGGAAAAGTCTCGGCACTAATCCGACGTATCTCTAAACAATTTTGAGGAATCACTGTCAGTTCTTGGGCTGAATTCCCTCGATCTACACCTATGACACCTTGACTCCATATCATCTATCCTCCTCTTCCTCTTATCTCCTTCCACACTTTTTCTTTTTTTTTTTTTGACTTTGCACACAACTGAATAGTTTTTTCCTTTGGCTCGGTGAAGATATTACCCATCTGTTCTGTGCTGGAGTCTGAAATGACTCTTCCCCTCCCTCTCTCTTTGTTTTCTGTTCATTTTGCTGCCTGTGCACAAACATGTCTGCTGTCTGCCTGCCTGGCAGCCAGCAGGTTTGAGGCCTATATTTAATCACCACAAGGCTTAACTCCCTCCGTCAGTGACGGCTCATTTGACGTGGCGGCCCTGGGCTCTCTCTTTCCCGATTCGGTGCCAAATACAATAACTCCTCTCTTTCGTTACCCTGCTGTATTTTATAATTTAGCTATTTTTCAATGTCAGGGCCGAAGCTTTTGAAGAGTTTTTATTGAATTTCCTGCTGGCCCCTGCTGCCGGGGCCATTTTTTCTCTCCGTGAAACCGTTCCTCGTTTTGCATTTTCTCTTTTTCTTCTTCATTTCAACACAGTAAAAAAAAAAGAAAAAAGAAAATTAGAGCATCGTTTCATCAGATATTAAAGACAGTGTCTCATTGTTGCCACCATGAACGTATTAAACCAAAGACTCAGCATGCAGAAAATCCCCTGCATATTTACTATTAAAGGTTCTTGTTACTCCTCGATCTCCGCTGGGTAAAATTATCTAACCCTCCTCAGTTACATGTGTTCACAATTCTTCAGCGTTATAAATCTTCTTCTGAGCTGTCATGAGTGTCTTGAAAGTATTAAAATGCCTGTTGTTTGACCAAATGGAAAGAGAGTGGATTCAAACAATACTTCACTCTTCCTGTCTCCGGGTTCACAGAAGTTAATGCGTTTGGCAGTAGCAGATGCCGTTCTCCCTTCTGAGTTGTGTGCAAGAATGTCACCCAAGTCTAATCAAATTACGGCTGTTATAGCAAACGTCAAACCTTCACTTTGGATTTTCGCCCCTCGCCGCTGACGGTTCCTGCACCTTCTCGCTCCCTTTTTGTTGTGATAAACCCGAGATAAGACCTCAATGAGAGCATGTGTGGGGAGGGTGTGCTCTTTGATAATGTGGCTATGGATCATTTGGTTAAAATCAGTGTGTGGAAAGAAAGGGTTTGTCTGCTTGTGTGTGTGTGTGTGTGTGTGTGTGTGTGTGTGTGTGTGTGTGTGTGTGTGTGCGTCAGCTCTTGTGACCTCTTAATATCGCATCACATGTCTGATCTTATTCTTGTCTGCCATCTGAACTCCTGTCATGTGCTCCTTTTGCTAATCTGTCACACTTAATCTGAGCGGAAAGAAAAACTTGAGAGGAGAGCCTCCAGTGCCCCGGGAACGCTTGGGGTTGGGAGAAAAAAAGCGAGCGGAGAAACAAAGGCAGAAGAAGGAGAAGAAAATCACAACGGCGTTGCATTTCAGGGGCATGAATGGCATCAATGATTCGCAGAGGGGGATAAACGGGGTGAGAGAAAAGAGGGAGAAAGACGAGAGAACAATGTGTCTGTTGTTCTTTAATCTGAAGTAAATCATCTGTCTCTCTCTGGCTCTGTCAGGTGTTGAAGTTTGCTCTCATCACACAATGCTTCAAGGGTTCGCCCGGTACAGTGCTGTCCTAATGATTCAGTCAGCTCTCTCGCTTTGTCTCATCCTCCTTTTCAGCGATCTGCTTTGGTTGATTTCATCAGATCTGAAGCTAAAGATTTCTCTCTCTCTCTCCGCTCACTTGTTACGTTGATGGTTATTATGATCAATTATTGTTTTTCTGAGATGTAAAAAGTTTCTCAAGGTCCAATATTTATCAAACCTGGAAGAATTACATTTTAGAAAGCTCCAAAGTACTAATGTAAGAGTAAAAAATTCATATTTGCTGAGTGTACAGACAGACTATGAGCAACAGAAAGGTAAAAGGCCCTCCGCCCCTCCAACAGAGGAAAAGACTCATTTTTCATCTTTCTGCCGCCATTTTGCATCGATCTGTAGTCGTTTGTGTTTCTCTTTTTGTCTGGTTTTGCGTTGTTTTTCATCTCTCTGATGTCGTTTTCAGTCTCTTTGCGGTTGTTGTGCGTCTCTTCGTGGTCATTTTCTGATCATTCTGTGAATTTGGTGCCACAGAGACAATTGCAAACAAAATCAATGCCAGATTTATTCTTGCTCTCGTTTATTTGCACGCCTTCAACTCAACACTCAACAACTTTCAGTGGGATCAGATTGTGAGAATACAGATTTATGTATATGTGTATACTGCTTTTAAATGGTAAATACTTGGGTGTAAAGTCAATGTCATGTTAATAATAAACTACCAAAATGAGTTATTTTTGTTTGATATAATTCATAACAGAGGAAAATAGTGCATTACACTGAACATGCATTTGTAATGTCAGTGTAAAATGTAATTTGGCATGCATTTGTTATATCCTGACATGTGCTATTATTGGAAAAAACCCCTCATAAATGACATGTTATTGATTTCAGATATTACCCAGCTCAACTGACTGCAGCTTTCAGCAGCTCATGATTTAGAGTCAGACGTGTTTTGTGTGTGAAATCTGAATCTGCAAAGCAACTGCAGCCTTCAAATAAATACAGTGGAGTAAAGAGTAAATATGGTGGAGTAGAAGTCTAATGTATCTCAAAAGTGCAGTCAGGTGCAGTGCTTCATTTTTAGCTCTGATATTTGTCCAATCATCGTAAACATTTTCTGTGATGAATAACATGCATGACAGCGTTCTCGACAGCCAGTAGAAATCACTTCTCGGCTTCCAGATTCTTCTCACTGCTTTAGATTTGTGTCCTTGGAAGATCATGAGAGTGCCGAAAAGTCAAATGTGTTGAGATTGAAGTCGTTTCAGACATCAGTTCCCTAACGCGAACCATGAGCTGGCTTTTTGTTCGTCTGCCAGACGGGACAGCTGCTCGGGGTGCAGCTGAGCTTCGCTGCGCTTCTCTCCGGGTGAAAAGTTCATTTCCAAAGCGCCATAAATCACATGTGTGAAAGCAGCGTTACCTGAAGTTCATTACCTCGTATTTCTGAAACACATAAACTGTAGGTGTTTTATCAACTATGACCCATAAAACATAATTCTATAACTATTGTGTAACTCTTAGCATCATAAGATTAGATTTATTCAATCAGTATTTATACAAATGAATCTCTGACGCCGGTGTCGTAACCTGTTGTGTTACAAGACGGCAGGATTTGTTGGGTCTTTGCAGACAGTTAGCTGGAATCTGAATTTATTAGCTCAGAAACTTTTCTCTACTCTTTCAGTCAGTTTCATTTTCCATGTAAATCCACATGACCCCAGTTCTAATGACTGTACGAACAGTTATGAGCTAGAAAAGTACCTTGGAGTCAGATCATCTTTGCTGCGGACTGTATTTAGTTTCCAGTATGTTGCCAAATGAACAGCTCAAGGCTTTCAAGAGACATTAGTAATGTTAGGTGAAGTCAAAGTTAAAGAAATTGTTTGGCTTTTGGCTTATTTGCTTCTTTTGATGAGTTAGATGAGAAGCTGCAGTGAGTATGAAGCTAAAGTCAGGAGCTTTTTAGCTTAGCTTTGTATAAAGTGAGCTAGCCTGGTTCCAAAGAAAACAAAAAACACTTACAAGCAGCTCTGAAGTTCACAGACGTGTAAATGTTATGTCTCGTTGGTTTAATCCAGAACCAAAAACATAACATTGATCTGTTGTGGTTTTACAGGAGAATATGTGCAGCTCTGTTTTGATCTATTTCTGATTTCTTTGAGTCTTTGAGTCTTTGAGTCTCTGCACCGGTGACATCTCAGTGACGCCTTGACGTAACGTAATTGATTAGAATATGGTGGTCAAAGGTCAAAGGTCAAGGTCATTGTCACCTTACAAAACACATTTTTTATATCCAACTTCACTGTGATTTCATAATGTTCTGCAAAAACGCTCATGCTGCAGCTCAGGAAGGAGAGATTTAGACCATATTTCCTGCAACCTGGCTGCTTGGTGGAGGCAAACAACTGCGAGGAGGTTAAGCTAGTCTTAAAAATAAAACAAACAAGATACAGCATGCTAATTACTGAGCTTTAGGGGCAGATTTTGGGTTCATATGCTAAGCTAAGCTAGTTACAGCTTTATATTTAACAGACAGACGTGAGAGTGTCTCATCTAACTCTTGCCCAAAAGGCAAATATTCCCAAAACGTCAAAGTAGGCCATTAATGCAGAGCCTGTACAGCTGCACATAAAGAAGCTTTTTAGCGTTCACAACGTTCATGTAAGAACTGAAGAGCCGACCTCATTTTGAAAAGACTTATCAGCGTAGATTCGGGTCCTCTGTGCCCTAAACGACGTCATTCACAACTTTATACCCGGAGATGAAAAGCACTGGACGGTTGCCTCATTTATAAACACATTCTGTGTTATTGCATTCAAAGCCCCATTAAATGTTTTATGAGAGGAGTTGAAGTTATGGACTCCCACAAAACTGAGAACATATGGCAGCATGTGGAGCCGCTCTGTTCTTGACCTGAGCTATTGGCACCAGCTCGCTTTAATGTGTCAAATTAACCCAACAGTGCTGCTGACAGAGCAGCGCCGACCTCCGTCAGGGGACGTCTTCCTCTTTTGTGTCGTCTCCTTCTTGTCACACGCTTCACAAATTGGCCATTTTCAACTCACCGTCGCTTCGTCTCTGGACATAATTTTCCTCCTGACTTCCTCCTTTTTTCACTTGGCATTGAAAATGTCCCTGATTTTAATGTCTTGCGACCAAATAATGGCAGGTTTATACGGAGGAGCCATTCAGCTCACACAGCAAATTCTTCTCTGTGGCACTTAATGTCATCAGCGTTTTGTCACTGAGGACTATTATTGCTCTGCTCTGCACTTTGTATAATGGTTGTTCAGCTCAGTCAGTCATGTGATACTCATCACTTCAACTAATACATTTTAACATTGAGTCTTTTATTCTAAACACACACAACAAAAATCCTGTATCCGTTCATGAAGCCAAATAGATTTGAGGAAATTATCCTGCACTCGTGTGTTTGGTTTCCATTCTTAATACACAAGTTAGCTTAGCTTTGTTTAAGCAGTTACTGGAATCAAGTAGCAGCTTTGTTCAAAAATACTTCACTTTAACAGTTGAAATTACGTATTTAATGTTCGACTTTCTACCTTTAGTTTAAATGTGCTCATGCCACTCAAGAAGACAGGGGGTATTATGGGAATTCAGTTCGACAATTTTACTGAGATGGCTGCGTTGGCACAAGGGGGATCCTGACACAGAGGGCTTGTGCAAGAAAAGGTAGCAGCTAATGGGGATCCAAATACATAAACTGAACTCGCTGTGTTACGCCATTACCAAGCGTGAGCTGCCTCCTCCAGATTTGGAAAGGTTTTTGGGGGCAAACCTGAAATATGAGCGCTGCAGCTAGCTTTAGCATGCTACTTGAATATATACTGGACTAAAGGTTCAGCCACACCAGCACGTGAAGTGGTTAAGTCAGTTCATTGCATGTTTATAGCTGCAGTTAGTGGATTAGCTCGCACGAGGAGAGCAACTCAAATATCTTGGACGCTTATTGTTTTTGCTGTTGTCCAAAAGCAAGTTATCACGACTGATGATCTTTGAGGGAGTGGAAGGTCAGGTAGTCCAAAAGGTAGGAAGCTATCGTCACTGTGCACCTTCCCCTGCTGTACTTACTGTATAAACTGCTCCACACAAGAGGCATGTTTCTTTTAGACGACTGAGACTCAGTCCATGGTAGAAATAGGTCTTTTGAATTAACGTATTGTCCTGTAAGTGACGGAGCAAACCTTCTCTTAGTGGTAGCAGGTTCCTGGGTGGTTATTGTCGGATGGTTGATTAGCTCTGGAAAGGCCTTCCTCCAACACCTCTCTCTCTTTCCTCAACTATTTCAGTCACTTTTCATGTGAACAACCGAACGCTGTTTTAACAGTGTCACATCTCTCTGTGGTCTGGCAGCACGTCTCAGTTCTGACAGACCGTAATCCGACCCTAACAACAACTTCCCTGCATGTCGTTCCTGTGTCACCAAGTTTCTAACACCACTTTCTTTTCTCACAAGGATGCGAATTAACAGTTTTTGGTTTGACTGGGCCTTTATTTGTCTGTCACTTTAAGGCAGTGGGAGAGCATTATCCGCTGTAGCAAGAAGAAAAATATGTGGAGGAATAAAAGCTGCAGGTGTGCGGTGAAATATGTGTGGCTAGTTAAGGACTGTACGGCGTGTGTGTTCGCCTCTCCACCTCTCCTGTGTGGGCGTTGATATGTCGGCCTCCTGTCGCTGTCGAACACTTCACAGAACTCCATCAAAGAGAAAACAGAAGAACAGAAGAGCAGAGAGGGAGAAACAAGAGGGGGGAGGCATCAAAGGCCGATTCTCCCCACTGTTTCCACATGCTGCAACGTCCCAGTGGTAACAGCTGACAAGCCCCTCTATAAACAGCCTGCTCAGATCCTGCCAGCAGGATGCACCCATTCGAAAGCAGTTTGCTGCCTGTGCTTTGTTTATTGAAGTGCTGCCTGGACAGCAGGGCAGCACGAAGAGGGGGAAGAGGTGGGAAGAGTCAAAACACAGAGGGCGCAGGAATTAGGAAGGTAAGAAACATAAAATGAAGGGAAGTAAGGAAAGAATACATTCTTTAATAAAACCTTAAAGCTGGACTGGAAACGCTGAAGATTCAAAAAACAAAGGGAAATATTGTGAAAAACCTTTTACACTTGAGGTGAAAAATTTGCGTATTGACAAAAGCAAAAAGTGTAATGGAAACAGACTTAGTGAATAAACCTTAACGTACATGAAGCAGGAGACTGTAACCTTTTATACTGTACCCCATTAATATATGAAACAAACATAAATCCCATGTTTCCATCATCTTTTCTAGTTATATTTTCACAATTTTGAAGTTTGACAGGTGTTCTTTTAATTAAAACATCTGGTTGTGCCGTCTTCTGGAGGGAAATTAGCGCCACCAACCAAAGACTGCAAGTAAAGATGGACGTAGCCTCCATGACGTCACTCAAAGGTTTTCTAAAGAGCGGTTTTGAAGCTCAGAGTGAGCTGCCCCACTGTCGCCATCTTGGCAGTGCCTGACTCCGCCTCCTCAGGAGCTGGTGGAGACCAAACACAGAGCTAAAAGAGAAGGAACACTGGACTTAGATTGATCAGGTTGACACAAACATGAGTTAATGTTGCTCTGTAGCAGCTGTTCACCATAACTTTAAAACAACATTTATACAGTTTCTTCCTCCTTTAGTTTGGGTTCTCCCCCGTTATCTGAACTATCCAACAAACACACAGACAACTTGTAAGTCTTTTCTGTTGTCGCCTCTATTTGACTTTTTTTCGTGCAAGAGATGCTGCTGAAAGGCCTGAGAGAGTTCCAGGTAAATATTTGCTGTCAGACGAACCGAATGATCTCCAGCGAGACAGAAAATGTTTTGTTGTCAGAGAGACCAAAGAGAGCGGAGATGTCTTTTCCAGATGTCTCTGTCGATGAGTGTAAACAGAGCGAAAGCCTGCGCTAACTCCAGTGGGTGAAAGGTGTGACTTAACATACACGTCTCATCCCCTCCACATCAAAGGCTTTTTTTTCCAGCTTCAAGCAATCGCTCCACTTTGTGTGGCAACAGGTTTTTCTCTCAGCTTTCATTGTCATTTCTTAACATCCTCCTCTTCCCTTGTGTATCCTTTCGTCAAGGCTTGCTTCATGTTTTTTTTTTTTTTTTTTCTTCGCCTCAGGATGGGTTGTTGGGAAAGAGGAAAAGCAAGAGTCAGCTCTGAGAAGCAGAATAACAAACAAATGGACATGCTCCTACAGATTCCACTTCTTATTACAACTTCCACTTTCCCCTCCAAGATCCAAAAATCAAGCCTTGAACTGGTCCAGCTCTGCCGACACTACTCTGTCTGTGTGTGTGTGTGTGTGTGTGTGTGTGTGTGTGTGTGTGTGTGTGTGTGTGTGTGTATATGTGTGTGTGTGTGTGTGCGTCCCTGTCACACTTCAAAGATCAAAAAGGTGAACATGACAGAATAAGACTGAGTTGCATTCCTCTCAGGTGATGACAGTGATAATCCACAGGCAGTCTGGATTCAGCCGAGCATGGATGACAAGGTTGGAGTGACACACTGACACACACTGGCACACATTACCTGAAACCCTCCCATTCGCCTCGGGCCCTGCGTTGGAAAAAATATGGGTCATGGGTGAAGACTACAAAGTGTGTCTTGCTTCAGCTGCACACACGCACACGCACACACACACACACACACACACACTCTGCGTCTACAGCTCTAATCCTCCCTGTCAGACTCTGTGACGAGATGATCGACAGATAGAGGAGGGGGAAGTGGCGTTCAATGTTAAGTGGCAGGGTGACAGCAAAATGACAGTCCTGAGGCAGCACACGCACACACACACACACACACACACACACACACATGCACACACATGCACACACATGCACGTGGCAAAACAATAATCACACAGTCCCTTCAATGTTCCACACCCTTTACTGGTAGCATCTCACCAGTGTCGTCTGGTTCACATACTGGTGACTCATAATGTTTCCTTCTGCACTTTAAATAAACAAAATAGATTTCGGGAATGAGTTGTGGAGACACTAAGAAGCCCATTTCTGCCATAAAAAGAAAAACAAACATAAGAAGTTAAGATGATGAAGATAAATACACCTGTAGGAAATAAAATTGATGAGATACTAAATCGAGATTTATGAGAGTAAGTCAGGCTTCTGTAATAAAAGTTAAAATAGTGAGATAGTGAACCAAACTGGATTTATTATTTATAATCTTGATTTAAAAGTCAACAATAATCAATATTTTGACTTAGTAGCTTGTAATTATAAAGTATTAAGTCACAACTCTGAGTTAATATCTCATTTTGTATAAGTATAGTATCTCATCTCTTTAACTTTGACGTAGTCGCTTGTAATTTTGATGATTTTTCAAACCAAAAGTTTGACTTCGTATCTCGTCTCTTTAAATTAGCGATCTCGGAGATCTCACCTTCATCTTCTTCATGTATTATATATGTTTTAATTTGTATCCACAAAGCAATCTTTACTCTGTTTGTGTCGGTTCTCACTGTTTGGTTTGAAAAATATGGCGTTTTAATAATAATTTTTGAAATCCAGCTAGCGTTAGCAGCTAGCCTGTGCTTTCACGAGACAGGTGCATGATGGTTCTAGCTTGATCAATATAGCGTATATCTTTTGTACACTACACTTTGGTGTGCCTCACCACAGGTTTCTAGTGCACTATAAAGTGGATAAAATTTACAGTTGACTACAAAATGGCTGATTCACTTGTGATTTGTGATTTTGCATTTGAGTCAAACCATTCAAAATACAACTTCTATATGATTTCACCAGTCTGAGGCTCAGTCACCACTGTGCTTCCTCACTCTGTGATGGATAGCGACTCTAAAGACACTTATTTAAATGAAAATCTTTGAGATTGCCACTTCAACTGATTAAGTCAAAATATTGTGACTATTTCATCAGTTGTTTTTCTTCCGTACTCTTCTCGAAATTCTTCAAATATCCCATCTTGAGGATCTCTGTTGTCCTCACCCGACTGCAAGTCGTTTCTTGGAACCAGAAACCAACTGGGAATGATAAAAACCTTTAACAATCCCAGTTAAGCACCGGTGCTGGGAGTCACAGCTCCCTAATACCTTGTGTACTCTCCACACGGGCCGATGTGCCAGAGGCAACACCCTCATTTGTCACTCTGTCAGAAAGATGGCTGCCGCGCTGGTGCTGGTGGGGATAATATAAAAGGAGGTTAGATCTGCGGATGGAGCGGTCTGGAACAAACGAAGCCTCTGTCTCGGGCACGATCGCAGGAATGGCTTTGATTTATTCACAGCTCATACGTTTGGCAGAATATTAATTCACGAGATCAGAGGTCAAAACAAGGATACATGGTCGGTCGTCACAGTTTGTGAGGTCAACGGTGAAATGAGAAGGAATGTAAGTTTCCTACTTCCCTACAAAAGGCCTTTTGTCTCTATTTTCTCAATTATGCATAAAGTGGACGGGGCATCATGTATTTCTACTTTATGTTGACTCCTTAATGCTTTTGTGAATTGTCAATAATGAGATTATTGTCCGGAGAGAAAAAAATCAGGAGAGGAACAATTTGAATAGTCAAATAGGAGATGGACACACACACACACACACTGAAACACACACACACACACACTAAAACACACACACACACACAAAAACACACCGCACAACCCGCTCTTGTTGTATCTTGCCCTCCCCCCCCCTCCCCCTCCCATCATCGCTTCTCTTCCTGCCAAATCATTTCCACCGAATCCGTTTTGATACGACATCACAGCGCCCCGCAAAGTGAAGATAATCCTTGACATTTTTATCATTCACCCCCCTTTTATTTAGTCTGCGCTCTGCTCGCCTGTCTTGTTTGCTGATAAAATCTGCCAGCCGATGCAAGCCTCGGCGGATCACACATCAAAAAGGTCCATTTCCCCCCAGAGGGTGACGAAGTGTCAAAATAATATTCCTCTGTGTGCTCTGGGTGGCAGCCTAATTTAAAAACTTCATTTGATGATTGTAGCCATTTACATGTTGGTTGACTGTAATGTCTGCATCAACCCCTGTTCTGATTTACTTCATGACAAAATAATTACAATTAAAAAAGAAAAAATGATGACAAATTATAAAAGAGTCATACGAGCACTTCAGAAACGAGGAGATATTCTGCTCAGGTTGGCGTCGTCAAGTTACTGTGGAAGTCCATGTCTGCCGTAAAAAAAAGTAAGAAAGAGAAAATAAAAAATAGAAAAACAAGACAAAAGTTTGACTCACTGGTCAAAATTATAAGGTACAACAGTAACTCTACTGGTGCTGTGTGGACGACCATGGATGTCATGTTAAAGGTTAAAATAATTACAATTAAAAAAGAAAAACGCAGCAAATGAAAAAGATAATAAACTTTTTTCTGACAGTGAAATGGACAAATATGACAGCAGACCAAAAAACAACTTGGATTAGAAGTTCAGGTTAAAGGTCATTGAGTAACAACTGAAGCTTGTTTTTACCAAGAAAAGAATAAAATAACAAAAAGTAAATAATAAAAAAAGAGAAAAGAAAAGATTGGCTGAGTCAAAATGATGAAATACTGAATCTAGTGGAAGTTTATGGAGGACCACAGCTGCCATGGTAATAGTTATAATGATTGTAATTTTTACAATTAATAAATAAAAAAGATAATAAACATTAAAAGATAAAGGTTTGTTTCACAGTGATATGGAGAGTCCTTCAAAAACAAGTTGGAGTAGATATTTATATTTATTATTCTATACAACAAAAAACACTCTTATAATAAATTAGATTAATAGTTAAATAAATAGTTAAACAATTAGTTGATTGATTTAATCAGAAAAACTGAATTGTAATTTCTTTTTCCCTTGACTTTTCCTTTTAGATTTCCATTTTCCTGTTACCATTTATTTGACCCTCTTTGTTGTTGCCATGGTAAAATGCAGTAAAACAGTGAAAAGTAGGGGTGAAACAAGCTTTCTGATTGGCTGTAGAGGTCAAAACTTTATTGTTTGTAACTCTTCTGCATTGTTTTCTTTTCCTGGCACATATGAGCTTTCATAAGTAACAGATGAGCGACAGTATGAAGTGGAAACGGTTGGACTGTGTGCACACTGTAGAACAATGAACTGTGTGGCTTATGTCGCAGCACTGCGATCCATTGAAATAGACGAGATTTACACAACAATAATTCTCCTGGGCTCAAGCATTCAATAAAAATATTTGTGAGTGTCCAGCTCGACTGTAACAGACTGTGACAAAGCTTACACTGCAGTGAAAGAAGATACGAAGAAGGACAGAAAGCTGGGGGATAAAGAGCCAAAGATACGTGGCCAAAAATCCTCTCAGAGCTTCAGTTATGACATTCTGACTTGATGATGAAGCTCATCTGTCTATGGTAATACAGAAAAAGCTCCTTTATCTTAGAAAGTATAATAGCTTTTTGCCTGTCTGCCCAGTGTTTCCCAACATTTGGGGCTTTTCCCGCATTAAGGAACAAACTTTTCCCAAATGGTTCGGTGGAATGAGCGGCTCCGGCCAGGCCACGGTTTTGAGTTTAACAGCAGTGAGCACAAACACTATAAATTTACAGACACAAGAGAGAGTTTTTTAATAGCCACTCAACTTTGCAAAGACAATAACTCTCTCAGTCTTACTTTCTCTCTCTGAAATGCCCCCGCTGTTTGCTGAGGTAGCTGGAAGTGCTCAGCGCTCATTCTGACAAGGTGCTTTGAAATACCAATCACTGAGTTTATGCAACGGAAAGGGCTCGTAAATGTGTCGAGGGGGGAAATATACAACGCTATACTTCAAATTTTTTTTTTCAGGTAAAGAAGTAGAGTTACGGTCTCAGCAGCGTGTACACCTTACAGGTGATATAATATACGCTCAGTCTTGTTCTGGAACTCGTTCATCACGAATGACAGCAGAGGAAAGCGCTTTAAGTCGTGTTATCCTCGTGACAATCCCCTGTAACCTCTCTCGCCAACACCGTCCACATGTATGCACAAGGACACATACATGAACATGGATATATGAGACACTGAAAACCTGCGCAGGCTGGACGTGGCCAGAGCTGTGAGTAATTTACAGCACCATTTGGCAGGAAGTGAATAGAAAAACTTGCATTTTTTAACTCACAAAATGACACATAAAAGTGTAAGTCTCTTTTACCAGATGTGTCAGGCTGCTCTTTTCCAGCAACCATTGAATTTCTTTCTGCTGAAATGACAACTGTGGCTAGCTGGCTAATTAACGAAAGCCCATAAGACCTTTAAATATGAAGCTAAAAGACTGAGGCTACGTGTCTGAGGCAAGACGTCAGCGTCCTGTTTGGATTCTTGTTTTAGGAAAAAAACTCGAACAAGCAACTCAGGTTAGATTTATTTTGAATTGTTCAACATGATTAAGTTAAATTTAAGACTTCTTAAGATGTTTTAATACATTGTACAATAAAATATAATATTCATTTCACAGTATTCACAAAGTATTCAGGTATGATGGCAAACCAGTGGATTCATGGCCTAGAATTATTTATTATTATATCATGTTTATTTCAGTTCCTGATTATAATATTTAAGGCTTTTGTCAAGTAAGATTTAAGGTTCTTAATGTGGCAGCACAAAATAATATTATGTAAAGCGAGTTCAACCTGAACAACTATGTGCGTCATATTTTTTTTCAACCCTCTGAAACGACCCACTTCTAATAGCTCCCCAACGGCCTTGGTTGCCATAGTGACAGTAGGTCCTGGTTTTGATTAAAATGAGTACCTCCTTAACATTTGACGATCTTTGGTGCCATGGTTACAATAATAATAATTTTTTGTTGACTTTGTCTCTCTTTATACGATGTCACTGCACTTTCCCTTCACTCCTGTCATAATTACTCCGGCCACTAGATGTCGCCTAGCAACAAAATGTAACTATGGGTCATAATAACCTGCTTTTTTTTTTGTTTTGTTTTGTTTTTTTTACAGGAGGACAGTCTCAGCTAGTTCTGCTCCTTGGCCTTGGTAGTAACAGTTGTTTACTCCCAGTTAGCTCGTTAGCATTGTGTGCTAACGTTTCTAGTTTGTGCTGCATTCAGGCAGAATGGGAAGAACAATAAAAGCTCTGTCATGTCCGACTTGGGAACTTATTATAGTCTCATCTTTTAAATAGCCTAAATTAGCTTAATTTGTGTATTTTTTCCTTTGAAAAGTGAAACGAGAAACAAACAAAGAAAAGTGTTTTCCTTGATAAGCTGAATTGATTGCATTGCTGTTAATATTAGATTTGATTTGCCTTTTAGATAACATGTGAAAAGTTTAACTTTTTTTTTTTTATCAGAAGTTATCAACACCTCCAGCAAAGAGCAGGAGGAAAAAGTAAGAGTAATCTGTGTTTATGATTCAGAGAGGAATCACGGTGTTATCATACCCTCTAAAAGTTCATCATACATTTGGAGCTGGAGGGGAAACTGTCCTACTTCAGCAGAAAATCTGAGGTCAGCACAGAAAATATTTCACGGCATGTCAGAGCGCTCTGCACACGGTGAATAATGTTCAACATGACACTGTAATGCTTGTTCAGGTGAAAAACGGTTCCCTGCACAACTTTCTGGGGCAGTGGTAATAATATTCCATCCGAGGGAGGGGATGTGTGTGAAATATGGCACTACTTCACATTCATGAATTCATCCCGGAGAAATAAATTAGACCCCAGACAATCTAACAGTCGAACTTCCTAAATAGAGCACTCTGTCATCACAAACTAAACGTAAGTATGGAGGGTGATCAGCAGAATAATTCATGGTTCTTTACATTTTGGCTTCAGGAACAGGGCGACACGGTTGCACATGTTCTTCAGAATTAGCCGTAAAACATACTGTAAATAATCACCAGGCGCAACAGGAAGACAAAACGCCACTTTAATTTGAAATAATTCCTCATCCTCTCCAGCTCTCTGATGTACTACACAGTCCTAACATGAACTGCGTCCTTTATCTTGATCTCTACAGTCAAATATCATGCGTAAAATAAATTAGATCGGTGCAGCCGGGTGAGGATCATTTGTTTGAAGTGACATGGCTGATAAGCGTTGATTTACTTGCACAATAATGGCCTTTTAATTGAGCCCTTCTGTCCTTTGTAACATCCAAACCTGACAAGTGGTTTGACAACAGCGCTTTCTCTTCCCGCTCTGTGACTGACAGGCACAATATGGTCGCCCTCGTCACTCCCAGCTTCCTTCAGCTGTCACAACGCTGGAAACCGGACACCTTTTGCCTGTGCGACAAACTTACCGTCCGACAGAATTTGAAAATTAAAGTGGTTATCCCTTTGGAAGATGCAGAGTAACTGCAGTTCAGTTTGATTTTACTCGGGGACACTGTGTTACATGCACGCTCTTGGTTTGATTTATGTGTAAGGACAGAAATACAAATAAAGAAAGCAATCTCATTTACCACCTTCCACTGTTGCCATAGTCTGTTAAACCACAAGTCAAGTGTTATGACAGACTTTGTCTGCCTCGCTGGCATGTCTTGAGGGAGAGCAGAGGAGGCGTGTGGTGCGTGCTGAGCGATGACAGATGTGGGACGAACGCTGAAATGCGCCTCTCGTTCTGTAAATGGTGTGTTTTTGGGCTGGAATGGCTGCTGCTGACCGGTGATTATGCGGCTGTGTGCACGCAGGAGCGCAGCCTATGTTTGGTGTAGCTCACATTTGGCTTTCTAAATGGTGCGTGGATTCATTCCTGACATTTATGAATGAGGGTTGTGCTGAGGGTTAAGTAAATAAAGCCATCAAAGTGAGGCTGCATGCGAAGGAGCAAAGAGTCACCCTCACTGCTTTCTCCCCCCCCCCTGTTGATCTGTCTAAATAACCCACAGGGTTTTCTATCAAAGTAACTTATTGAACAGGGTGAATCAATGCGTGACATAGGGTGAATCCTGGTTCAGTGCCCTGTTAAAGCTAACTGCTTCTTCTTTGATTTTATAGACAGGTTCAGGATTAATGGGAATCCAGTATGAGAGCAATCGACTTCTGTGTCGCCCTCTTTCTCATTATTAACACAAGGCATCTGTGCAAGAGTGTTTGATGTTGGAGCTCTTTCTTTATTAGTGTGAGACTAAAAAAAGCAAAGCTGTATTTTTGGTATACTGAGCATGTGATTTTTCAGCCTGACAGTATACAGTATTTTTACAGGCCACACATTAATGCAGTTTGAAGGGTTTCACTTCTTCTTCTTCTTCTTCTTACAGTTTGTCTGTTGTTCCCTCCTTCAGTATGTTGTGAAAATGACAGTGTAGTTTCCTGTTGTACCACTGAATTTTTCATTTCTGCTTTTCTTGCTTTTTGACGAAGGACTCGATGAACTCATGATTGTATTTGTGTACTGCGCAGAAAATGACATCTGTGGTTAATAGTTTGCTGTTAACGTCAGTGATACGTTTGTTCACACTTTTGCTTCCTTTGTTCAGCAACACGAAGATAATTTAAAGTTCACTTCCCTTAATGATAAACTGTAAAAACACTATTAGATCAATAGCCATCTCCAAACGTTTAATGAATTTCCTCAAATTTTAATCAATGCCATGTTTGTCTCGATGAGCATATTAGCTCAGGAAACAATCCATAATATAGAAACCATATTGTATTCTGTTAACATTCGACCTTTAGCTTCTAAACATAAATTCACTCTTTAGTTGACTGTGAGTAAATTTGAGTAAATGTAAACAGGTGTTTTGTTGTAATAAACTCTCTATGATTCTCCCATATCGTGTGAGCAAGATGGATATCATGCTTCAGATAAATCTGCAGCATAAACTCTGACAAACGTGGTGAGCTCGGCCTCCTCGTGTGTTTCCATCAGGAGGGAGATCAATGCTCAGTGATTGCTTAGCCGCTGTGTGAAGTGAAGGCTACAGGGAGCAAGGGAAAGGTTTGTTCAGCGC
This sequence comes from Seriola aureovittata, assembly GCF_021018895.1. Taxonomy (NCBI): domain Eukaryota; kingdom Metazoa; phylum Chordata; class Actinopteri; order Carangiformes; family Carangidae; genus Seriola; species Seriola aureovittata. Next base: position 22,328,269 of record NC_079381.1, on the reverse strand, counting down.
CTCAGGGACTGTGTAGTCACAACCAGTTTCCCTCCAACAGTCAGGGAAAGGTCCACCAGATCTCTAAAACGCCTCGCTGTAAAATGAGAAGCCTTTAAAAGTGTCTTAACTATTTACTTAAAGTGTTTTTTAATAATTTAAAAGGCTTCTCATTTCCAGCCACTTACTGTTTTTTCATATGAAGTGACAACTGTCGTTATAGCAGATTTTATCAGCTGTAGCTAGCTAGCTAATTGACGTTAGAAGAATATGAAATATTCATGTCATGACTAAACACATAATGCTTACTGTAAAGAACAAACATAATTTTTAATTTTAACAAAAATAAATAAATGTAGAAGTAAAAGTTTATAAAAGTTTGGTAGTAATGCTAGGTTACTACAAGTTAGCTAGTTAGCTGTGCATGCTAACATTTACAGCTTATATCGGAGCAGACAAACACTTTGCTGAACATACACTTTTGCTCTCGTGTTTTTGAATTAAGAACATTAAACTAGAGACTCGGCGCCTGTGTGTCCGTGTGAGTCACTTACTTCAGTCGATAAACTAACAGACCTACTGTGGCGCATTGCTGCTTTCTCTCTGTTTGTTTATTGAGCTGTTCTCATCCGCCATCTTTGCTAATGACGTCTAGAGTTGTGTCACTGAATTGGACATTCCTATTGGCTCCAGTGGGTGCTGTAACAGCCAATCAAAATGTCTGATTCAGTGGCTTGGCTTGTTTTCTTTTGTTATTATGGTTTACAGTGTTTTTATTTTATGTATATACATATTTTATGTTGTCTGTTGTTTTGCTATTATCCCCTATTATAGCGTACAGAAATCTCTATTGAGTGACATTTATTATTCGCTGAGGTTGTTCAGATTCTGAATATGTGAAACTTTAAACTAAAAATGTCAACTTTATAAGGCCAAACACAAAACGGAAAAGTCTTCAATGTGGGCTTCAAAGGGTTAAATTACTACAGCCCCATGCACACTGCTACAACAAGGTGCAACTGGTCCTAAATCCATGTGATTCATGAGAGAATCTTTATTTTGGCAATATTAGGAAGGTAGAAATTAAATTTTACTGGAATGAAAAGCTGCATTAAAGCGATATATTGCCTCGAAAGCAGTTAACACAGGAACCCTTCTGTGGCGTTCCAACCTTTTCGTTTTAGTGTACACGGTAGCCAGCAGGCAACTCTGAGATTTTGGAAGAGGATCCTCCACAAAAAGCCAAATCTAGACGGGTGTGAAAAAACATCTTTGATGTCAGAAGAAATTTCACTGAACGGCACAGTGCAATCTGATTGCAGGCTGGCGTCCTCTGGCAGCCTGATCTCTCTAGATCGTTCCACCCACAGGACATGCAAAATGCATCTGTGCCACTGAGAAAGTGTGTGTATTTGTGTGTCTGTGCTCACGTTGTGTGTGAACAAAAGAGCTGAAAATAAGCTGATTTAAATGTCTGAGGGAAAGTTGATTGAACAGGTGCACAGACTCAAACATTAAACAAATTCTACACGTATGTGCATTAACCGACTTCTGAATCCTTGTGAATAAGATGAGCTGATGTTTAACAATTTCCAAATGACTATATTGGATTTCATATTGTGTGAGCTATGTGAGGAAGTATGTGCAGTATATTTTCATTCTTTATTAGGGATCATTAGACGGCTGCTTGTTTTTCACACCAGTGTGAACAGTGATCATCAGTGAACAAAGTGTTTGGAGGGAAATCTTTCTGTGTGCTCTCAGTAAGCTGCTAACATTAGCATGTCTGGCTAACTACCTGACTTCCTAAAGTAGTAACCAAGCATTGCTTCCAAAGCCAAGGGGAACATCACCCCCTTTATTTTGTTGGATTAAAGGCTCTGTGGGAAGCAAGATGCTCCTTTGGTATATAGTATATAGTTTAGGCTAACGTTAGCTGCTCTTTATTTTTTTTTGGGAGCTCCGAGGCAAACACCTGTTATCCGACATAGTGCTACACAGTTTGGAGCTGCATGTACTTGAGTTTTATGAAACTTTATACTTCTGTTTCACCACTTTTCAGAGGAAATGTGCCAGTTACCAGTTACTTTAGCTGTCAACACACTGTTAAAGATTCAGCTAGGGATTTCAACGCTCTTAGCTTGTGACTTACAACAGAGCCAGTGTTGTTGTCGCTCTCACATGTCTATGAGTTTCCTCTCTAAACTTTAATCAGCTCAGGACCCTCAAGATTTATCTAATGGTCTTTTGCAGGGGCCCAACCCCTATGTTGGGAGCCAGTGGACTAAACTACTACACCGTCTCTCCAGGATGCCGCAGTGTTACGGTCGTGACATTTTGAATCTTGCGTCTCACATTTACCAACAAAAATTACTGATAAACATCGTGCAACACCTTGTAGAAAAGCAGCAGTGAAGTCAGGTATTTAACATCCCAGTGATCCCAAAAAACCCTGTAGGGACTGAAAATATATTAGTTTGATGCTTTAAGTGCATTTTCTGGTAAAATCTGTAGTTTTACTTCAGTCTGACTTTTCTTGCAGGACTTATTGGTATTTGTAATGGAGTAGTTTTACATCACTGTAAGGATCTGAATATTTCTTAAATCTGTCTTTAAATCCTTTTTCTCATGTAAAAGTGGAACTTATGGTTTGAGCACTTTAACAATGAAGCATATTTCTCTCTTCTCGCTCTGTGCTGCTTGTTCAAGTCTGTCCAAACCGTCAAGGGTTATGTTAGAATGAGTCACATGTGACTTACTGTATTACATTAGGGCTAACTGTCAACCCTGATAAATAACACAGTTTATTTACATGTCTTCTACAGGAATCATTAACTGGTTCGGATGCTAATGTAGGAAACTGCATCATGGTGTAATGGGAAGCTTGCCAGGCGTAGCATGGGAAAAGTCAAATTGACTTTTAAAGGAAAGTCACATTTAATCTGATTTTGGAATAAAGGCCAAACAGTACAGCGAGGACACGCTCACTGTTCTAAATATGGCATCCTCTTAATTTCCATAGGTTTATTAAACACCACATCAAAGAGAAAAAAAAAATCCACTATCAATCACTCTTTGCCTTTAGGCACAGCACAAACCCCCATTAATGACATGCTGTCGTAGTGGGAGTCTTTAATACCAGTTCAAGTCCATCTCTCAGATTTGGTTCCATTGTTTTGCCATGTGTGGCTGCTTTGATTATGTTTTTAAGATAAGGGAACAAGAGGAAACTCGTTTCAAATGAAGCAACAACAGGAAGCAGTAATCACTTACAGACACTGTGCCAATGCTTGTTAATGACCAACTTCAAGGCAAGTCATGAGAAGTTAAAGAGAAGAGCGCTATTGTTTATCGTGGCCTCCTTCTCAGTATTTGACCTTCCATGGCTTCTCTTCTGCTTTCCCTCCTTTTGTCCTCGTCTTTCCTCACTCCTCCCATGGATCCTCGTTTCTTATAAAACTCGCCATCCTGACGAGATCCACACCTGCGCCTCTGGTAGGAGTTTACAGGAGCCGTGGCGTGACGGGGGTCATCACCAGAGTCTCATCTGTGTTCAACAGTAGTCGACTTATGAGAGGATGAGCACATGATTACAAACATTAACCTTGATAAACACAAAGATGTTAAATAAAGCTTTTATTACGTGACTGAAAAAAGAAAAGAAATCCCATAAAACAACACATTAATAAAAGCTTCAACACTGCAAACACAACAACCCTGTTTAGCATGTTTTGTATGATTCTGTGTTTTAGCAGTAATTAAAATTAAGACACGGCGTAATAATAAATATATATATGTATATATAGACATACAACACTCATCTCAACACGTCCTTTTCTCTTCACGTGACCATCGACATAAAGACTAGAAAAGCTGCGCCGGTTAAAATACAAACGCTCCGTCAAAATGTTATAACTCTCAATAATTTATAGGTCATACATCCGGGTCCAGAGAGGACGGGATCAGCTGCTGTTGTAAGGGAAAGCTAATTATTTGGGTTGAAATAAATACTTTGTTAAGGTTAAGTAAACATCTTGGTCAAGGTTGAAATAATAACTACTCGGTTAAGATTAAGGAACAATCGTGGTCGTGGTTAATGAAAACTAATGTAACTAACGTCACCAAGGAAAGTCAAGTTTAGATCTGCATTATCTGATTAATCGGCCACTAGGGGGCAGCAGAAACGAGCTGTAATATTGGGAACTAGTTTGCTAACTGTTGCCTAGTTACACATCCAGCAGATACGGAGCAACTGGCTTTTCTGGATTGTCTGATGATCAGGAAAACATCAGAAAATATTCAGCTACAAATTACAAATTGCTCCGTTACAATTAGAGTGAACCAAAACTGAAAGTTGAGGGACAGAAAACCAAAAACAATGAGCTAAAAGACAATAAACCTAAAGCTGAAGCAAACTGCAGAGGTGGGTGATTATTCACAAGTGACGCCACATTAAGAAAATGACTGTTGCTTAGTTTGGCTGCTAAATATGGCCACTGAACCTGGAGTGATTGGCATCTATAAGAGCCTAATATACAATAATAACAAATCAAAGCAGCTTGTCAGGATAATGTGAGTTTTATTGACTTTATTTGTTATGTTGGGACAGATTAACAAATGACCTCGTCAGTGACCTTTTTGTCCTTGTGCCCCTGAATGATACGTACCTACTTTATTTTCCGACTTTCTCCGGAGCCCTTCAGCGTCCTAGTGCCATGAATCTTCATCTGCTGCACACTTCACACAAATACTAAATCTTTTAGATATAGATCTGAGAGGCAAGAAAAACCGCAAGAGCAGTTACTGGTAAATACTGTGCAGATGTATTGATTAATTTAATGCATTTTTTTTTTTTCCTTTTAATTATTAATGCACCTTCTAGCTCCGTGGCTGTACACTAACAACGACTGTACTGTACCAGCACTTGAAAGTCAAACCACTGCTCCTGCTGTTTTTGTTTTCCCCCAAAGCCACACAAGGGCTGTCTCCTCTACAGCGGTGCAGGCTGTGACCTTGTTTCCTGATGAGATGGTGCTCCCACTCTCAGCTTCTTATCTCAAATGGGACATTGATGGATGGCTGTGAGTAGCAGCTCTGCTGTTTAGGGCATGAGGTCAAGGCGACAGTTACTTTAACCAAATGTTTGTTTGTTTGTTTTTTTGACAGGGACTTAATGCTGATTTCAGATGGGTAACGAGGTAACGGTAACGAATCTTAAAAAGAGAATTTTTCAAAATAAACTGCATGTTCGAGTTAACCGTTGCTTTTTGAAGATTAAGGAGGACCCTGCGAGACATGTACAAATATCCATCAGCTAATTCACATTATGCAGCCTTTTGCCCACAGGTAATGAGGGATTAGGAATGATTTTGCACTCAATTGAGGCTGCGAAGGATTCAGAGAATCAAAGCCCCTCAGACTCAGACTATTTTGGGCTGCTGCTAATAGTTCTTGTCAGCCGTAATTTTTAAGTACTTTAACCAATTCATTGTATAATTAGGTTAGCAAAATTAGCTCATTGCAAAGTCAGTCAGCAGGCGGTAATGCAATAAAGTCATTAACATTCCAGATTTATAGAACCATTAATATAGAGGCGATCTGTCTTTATCACATTTTTCTTCACTGGTAAAAATGGCATAAATTAATAAAAGAAAATAGACTCTAGTGTGACATGTTCTGTGTACTTTATTGATTTTTTTGTGTGCTCAGATCTTCTCAGAGCAAAAGCTAAAGACAAATGATTTGTCACCATGACATGTCAAATTAAAAGCATACCTGAACTTTTTCAGTAAAAGGTTAAAAGAAAATTGTTAATAAAGAAAGACTTTGTGTCTTTAAAGGCCCCAGTAGAATAATGAAGCAGCATTGATCTTTACATCTAAACAACAGCATGACTAGTTGTCTGATACTGCGGGTCGCTATGTGACAAGTTGCCGAATCGTCCTGATGGCGACACAGTGCGTGACGCCTCGTAAACGGGTGTGTGAACTTTAGAAGGTTTAGAATTAAGAATTTAGGAAATATGTGACTTTTCCTGTTTGTGCATCTGTCAGCGACCTTCACGTCTTTGTCCTGTCACCTATATAGAGTGAGAGAACATCCTGTACAGTACATGCGTGTGTTGTGGTAACAGACTTATATGGAACATGACATGTACAGGAACTGCAATAATCATGGAAAATAGGTACAGAACATTTTAATTCCTCTGGAACCGGCGTTTTCACAGTCACACAGTGTGGGAAAGAAAAAATTTGTCAACTCAGACATATTGATAGTGAATAATTTAGGGGCTTGGGGAAATGCAAACAGGAAGTGCATTGATGCACCCCGTTATTTTGTCTGTATTTCTTCATATTTTACCAAATTGTCCTGATTTAAAACTGCTGAATTAGCTGTTAGCAGCTCCTGTTTGCAGTGCACCCACAGACAACCATCACTGGATTTTATATTTTGTGATACAGAAGAAAGTATTTGACTATTCTCAGGCAGGTTGTGGAGTTATAGGGGGATTTGTCTTTATTATGATGTTTAAGTGGATTTATTTCAGTTATGACTCAGAGAAGGATTTTGACAGTTTGAAAATCTCTGTGCTAGAACTACACCGAGCCATGAAACACGAGCATCTGGACCAGTAAACCCCTTTTTTAGTGTTTGCCCTGCATGTACTCATCTGCTTGTTGACAGCGGAGTGAAGGATGACTCATGTGACCATATGACTTGTTTCCACCGCTCGCTGACTTTGTTCTCTGCATCATTACACTCACAAAAGAGCATTTTTAGTTTTAATAAGGGGTTTATGCACCGCATCCCAGTACACTCACAGCATCGCTCTCTGTGGACTCCTGGTCAGTGAAAGTTCCCGCTCGTGTCTTAGATCCGAGTTTCATGAGAGGGAAATTTGTACGATCCTATCTGACATTTTGAGCAAAGTTTAGATCCCCACATGTTTATGATTGCGTGGTTTCATTTCAACTACCCTTTGGGATTTAACTACTGCGTGCTCATATGTCAAATATCTGACGTTTTACATATTTAAAGCTGCACTCTGAGATTCATCCTCATGATCTGTGGTCCACACATTGTTTGTTTTGTACCAAACCCGTAAACAACTGTGGGGTCAGAGCTTCTCTCTTAATCATGGTTGACATCAATGCTTTTTGTTTATGCATCTCCTGTTCGACCAAACCATAGATGGTACAATTCTGCCTCACAGAGACGGATTACATCTCAGACATAAAACACTAATGCTGTTTAGTTTGTCCATCAAAATCAATGTATTATTGTTTGGAAGATTTTTTTTTTCACCCTTTTCACCCTTTGCATAAACAAGCACGGCAATATTCCTGTTAAGAATAACCCGAAACACACCTGAAGCACAGGAAGCAGAATCAAATTTATTATAAAACAGAAATAATGACCAAAACATCCACAAACATGATATAAAACCCCAATTATTCTCCTAATAACTTAGGTCATGATATAAAGTTATGAATAAATATCTGTTATCTGTTGACCGGGGGAATGGCCTATAGTTACGTTTAATTTGTGTATTTCTCAGAATGAAAACTCTGAGAATTGTGATCAGCTTCTATGAAAACACAAATATAAAGCAGATCTTAATCTCTGATTTTCATCTCTGTGTTTTTGGCCTTTTGAATAAGACGTTTCAAGACCGCCGCGAGGGACTGTCTTCAGATTTGGCACAAACATTCACAGAGAGTTAGACCTGCAGTTCCCCTCGGTGTCCCCTTCCCTTTTAAAGTCTCTCAGCTCACTGTTTTGGTTTCTGGCCTGTAACTGAATTGTTTTGAATTTGTTTGTGTTCAGCGTTAAAAGAGACACCCAGTTGCCTAGCTATGCTAACAATGCTAATGGGAGCAGATGTTTGCCATCTTGCCTATTTTTGGATTAGCCGGGAGTTAGGAGGCGCTAGGAATCAGCCACTGCCAAGATGGCGACGGCGGAGCAGCTCACTCTGAACAAGGTTATTATCATTAAATAAAAACTAAAAAAACATTTTCGTTAACCAAAATAAAAATTAAAACGAGGCTTTACAAAAGAAAAGACAAATAAATGAAACTGTATGTTGTGTTTACAAAAGAACTAAAATAAACTAAAATTATAGAGAAAAACTCTTTAGTTTTAGTTTTAATTTTTAATTATTTCATACAAAAGCCTGGTATTTTGGGTGGATATGAAATCTATCTTCCAATTTAATAAATGAATAAATAAAAATACAAACTAATGAAAAATACAAAACTATTATAACCTTGTTACGGAGGCTACCTCCATCTTTATTTACAGTCTATGGTGACGACCTCCTTAGTTTAGAGAATTCACATGAGGAACATTTGTTATTTATTACTGCAATCTGTCTGTAAGTAATTAACAGAGAATATTACCTCATGTTTGGCAAATCATTTTCAGAAGTAGCATGTTAATAATGTATAATCACCTCATAAATCATAATATATTTATCTCCCTTACATGATACATTAGCTGCTTTAAACCATAGGTATTGATTGGTATTGGATCGACACCAATATTTGTGTGTTTGTATCACCCACTTTTGCTGAATGTCAGTCCTGTTAACAGTTTCTTGTGCTGCCCCCAAGTGGCCAAGAAATCAGTAAATGCAGGTTTAATGTTGATGCAGTGCAAAGTTGAACATACAGTGTAGTAATGTGACTTGTACTTCTCTGGTACGTGTCTATTTAATGCTTCAGCAGCAGAAAAGCATCGGTTGAGATATGAGTTATTACAGTATTGGTGAAAGCAGTGGGTATTGGTATATGTCAGCTGGAGGACGGCGTAGCCCCGCCCTCACGCACCTTCTCCCCGCCCACCTCATTACCGATGCGGCCACCCAGCGCACAGACAGCGGCTGCCTCACTTTGAAGTCCGCCTGTATCGATCAGTGAGCTGCTGAAGTCCGGACCGGAGACACGCAGTGGGACGTTTCCTCTCCACGCTCGGACTCTGGTGTTTTAACGCCTCCACAGTGTCTGTTTGACCCGCTGCGACTCACACGGTGGATTTTGTTGTTGTTTGTTTGGTTTTTTTTGTTTTTTTTGTTCATTTTTTTTTTTCTTTATGGTTTGAAATTAAAAATAAAAAAACTGGAGTAGGAGCCGTAGATGAAGATGCACCGGGACTGAGAGGCTTCTCCGTCCTTTGGGGACATTTAAGGACGTCCAGCTGTGTTTTTATTTATATTCTTAAAGGACACTCATGGATTACAACAACATTTAAAACTATATTTTGGACCAACGCAACACACACACACACACACACACACACACACACACACACACCAAAGCGCAGCGCCCTCCCTCATGAAATATCTCCCTCCAGGATCAGCTGAAAGTAAGCGGATCGTGCTCAGTGAGATCACCGACTGTGAAGACTCTCGTCCCGGTGCCGTGGTCTCTTTGTTGACCCCTCTGGACCCACTTCGGCAGGCTAAGCGGCTTCCTATCCGACTCATCAAGATGTTGACCGCGCACACTGGACACTTGCTGCACCCGGAATATTTACAGCCTTTGACGTCCGCGCCAGTCAGCATCGAGGTATTTACTGTCTTTTTTCTTTACACCAAATTACACCTTTATCTCTTCTATTCCTGATGCTGATTCACAGCAGTGTGGTGGAAATGTAAAGAGAGCTCAACCATAATTTGAATTCCTCATTAGCTAGTTGAGAAATATGTAAATTAAATAAAAAATTAAAGAATAACCATCTTATGTCTTTGGCCTGAGTAATTAAGTGATGAAACAACAAAACAAATACTGACCTTGTCTTGTGTTATAATCATTCAACTTACATCATATATAAATCATATGAACCCACTCAATTAGTGAGAACTTCATTATATGTTTAAATAAGCCTTAGATCGATCAATACATCGAATATTGATTAATCAATGACAAAAAATTAACTAGCAACTTTTCTCATGATAAATTCCCTGCTGAGTATTTGCTGTTTCTTCTTTGTCATATATGATGATAAACTGCTTTCTTTAGGTTTTAGATTGTGGGTAAGACTAAATACAAAACAAAGGGCTGCAACTGTAATTTCTTTTAATCGATTAATCATTTAGTGTGAAATATAATAAAATACCAGTCAGAGCCTGAGGACGAGTCTTCACTCTTTTGTTCACGTTAAATCAGAAGCTCAAAACCCAAAGTTTAAATTGATAAATGACAAATAAAAACAGCAAATACTGCTTTTGCTTGAATAAGGATGAAACAATTAATTGATTACTAAAATAGTTGCCGATTATTTTTCGTGTTGATCAACTAAACGATTAATCCACTAATCGTTTCAGCTCTGAAACCATCAATATGGAGACAAATCCTTCAGTCCTGAGAAACTATGTTGGGTGTTTTTACTATTTTCTGACATTTTATCCTGAAATAATTATTGTTTGAAAAAAATAATTGTCAGAGTAATCGATTAGGAGAATAATAGTTGCAGCCCTTGTTTAAGTCAGTTTACAGGCCTCCAGTTGACCACAGAGGATCACTGTCCTTTGGTTTGTGTTTATTTTGCATGAAGGCCAAAATGTCTTTGGACAAAATACAGTGAAACAAAGTCTAGGAGCTAATCAGAGTCTGTATTTTTGTTGTAGCTGGATGCCAAGAAGAGTCCTTTAGCCCTGCTGGCGCAGACCTGCTCTCAGATTGGTAAACCAGACCCTCCATCTTCATCCAAGCTGGGCTCCTCCTGCAGCCAGGGAGACAAGGAGCCCAGCAGCCGGCTGTCCGTCTCCAGCCTGAAGCTCGGGGAGCACCGCCCCTCCCTGGAGGACAAGTCGAGCTTCAAGCCCTACAACAAAGGCAGCGGGGACTGTCGCAGAGACGGAGTCACCAGCAGCAGCGATAAAGTCGGGTTCAGAGTACCCAGCAATAACGTCTCCACTAACGGAAATTCAACCGGTGGCCAGCAGCCCTATCCGCCCCACGCTGCTTCACCCAGCTCTCGAGCAGGAAGCGGCTCCCCACCAGGACACACTCAGCAGCAGCAGCAGCCTCACAAACAGAGCCAGTCCCCCGGGGGACCGCCCACGTCCCACCCCCACACTCCCAACGGAGAGACTGCACCTGAGCGGGGCAGTCCCACCAGCACGAGCAGCAGCAATAATAATAGCAATCATCCCAAAAAGGAGGCGGATGTAAACAAGGTTAACTTGGACAGTCCACACCACGCAAACTCCAGCCACGTCCGAGCCAGCACAAACTGCAGTAACGGCAGCTCTGACGGCGGATCCAACCACGAGGGGGGTAAAGCTGAGTCTGCCCAGCCCAACCTCGGCCCCGGACATATTACACCCATTTCTCCTTACAAGACAAGCCAGCCGCTCTTCCCACTGCCCTCGTCTAATATGGGCTACCACGGATCTGTAGTGGGGGCCTACGCAGGATACCCGTCTCAGTTTGTTCCCGGGCTGGACCCGACAAAGTCCGGCCTCAGCGTGGGAAGTATGGCGGTCCCCGGGAAGCACCCGAGCTCCAGCCCTCTCACGGGCGCCTCCCCTCCTTCCTTCATGCAGGGTTTATGCAGGGACCCCTACTGTCTAAGCTACCCAAGTGTGTCCCACCTCGGAGGAAGCAACTGCAACTCCTGCATCCACGACCCTTCCTCCACCCTCAAATCAAGCTTCCCGCTGGTGTACCCCTCCCACCCCCTCCACTCCCTCCACCAAAGCTCCCTGTCATCCAGCGCTTCTTCCTCCCTCTCCCATCCCCTCTACACGTACGGCTTCATGCTCCCGAACGACCCCCTGCCGCACGCCTGCAACTGGGTCTCAGCCGGGGGGCCGTGCGACAAACGTTTCGCCACCTCAGATGAGCTGCTGGCCCACCTCCGCACGCACACAGCGCTGCCTGTGGGAATGGACAGTAAGCTGCTCTCTGTTTCCTCCTCTGGACCTGCCTCCTGCCACCTTCACCTCCCCCACCAGAGCAGCCCGGGCTCCATGTCCAGCTCCCTCTCTCTCAGGGCTCCCCCCGGTCTGGGTTTAGCTCGCTATCACCCCTACAGTAAGGTCCACCTGCCCCCCGGCCCCTCCTCCATCTCCCTGCACTCTCTGCCCACCACAGGCCCGTACTACCCTCATTACGCTCTCTACAGTCAAAGACTTGGATCTGCGTCTGCTCTGGGATACCAGTGATTCACCGGCTGCGTCGACGTTTAAAGGAATACTTTGACAATTTGGGAGAATGTAGCTCAGTGGCTTTCTGGTGGAGATGAGCTACATGAGAAGATTGCTTCTATTTTCATATCTGTTATGTAAAAAAAGTAAGGCTACACTTAGCTTAGCTTAGCTTAGCTTAGCTTACTGGAAACACTATCATGTGGCCAGAAAAAAGAGCAAATCCTCACATTTGAGAAGCAGGAACCAGAAAATGTTTGAATTTTTGTTTGAAAACCGATGGAATAAACAAAAATCCATCAACTCATCGATTAATTCACTAATTGTTGCAGCTTTCCTGTTATTTAGTACCCATTTGGACAGAGCCAGGCCAGTGTTTGTGCTAAGCTAATCTCACTAGCTGCAGGCTGTAGCTTCACATTTACTGGACAGACATATGAGACATGGTTTCAATCTCCTCATCTAATTCTCTGCCAGAGAGCCGACAGGTATATTCCCCAAAATGTCAAAGTGTTACTTTAAGTTTGTATTTAAATGCGGCAAGTTGCTGCTTCTTGTGACTGGACTGGATTTAAGTGGAACTAAGATGGGAGCGCAAGTCCTGGATTTTGACTTGAGAGCATCTTCACACTTTCTTTATACATTATATCTGAGATTCGATGTTTTCTAATCAGGCTCCACTCCCTCAACATCAGACGACACTCGTGGCTCTTGCATGTCTGCGCATCGCTCGGATACTTCCTGCATCAGACACGACTGCCCTTACGTGACTTTTGCTGCCACCTCCCCCCCCCCACCCCGTGAGCTTCGTCAATTTGATGGCGGGACGCTGTGTAATGGCTCTTGGATGTTCAGGGTCCTCGCCTCATACGAGGAAGATTTAGTGCGGAGAAATGTAGTGTGGCAGGGATGGCAATTAGCTGATGGGCTGATGTAATTCTGGCCACAGTCGCTTTCTCCCCGCAAGAGATGCATGTAAGCTCGACACAGCGAACACACTTAACTGTTTATCCAGCCCCATGGTTTGTGATGATTTGTTTTGGTTCCTTAGGTTTTGTTTATTCCTACTGAGACGTTGTATTTATTTTATACCGGGAATCTTAGCTTTCATGTTTACTATATAAAATCTATTCTCATTTTACAGTCCTCTGGGCAAAACATGTGGGAAGCCAGACGACAGATGTTGAACATGTCGTGTCTTAACACTTCTCGAGAATGAATGTTTGAAATCGCATCTCTCTCTGAACTCTTCAGCTTTTTGTTTTTTTTTTTTTTGATTTTCTTTATTTTCACAGCAAATCAATAAAAATGAGATGTGATATTTTTTTGTAAAACTGGGGGAGGGGGGAGGGAGTGGCACCGGGGGGGCACCCTGTGGTGGTATCCAGTGAAAAGGGGGAGGTCATATTTTGTTAAATAAATAACACTGAAGATGTATTTTCTGTTGTCTTCATTTCTGATTTTGTCAGTTTTTCATCAGACAGAAAACCTGAATCTAAAGATCCGTGTGTTTCCTGGTTGTAGTGACAAACTGAACTCTACAGTCATCATCCAGTGGCCTTTCATCATGCCTTTATCAGCTCATATACAGCTTTATGAGTTAATTTATGCACATTAGCAAAAAAAATGAGACAAAAACACAAAGAGAAAAACAAAAAAGAAAATATAAAACAACAAATAGAAGCTTTAGTATATAGATTCACAATGGAGTTGCATTGTGACACAACATTAACATTCATTTGCCATTTTTTCCGAATGTTTTTGTCCATAGTTTCAATTTGAAGGTTATTTTTTTCCATTTCATCATAATTTTGAAGTTTTAATGGTTTTCATTTACTCTGTCAGTCCAACTACAGACAGTTGTGACGACCGTCTGTGGTCGATCGAGGTCAGTCTGTTGCTATTCTTCACATTAATTCACTCTTTTTCCCATTGCAACCAGTGTAGACTTCATCTGATTTACCTACGAGTGATATTTCTTGATTTCATGAAGTTTAATTCTTTATATATATATCTGTATACGTCTTCATACAACAGTACCTCCCTAAAATGTCCTCTCATCTGTCTAATAAGTTCTCTACCAGCTCTGCCAATTGACAGATCCCAACCTTTAAAGAGGTGAAGTAGTGAAAGGAAGACGTATAGGTTTGTCAGCGAGACTGCAGCGGTGAGTGGATTTGTACAGGAGGCTATTTTTACTGTGAAAGCATCACGTGATTGATGACTCTGGGTGTGCTTTACTTCCGCTAATTTTTCACCGTGTTGACAGAGAGATTGTAAGCAGACCAGAGGGATACAGCTCGCATTCCTCTGCTCTGCAGTGAAGTCCTTGTCACCTTAAAGCTACAGCATCCTTATTTAACGCTCGTGGATCGTGTTGTTTTTAGAAAAAGGAAAAAGAGACGTGTGAAGACGTGGAGGCAGTATGGAAAAGAAAAAACCTGTCTGGATGTAATGAATACATACTGTACTGTGGGATCGTGATAAGCATCGCAGCCAAAGTGCCGCTTCCCGTATGTGTTGTAGATGAGATCTTCCTGACAGTCACTCCAGTTACAACGGCTGCCACATGATTGGCAGCGGTAATATGCCATTTCCTAGCAACATGACACTGTGACACCCTCTGTGAAGTATAGATGACCCACGCTGGTCACTCACAACTCTGACAAGGGAGACAAGGGACCCACCGGGGTCAAAACAGCCTGTCCCCGCTGTAACGGGAGCCAGCGCTCCTGTTTCAGTGGTCCGAGAAGCCGTTATGGGGTGTCTAAGTTCGGCGGGAGGGCACGAGATCCTGTAGGCCCCCCTCTCTGGAGGTTTCACGTTGCCCAGATATGTCCCAGAAAACAGACGCACTTAGTTTATTAAGTCTGAGAGATGAGTTGGCTGCTCTCCAGTCGTTCCCAGTCGTGGAGTTGGTCTTATTGTGTGGGAGAGATGGTTTTACAATTTGTTTCAGCGCGCTTTTGCTTTTTAGGTATTTACAGTCAGCTGTGTTCACTCTGACAAAGGTGGGCAGTGTTAGTGTTGGATTGTGATGTCATCTCTTGGTGACAATGAAACCTGTTTGTTATTAAGGTTTAATTAACTGGATGGTTTTTCCTTCCAATGAAAATCAAGAGTTGAACCTTTTTAATAAAGTCGTACGTCACAAAGCTATGGATCCAATCCTATCAACTTGTGGGTTGGGGGTTTCTATATAGCTTCACCATAGCGTAGCTCTGACGCTAATGTATAATGCAGCGTTTCTGAAAGAGTGGTCCACAAGCGACCCCTGGTGGTCTGTGAGTAAATTTATTAAAATATCATATTTTAAATTGACTGTTTCTCAAACTGTCTGCAAGTGACCACAAAGCAAGTAGTGATTAAGTGTCGTTTTAAACATTAAATACAAACATTATTATTGAATTGGCTGTTTTGCAGAGTCGTTGGATTTACAGAAGCGTAACCGACTGTTTTGTGACACTGTCTTTTCATGCAGCTGCGCCAGTTTTCAGTTTATGTTTTACTAATTAACGTTAATAATGATAATTTGAAGGTGAATGTGGATGAAGCTAACGGTTAGCTTGTTAAATATCAAACACAGACAGCGGATGTCAGGATAATTTTGATGCTACATAAATAGCACCTTGTTGTCGTGCAGTGTGTGAGACACAGGCGTTAATTAAAACTATGTCCTAGCTGACATTTTTATGTGCAAGCTAGCCACATTAGTACTGAAGTAGCAGTTCCTGTTGGTTTTGGGGATGTTTGGGGAGATTTATTTTATTTCAATGGTTTTAGTTTTGAGGAAAAGTTTGAGAAACACTAGTAAAATGGTCGATGTGGCTAATTATTGGTGTTTTGCGAGATAAGTTAGCGAAGGTAGCTAAGTCAGAACTGGCGAACGGGACCTAACATTTTATCTATTACACATTTATCTACTTTATTTTATCTAGGTTTAGCTATCATTAGCAACACATTACTTGCAGTTTGATGACGTAATCAAGCAGAAGGTTCGGTTTTCCGGTTTGAACACACACTTAGCCGCTTTGGTCCAGACTGAAGTAGCTCAACAACTATTGGATGGATTTCCGCACACCAATAACATTCATGGTCCCCAGAGGTTAGGACAGGAATCCTAGTGACGTTGATGACACTTTTCTTGTTGCACCACCATGACGAAGACATTTGTGGTTCAGACTAAAATACCCTGAAAACGTTCGGATTGATTGTGGTCAGAGTTTTAATTTGTCCAGTTCTTTTGTTTATGAACAAATACCAGCAAAACTATTCCTATCCACTTTAACTGCACCTGAATAACTTTCGTACAGTCCCTCAGTCGTTTCGTGCAGCCGGTATCTAGAGATATTTTTTCTATTATCTTCCTCCAACCTGTCGGAGTGAAGTAGACTCATACTTCATGCTGTTTCCCAGCAACACTTTACTTTATATTGCTGAAGCTAAGAGGTTGGGGGCCAGATGTCCTGCTCAAAGGCCACTCAGCAGTTGTTAGGGGAGGGGGTCGAGGTTACTCGTTCACTGCTCCCACCCACGTTTCCCCAGAGGATTCATCCTTCATAACAGCTCTGCTCCACTAATCTCTTGGTTACCACAGCCCCTTTTTTATATTTAGTGCTCCAAATCAAACACAGAGTGTCGACAGCATATTTTGCTGTAATGTATAAAACGTCTCGGGGTGTTGTTCTTGGAGGTGAGGGCTGTCGGCCTGGTTGGTCTGAATGAGTCCTGGGTGCAGCTTGACAGCCGCAATGATTAATGATGACAGACTGTGGGGCTGCTCCTTCGTTACATGACAAGTCTTTAACCTCTCTATCAGACGAAACCAGTTCAAAGAGGCCAAATAAAAGAGAGAGGGAGAGGGAGAGAAGCCTGTAAAGACGTGAGTGATCCTGGATTCTTTTCCTTTGTCCTCAGAGATAGTAAAATAGTTTCTTGCATTAAAACTATTAAATGAAGTTGAAAATGACCAACATCTGTCTGGATGCTCTCTCTGAATTGTCTGTGAGTTACAGATTACAGAGGACTGCTTCCCAGAAATGGACTCCTCTGCTTTCATTTTGTCTTCTCTCCAATTTTATCACTTCATCCATCATCCTACGATGAGGGCTTTTCAAGTGGTCCAAAAATAAAGAGGACACAGATGTCAGCCATGCTATACCGATGTTTCTAGACCGCCATAAACCCATCACTTACATCCACCCACAGGCTGCAAGAAATGTTGAAAATACACTCTCTTTTTTTTCTCACATACAGAAAAACACTCCAAAAAAACCACTGTGAGAGCGAGCTGATCCACTGCAGAGCTCGTGTGTTAAATTACCTTACGATGAATTAGCCTGCACTTCAGCAGGTATTTTTATTTCTTTAAAAAAAAGGGCACCTCTGAGGTCGATCCCACATCTCTTTCCTCTTGTCTGTTGTCAACAAAAAAAATGTCGACAGAGGGGGTTTAGTGGTGTACAACAGGGCAAACGCAATTATGGTTTCTCTGCTAATGTGCATGGCCCCAGCTGGTTTTGATCTGGCTGTGCTCTGAGGGCTCCTCGCTCACTTGTCAGCTCTCATGCATCACAGACCCGATGCTTAACGGAAAAACGTGCTTTGGCAGCGACCTAGCGGAGGCCTGGAGGCCAGCGGGTGCCGGTGGGTTAGCCGCATGCAGGGGGGTGACACCATCCTCCGCCTTCCGCATCTGGATCCTCGCAGTCGCATTTTCTCATCGGTTATGGTTTTTCACCCTCTTCATGAACATAACCGGCTGTAATTGGCCGGCGTGACCCGGCACAGACGCCACGGCCGCAGACTTGGGAGGTCAGGAACAAAGCCTCCAAAATACACACACATGGACGGCAGCAGAAAGAGAGAGAGAGAGAGAGAGAGAAGCAGAATGAGATGCTTGCATGGAAATAAGCAGGCATGATTACTCAAATACAGTCATTAAGGAGGAAATGTTGTTTTTCAAGCTGTCAGGATGATTAATGAGAGAGAGCAAATCCACTCAAATGCTGTTGTTTAGTCTAACCACCAGACCTGATCTCTGCCACTAACTTAGATCAGACAGGATGTGTGTGTGTGCATGTGTGTGTTTGTGCATGTGTGTGTGTGTGTGTTAAATCAGTAAAAATGTGGAAAGCTGTAAAAAGGTTACAGAGGAAAGCTGCAGAAATAAAGAGCTATAAAAACTAGGGCTTCAACTCTGTTATCCATTAATCTGCCACCTGCTTCCTCCATTAATCAATTAAATCTTTGATTAACAAAACATCAGAAAAATGTCCGTCCCAGTGGAAGAGCCCGTGATGATCGCGTCACGTATGCACAAGAAAACAATGCTTTTTCTTTATTTGCATGTCTTCTGCATGGATCATTAACCACTGACATGCAGCTGTTTAGTGAATATTTAAAACCCTTTAGAAGATTCTTCTTTGAAAAGTAGAATATCCCGCCTCGCAGTTGTATCACTCCGCCACTCGGTTTCAGGTTACATCCCTGTTTATCCAGTAATATGAAAATGTTTGTGTGAAATTTTGAGCTAAAACTGACAGAATTCTCCAGATATCGCGTTCCCAAGGCCTTAAAATCGTGATTTGAGAGGTTGACCTTTGACCTTTGACCCCCAAAATCCAATCCGTTCATCTTTGAGTCCTAGTGAACGTTTGCGCCCAATTTGAAGAAGTTCCGTCAAGGCGTTACTGAGATATCGTGTCCACGAGAATGGGACGGACGGACGGACAACCCGAAAACAAAAGTCAGGTGGCGTCAGCTAACGTTAGCTTATAGCCAGCTAACGTTAGCTTATAGCCAGCTAGCTACAGCTGATAAAATCTAACAGTGACGGTTGTTATTTTAGTCGGCAAAATTCATCTTGGACCTCCCGAAGTTTCCTTCAGTGTTATTTGAAATCCGGCGTCGGGACTGAGAAGCTTGACAACAGGTGCAACAACAGTAACGGAGACGTTAAATGTTTCATTACAGGAAAAATGTTTCCTGTAATTTCAAATCCGTCAGCTTCTTATGAAAAGCAGCCTCAGACATCTTTTTCTGGTTTCCTTCATGTGCACACAGACTCATTGAGAATACATTTTACGCTGCAATAGATCACCTGGTCGACCGTGTAAGTGTCAACACATCCCGGAAAATTAGCCTTCTCTGTGAGTCCTCCGGCCCAGCGCGGTGCCAAAGTCCTCAGAAACTCCAGATGTTCCCCAAATCTCGCTGGAAGGCTGATAAGGAATCGGCTTTCAGCAGATGTCTGGACTCGTGATTTAGTGGCTGTGAATGATGAAACAGTGTTTCAGTGTCTCGCAGCTTCACTGGCTTTCATCATTATGCAAGCAGCTGCGGGTCTGCGGGTGACGTTATGTCAGCGGATGGGAACGAGGACGATGGCACATTGGATTTTCACATTTTTGGATTTTTGGGACTTTGGGTGTTTGATGTGTCTGGACGTGGAGGACAGTGTCTCCGTTTGGACAGTGTCTCCGTTTGGACAGTGTCTCCGTTCGCTGCAGCGTGACGTACAATCACAGGAATGTGGAGCTGGAGCACAAATGAAGACGAGTTGCAACTAACAATTATTTTGAGGGTGAAAGTTCAGTCTTGACGTTGGAGACAGTAGTAAAATCTTAACTCAAGGTCCACTTACTAGCTCTTCCCAGGCTGTGGCGTCCAGGTGAAAGCTCCGGGAAAAAGCCTGTAAAGAAATTCTGCAGTTAGGATTATTATGCCTCCTGTTCTTGTGACGGCGATATCTCAGTAACAGCCTTGAGGGAACTTCTTCAAATTTGGCGCAAACATTCATTCGGGGTCAAGGATGAACTGATTAGAATTTGGTGGTCAAAGGTCAAAGGTCAAGGTCACTGTGAGTCCGAATTCATCCTCAGGAGAACATGAATGTCTGTGGAAGGTTTTCATTGACAACCACAAATTAGAGGAAACCGCAGTGGATCACAGAGGTCATTACAGTTCATCCTGAGGGGAGCATGAATGAGATATTTCGGTCTGGACGGAGGCCGTGTTGCTAATGAGGCTAAAAATGTTTAAAATATATATATTCAGCTCGTTGTCGCTGTCTAATCTGGGTCAGATGAAAAGTCGACACAGCGATAAGAGGAGTCGGCGTGGAGAGTGCTGCGGTTGGTCGGGAGGAGGCGGGGCCTGACAGCTCTCATGACTGACACAAACAGTGAGGGAGTTGGACAGATGAGAGCCACAGGCGTTGGGAGTTTGGGGGGGGGGGGGTGTAGGGTCAACACATCGCCTGTGCTTTGAGTGTGGCCCGGCAGCTGTATGCATAGGGGAGCCTTGGCCTCCTGCTCTGCACGTCAGGGGCCATGATTAATGACCTGCAGGCCTCGCTCTTTACCCCCCCCCTCCGCTTCGGAGAAGTCACTGCAGCCGCTGCTCGTTTAGCTAATGGACAGACAGACTGACGCACACAGGAGATGAGGGCTCACGACACATGTATGCAGACGTGAAATGAAAGCAATCTCCCGCATTTCTGTTTTCCAGGTAATTTCAGGGCGATGATATCTGAGACGGCTGTGTGCCTGTGCAGTGTCGAGGTGGAGAGGGCGCCCGTGCCTGTGTACTGGTTCCCAGCTTGTCAGGCAGCTGTCGAGGAGTGATTTATGACCACGAGACTCCAACCTGTCTTCACTGCCAGTTCAGTATTGTTACAACTGACAGCTAATGAGGCCAGACATGCTTTCAAGCAGAGCACTTAACAGGACTTCAATCTTCCCCCGTCACAAGTACCATTTTTGCACTCTCTCTCTGTCCCTCACGCACACACACACACACACACGCACACACACACACACACACACGCACACACACACACACACACACACACACACTGCACCCCCCACCCTTTCTCTATGCCTTCCTTGTTCTGCGTCTCTCTGTGGTGGAATATCTGACAGGCAGTGAAAAGCCTTCTGCCTACAGAAGGAGATGTTTCTCAGGAGCCAAAGGCAGCAGAAAGTAAATCCCACAATGCAACGGGCATCAGCTGATGCTCAATAAAAATCAACTCTTCCTACCAGGCTTTAAAAGAGTAGTTATAGAAAAACACTTAATCAGTTTATTGCCGAGAGTCAGACGAGAAGATTGATACCACTCTCGTGTCTGTACGCTGAAGATGAGAGCATTAGCTTAGCTTAGCATAAATACTGGAAACAGAGGGGAACAGCTGGCCTGGCTCTGTCTGCACACCTATAAGCTCCTCTGAAGCCTTTCCAGTATTTAAAATTAATGCTACTTTATACTTTTCACCATGTATCAGAGGAGGATATTGTATTTTTTTACTCCTGTATATTTGTTGTAGTAACTCTTTATTTTAGGGATCCATAAATTCCAATTTATTTTTAAATAATTTCCTAAGAAGTGTGCAAGAGAGAACCATGTAATGATGTAATTATAAGAAGAGTTTCTAAATGCTAAGCTAACACAACATTGTGACTTTTATTCAGAGGATAGAAGGTGAGCTACACGTTTCTCTGCTATTCGAAATGTGTCGACAAATGAACAAATATCCATAAAATTCAGTATAAATGAAGAATAAAGTTTCCAGTTATAAATTAGTGGGTAATAAATATTCACTGGGGTTTAAATGGAGTAATTTCTTTCACTGAAATTCATCTGCAGGTCAATAATAAACTCAACACAACTAACTGAACTCAGCTTTATTTCCATTTTATGTGTAATTGGCACCAAATTACATGATTTCTTCCAGGAAACCTTTGGAGACATTATTAAGACGTAGCGGATTAGCATTAGCAACTTCATTTTACAGGTTAGGGTCAGTAATTTCCTAATTATTTCCTAGAAAGGTTCTCGTGTACTTTGGTGAAAATTATGGCAAAATAGTCATTTCCTTGAAATTTCTTTATTTAAACTGAAGTAATTTTTTACTAGAATATTTATTACTATATTATTACAATGTTGAATTATTTTCATGCTTGTTCACAAATCTCTATATTCAGAATCGATATAAATTAAGTGTACCAATTATTCTCTGTATAATTAGCACCAAATTATTACGTGGTTGTTTTCAGGAATTGAAATAGTAGCTGGAAATGTCTGTTTTGACTTTAATTGTAGTCGATGAGTTGCAGTAATTATGAAAATATGTATTTGGAGATGTGAAGAGTGAACGGACGTGATCTCCTCGTCTCCTCCTCTGTGAATTATCCTGCAGTTTGAAATGACTCACGGAGACTCTGGCAGCTTTCTTTAACCCCTTGTTCCCTGTCAGCCATGATTAATGACACGCTAACTAGCTGCTAGCTCGCAGTGCTGGCTGCGCCATTGTCTCCTGGTTCACTTAATGAACTCTGACAAGTCTGTTGCAAAACTCTGGACTGATGATTCATTAAATGCTGCAACAGCGACTCCTGGGGGTCGAAGCGTGTCCTTGTATCTTTGATGATGTTTCAGTGTTTCTGGGCAGTAAACTCAAAAACACAAACATGTTTTACTTATTTATGCTGCAGGTTTCCGACATCAATCTAACAATGTGTTTGTGGAAGTTTCAGAAATGTAACACTTGTTTTATATTCAGTCAAACTTTGGTTCTTTTGGCTGTAAAAGTAATCAAGCTGCAGGTTCAACATCTATTATAGAAAAAAAAACAATATATGCAGAATTAAATTAAACCTTTAACCAGCAGTTTGTTATTATGTTTATAATATAATGGACAAGACGTCTTGACTGTTTCCAGCTGGTGACGTAAGGCTGCCATCAAAGAAATAAAAAAATGCATCTTACACATTAATGCATCAATAATATTAATCCAATGATAAAATATGTAATATTTATATATAACTTTTATCTGTGGTACTTCAGGTTTGTTGTCAGTGGTGCAAGAAGTTAAAAGTCCTGTAGTAGTTGTTCTGCAGGAACATTTCCACTTGTTATCATTATATTGTTGAAGCTGGTTTGAACTGTTTTATATATATTTAAGTATTTCAGCCCAGCGGTTCCAAACCTCGGGGTCGGGCCCCTCCAGAGGGTCAGAAGATAAAACTGAAGGGTCGGGAGACGATTAATGGGAGAGGGGGAGAATTTTTAAAAATGTATCTCTTATACTTTTCTCTAATCTTTGCTTTGTGTTAAAACACCGGATAATTTCACTTCCTGTTTGGGCCTCGGACAGTTTGATAAAAGTTTAATGAGAAATATTTCACTAATGTCTGAAATGTGTCAAAGGATCCCAACTGGACTTTTTTCTAAGTGTTCATTAAGCAAAAACATTGGGTTTAATCTTTAAAGATGTATTTTTATTTTGTAATCTTATATATTTTATGTAAACTCTTAATCTGAAATGTAACTAGTTCCTGTATCTGTTAAATAAATACAGTGGGGTAAAAAGTACAATCTCTCTCTCTGAGTTGTAGTGACGTAAAAGTATGAAGTAGCTCTAAGTTTCCATCACTGATACCAGGGGTTACCTGAGGGTAAAACTCACCTGAAAAGTTCAGACATGACATCATCTGGACTCTGCTGCCCCCTGCTGGAGCTCTCTCTCTGTCGCACTGTGTTGTGACCGATAATGTGAAGTGAGTCCAAAAACAGTTAAAAGAAGTAGATCAACAGAGATACTGCGTAATGGAGTGACGTAGAAACGAGCTACTTTAAGCTTATTACGCAAAGATTTTACGCGAAATTCAACCTCGTGAGTGATTTATTTTCATATTTGTGTGCGTTAGGAAAATTATATTCCCCCAATGTAACTATGTTATTACAGGGGGAACTGTATCTGCAAGGTTTAGTCCTGTAACAGGGGTTCAAACTTCTTCCCTGTAGTTCCTGGTGTCGCTCCCTGCTCCTCCCTCCGCCTCTCCCGGCTCCTCCTCTGTCGGGCTTCTCGGGCCATCGAGCGATCTTCCCAAACTTTCCGTTTCCAGGCTTCCTGCAGCGCCTCTGTCACATGAGGGAACGAGGGCGGCGGTGGGAAGCGGTGTCGGGAGATGTGCTGTGAAATGTAAAAAGATGGTACTGATGACGGAGCAGGCGGACAGACCTCTGACCCCGTTATCTACACCGGAGCAACTTTCCAGCAGGGACTCCCGCGGGATTCGCTCGACGTGAGTGTGGATGAGATGGAGAGGAAGGGCCGGGTTCGCTCTCCAGCTTGAGAGTAGGCGATTCAGGCCTAATGCATTGTGGTTATTTTGCATGCATATCCTGCTTCAAACAATGTATTTGAATTAAAGGGCTGTGTTGTTTTCACTGGATGAGTGTGGCGCGTACGTGGCACGGAATAGAACCAGAGAGGCTTCATTTGCATTTAGAAACTCCAGATCCAAAAGTTTTCATTCCAGTAATGAATGGTAAAGACTTTCTTTTAGCTTTGGCTGTTGTATGCATGACTTAGAGAGATGTTATGTGTCGTGTGTGTGTGTGTGTGTGTTGAAGGAGACCACTCCTGCAAAGTGAATGTGTTAGGACAAGTTTGACAGTCTTTAGGAAAAGAGTCGAGTCAAGTTCATTTCTGCAGCACATTTTAAACAGACTGAAGTGCTGATTAAAGGACATTCAGATGGATAAAAGTTACTGAAACAAATGTATAAAATGAGTAAAAAAAATACAAGGAAAACAAAAGTATACTGCATGCAGAAACAGAAACAAGAAACAACATGACAACAGACTGAAAGGTTAGAGAGAGAACAGTGTCTTGTTTCCTGTGTCCAGGTCTGAGGTGGAGAATGGGGGTGAGGGGAGACAGAGGAGGCGAGGACAGTCACCTGTAGACCTCCACCTGGGTCTGGACACAGAGTCCGAGCCCTCAGAGAGCAGGAAGAAACCAGCCAGCAAGAGGTGAGGAAGCTCGTATAGTCCTGCTCATACAACGAACCGGTAACACTTTACTTTAACACTTTATTACGTCTCCTGTGAAGACAGATTTTATATTATTACAACTGTGTTTTACTGTATTATCATTTATATCTGCTTATACACCAGCCTCCATTAATAACCTGCATACAAACACATTATAGAATATTAGAAAGTACTTCTTAGATACTGATTATAAACAGGAGTATAGTGAGGTTAAAGTAAAGTGTCACCAAGAAACTCATAAAAGTCATTTTTCAAGTGATGGTTCCAGCGTCTCCAGTGTGAGGATTATCTCTTTTGTTTTATAATATATTAAAAAAGATATTCAAAGATGAATTTATCGAGAAAATAATCAGCTGATTATTTGTTAATTGAAATAATTGTTAGTTGCAGGT
This sequence comes from Seriola aureovittata, assembly GCF_021018895.1. Taxonomy (NCBI): domain Eukaryota; kingdom Metazoa; phylum Chordata; class Actinopteri; order Carangiformes; family Carangidae; genus Seriola; species Seriola aureovittata. The sequence continues at coordinate 22,302,901 of NC_079381.1, read as the reverse complement.
TTAAACACGACGAAATCTAAATATTTATAAGCACTGAGACGAACTGCAGATTCTCTGAACGCTCTGAATCGTACTTTAGTTATCAGACGTAAAAACACATTTTCTATTTGTGGTACATTAAAAAAAGGTAAAATTACTGAGTTTACAAACTAAAATAGACATAGAGAATTAATTTACACACATAGCAGAGAATAATCTAAAAGACAAATGTGACACTGAAACAAAGAGTTGAAGCACTCGGCCTCTGGATCCTCTCTATGCACTCCGGCTCTATAATTCCTCCTCACTGCTGTACACCTGCATGACTGAGGTGCTGTTGACAGATCTGCTGTTGCTGTGTAAGCAGCTCTTGCGTAACCACAGGTGAGAGCGTGCACGACCCACAGTTACTGTTGTCTGATGATATAAATCTGCGTGGACCGGAGGACCGCCTCACCTGTCCTCCTCAGGTGTTTCCACGCCACCTCAACCGTAAACACTGACCTCTCCTCCCTCAGACTCAAACCTGTGGAGCAGCTTTCACCGATGCTGAGTCCAAGTGACTTTGAAACTAAGTTTGAAAGGAAGAAATCGCAGCCCAGTCAGGTACACACACATCCTGATCCAACACTTTCCACTTTCACAAATTTTACAGTTTTTTCTTCTTCTTTTTTTTGCAGTTTCTTAACAAAAACAATCTGTTTGTTGTTGTTGTTTTTTTGCAGTTATCGAAGACGAACGCTCAGTATCATAAGTTATTCAAGGAAGTCAGCAAAGATGAGTCACTCAAACAAAGTAAGTGTTTGTCTTTATCTGAATGTGAGAAGCACAGAAACGTTAGACTGTTCATTTTAACGTGACGTATGTGTGTGTGTGTGTGTGTGTGTGTGTGTGTGTGTGTGTGTGTGTGTGTCCACAGGTTACACTTGTGCCCTGCAGAAAGACATGTTGTATCAGGGCAAAATGTTCGTCTCTGATAACTGGATCTGTTTCCACTCCAAAGTCTTCGGCAGAGACACGAAGGTGCCGCTCTGAAACATGAGACAAAGAAATGATTTGACTTCGTGTTTTTTGTGGCTGAATTCTCCGGTGAAGATTAAGACGCACATTTTCTCTCCTCTGCAGATTTCAATCCCAGCGGTGTCCGTGACATTCATCAAGAAAACTAAAACTGCATTATTAGTGCCAAACGCTCTTGTGATTGAAACTACAAGTGACCAGGTGAGAGGATCGACGACACGGTCAGTTTTTCCTCCTGTGACGTAAACGTGCAAGTGACTGTAAACTGCTTTTTTCCAGCACGTGTTCGTGTCCCTCCTGTCTCGAAACACCACCTACAAACTCCTGAGATCCATCTGCATCCACCTGGAGGTCAGTCACACCACGTCATCCCAACAGGATTCAGTGTTTTCAAATTGTATGTTTCGCTATGAAGACGAGAGCAGGTCTGAAACATAGAAACAGAATTAATCAACTTTTTTCTGCTGCCCACAAGTGGCCAAAAGATATTTTCTTAATTCTGCTTTAAAAAAGGAAAAATGTCTTGTGTATATTCTTCTTGCTAAAATGTGTAAACTGTCCCTCCAGGTGGAAAAGACGTGCAACAGCCCCGTCACCTCGTCCTGTGACAGCAGCTTCAGAGTGAACTGCCCGTCGGCGCTTCCTCTGGTCAGTGCGTCCGTCCTCTTTGACATGAAGATCATTTTTCTTTAACGTTTCCATAGTGATAAAAAGCTCGTATAGAAACTCCTCGCTCACTCTGTATGTGGTCTCCGTGTTATAACTTCCCGTGCAGGACTTTTCCAGAGACTTCTCTGACCTGGACGGCGTCGTGCAGCAGCGGCGGCAGGAGATGATGGAGAGCAGCAGCTCCGGGTCTCAGACTCCAGACTATGACAAACTAACCGGTGTGTGCTCCATGTTCGTCTTTCCCCCTGAGAGCAAAGATGCTTTATACGTTGATCTACTGTTCACATTCAGCCTCCCTTCGCTCCTGTGCTCAGGGTGTGTCCGGTGTCATCGGTGTGTTTCGTTTGCAGAGAGCTGGAGAGAAGCCAAGTGAAATTTGAGCCACGGAGACTTTGCTTTTTGTCATTGTGGAGACGTTTGGCAGGAAAACAGTGATGCTCATGTTGAATAATGAAAGAAATCTCTTTTTTGTTCATGTCATTCACAGTATGGAGCCAGTTTTTTTTCTTGTCGCTCTGTCAGGATGTCAATATTTACTCAGGGCTCGAGTCACAGGTTTCTCTCTTGTTTCCTTGAGCAGACTTCGGCGGCCTCCCCGACACGTTTCTGAGCGCAGTGAAGAGCGGAGAGGTTTCGGTCCACGCCGACATCCACCTGCAGACTCCGGGCCAGAAACACAGAGCCGCCCTCAACAACGGTACTTCAACCACGTCTTGAGTTCAGAATCAATGGCCAAGAATCACACTGACACTTTCCTCATGTGTCGGTTTGAAGGAATACTTTGAGAGTTACATGAGAAGATGAATACCACTCCAGCAACTGGTTAGCCTAGCTTAGCTTAGCATAAAGACCAGGGAGAAACAGCTCGCCTGGTCATGTCTAAAGGAAACAAAATCCACCTACCAGTATCTCTGAAGCTCACTAATTAACTAATTACAATCTCAGTCGTTTAATCTGCACAAAACAAGAAGCATAAAAAACGACATATTGTGGGTTTCAAGATGGCGACACACGAGTAGCACTGTTTTTTCTCTTCTATTTTCCCTAATCGTCAACTTTTCATCCGCTTCCTGCTGCTATCTTTGTTGTATTTAAAAATCTAATTGCACATATTATGTTATTATCTTCTATTGATCTTGTTTTTAAGTATTTTATAATGACATTTTGTAGTTTTTTCTTCTTTCTTTCTTTCTTTGCTGCTGCAACGCTGCAAATTTCCCAACTGTGGGACTAATAAAGGAATATCTTTTCTTTTTTTCTTTTCTTTTCTTTTCTTTTCTTTGCTTTGCTTTGCTTTTCCCCCAAAATTCATCTGTTTCCAAATTGTAAAATGGTGTAAAATGCAATTTTAACAACAGCCAAATCAATATTTCTCTGTTTTTCTGTTGTTTATATGTTCAGCCAAACCAACCCGTGGAGACAAATCCTCGCAGTCGGTGTCGCTTCACGCCATCCTCCTCATCTATTTGGTTTTGTGAGTGTCCTGTCATCATGCTGTAATACGAGAACCCGGAGCTGTCTGACGAGACGAGCCTTTACTTCCATTATTCGGGGCGTGTCAGCGATTGTTCTGTGTGGTTAGAGATTGAATGCTCATCCTCGGCTGCGTTTGTGTGTCTGAACAGAGTCGGCGTTCTTGTCTTGTCCTCCTGTTACATGGCTTTCAAGATTGTGGCTCTGGAGCATCGCCTGAACTCCCTGGTGTCGGTGGGGGAGAACATTCGGAACGAGTAAGAGCCTGATGCCGGTGTCACAGTCACAAAATCCACTCGTGCTGCTTTCATTTCATTTGGTTTAAAACACACGATTTGGTTGATGGTTTAGTGCAAATCTCGTTGCAGGAACGCAGTGAGCTGCAGGTCTCAGGATGAAGTGAACGCTGAGATCTACGGAGAACTGTCCACCAACCTGTTCAAGCTAGAAAAGGTTTGTCCAACTTTTATAAACTGCACAGTGAAAAAGATCTTTTATATCTTCTGTTCAGTAGTGTTTGACGTCAACATGTCGATCACATGTCATAGATCAAAATGTTACGAAGACATTTCATAAAGCAGCAACTAAAAGACACTTGTGGTTTGTCAGAAAGCTGATTCTCTTTCTTGCTGAGAGTTAGACGAGAAGATTGATACCACTGTTACATCTGTGCGACCAAGCTAAAGGCTGGAAACATTTAGCTTAGCTTAGCTTAGCAGAACCAGCTAGCCTCGCTCTGTCATCTATCTTGTTTGTTTAACCCACACAAAAACGAGTGACAACAAGACTCCAGGAAGTCCCTGCCCCCCGCCAAAATACAAGCCTCATGTCCTCATCTAACTCTCAGCAAGAAAGTGAATAAACATTTTTCCAAAATGTGGAAAAACTTCCGTTTAAAAACTACAATAAAAACATTGATCAACATCTCCACACTTTTAAAGATGTCCGATATGTTCTGTCATCCTAGATTCAGGAAAACCTCCAGAAGCTGCTTGAAGAGACTTAAACGCAGCCGGTCGCGTGTCGGACTGTCCGGACAGAAGCTGTATCTTCAATTATTTATGTCGGTTGAACTGTGCAGATCAGCAGTGATCAGATGCGATCTGATGCCAAAGCTCGTTCGAGACAGCTCTCTTCAGCTGGTGTGAACTTTTAACTGAAATCGTGCAATAAGAACTTCTTTCCCCCTTTTCCCACTCAGGACTATTTTATCGCTCTTTTTAGACAAGAAGTTGTGCTGGAGGGTAACTAGAGGGTAAACTGAAGCGGCATGTTAGCGTGTGTGTACTATTTATCTGAGAGCATTTATTATGCATTTCACCATGGTGGGATTTTTACTTAAGGTCCAAAGGTCCTGTTTCATTGTTTTCCAAACATGTCAGAAAAGGTCAACTTGTGCTGTTTAATGTTCTTTTCTTAGAATTAAATTGCCAATAAATTATATTTATGTCATGTACATAAGTCACTCAGCAGGGGATGTGTGTATGATGTCGTTTAATTACATTTACAGCCATTTTTCACTGATAGTGTGTGGTGTTTGTGAATACAGTCCGGCTGCACGTGAGTGTGAAAACATGTTGAATCCATCTGCAAAAGAGAGTAAAACATCTGAGTTTAATCTGTGCTTTTATTGTAAATATGGATTTTTGACTAAAACTGTCTGTAATCATATAGATTATAGATTACAGGATTATTCACTCGTATAACTGGAGAGATTTTCAACTAATTTAAAATGTCCTGTTTTTCCCTTCGTCAGCGTCAGAGAACATTTCCACTGTAACTTTGATTTTGTTTCAGGAGCAATAGAAGCTCGTGTTTTCAGCGGTGTTAAACCCAAACTGTGCCTTTCTACATCGCTTTATAACTACATCGCCATTGTGAAATAAAAGGCTCTGATGCACATCTTCAAGAGTATTTCTGTTTCTTGAGAGCAGTTCTGACATAAACACAGACAAATGGAGGCAAACAACTAAACCTAATCAGAATTATAACTGACAGAGGTGGTTGAATCCCAGTTGCCAGTAGTTGTTTGGTAGTTTAATCAATAACTGCATCATGTTTTATAAACTTTTGCATGTAAAATCTTAAAGTTCGGGGAGACTTTTCTCCTCTTAACTTCTCAGATGGGTTCATTAAAAACAAAAACAAAAAAAAACAGTTGAAATGATCCTTTATTGTGTTGCAGAAATTAATTTTTTCTTCTTTCCTCTCCCATTAATTTTTTCTTCTTTCCTCTCCCATTAATCGTCTCTCCGACCCATCAGATTTATCTTGTGACCCTTTAGAGGGGCCCTGACCCCTAGGTTGACAGCCACTGGAGTAAACTACTGAATAATATATAAAGTAGTTAAAAGCAGCTCCACCTGGAGCTGCAGCTGCAGCTGCTCACGCTTTGATGCAGCTGTATCAACGATCTAATAATGTCACATACAATAATCCATCAGTCACAGGGAACATTTTACTTTAGATACTTTGAATAATATTTCTCCACTCGGACTTAAGCAGGAGTTTAATTCAGAGTATTTTACATTGTTTACACTCAAGTAGTAAAAATATATAATAATAAAAAATGTATAATAAAATATATTTAATGGAAATAAGAGGATATAATGAAAAAATAAGATAAAAGGCAAATTGAAAAAATAAACAACAGTGCAATAAACCTGAGACCAAAACAGACAGATAGATAGACAGATAGATAGATAGATAGATGATAGATAGATAGATAGATGATAGATAGATAGATAGATAGATAGATAGATAATTCCTCTTTAAATTCTAAAATGTTGTTGCCCGGAGGATTTATTGTGCTCTTACTCAAAGGCCCCGCCCACTCTTGAATTTTGAACCAATCAGATTCGCGCCTCCACATCTCGTCTGCCTATCAACCCGCGTCCGGCCCACCGCATGACGTAACACCCAGTCTGGAAAGTGCAATGGCGATATTGGACAATAACAGCCGTCGCTTTTTGGGGACCACGTCTATATTATGTGGCTAACGCTGAAGAAAACACCTCCAGTCGGCTGCAGAACCGCGCGCGACATCCGCACACCGCACGAGCGTCAACCTGCGACCCGGGAAAAGTGATTTCACAGACCTCCGCGCGCGATGACAGTTTAGACTTAAAAAAAAAAAAAAAAAAAAAAAAAAAAACCGCTGGTAAGTGAAAACTCCAGTGATCGACACGGCAGCGTTTGTGAAAAAGGCTTTTTCCAGTAAACGGTGTGTCTCTGGCAGCGAAGCCTCAGGTTTGAAAGGGGCGTGGCGCCGTGCTGGGTGCTGGGTACCACTCCTGACTAGAGGATGCTGATAGCTTAGCAACAAGGAAGGAGAAGGAAGCAGAGGACAGACAATGGATGTGCGATTTGTCAGCATCGTTACTGGGTAGGCTTAGCTGAGCGGGTATTGTTGGACTAGAAAGGAGAGGCTTCATCATCATCATCATCACCACCATCACCACCACCACCACCATCATCATCATCATCATCATCATCATCATCATCAGTTTGTGCCAAGTAGACCACAAGGAGCCATGGATGCAGAGTGGGAATGTAAACAAAGGGTGTGGGCCTTTCAGCTGCTGGCCTGTGATGCTCAGCCTCACAGAGAGGAACCATTGATCACAGGAGGAGGAAGGTTTCACACTCATGATACAGTCATGTTTGATGGCTGACAGTGTGTTTTTAAAGGCGGCACAGCTGGATTACCAGCAGCTGCCCGTTATATTCACTCACTTATAACCTTCACTAGTTCCTGACTCCGAAATCACTACGTTTGCGTGACGGTTGATAGATGAGTATAGACAGTTTTTCTGACATTTTATAGATCAAGCGATCAGTTTTTCTAATCAAGAAAAAACAATCTGCGGATGAATCTGTGATGTGTAAAAGCCGACATGCAGGATAAACGTCGGTGCTCGTGGTTTTTACTCTTCTCAGAAACTAAACTGAACTGTGGTGCAGACATGAATTCAGCTGATTTTACATCCTGACAGGGAAAAGAAACATAAACAAATACACGTGTCGACAGGAAGCTGTTCAATACGCAGCTCTGCTCAACATGAATGTTCTGTGTCTGTCTGCATTTGTAAACTAGGATCTCTGCTCTGTCTCCATCTTGTCTTTTGGAGGAACTCAAAACCTGGTTTCAGACTTTAACTGTTGCAGTTGAAGTTGTAGTTGTTTGTTGTTGTATAGACTCCTAGCATCATCATAGCATCAGTTACTAGTTACTTTACAGATTCATATTATTATGAACAGATCGATAATGAAGCGTTATCACAGCGATGCTACAAAGGTAAATTAGCCTCTCCTTTAGTCACACATTAATGCATCAATAATTAACAACATTACTCTGAATTGGGTCGTTCTGCTTTTGGTACTTAAAGTACATTGTGATGCTAATAATTCAAGTGAAACTTTGAGGTTGATTGCATCTACGGAGCCTTATTAGAAATTGTTCCCTTTATATCTAAATATAAATAAATGTATAGATTTTTATTTAAAAATTTGCACATCTCATGCAACGTGATCCAACATGTGCAAAAAAATAGGAACATTAAAAACAAATCTTTGTGGTTATTTTTGTAAGGATCAAATTGCTTAAAGTGCTATAGGAATAATAGTGGAGGGTAAAATAAAGAACCTTTCTTTAGTAATCAGTTGACACAGTATCTCCCCCAGGTTCTGTATTTACTTCTTTTCACTTCAAAAATCAACAAAATATCTCATCTTTGTCATGAGGTGCCCAAACCTTTGCCGGTCAGAAAACAGTAGAAAAACATCCACCATTATTCCCTGGAGCCGGAGTTAACATTTCAGATTTCTCTCCCTTTTGTCCGACCATTGGCTCAGAAACCAGGAGATGTTGAGTTACTATCAATGAAAACTGGAGAAACTTGCAAATATTTTACATTTCAGAAGCTACCTGATAATTTTATATTAAGCAGTTGATTCCAGTTAATTTTATGTCTATCAATTAATCAACTAATTATTTCAGCTCTTACGGTACTGGTGGGTTTCTGGGTCCCAGAGGAAATAATGAAAATGCTAATTTCCTCATAATTGTGAAAAGCTATTTAGCTGTAAATTATAAGAATATTTCTAAAAAGGCCTTTGCAATTTAAATATGAGTTACATGGAGAAAGTGTTCGTATATCCATCAGAGAAAGATCTTAATATCCTTTCTAATTTTTTCTAATTTTAGGAAATCATGAGGAAAGTTTCCAGGAAATTAGACGGAAAATACAGGACCCACGAAATAAAGTGTTCTCACCACAGCTAATTTATCACCCAACGCTTTTCCAACTGTTCAAAACGAATTGTTCAAAGTCTTGACATGTTGTTTCTTCCGCAGGTGTGACGTGTGAACAGACACCATGGCCACACAGGAACCGTCCCCTCCCTCGTCCATGGAGAGCAATAAACCCGGCTTCCCCAAGAAGATCCTGGGCAACAAGCTGGAGGACAAGCACCTGTGCAACTGCTGCCACAACATACTGAGACGACCATTTCAAGCCCAGTGTGGACATCGCTTCTGTTCCTACTGCTTCAACAGGACAGTGAGGTGAGCAGCTACGGAAACACAATGAGGACAAAAGATTTGAGAGAGGTTTGAGCGTTAGCGGACGATCTGAGCGTGGAGGAAGAACTGTGTAACCACGTTTGTAGGAGCAACAGGGATTCTCTTGATACAATATTCAAAGCTGCTCGCTTTTGTCCGTCTGAACGAGGGGTCATCCAGTTCATCGACTTTCAAAATAAAAGTTGAAACACTGGAGTTTTTGTATTAACCACAAGGGAGAGACAAAGAGCAGCATCTAGTGTCTGTATTATCTTAAAAATCAAAATGCATTGACACTAAATTTAACATTTTAACAGAGAAAATGATCAGAATGATTTTTAAGAAAAACATTTATGATTGAGGGTCATTGTCACTTATATATAAGGTTTACTTTGATCTGATCGGACTTTGTGTGGGATTTCAAAATGCTAATCCATCGAACAAAATAGGCGGAAGAAATCCAACACGCTGGTGTGAAAGAACTGCTGCAGTACAGATCCAAAAAAATGAAATTAAAATGTAAATATAATGTAAACAATAAGACTGCAGCCACAAATGGTCGTCAATCGCTCCTTGACCCTGACGTCTGGATGTGGGTGTGTCCTGCTGCAGCGTCCCAGTCCTGATCTCAAGTCTTATGTACTTTAATTATGTAAATACTTTATAATCTGCTGCGTGGCCTAATCCGTAATAAAACATCATAATTTATGTGTTATTTTGTTTTAATAATCCGAATATGAAAAGTGACTGAAGCTGTAAAAAGTGCAACATTTCCCTCTGAAAAGTATCAGGGTACAATCCTCAAGTGAAGTACCTCAAACCTGTGTTTAAGTACAATACTTGAGTAAATGTACTTAGATACTTTCAGATTTTGGGTGTCTGATGTTTTTGATATTCTTTTTCTTTTATTGCAGTAGCGGACCCCAGAAATGCAACGCCTGCATTAAAGAGGATATTTTTGAGGATCCCACGTCGATTCTGAAACAAGGATGTGTGAGTATGAAAGAATTTTTATCCAAGAAAGAAAAATATTTTTGAATTATCTTGAAAAATATCTTGAATCGGACTTTTTGTTTAATTAAAGTGAATTTCTTGATGTAACTTAAGCACCAGTGAATTCATGTAAAATGTACAATTGATGCTCCAGTGGTATTTTCATTGAAACAATAATTTATAAGAACAAATTTTTCTTGTTTAATTGTCTATAAAATGTCAAAAAATAGTAAAAAAAAAATTGGTCCTCACAGTTTGTTTTTATCGATCAAGAACCTAAGACCCCCAAATATTCAGTTTAATTCTAACAACTGAAAAGCTGGAATCAAAGAATGTTTGTCAATTTAGCTTGAAAAATGATTTGAATGATTATTATTATATATTTGAATCAGCTCCATCCAGCTGATGTGTTTTCCTCTAAATTATGAAAATGTATTTATTTATATATATTGTTCAAAAACAAAGTATTAAAAAAATCTAATAAAATGCAAACAATTACAACAAATTTAACATTTAAATATGCATTGAAGTGTTTACAGTGCATATATTTCTGGAGACCAGCTGTGGCGTTTGAGCTGCTCACTGATGTTAGACTCCTCCTCCTCCTCCTCCTCCTCCTCCTCCTCCTCGTCTTCATCTGACGCTCTCAGATGATAAAAATATTCGTCTGATCCCCAAGACGCTGCAACACATTTCCTGCAGGAACCACAGACACTGATGAAGAAACACAGGACAAACAAAGCTGCTTTCGTTTTGATGTCTCATGTCTCTAACAGACGATCTGCTTCTATATATAATAATGTCAGATGTTTGTCGGGACGAGTTCTCAGCACAGAAACTGAAACTCATCACACTCAGACACAGTGGTAGAAGAAGTGTTCACATCCTGTTCTTCAGTAGTACTTCAGTACCAATATAATCACGTACAAATACTCCATTACATGTAAAAGTAAAAGTATTATCGGTGAAATTATTTAGATTTCAAAGTAAAACTACTTGAAAAATTTGAAAAATATCCTCTGTGACTGATGCAGTTTATTTTTATATATGATATTATGAAATAGTTGATAGCTTTCTTTCTTTCTTTTTACTTTTCTCTAATATTTGTATACTAATTTTTAACCAACAGTTGTTTAAATGGATCGATCTGCAAGCGTTGGGACCCGCCAGTTTAATCTTAATAATGCTGTGTATTTTATACCGGCTTCATTTTGTTTTTTACATGTAAAACTTTCGTCAAAGAAAATAAGTAACCAGTAATTATATCATATAAATGTAGTGGAATAAAAAGTACAATATTTTCCATTGAAATCTAGTGGAGTAGAAAAACAAAGTGGCATAAAATGGAAATAATCCTTTACTTCTTCTCTTTTAGCCCATTTTTAACAAAATAGTTCCAGGCCACAGGAACTAAACTACAAAATAAAAGTCCCTTTTTGCTGTTTGTGTTTCCACCACATCACGAGGAGCAGTGAACATGGATCAAACACAATGTTTTCATTTCCCTTTCTTTTAGTTTAGTTTATTTCTCCATTTATTTAATAGGGACGATGCAGTTTAACATAGTTCCAATACAAAGCGTGAACATGATGTTTATAGCTGTATAGCTATAACTCTTGTCTCTAGTTGAGCTTTTATATGTACAATGTAAGTTTCATTATTGTAAAAGCACAACACAGCGCAGATATGAAAGTAGTGTTGATTGTGATGTATCGTCTAAGAAAAGACAACAACAGTAAAAACACAAAACACACAAACAAAACAATTGATGATATCTCACAGTTAGCTCAAATATACAGATGTGCAGTCTGAAAAGAGACAACAAGCAGACAGCTGCTCAAACTAAACTTATAAACGTGCAAAGAGGATGAAAAACTTTTCAGATTCAATGAAACTGTGTCTGTGCCGCCGAAGCAAATTCCTCCGATCACACACCCCGACAAGGGAAGGAGAAAATAAACAAATACATGTTCAATACACGCGTTTCCTCAACATAAATAATCAATATAATGGAACAGGAGGCGAACGCCGCTCAGACTCAGTGTGACAGCAGATCCCTTTTGTCTCGTCTTGTTATTTCAGGCTTTTCCTGACAACGCAGTTCGGAGGGAAGTTGAAAACCTGTCAGCTGTTTGCGTCAATGAAAGTTGCACTTGGAAAGGCAGCATTAAAGAGTACGAGGTGAGCGCTTTTACGCCGTTGTTTGATCAGTAGGTAAAGCTTTGTTTTTACTGTCTGCCCCACAGCCTCGCCGTGTGTGTGTGTGTGTGTGTGTGTGTGTGTGGGTGTGTGTGTGTGTGTGTGTGTAGACAGTTACAGCAGCTCAGCTTAAACTCTGCTCCCTACAGCTGAACCACGAGGGGAAGTGCGAGTTCATGATCATCCCCTGCCCCTCCTGCAAAGAACGAATTCGCTTCAACGAACAGGAGCGCCACAACGAGCGCGAGTGCCCGGAGAGAACGCTCAACTGCAAGTACTGCAAGGAGCCGTTTCACTTCAAAAACATCAAGGTGGGAAATGATTTATCTCCACTGGAGACGCTCAGCGTGTCGCAGCAGCTCTTTGTGTTTCATTCACAGAAACACTGTCACTTCTTTGTTTCTCTCCCAGGCGCATGATGAGATCTGTCCCAAGTACCCGATGATCTGTGAAGGCTGCGCCAAGAAGAAAATACCCAGAGAGAAGGTGAATGTGTTCATGTAGCGGCAGCTCTTGGTCCCTCATGTTGTCATTACATCAAACTGCAGTATTATTTATACGATTTTTCAAATATAAAATTATACGTAATGTCCTTTTGTTGTTGTTGTTGTTGTTGTTTCTCCAGTATGTGGACCACATTAAGTTCTGCAGCAAATTCAGAACTCCGTGTCGATTTCATGTCGTGGGATGTGACATGTCTGTGAGTAACCTGATTTTTATATTTTCACACATTTAGATTAAAGATTGTATGAAAAGCATCAGCAGGAGAGAGAGGAAATGTCCTAAAAATACTGTATTTACTGTGTATTTATATAGTAAATACAGTATTTACTGTATCTGAGAGCAGAGGTCAGGATTTGTTTCTCTACAATAATCCAGTTCTGAGCTTCAGTCTGTCGCCTCCCTCTCTGAAGGTGGAGAAGGAAAAGATTCATGACCATGAGCGCGCCTACGCCTACGAGCACCTGAACCTGCTGCTGCACTACATCATGGGCATGAAAGTGAGCATGGAGGGCCTGCAGCCCCAGGGACTGGAACTGGCCGGACACAAACTGGTGGAACTGCAACAGTCCCTCAGGGAGCTCGAGGCCAGAGTCTCCCAGCTCAGCACCACCTCCTCTGGGCCTCCCGTGCAGGGAGCCGCCGCCGCCTCCTCCTCATCCTCCAGCTCCGGCCCCCCCGGTCCTCCTACATCAGCCCCTCTCCCTCCGCCTCCCACTCTGGCTCCCACTCTCTCCGTGTCTACCTCCTTCACGCCTTTGCCCAGCTCGGTGGGAGCGGCGCTGGAGCTCCAGCTCCACAGCGAGAAGACCAAGGTGGCCGAGCTGGGCCGCAGGTGCACCGAACTGGAAGTCAAAGCCGGCACGTTCGAAAATGTGGTGTGTGTCCTGAACAGAGAGGTGGAGAGGTTCGCCACCACCATGGAGGCCAGCAACCGTCAGCATAAACTGGACCAGGACAAGATCGAGGCGCTGAGTAACAAGGTGGGACTGGAAGGAAACCTGGTCTAAATTCAGTTCAGTTTTTATGTGGAGAATATAAAATGGATTAAATGACAAACGTGTGACCTTGTTTTATTTTCCAGGTGCGACAGCTGGAGAGGACGGTGGGGCTGAAGGACCTGACGGTGGCTGAGATGGAGGGCCGGCTGAGGGAAATGTCCGCCACTACCTTTGACGGCGTCTTTGTCTGGAGGATCTCTGATTTCGCCAAGAAGAGACAGGACGCCATCGCAGGTCGAGCCCCCGCCATGTTCTCACCAGGTAACAGGGGCCGTTATTTTACATAAGAGGTCTTCATTGGTCCTTGTTTGTCAAAAACCAGAGGACAGTGAGACCTGGTCTAAACGGCCTGTTCAGATGTCTGTTATCCTCATGACTGACGCTGAACTCCTCTTCCTCTTCCAGCCTTCTACACCAGTAAGTACGGCTATAAGATGTGTCTGCGGATCTATCTGAACGGAGATGGGACGGGGCGCGGCAGCCACTTGTCCTTGTTCTTTGTGGTGATGAGGGGACTGAGCGACGCCCTGCTCAAATGGCCCTTCAACCAGAAGGTAACACATGTCAAGACAACGAGGGGCATGTACGCAGGATTTGCAGCCCTGTCAATGTGGAAGAGAAGCCGGAGTGGTCTCATGCAAAACGTGTTTTAAAGTGGGGAAATTGAAAGTTAGTTTCTCAGCATTTTTACTAAAATCTCTCACATACATCTGTCCTGTTGAGGGACGACTACAGCCCCGCAGGTCCAAACGAGTCTCGTCTTCCTGCATTCCAGCTCTTCTCGTCCTCATTTCAATCTGTAATCTTAAAGTGATAGTTCAGGTTATTTGAAAATAACTATATCTATAAAATGTAGATCCAAAAGGAAAAAGCTGTTTGACGACGTGCGATCATATCACATGCTGATATTCGCTCCGTCCACATGACAGACACATAAGACTGTTTGAAACCTCTGTCCCTCCTTCTCATCTCCAGGTGACTCTGATGCTGCTGGACCAGAGCAACAGGGAGCACATCATCGACGCCTTTCGACCCGACGTCACTTCCTCCTCCTTCCAGAGGCCCGTGAGCGAGATGAACATCGCCAGCGGCTGTCCGCTCTTCTGCCCGCTCTCCAAGCTCGACGCCAAGAACTCTTACATCCGCGACGACACCATCTTCATCAAGGCGATCGTGGACCTCACCGGCCTCTAGGCGGGCTTCGCGCGGCCCAGTTTTGCAACCAGGCAGCTCTTCGACCATTACGGCTTCATTTTGCCTCAATCGTGGTCCTTTCAGGGCTCCGTTCAGGCATCTTAACGTCCCCTGCAGCTTTAGGGAGACAAACCTGCCTGCGACTGGATGCTGCATGTGGCTGCAGTTTGCTCAGTCCAGGCGGCGCTGGCATTGTCATACCCGGTGGTCCCTTCGCGAGAACCACCGTCACTGCTGTACATTAAGGGTGCAAAACCCTTTTTTCTTTTCTTTCTTTCTTTCTTTCTTTCTTTTCTTTCCTTTTGACATCACAGCACCACTCCCACGGTGATAAAATGCCACTTGAGTTCTTGCACATAAGCTTTCAGTTGAAGGACACGGAGGTGAGCACCGGTGTGGCGCCGTCAGTGCAGAGCGGAGCAGATGTGTCAGAATACAGAGTGACGACGGAGGGAAAGGAGTGAACAGCGTCCTCTGTTTGTGGGATGTTGCGGGACACGCAGACTGTGTTAGAGCAGGGTTGTAGATTACAGGTAGTTCACGATAGTTCATCCTGATGTCACTGTAGAAAGCTGGCGGTAGACTTATACTAGAGTTAGAGCGTGGCTTGATGCGGTTTTTTGCTTTTTTCTTGCAGATTGTGGATATTGTGAGCTTCTCAATTCCAGTGTCGAGTGAATTTGCATAGACAAACGTGGAGTTATGTTATGAATAAGATTACAGGCAATTATTTTATTTTATTTTATTCGCGCAAAAGTGCATGCTGCTGGCGTTTTGAGTATAAAACTCGATTGAGCTTTCTGAAGGTTTGTTGTTAAAGTTGTTAGTGAATTAGCCATCCGTGATGGTGGACATTGCCTGCATGTCTTTTGGAACCAGGCTATTTACATGTAAAGTTAGTGTTGCGTATTTGTTCCTGTTAGGGGTTGGTGGTTCTGATCGGTGGTTTGGTACATCTGTGGAAGATACAGTGAAGTTACCAAGGAGTCAGGGCAGCTTGCCAAGTCAAGCCTTAGGCATAAAACTTAACGTGTGTGTGTTTTTTTGGTCTCTGACAGACACACACACACACACACACACACACACACACACAGCTGGAGTTTTCCCCCCCAGGATATGCTCACTAGCTCACATCTCAACACATAGTACTGTGCCCCACCACAGATTGAGGTCAACACAGATTCCACAAAATGAAGGAATTGTCTGTTCCTTGTTTTCTGTCCATACAGTTTACAGTGCGTATGTGTTTCTGCTGCTCTAAGATAGAATACTGATGTGAATCTAATATATATGTTGGTGCAAATATACATGTGTGGACGCTGGGAGGCTGAAAACAAGAAATTGTATTGCGTTGTTGTCGGCGAGGGGCCATTGTTGACTTTATTTATTGCAGATTGTTCAACGCGGCCCCAGTTTAATCTTTAAACTTTAGTGTTTTAGTCGTGTGCGCTCACATATTTCCAGTAAGGCACCACAAATCGAACACAAAACCTACAGTATATATACATATATATATATATAAAAATATATATCGAGATGTTTCTGTCATTTCTCTACGTGTCCACCAGAGATTGCTGTTCTGCTTACTTAGCATGCATGCTGAGGTTTTAAGGTTCACGCTGGCCTGTTTGAAAACCAGTCCCGACCTGTATTGAAACCTCTCTGTGCATGGGAGGCTTCAATTCATATTCACTATGGAGTTTCACGCCGGGTTTTCTCCCGTGAGCCGCGCGCGTGGAAGCATTTATTTGTATTTGTTTGGGATGAAAATGACGTAATCATAGAATAGTTATTATGTTATACCCGGCGCTGCGTCTGTTCAACGGAGGCACTCGCCTATATTCATAGCAATTTATAAATATGTATCTTTCATATCATAATGTTCAAATAATCTATATATCAATGTTAATATACACGAGATGTTATAATAAACATAGTATTACTGAATACCTTATTAATTCTATATCTATATACCAGCTTTTTGTTTGTCGTGATGGTTTGAACAGGCCAGGACAACCCCTTTGTGCAGTAAGGACTTAGGATTTCTTCTAGAGTGCAATATATGATTATGTCTTAGTTAGATTTTGAAGACATCTTGGCTTTAAGGGTTTACAGAGTCCATACTCAACTTATACGTTGCCATTTGTTTACATTGCTCATTATGGCGCTGAAGAACTGCAACCATTCTGAAATATGGTGCTTTCCTTGTCATTCGGCATGTACGCTGCTTGATACCACTATAACATGGGGGATCTCTGCAGTCAGACGCTCTCCATGAAGCTAACCGGCTGAGCGAGGTGGGGATTTTTAAGAAACGCTGAGGGAATTCTTGCTATATACAGTTAAGTGGGTTTTTATTCTTAACTTAATAACCTTTCAGTGAAGACTGATGCATGTAATAAGTAGGATTACATGAACTTTTTAAACCTTTATTGTTCTTGTAATGTGCCAAAATCAAATATTACCTCCATATGATAACAATGTTGTATTTGCAAGTTGTATTTTTTATGTTCTATGCTAAAACATGGTGCCAAATATACAGTATTTATACTCAAGTTTGTATGTGTACGTGTGGATGGTTGCCTGTGTGTGTGAGTGTGTGTGTGCGTGCGTGCATGTGTGCGTGCATGTGTGCCAGTTTAATACGATGCATGGGGTCACTGCTTCGGTAAGCACCAGAGGAGATAATGAATACTGTCCCATGATAAATACAGACCCTCCCGAGGTTTCTGAATGTAAGCTTTAATTCATTGTTTGTTTGTTTGTTTTTCTAAAGACACAACAGCAGTTCTGTAATGTGATGCAGTTGACTTGAAATCAACTTTATTTGCGCACTTTGTATTGGTTGTTTGTCCAAACAGGGTATTTTGTTGAGTGATTTCTGTACCTTGAAATCGGAGCCATATATATTCTGATGTTGATAATTGATGTATTATGCTAAAAAGGACATGCAGTATGTAATAAAGTTTGTTGGTTTCAGCTCGGCTGATTGTTTGATTCTTCATAGAAGGATTCAGATTGCTGGTTGAGGTGGAGCTGGGTTATATTGACCTAGTTTGGGTTTACGTAATACTGGGTTAACTTTACCCAGTGTTCATGTAACTGTTGGGTTATTTACCCAAACTGAAATATCGTTAACAACAACACGGTCAAGTTTTATCTTAAAACTGTCACAAATTTATTGGTAGTTGTACAAAACAATGAGCTTATGACATTTAAAACTGCAAAGAATACTTATTAATAATCAGTAACAAATAGTAAAGAGATTAAAGAGATAACAGGCTCTCCAGCAGACTATAGTAAATATCACATCAGAAAAAATGTAAAGGATGTTAAAGTTGAGTAAATATATTGTTACTTTCTAACACTGCTCACTAGAGGGCATTATTGATCTGTTAACATATGGAAGTGATCACAAACACTAAAAATAAAAACCAGGGAAAACAGGGGTCATTGTACTTTGATGGGCAGTGTAATTTAGACATTATCTTCATTTTCAGACAAATGAAACACGGACCTTTCATTACTTGGAGTGAGCTGCTGGGACGTCCTCATTAAAAGGGCAGTTTGACCCACAAAACAACACTGGGCATTGTACTTTAGAAAGTTTCGTTAATTTGTTTCCTACAACTTCTTCAATGCACAAAGACAGAGCTGCAGGACATGTTGTGTATCCTCAACCTTTTGGGGATAAAATAGAACGATGCTATGTCTCTTTAATATTAAAATGGTTCGATTTAATTTTTTCCAGTGTAAGACATGTCTTGTTACCCTCAGTGTGCTATTAAAGGGCTGGATGGTCGGCTTAATGAGACACAGAGTGTAGAGGACGTGAAGTGACGCAGGAGTGGTTACAGGATGCGGTCGGGTAAATTAATGGGGACAGTAATGCAGAATAATAATAATTATTTCCTATCATTAATAGCCCTTTCTGTAAGCATTGAAAGAAATCTTTCTGCCGCCACATGCAAGCCATGTTGTTCAATATTTGTGTATTTGAAAGTAACTAAGTATATTTACTCAACTACTGTACTTATGTACAATTTTAAAGTACTTGTACCTTACCTGAGTAAAATCAGCTTCACCACGACCTGCATCTTATGGAATACTATAGCCTATAGGTGTGTGTATATAAATACATGTCATGTGAATCTACCTGTGCTACACATCTTTTCACGTCAGTATAAGTGATCCAATAATCCAATGTATAGTACTTTAAGTTTTTAAATCTACAAGTTGCCTACATTTGCATGCATACAGTTTTGCAGTACTTGATCTATTTCCATATTATTCTACATTTCAGAGGCACTACTTTTATTTGACAGCTATAGTTACGAGTTACTTTTAAGATTAAGTTTTTAAATATGATCATTATTATTGATTAAACTTCCCAGCAGAATATAAAGTCATTAAAATAAAAATATATAGATAATATATACAATGATTATATTCATACATCAAATGCAAATGACCCAATATTCTATTCATAGAAAAATGTCATGTTGATACTCAAATTGATGCCAAAACCTTCAATAACTTTTATTTCAGTAAAATTGTGAATGCAGTATTTTTTTTTTATTATTGTAGTAGTAAAAAGAAATGATATGAATACTTCTTCCGCTACTGGAAATCACAAATAAAACAAAAGCCTTACAGTCAATATCTTTTTGTATGTAACAGTAAAAACTCTGTTTCAATTGATTCAATGATAAGAAAAGTGGTTGTGGTGTTAAAGTCGCTCACAAATTAGTAAATTGAACGCACCTGCCATAATGGCGGAGTTCTGATTTGGCCTCGCGTGTGGCAGAACTGTAATCACCGGAAGTGCTGCTAACTGCTGCTAACTGCCGCTACGTTTCGTGTATTTTTCCGTGTAAAACTCAACCTAGCTGCCTCTGAAAGGAGGGTGTGAAGGGGAAGTAAACTTGTTTGTGTTTTCGGCGTTTTGTTTGTGACCCGAAAACAGGCACCTAAATGCGGATACCAGAGTTGATGTGGCTGAGATCGGAACCGCTCCTTCACTTCACGTCAAGCTAAGTAGCATATATGGTGTTTATGCTAATGTGGGTATCGTACCGTTGGTGTATTTACGGGCGGTTTCAGAACCGATACAGGCTGTGTTAGCTGGTAAGGGCTGTTTCAAGATAGTTTGCTGTAATTCCGAATTAATTTAGCTAGCTAATTTAATTTTGTTTCGGGTGTGTGTTGCTGCTGTGTGTGTGTTTTCATAGGTTGAACGTTAGCAACAACCAACGGCTAAAGGATAGCTAGCTAACTGCTAACAAGCTGGTGTAGCTAGTTCTTTTTATCAGCTGCAGTTTTATGTATGCGTTTTGGGCAACTTGTAATATTTTGTTAGTTTTTGTAGTAAAATGAAGTCATTTTTATTTCATGAACTTAAAAAAATTGATAGTAAATGTGGCATATGTGCTAATGTTTGGATGCCTTACTAAGTCAGTCCTTTGTAACCATCACCCTTTTGGGATTTACCTTAACCTGCAAATGTTTTTTTGGCAGTTTTCTTTGTTATTTACCATTGTGAATTGGGTTTAATAGTAGCCATAGTTAGCTGCAGCTATAACTAAAACAATTAATCAATTAAATTTTTTTTAAAATTTATATTGTTGTCATTATTATTGATGATTAATGTCTTCTAACTTTACTGAAATTATTTTAACCCATACCATGATCATGTAGTTTTTGTGTCTAAAACTCAACCATGTGTCCCATCAGAAACAAGTTATATTTTTTAAACATGGCGTCTGATAAGAAAACACTTACATGTGTGGTTCTGGAGGATGTGGACAAGTGATGTAGTGGAGCAGGCATGGGATAAACATTTGCGTTCACTTTCCCACACTGCTGAGTGGAATAGATGACACAATCCTGCACACGTCTTGTCTGTTTCAGCTCTTGCACTGAGATGCGGATGCTGTTGTCGTCCCTGTTGGAGGAGGTCGACTGGTTGTTTGGCTCAGTCAGTTCCTGTACTGCTCCTGTGAGGTATTTTCAGACAACTGCAGAGCTCGTTAAAGATAAATCACTCAGACTTACTGTACTTTTTGGAGCACCTGGACCATGAAGTATGCTTTTCTCTTATGTGTCTCAGTAGTACAACATAGCTGACAACTGGAGGGTGGGGTGGAGGGCGATGGAGTGTGACTGCTGACAGGAGAGCAGATGGAAAATTAATGAATTTTTGATACAAGCAGGGCTGATAATACCGTATGTCCTCCAGTAATACACGAGCAAAACTGACATTGACATCATAAAAACTAAAAAGTCATAATTTAAAAGCTTTCTTAAATAACTTATTACGTTCATTTAAAAAATAATTGTCTGATTTATTGTTAATGAATGATTAACTTTCCAGAGTCATCACACCATGCCACTAAATATAGTAATTAAATTAATAAATGAAACACAATCTTAGCAGTATGTTAATGTAGTCTTCATGTCATTCTGTTTGGTAGGGGAAAAAGTAAAAAATCAAAGCGCTGCATTTTTGTATCACTTCACACAATCGGTGTCTTCAATAATTAAAAGCACTACGGTCTTCAGCAGCTAAATGAACACAGTGTAAAAGGTTTGGGTTCACAGCCTGGCCACAGGTCACAGCGGTAGTTGTGCATCTGGATTTGTGTGGTGGTTTATGAGGGCAGTCAGTGAAAACTGCTTTAATAACAATACTCAGCTTGTAATTGGACTTGTGCAGCAGTGACCTGTCATTGGCAGGTAGAGAAAGCAGCTGTGTGATGTTCTTCTGACTCTCAGGTGGTTGCAGAAGGGAGGCCGTTTACATCTGACTGGATCATGGCTTCCTTCTCTCAAATGTGGACGTCAAGTTAAGAATGTGATTAATGGCCCTTTTCTAGGTTAGTAGACTACTGTTTTTTTTTTTTTTTTGTTTTTTTTTTGACAAGTTCTTCTGTTTGCTGGTCAAAAGGAAGTCCCGAGAGTCACCTCAGCATTTTAGCAAAGCATCTGCAATGCATTTGGTTGGTTATAATGTTTACCTTTTGGTAGAGATTAAAAGTGAAGACACCTAGGATATTTTTCAACAAGTGTGAGGGTTTAGGGTCCTGATGGTTAAAAATTTGGGGTTTTGAGTGGTTGAAAAAGTTACATTAGTTAACATAAAACTTTCGCTTGTTGTTATGTAACTTATAGATATTTTTTTAATAGTCCTAAAACCTGGGAATTAGTTAGCATTTTAGCACTTCCAGTTCCCTCGTCCCGAAGTCTGAGTTTTTTTTAACCGGTTTTTAGTCAGATGGCTGAAATAAGGTCTGTGGTTAACACAAGTTCAAGACGATTTCACGTTTTATTCTACGACATAATATGTCAGTATATACCCAAGTTGTGATTATTTAAAATTTTATGTGTCTTAAAGGAACGCCAGTGGCTAAATGAGACTACAGAGGTTGTCGGGGACATTAAAAGTCATCACGCTGAACACGAAAAACACAGCCTCGTTATGTTTATACTCGCGCTTTTGCAAACTGGTGTAATTTGTTTGTAGCCTAACATTAGCTTTTTACTTCTGGTTTCTGTGTTTTACCTTAAAACTAAAGCTTCTCACTAGATCTTCAATTACACAAATATAGGTCAAAGGTCACCATTTCCTTCTTCTGACCACAGAAAAAACTAAATTTGAATCCTTTTAGCTTGTGCCAGTTGCACGAGGAGCTACATCCCTTTATCATGTTTTATCATCTTTGCTTGAGAGGTGACCTGACACAGAACAGATGAGGTGGACGTCACCGCGAAGGAAACAAACGAGAACGCTGAGCTAGTAACTTGTACAAAAGCCAGACACTGAGTTGATGATGGCGTATTCAAAAGCCTGAACACCTCACCGCTTCTGGATCGCTCTCTTTAAGTCAGACATGACGCACTGATGCCAGCAGCATCCCTCAGACTAAACAACCAGAGTAATGAATGTGTTGTTTGGTTTTATGGAACATACTGCAGCTTTGACCCCATGTGGGGTAGCAGGAAGTTTGAGCATGATTCATGAGTCTGCACAGAGGTATTCAGTGAAATCTGTGTGTAAACAATTACTTGCATCTTTTATCTCTGTGGATGTCAAAGGTCATCCATTACACATGAGCAGGGTTTTTCCAGAGCAGTTGGTGAAAAGAACTGACTGAAAGTTTCTATTTGAGAAATGTTAATTGTTCTCTGTTTAATACTTTCTACAGCTTCTTTTTTTATTATCAATTACTTTCTGATTATATGATCTATCATTCAACAATTATTCAATCACAATTCCCTACAGCCCAAAAGTCAAAAGTTATAATCACTTAAGAAAAGCAAATCCAGTAAATCCTCACCATTGAGAAACTGGAACTATGTAATGTTTAGCATTTTTACCTGGAAAAATGACATTTTATTAATAATCAAAATAGATCGTGGTTAATAGTAGCTGATTAATTTTCTGTCAGCTGTGTTAACTAATTGGTAATTTGACTAATCGCTTCACATGTAATGGTTACTGATCTGAAATGAACTGATGATTTGGTTCATTCAGTGATTTAAAAACATATTATATTTTTCTGACAGTTTATAGCTGAATTAATCAATCCCACAGAAAATTATTATTATGGTTTCAGCTTGTCAAATGTGAAAAGTTGCTTATTTTTAAAGAATAATAACTGAATAATTATACTAATTAGTGGCCACAGGGTATTCAAATGAGCGATTAATGTAGTTTTGATTTCGGCAATGACTTTCTTTTTTTTTCCTGGCATTTTCTTTGATGATAAACGGTGAAGATTTGGGTCTCCAAGTCTTTTCCTGTGCTTCTTTTTCCCACTCTTTGTCCTCCCAGAGATCCAGGTCAGCCAGTATGTGAAGCAGGAGTTTCTCTGCTCACAGTCACATATACAGTAGCAACAGCTGATCTCTGATGACCTCACCGTTTTAAAGACTCTGCGTAATGCAGCTTTAACGAGAACTGAAGCTGGAGCCCTCAGCTCATTCCCCAGTTGTGTGACTGTTTAAAAGATCGTGGCTGGAGAGCGCTGTTACACTTAATGACTTTAAAACGAAGTGGTCTGCAGGAAGTTAACGGTGTCTGGAATGTGCGTGATGTGTTGGGTGTCAAAAGTGACTTACCAGAGATGGTCCTATAAGTTTTTTGCCATGCGAGTGATGCAGATCTGGGGATGGCGAAGTCGGGTAGTAGGTCATCCCACCACTTTAGTCCAGACTGAAATATATCACAAACTATTGGATGGATGGATGGACGGACATTAAAGCTTTGGTCCCCAGATGGTGAACTGTAATGAGACTTTTCCTCCTGTGAACAAAGTTTGATTAATTGATCATTTGACCAACAGAAAAAATAATCAGCAACTATTCTGATAATTGAATAATTATTTGTCAAGTAAAAATTCCAAACATTTGCTGGTTAAAGTTTCTGAAATGTGATGATTTGCTGCTTTTCTTTCTTACCATTCAAAATAATTAAGTCTCTTTTATCTAGGTAATTCAGATTAATTGTGCCACTCCTCAACTCCTGATGTGTGTTTTGACATCTGATTGTATATATAAACTGTATGCTACTCCGTTTTGCCACATACAGTATTTTTATTTACGTGAGTGATAGGATTCCTCTTCCACACTCTTTCAGTGGCATTCACCGGAAATGCTTCACACAAGTAGGTACAAGCATTTAATGCAGACATGGGTATTGCTGGGACGTTCCCTCACAGCCTCACAGAGCAGTGAATTACTGAAGACTCTGTCTTCTTTTCTCTACTCGAGACAAATATTAATGAACTTTTGAAATGGAGTCAGTTCCTGTCAACAGTATTATGTGTCCTTTGTAATCCAAACATTTACTTGTGCTGTCACGGGTGATGTATGCTGCCCTTGTCTCACTCAAATGAAGACATATTTTCATAACGGCGATCGTCATGGCACGCTTGGTCTCCAGTGTTTGTTGGCGTTGGGTCAAAGTGGATTAGAAAGAACACCTGCAGTTCCTCTGTTTATTTAATCGTCATACTTTTCAAAGTCGTCTTCCAAGACCTTGTCTTTTAAAGCACAGGACAGTTTGTAGTTGCCTGGAAGCGCCGCAGTCAACTGAAAACAGCCAACTGAAATTGGCACTCAGTTGGATTATTGTACAGCTCACTGGATATTAATGTGTCTGGAGGAATCCCTCAGCTGCAGAATAGTAAAAAATACATAATTTCACACAGGCACAAATAACAACCAAGTCGAATGGTGGTATGTTTGGAGCGCTGGCTGTAAACATCTCAACAAAAGTGAAGCAACGTGGTGATCCCGTGGTTTTTACAGGAGCCACAGTTTCCATTTGCGTGTCCCGGATGCTGTTTTACTGCCTGAGCTGCAGCCAAATGAGCTGTGGCTGGAGTTTAGTAGCATGATTAAGACCATGGAAATGCCTCTGCTGCTGTGCTGATTATGTCTGACTAAAACTCAAGAAATATTCACAATTTATTGATACGAATACTCGATCTTCTAACCACTATAAGTTATATTAACATATCCCAAAATCATAACCGTAGAAGTAGAGCAGATTAGATGATTAGATAACGGATTCAAAATCGTTTTCATTTTAAAAAAATCATCTCTTTTATTTAACCTATATTGTTTTTATTATGCACAATATTGATAATAATCTTTTATCATTCTTGATCAACTATAACGCACACTAAATCCTAAAAGTGGGATGTTACGAATATGTTTTAGTCTTTCAGGTCAAAGATTGACTCACGCTTTGACCCAATTGACCCACATTGACCCATGCTTTAAAAAGAAATGTGCATTTGTTTTTTTTTATTTGTTTTTATTTCATTACTTTTTATCATTCTACTTAATATTTCTGGTTTTGGTCAAAACAATCTGAAGACATCACCTCGGACTCTGGGAAGCTGTTGTGGACAATTTTTTAAAATAATTTTTAATTGGTTATAATTCAATGATAATTTCCCATATGCAAATTTAATATATTGAATTTCCATATATGCAATATATGTACATAGAAAATAAAAACATGTGAAAATTATTAATGAAACCTATTAAAAAATTGGACCAGTTTCATATATTAACGTATATGTCTAGCCCATACAAATGTATGTAGGTATCAAAGGTAGCGTTAGTGAACCTCCTCCGACCTTCCAGGACTCATCTGCTGTGCATCCTGTTTTTCCTCACCACTTAAGAACAGTTTGTAAACCTGCTAGTATTTATTGCCTCGCCAGTTATTTTACTCAAGAGGTACTTTCACGCTGCTGCACATGTCGGGATGCTTCTCACAAGCTGTTGCACATTAGGTCATTTTCATCCTGAGGCATGTTTACACTCTCTAATTCTCATTGTTTATAGTGAAGAGTTTAATGAATCAAACCTGCTACTGTCCATCATTGAGTGGCCTCTGAATAAGTCAGGCAGCTCGCCCTCGCTCTGAAGCTGAGACCTGCTGCTCTCTTTAATCCTATTGTGTTGTGTTGATAATAACACAAACACAGAACATCAAACACTCCACTATGTTTTATATATTCTTTATTGTGTTCTTGTCTGTGACCATGTCCCACTTTGACTAAATGACTGTCAGCAATGAAATTAGGTCACTCCCTTCGGTCTTGTCAATATATAATTTAAAAAGACAGGCTACTTGCACAGGATGAACCCTCAGTGGTGAATGCACCATGATATAGGGGTTAAACATTTAATTTGTATCAGAAGTTTAATGATGAGCCTCTATAAGATGTATAGCGACACCCATTTGTCTCCACAACATCAAAGTTGGTTAGTTAATCAAATAACTATTACTCATCAAATCTGGAGTAATGAGGGGCCTGCTGATGTCAGTGGCTCCGCTGTTGAGACTGTTTGTGTGACCAGTGGGTAACTCATCTGCAGCTAATTCATCCTCCACCTGGACAGCAGTGAGCTCATTCACTAAATCCTTCGTTTCTCTGCAGAATGTATCTCATAAAATGTATTTGGCCTCTTCGGTGAGGTTTTCTTAGGATATTTAATACAATATCAGTTTATCAAAGAACACGTAATGAAGTGTCTTCGTATCTTTTATAGAGCAGTCTCACTTTTTGGATTGGATCTTGCCAGTAATTGCCAACATACATTGGTCTAGCAGTTGTATTCACGTCAGCAGATTTCTAGTTTACACTTTTTATTTTTCATGGATGAAGCAAAGTAGCTAGCTAGCTAGCTAGCTAGCTAGCTACTTTGCTTCATAGCTAGCTACGTAGAAAGATGATATCCACATCCACACTTTTCTACTGTTGAACTGCATTTTAAAATGAAAAAAACAAGAAGTTGTTTTTAAAAATTAAGTTGTTATCCATGTTGCATTCAGCACTGGTAGTCGTGACTGAAAAAGTCCCAATCAAGGAGGAAACCCTGGAGTGTTCAAACTAAAATGATTTTAGAGGCTAAAAGAAAGAGTAGGAGTAAACGTAGCTAAATTGATAAGCTGTATAAGTGTGGATGTAGCCCTAATTAAAGGTGCCCTGTGGAAACAAAAGTTGTTTACGCAAGTATTCTGAGTTGTTTACATCCAGGTTTACTAGCTTGTAGTCTTCTTCACAATTTATTTATCAAAAGAAATAGAGCAAGTGTTGGAATAAAACAAATGAATAAAATCAAAATAAATACTTTCTACACAGATACAAAAACTCAGCAAACTGTACAACAAATTGAAATAAAATGCTTTATACAATATTATACATTAATGTGAGAAATTATATACTCAAAGTATAAAAATAATGTAATAGGATAGCATAACAATATTGGAATAGACTGATAAATGGTGAAGAATATATACAGTGACATATCACAGCAAGAATGTTATATTTTTAGCATTATATAATAATATTATAATAAGTAATAATTCACACACAGCAATAGCAATAATATTATGACACTTAGTATAATGATATCCAAAGAAATCTTTAACTGTACATCATCAGTAGTTGTGAAACTCACTGGTGCCCCCGGTGGAATTCACATATTCATTAATCACCAATATTGTTATTTCCAAAATAGCAGTCTTCCACTAAAATAAATAAAGGCTCAGGTTCCAGG
Organism: Seriola aureovittata; assembly: GCF_021018895.1. Classification (NCBI taxonomy): domain Eukaryota; kingdom Metazoa; phylum Chordata; class Actinopteri; order Carangiformes; family Carangidae; genus Seriola; species Seriola aureovittata. The sequence continues at coordinate 22,275,226 of NC_079381.1, read as the reverse complement.
AGTGGAGTGTGTTTTATTGGTGTTCTTGGATCGGGTAGCTTTGTTGAACCAACTTCCTGAGATCTTCCAGGGCCACTTGGGGCCTTGTTCTTTTTGGAAGGACTCCTGGAGAAAAGAGGAGAATGTTTATAGTTTGAGCTTTTATATCCATTACACAATTAATGGGATTGCCTGCAACAGGACATCTAGACATGGAGAGATGTTGGTAGCCTGATAAATTTCTGCAGGGAGCTAGAAATCCTTCTGTCCAGGTTACAATTGACAAACAGTACATATAGTTTTTTCTATATGATTTAATTTCTTCCGTTAAAAACATTTTTTGAAGATGAATTACAGGATTACTCTTGTATGTGTGAACTGCGTTGCATTGTGACCTCATCAATTGAGTTCTGCTGTTTTCATTACGTCAACTGGGGCTGAACAATATGCAAAAAAAAAATAATTTTTTGGCAGATATTTGAGATTGCGATATGAGTCATGATTTCAGTTGAAATCACAGAAAATTCTTAAAATTTCTTCTTGTACCAAAACCGCGGTATCTCTGTAGCTCCACAACGATTATGGTGCTAACAATGCACAACCATGTTGGGACACATTTGACCTTTTTATCAAAAAGATTGCACCTCCTGCAAACTGGATATTGCACTTAGCCATATTGTGATTTTGATTATATTTCTATTAATTGTGCAGCACTAATGTCAACTTTATGTTACTAACAAATGTTTTAAAACTTATGAATCGATTACAAATTTGGCCGATGAAGATGTCGCTTATAGTAGAAATTATATTTAACGTATTAACCTCCAACCCTGGTGTGGTTGGTTTGTACCACTTTCAAATATAGTACCTTTATACCAGGGTTTATAAGTTGTAATTAATGGTACTTTTAATGTTGAATAATTTATTAATGCTTCATAAATCAGTTACCAGCTGTTGGTGCTGCTGGCGTCCTATCCTTCTATTTGTTCTCCAATATGACACTTGAGTAAGAGCCCTGTTTGACCACTGTTTTTAATAAAGTGCGTCTTCAGTGATCCGATCACAGGTGGACAGCTCTAACGTCAGTTCACACCTGACTTTAAAATGCGTCTCCACATGCGCCTTGATTGACCACTTGTGATCGGATCACTTCCCTGCTTTTATATGCAAATAACCCCTCTGTGCCCCACACACACACAACAAAGATTGTAAATAAAGATGGACGTAGCCTCCATGATGTCAACCATAGGTGTCTGAAGACTGGTTTTGAAGCTCAGAATGAGCTGCTCCACCGTTGCCATCTTGGCAGTACCTGACTCTGCCGAACTTCCGGCTAATCCAAAAATGGGTAAAGAGGAGGGGCGTGCATGGAGGTAAGACTTCGGCGCATGTTGGCTTGTGGCAGGCATACGCTCACCCATCACCCACTTGAGACACACACACACACACACACACACACACACACACACACACACACACACACACACACACACACACAAGCTCATTAACAATGGACCCATCTGGCTAAAAACAATAAGACATACCTGTTTATTTGCATATAAGGCAGGGAAGTGAAATCCCATCACAAGTGGTCAATTGAGACGCATGTGGAGATGCAAGGCCAGGTGTGAACTGACGAACTTATAGCTGTCCACTTGTGATCGGATGACCCGAGACGAATGTTAATACCAGGTCTGAACAGGGCTCGTCAGACTGTGTCAGAGGACGTCAGTGGAGCAGGCGGTCCTTCAACGTGGCCCAGGACGCATTTGCGTTCACACGGCTAAAAGAATGTGGACACCTGTGGCCCAGACATCCTCCGAAAGTGGTCTGTGTGACCAGATCTCAAATGCGTCCTCAATGTGTCTTGTGTGCGTTCACAATGATTTATTTTCTAATTCATCGCGTTTCAGTTCGTCTCTGGCGATCTGTTTATTGCACATATTCAAATCGTGATGGCGATGAAAATAAGATTACTCTGTCAGCTCTAGTTTTTACCTTCTGGAAAAGTATTTTGAATTTGGTAACGATTATTTTTATTATCTTTTTTTTTTTTCCAATTAATCATTTAGTCTGTGGAACATCAAAAAATTTTCAAAAAATGCAAATTACAATTTCATGGAGTCCAAAACCTGAAAATATGTAGTTTACAATGTTAGTGTTGATTATTAAAATATTATTTTTTGGTCGATCGACTAATGGATTAATTGACAAATTGTTTCAGCTCTGTTGTAAATAAACTGTACCAAAATCCATTCATTAACTTTTTAACAGTCATAACTACAGAAATTATACTTTCACTAATGTTGCTTTAGTAGAAAGTATGTCTTCTTTATTTGTACGAAATCATAAAACAAAGAGAAACTATTTGAGAAGCGGGAACATGGCGTCCTGATGTATTAATCATTCATCCATAGCTTCCTTTTTTATAATGCTGCTTACCCTTTTGCTTTGTCTGACCCAGTTTATTGTCTTTAAAAGTCTGGTGTTGCATATAAGGTTATAAATTACAGTCGTCCATTCACTGCCAGAATACACATCTGCAGTGCAAGTCCAGTGACTCCTGCATGTTGGATGAGAAATCTTAAACTCTGCTACCGCTGGCTCCCGGCCACCGATGACTTATTCGAAAACAGTGCGGAGAGCTCGGCATCATCTGGCACAATGTAGTTAATCTCATCCAGAACAGGCAGCTCTGTTATTGTTTGACTGAAAGTTTACTGATCGGACAGAAATGCAGAGCAAGAGGACTGTTGTCAGCCAGTTTTAAAAATATTTGCACTGATGCTGGGTCAGAGCTTACCCTGGAAACCAAATATTTAAAGCAGCCCAGAAAATGAACACATCAGCCTGTGGGGATGTTTGATGAGTTAAGTCTACAAAGAAGAATTGACAAGAGATTACTGTCTGGATTAGTTCAAAACAAGTGACGACAAGCTTGAAATAGGTTTTGTCTGTGAAACTGAATTTAACAGCATAACGTTATATAAAAAAAAAAAAAAAAAAGAAGTGTTGTTGCAGGATCTGGGCTCAGCTCTGAGCTGATGACAAGACCACTCAATTAACAAAAGGCCCAACGCAACCTGCTCAGGCTTTTCCATGATTTTATTCTCAGAAGGAGAATCCTGCAGCACTTGGCAGCAGCGTTGTGTGCGAGCCTCTTTTCTACTGGAGCTACACAATGCTGATGGAAAAACATGGACTGTGCTTTCTCCAGTTGAAATGAGATTATATCAACTGTAGATTATTAATGTTAATAATTAATGAATCCAGTCAAACTTCAGTCTGTTGGTTGATGTGCTCTCTCCAAGTCGCTGACCGCACTCTGTCAAAGATTGTCAGAGTGTGAGTGAAAAGACGATCAACTCTGTTGCATCTCTCTACGACCGTCACTGAACTTGTAGTTCAACAGTGGAGACTCTTCTCTGGAGAGATGATCAGCTGATTGGATGTGGATTCATTTAGTAGCTGAATCTTTGATCTTGTAGTTATTGATCACTCTAATCACTTGCAAATGATGGAGCCTGTACTTAATGAGATTCGATTTAAGGGATTCAAAAGGATTTGGATTCAATAAAATCCTATGGAACCCAGACCCTCACGTTAACAAGGTTCTTAAGTGTGAATTTTAAGGTACATAAAATGATTTTACATCAAGTCAAAGTGTCTACTGAATATTTCCTTGTCCTAAAAGCAGCAAATTGTCACATTTGAAAAGCTGGAACCAACAAACTTGATGATAAAAAACATAGACGACTAATTTCTTGTGGATCGACTGATGCATGAATTGATTAGCATTAATATCCGTGATTTTAGAACATGACTAAACTCTGGTGGCTGACTGAGCTGTCTGGCCTTTTTTTGGCCTGTCCAGTATTTGCTGCAAGGATAGAGAGATCATTGTGAAGCGTGGTGGACGTCGTACTGTAACTCTCATGACTAATGCATGGAAATAAGTTCGAACATTGGCCAAGTGTTCCCTTTTTAGGAACATGAAGTCTGAGGTAACATTTAACATCCTCAGATTACATGAGAGAGGAAACTAGTTACTCATCACCTCCCCGTCTCCAGATAAGCCCTGAGGTGGAACAACATCCAACACTTACGGTACTTAGTGAAAGAGGGAAATTCTTATTTTTGGTCCTGGAAATTACATAAGTGTTTTTCGCACTGACAAACAAGCACAGAGGGTTTCCCAAAACTTCGTGTTCGTCACAACGTAAATCAACTGCCAAATGATTAGTTTCCTCCGGACAGCCTCAGGGCAGCCTCTTAAGGAGACAGATCAAAGACGGCAGTGAAGTTTCCATGTCAGCTTTACCTCTGACCTGTTAACTACTCCAACGCAAGATGTTTACGACATATTTAACACAGGACCTTCTACACATATATACTTCAATGCCTTCTCCTCTTGAACACGAGAGCTATGTACTTTAAATATAAAGCCGGTTGTAACTCCACTCTAAAGGTTGTCTGGTGTTGTAAAAACATTTTCCTTTTCCTTTCATATATAAATCTCCTAATGAAAGAGCCCTCAGTTTTTGAGGTTCAATCAGAATTGAAGCTACATTAGTTGTGTATAATGTAATGCAGTTTAAATTGCTAATAAATGTGAAAAATGTTCTTTTTTTTCCAGCATTATTCATGTGATGCAGTCAACATTGTGTGGCAGTTTCTTTTCACTTTATATTTAAACAGTTGTGACATTTTTCACATGACAAGTTATGTAGTTTTCTCATTATTACTCTGTTATCACTTTATCTTGTTATGTTTGTTCTGGCTGTGAGCTGCTTTCGTTTTGTTTTGTGCACCTATGTGTGATCGTTGTGTGTGTGTGTGTGTGTGTGTGTGGATCTGGTGTCAGGTTGGATTGTAAACGAATAACGAGAATAAACAGTTAAGTGGAATAATGGGGGGAAAATGTCATGATTTATAACTTAACTTTTAAAATTTTATAACGATATAAAGTGATGAAATATTTATTTTTAAACTGAATGATTTGGTAATGAGTAAGGACAAGAATAAGGCATCATTAGAGCAGAAAGAAATTAACACAAGAAAATTTACTCTTACACGCTTGTAAGATTTTGCAAATGGCTTTAAAAAAGAAGCATAACTGCCTCGTTTATCTGAAGCATACGCAGGTTATTTTATCTTGGCTACTGCAGTTCTACTAAAATCAATTTCACGTGCTCTTGTAAAAGCAATAAAATGTCCCACTGTGCAAAAAGAATGAAGGCTAGCTCTGAGGTAGGGTGGGACTTAATCTCTCGCGTGTGTTTTTAACAACGTGCAAAAGTCAATAAAAGAAATACCCATCTTTAAAAGTCTCTGACAGTATACGTGACATCCAATAAAAGAGGAAATGTTTGGTAGTAAAACTTCCATCCAAGTGTAGGACAGCGGTGTCGAGGAGTGATCAGGCCGTTGTACCCAGACGAGCGTGCCAGCTCTAATCTCTCTCTGTCTGGAAGCGCTGACCTCTTTTGTTCAGTTGATGGCTTATTACCAGTATTGATTTTGGCTCCTTTATTATACAGACTCCCTGCAGGGAGGCAGATGACCCATGCACATATCAGCTACTGTTGGCCGCCGAGAACACCAGCAAACATGACCAAGTTGCTCTAATCAAGATAAATTCATTGTTTTTTTTGTTTCTTTTGAAGACTTGAGACGACAGGATGAGTTCTCCACTGAGGGATAAACTGACTCCTGCTGTGGTACCCGATCACGTCTGAAGCCTCTTTGGTCCTGAATCTGTTTCGGGCTGTTTGTCGTCACCTCGTTGATGGAGGCTTCTGCTACAGGACTTCGTTCCATCTGCTTCACAGGAAAGTCTTATTCTGTAAGTACCAAGAGATGACTGACTCATTTGTTTTTGCTCCGATGTTTCAGGTAAATAGACAAAATTGTTATTATTCGACTTTATGTTTGGTCATACACAGTCCAGAAAAAATTGTCTGGGATAGAACTGGGAAAAAAGTGAACTTTGGGATTTGAATATACTTGTAAATATACTGTCTTTTTCACCTTTATACTGTATTTAGTGAAGTATTAATCGCACACCACAGTTGGCCTTGGGGAGGTCGGTCTTTTCCGGATACACTGTGATATTGATCGGGAGGACAACTGATATCCAGTGATGCTGAAAATCCACATCAATAGTATGTTAGGATGTTGCTTTTAAAGTGGTGTTTGAATATTTTGACTCTGTATGCAATATACAATTAATAAAACTATATTATGAGCAAAGACTCAAAAGAATGAAACAGTAGTTAAATCGCCAGTTTCCAATATCCAATCACCAATATGATGATTTCAAACCGTTCTTTGTGTAAAGCGAACAGGATTATGGGATGGGAAGGAAATATTTGTTGTCTTTATAATACTAATAACTAGAAAACAAAAGGGGGGGAAAGTGGCCCACAGCTGTAAAGTAACTTTGACTATTGTTTAGGAGTTCTTGAAAACAGCAGCTGGATGATTTGTCAGCACATCTGTTTCAGCCTAACGCAGTTCACCGTCCCCTGCTTCATTGAGCTTTTCCCAGATTACGCTCGCTGTTTGAGCTGTTTGTGTTTTCCTCACCATGGTTTTCAGAGGCAGGACTCACATTCTCCTGGAGATGGATGGCAGTTTGAGGCAAACAGAAACGGGAGCTAAATACAAGCCAGAGAGAGTGTCAGAGTGCAAACTGCAGGGGTCAAGTCTCAGTGTCCTCAGGGGACCGGCATCAAATATGTTTTGAAAGCAGGCGGCAGTTTGTCATTGTGACACTTCAGAGTGACACAGAATGATGATTTATAGAGCTGTAGATTTTCTTTTTTTCCGTTGCAGCTCTAATAACGATGAAAGAATTTTGTGCAATTAAGTTGATTTCAAGTCTCCAACTAAAGATCATTTTCTTTTTTTTTTTTTTTCTTGGGATGACTTTGGTCCAAACTGAAATATCTCAACAACTATAAGATGGATTCCCATTAAAATTTTGTACAGAAATTCATGTTCCCCAGAGGATGAATCCTAATGACTTTGGTGATCTCCTGATTTTTTTCTTTTTTCTCTTTAGCGTCACCATGAAGCTGACGCATGTGGTTCTGAGTGAAATATCAACAACTGTTTGCATAGTTTGCCATGAAATTAGTGCAGACGTTCATGTTCCCAACAGGATGAGTGGTGATCACTTTGTTGATCCTCTGGCTTTTCATCTGGCACCATCATTAATTTGTCTAATACTTTGGTTTGCGATGATCAAAACTAACGACATTCCCGTCAGCTTCACTTGTACTTTGTGTTTATGTTTGGTAGCAGACTGAACTCAGATGGTGACCGTGGTATAAACATGAGCATGTTAGCATTTTGGTGTTGGCATCTAGCTTTAAAGCACTGCTGTAGACTCGAGTCTCGTGCATTTATTGATAAATTATTTAATCAATAATGTATCAGGAAGTGGGGAAAATGCCCGGTTAAAAGAACACTGTACTTTTCATTTGAATATTTGATTTGTGAAGTAAAAGATAATTTGGAGGCCAAATGCCTAGCTTGTATTTAAAGGGTATTCAACTCCCGTAAAGCTCTTGGATCAGAATGAAGAAAAAGGCAAAGCTTTAAGAGGAGTTCTTGTTGTTGTGCACCCTTCGTTATAACAGGATATTAAATTAACATTGATGAGACTGAGCTTGAATAGTATTGTTGATAAATGACTATTAAAATGGTCGGGATTCATTTTCTGCCATTAACTAATTTATCAATCAACAAATCCTTGACGAGAGTTGATTTAAGAACATGGCATTGAAAACTGAGAAGCAAACCCTTTGAGTTCCCAAGATGAATCTCATGTGATTTAAATAGAAACCAGTTAAAATCAGTTTAATATTGTCCCAAAAAATACCAATAATCATTTCATCACCTCTTTGATCAGCTGATCCGTCCATGCAGCAGCTGCAGCTTGTTTCTGATTTTCTGTGAAATAGAAGATTAGATAAAAGAGAAAAAAGAAGTTCACCACAGTCTGAATCGACTGCAGGATGTGTGTATTAATGTGTGTGTGTGTGTGTGTGTGTATGTGTGTGTATGTGTGTCTGTGCGCGTGTGTGCATCACGTTAAGATCATTTATGAGTAACATCCACGGAAACGTTCCACCTCCCACAGTCACCCACATCTGACGCCAGTGTGGGCGTCATGGTAACGGCAGATTGTTTTGGTTGGTTTGGTTGGGGCTTTTAATGGGGGGGGGGCAGTTTCCCCATCAGACATGTCTCTTGTAGGAGATTTAGCTCGCCCCCACTGACCTGATGTACATGGAAATCTTTAATCATCTGCTGCACCATTTGTACCACCCTCCTCCACTAAAACTTTAGGAAATTATTTCAATATGGACAATATGCTAGTTGGATGAAGTAGGCTGCAACTAATGGTTATTTTCATTATCGATTAATCTACCTTTTTATAGTTTTTCTAACAATTTTTTAATGCTTTGAGCACCGTTAAAGAAATCCCATTCTCCTCCATTATACTGCAAATCTCAGACTCATTTGCACAGCGTGGTACCACTCAAATACACTATTACTAAAACCTGAAATTAAATCGGCATCGGTACAATTGTCTGGCATTTTTCCGGTGAGACTCGGCAAGTGAAACGGTGGAACAAAGAAAACATTAAATGGACGTTGCTGAATATTGGTTTCAGTGTGTTTTGGTTGAAAGGGGTAAAACATGAGTGAAGCAGACCAGAGAGGAGTATCACAACAGATTTATCAAACAGAAAACTACACATGTTGGGGGTCTGGGTTCTGGTAAGCGCGCTCAGTAAGAGGGTTAAGATTTCATGCATCTCCTGCAGAAAGTTAAGTTTCAGTGCAGTTCATCTGAAGCTGGTCCTTGGCTCCTTTTGATTTTCTCTGCACAGACTTCTGAGCAGCGTTCACGGGACTTCGCAGCACCAAATATCTGACTTCATATTTGGAAGAACATCACTCGAGTGCTGCAAGAAAACTGGGTGGTTTGGTGCTAACCACAGTCTATGGCATGTTCACGGTGCATGGTTGACCGTCCTTGCAACGAGCCTTGATTTTTGGCCCTGAGAAATGTATGAATTGGAACATCAAAAGTTTTTGATAGTTTCAAAGGATGTTCACATTTCTTCAAGTAATTCAACATTCAGCTGTTTAAAAGGGCATTTAAAGAATAATGGCTGCCAGCCTTCATTCCCCTCTGTCAGTACCGAAGACATCCCTCCCTAAAAACATGAGTGGAAAACAAAACAAAAACCACATTTTGATTGTTAGCAGGCATAATGTTTATCTTGTCTATTTTAGTTTAATGAGTCGGCATGCTAACCTTTGCTAATTAGCACTAAGTACAGCTCCACAGGTCTGATGAGAATGTCAGTAGTTTTTCAGTATTGGACAGTTAGAAAGTAAAAATATGATGATGAATAAGATTTAGAATAAAATTCATTGAAAATTCATCCAATAGTTGTCGAGTCATTTCACTAAAAAACAAAAAAGTCACCAGTTATTCAGACTCATTTCTCTGTGAACATGATATTTGCACAAAACGTTTGTGCCAGTCCGTCCAGAAGACGTTGAGGTATTTCACTGAACACATGAAAACGTTGACCTGCTGGTGGCGCTAAGTGAAAAGTCAGGAGAGACAGAATGATTCATCCTCTGGGCACAATTTAACCTGCTTTTTACATAATTTCACCAAAATCCATCCAATAGTTGTTGAGATATTTCAGTCTGGACCAAACTGACCAAAATATCCACACAGCTAACATGGCTGAAAACTAGAATGACCACCTCGAGGTTGTCTCCACCACTCAGACTAGTTTCAGATTACATCCCTGTTTATCCAGAATCGTGTAAAATATCAGCCATTTGTGTGACACTGACCGTGACCTTTGACCATCACAGTCTAATCAGTTTGTCTTTGACTCCAAGAATGTTTGTGCCGGTCTTAAAGAAATTCCCCTCAAGGCGTTACTGCGTTCACAAGACCAAAACCATGTTTTGTGAGGCCACTGTGACCTTGACCTTTGACCTTTGGCTGCCAAAATTGAACTATTTTGCCCTTGAGTCGAGGTGAATGTTTGTGCCAAATCTGAAGAAACTCCCTCGGGGGGGGGGGGGGGGGGGGGGGGTGTTACTGTGATATTGCGTTGACGAGAACAGGACGGAGGGACAACCTGAAAACATAATGCCTCCGGCGCAGAGCCATAAAAAGAATTGCACATGATATTGATTAACTGCGGCTGCTGAAGCTTCAAATTTGCTCTGGATAAACTCTGAAGTACATTTTTACACAGAAACAGGATTCTGGACTCTGTCCACTGTGTCTAAAATTGGAATAACAAGAGGAAAGGATCTCCTCACTGTCGGTATGAAGACGAGGAGTGATTATAAATGAACGTGTTCTTTAAGCTCCTCTTGTCTTTCTGAATGACAGCGGAGTGATATTAGCTGTTTTTAAGTTTTTGGTTACTCCATAGTAATTAATCCTATTAATGGACACATGCCAAAGTGATGTTTAACTTACCATAGATGTGTTTATCTGGTAGTTTGACTGAACTAACTTTTCCAGGAGTCTGACAGGCATGACATCACCTCTAGTCTTCCCGGCCATGTGCAGTATTTGTTGTGTTTATAGCACAAAGCAGCTGCTCCTTTTTAAAGCCTTAAGAGTTCACTGGTTGATCTGACCCGGCGTTATTCCAACGAAACTAGAGCCATCTTCATCTTAACTCATATTCATCACTAATGGTGATGATGGTCTGCTGGAAACAATAAGAAGTGCATCAGTTTGGTATTTGGTATAAAGTACATAAAACGATCCTTCCAGTGCGAGATCCCCCCCTGCAAACAGAAACACATCAACAACCTGACATTTTAAAGCTGTTTGAAACGATAACATTGAATTTTCTTTTTTTTTTTGTCTAGTGTCTTGATTTAGAATTACTCAGATGTTTTTGGGTGATGTTTTTTAAAGCTTTGTGCAGCTGGTGTACATCTTCCTGGACAGCTGTATGAGGTTTTCAGGCTGATTGGCACCTAGTTTTCTTTTTCTCCCTTTTCTAAATTTGTCTGCAACACTCTTGTAAATTACATGACCTCATGTGGTAAATATTTGGTTGCACCTACCCTGCCCTTGTGTGTGTGTGTTAATGTTTCCTTACCACATTTTATACAAATAGAATCATGAGCAAAAAATGTTCTTAGCTTTTCACGCAACGACCACCGCGGTCGATGCGTGAACTGCTGTGGCTTTCGCTGGTTCAGACTGCAGCTTCTTTCCTCGCTGCTGCAGCAGATATAGGTGCTGAGGTGACACCTGTACGAGAATGGAAATTAAGGTAAAATGTCACTTATGATGCGTCCAATGGGATTTCTCGCAGTAAAGATGTTCCTGATCAGGAAAACAGTCGATGGGTTTGTTGTTCTTCTTAATGGATGTTGCAGGGTGTTTTTTGGATCGCTTACCTTGCAGTGTCTGTTTCCTCAAAAGCTGGACAGCAGATGTTGCTCAGTCTTCTTGAGCTTCGTACTTGAATGAGACGCAGCTTTGAACATTTTGACTTCCTTCCTTGAAGTGGCCCACGAACAGAAAGGTGTAAATTAAAGTAATGGATGTTCAAAACCCATTTGCATTCATTTTCCAAGTTTTTGTTTCATATAAACAGCAACAGTATTTGAAGATTTATAGGTTTTACTGGACCCCATTATGTGGGAGAAGAGCTTAGGGACAGGGCAGTGGAGGTGCCAACACAGAGGGCTCCATCAAAACAACACATGGTTATCTGGCAAAGAAAGTTCAACCAGGCTCAGCTTTTGCTGCAGCGCAGCGTCGTCCAGCAAGGTGCTAAACTGGCCTGTCAAATGCAAGGAAATGCTCATTCCCTGTAGATTATTTTGTAATGTTTATGGAGTATTTCGACTGTTTAGTTGTAAAAATCCTGTTGCTGAATATTACAAACCCATTAAGTTGTTACTCAAACTTGGCTCCCTGGATTGGATTAAATTGTCTCACCAGTTAGTCTTCATCTTTCAGATCTTTTCTCTTATAAAACCCAGAAATACTGTTTGAGAAGACGTCTGATGAAGCATAAATCTCAGCTTTGTGACGCTAGTTTTCCAGTGTGATGTCCCCTTACTGTTATTGTTTGCAAATTGCAAACCTAAGCTTGGGCGTCCACCTTGAAACTCTGCAGCGGCATCCATATCTGAAGAGTCTGGACAGACGACCGTGAGGCAGTAATTCAAACATAAAAGGATCTTGAAAAGATAATGATCAGCTGCAGACATCTCCGTCAGTCTTGTCAACTGCAGAGAAACACTGTGAGCTGTGCTGGCTCGATGTGGCCTGACAGCTAGTCTGAAATATACCGTCTCTGCATGATGCATTTATTTTTAGGCTGTATATGCATGTGTATACCCTCCATGTAGCAGAGCCGGTGTTGAAAGTTATTGATGACTGGCTGGCTCATCTGCACATCAGTCAGCTACAGACGCTATGGAGAGAATAATAAGTTTTGGTGTTATAGTAACATTGATCTTTATTATTCCAATAGTATTTAAATGAAAAGAAACTGGCCTCAGATAAGGAAAGTGATCTCACCAGCTATGTGTTATCATTTAACATTTCTTTATAGATTTCCCCACATAGAATTTATGTGACTATTTCTTATATGTATGAAAACCGAAGGACCTCACAATGAAAGACGTCACAGGAGTGAGAACGATCGTTTCGTGCTCCCACACATTTTCCATGTGTCACTGTCCAAGTGCAGGCCGCAGAGTTCCCGCATCTGTGAGAATAAAAGCGCTGAGTAGCTGCTAACTAAGGCCAGACTGAGTAGCCTCTGTGAAGACCAGCCATCTCCCACAACGGGTAAATGTCAGCTGGATGGAATGAGGCAGGGCTGGAAACGGGGGAGGCCCTGCAGCAAGCGCGGCTCAGCAGAGAGAACCAGAGTTATAACTTATCCGAGAATGCTTTCAGCTGTGCGCCGTGACTTTTGAAGGATAGCTTGTGCACAAAATAACATGTTTTAAACCACAATGTCAAGCTGCCAACATATTAGAATAAGTGGCCCATGAATAAAATAAAGTAGACCACCAAGAAGAAGTCCTCAAAAAGTGATCAGGGTCTTTATTTACATCAACTGCAGAAGGTAACAGCTCTTTATTAGAGGCAGGTCTTTTTTTTAATTCCCTCTGTTTGATATGTATAATCACGGAAAATTAGTAATTTAAGAAAATCTATCTGCTTTTTAATCTGTTTTTTTAGAAATAAGTGACAGTGTGAAGAGAGGTCACACAACTTTGGTGATTTGGAAGTGGTTTGGATTTCCTGTCATGAGCAGACATCGCTTTGCTTTAAAGGGTCTCATGTCAAAAAGGTCAAGAGAAAGAGGAAGACATTTAAATGACTCTCCAGCAGTTCATCGCTCCATTGTCTGTAGAAATATATTCCAAACAGAACAGAGACTTGGTAGGATTGCAGTTGACAGGAATGTCATCAACACCCGAGAGAGGATTACAGTCGAAGGCAGTGATACAGTTAATTGAGGCCTCGGCATAATTGTCGAACATGACATCCGAGTTGACCCATTCGTTCTGGGAGATTTTTGTCTTTTGAGACTTTGCTGATGTATTTTGGGACAATGTGTTTTGCTTGTTCTGAATGCCTAAGAAGATTTGTTGAAGGGAAAATGTATTTTCCACTGCGTGCTTGAGTTGGCAAGCCTCAGTGATTTTGTGACAATAGCATTGTTCAAGTATTTGGAACAAGCTGGAGCTGTGTCAGCAAAATACATCAAAGACAAGCTATGAAGATTTTGTACTTTGTCATCATTTGTGGTAAAAAAAAAAAATATATATGGTTATTCATAATTAGGCAATTATAGCAAATGCAGCCAAAGGTAATGGGTTTATTATAAGATTCTGACCAAGGCAGATGATGTCTACAGCTGAACTTTCTCTTGCTTTCAGGAAACTCTGTGGTTAACAACCTCTTAACATCTTGACTTTACAAGACTGAGTTCAGTGGCGCATGCAGCACTGACAAAAGACCCTCATAATGTAGCCACTTCCTGCTTTATATTTCTTTGTCTGTTATAATTGACAATGATAATTTCTCTCATAGCTTCGCTCAAGACCATTAACTCTGCAAATGAGCTGATCCAAAGGGGGGAATGAAGTACTGAGATTATTTTGGAGAAGTGTGGGCTGAACATGTGGCTGTGGTTTTTTTTACAGCGGGGCAGCGTTTTCAAATAATGTTCAAATGATTATTAGTCGGTTATCTGAATAATGGCAAGTGGCATACCTTTTCTAGTATGAGTTGAGATATTATTTGGTTGGTTGGTCCACCCCTTTGGTCCAGGCTGAAATATCTCAGCAATTATTGGATTACAAGGACATTTTCTACAGGCATTCGTAGTCTCCAGAGGATGAGGCGTGCTGACTTTAGTGCTTCTCTGACCTTTTTTATCTAATATTACCACATCTGTGAAATGGATTGGCACAAACTTTGGTAGAGACAATCGTGGTTCCCAGAGGATATATCTTAATGACTTTTCCACTAGCACCATCATCAGGAAAAAGATTTTAATTTGTCTAATACTTTGCTTTATGACTAGATACTTGCAAAACTCATGAGACTTCTTTCAGACGCCCAAGTTTAAATAGCAATAAAGTAATCTAACAATATCAACTACAGCGCTGACTGAATGATCACTGATCTTATTAAAGATATCGGACCCTGTGGTTGATTAAGCTCCAACTCGACACAGCCAAACACAGCTGTTAACAACAAAGGGTCACATTCAGTGCAGATCATTCACCAGTGTCTCTCTAATCCTTAAACCAATGCCTTGACGTGCAGATCCTCTAATCTGCAAAGAGCACAAGCTCATTAGAGCTACCGCACTGAGACAACAAAGGGAAGGGAAGGGATCTCCATGCAGAGTTTGCAGTTTGTGGTTGTGGTTGAAGCCGCTCTGTTAGTTACTGCAATCAGAAGCTCTCAGCAGATGTGCTGGCACGCCTCGGGAGCGACCTGAGAGGGATTTGTAGTGTCTTCAGAGCCATATTAGTTCATGTTTGTGTGAGCGGCGACATCTCTGGTCTGCTCAGTGTCTGCACACGGCCTGTAGCTGACTCAGAGTTACACTGACGAGGATGTATCGCCACATATGAGGATGTCTTTGTCTCCTTCTTTCTTTCTTTTTTTCAGTCTCTGCCACAGATGTCTGACTGTCACTCAGCTCAGCACTGTTGATATTTTCAACACGGTCGGGTGTTAAACAATATTTTGAAGTTTCTTGAAACGTAGCTCTACCACTGCCAGTATTTATTCATTTGATAGTATTTAATTTATTGTGCAGTTAAATCATGTCATTATTGCCTTGCATAACCCTCCAACTATGTAGTTATTTCAGATATTTTCCAGCATAAACAGACGATATAGTTTGTCATGTTTTTGCAAGAGTTGCTCTGGGTCATTAAAACTAATGAGGTAGCTTCTCTGTGTTGGTGTGTTTATGTGTTACTGACGGTTTGTTGATCATAAATCTGATGACCCCGCTGGAAAAATCTCACAATCTAAAAGTCTAGAGAATCTTGGACCATGACCTTATTGTTGTGATATTTTTGGTTCCTGCAGGGTTTAGTCATGTCTTAAAATTAGCTACTACCTGAAAGACAGCGGCTACAAAACATTGTGGGTATATTTTGATGTTTTGTCCATCTCAGCTTCTTAGTGTTGCAGCGCTGCTCTCTCTACAGTGGCAGCATGTGAATGTGAATATATCTGTGTGCAGCTGTTGTACTCAACCAAAGATGGTTTGTGAGGGAGGGAGCACCACTCTGTAACACCAATGTACAGTCTTTCTGTTGTTGTTTAGTGGTTCTCATCATGTTGCACTCTTTCATTCATATCATATTAATGATTTAAGCTTATAAACTTTACATTTTAAAGTAGTATTTGGCTCAAATATCTTGTGAAAAAATAAGGCTACTGCATATTTAAAGGGGCTAGCGGTGATTGTTGCTTGACAAGAACTTCGACCATCGCTGCATTTATATTTAAGACAAGGTTATAATACGTCCTCTGAGAAGCATCTTCAGGGCAGATTGGAGGCTACAGCGAGTCGCTACCGTAAAGTGACAAGACGGGCCAGGGCTTAGCTGGTTAGCATGCTAACTTCAGTAGCAGAAAAGACGTGATGGACAAGAGTTAACGTTGGTGAGTAAAGGAATGAAGTTTGATGCTGAACTCGCAACATTTCTTCTAGACTGTTACATAAACAGCTGTTAATGCTAACGTTAGCTATGTAGCAATAGCAAAACTTACATATAGCTCCTTTAATCATAATATAAATATTAAGCACCAAACTGGACTCTGTTATTACCCAGTATTAAATGACTCTCAATGGTATTAAGGACAGAAATACTTGATCAGGACATTCCTAATAAATACACCTGAACTTAAAAGGTGCAACTTTGGTGGCAAAACCTTGAAGACCATGAAGACAAAGGAACAAACCAAGTAACTCCAACAAAAGGTGATTGAAAAGCACAAGTCAGGTGATGTTGACGAGAAAATTGCAGTTAAATTATTATTATCATTAATGAAAAAGAAGAATATGACGCAGCTGTAAATCTAAACTGTGCATGGAGACTAGTGAGGGAGACCACCAAGATACATGTGACTCTGTACAGTAAAGACTAAACAAAACGAATGTAATACACAATTTTAGTCGTGAATATTTTCAGCTACTTTTACACAAATACTTTATTTTAAGTCAGACTGCTCCCTGTTGTTTTTTCCCCTCAGGTTTGTAGTCTTTAACTAGAGAAGATCAAGCAGTACATACAGTGTACCTCCTACTTTAAAGCCATTTACAGTAATTGTATATACAAAATGTACCACCTTTATAATTAAACACTATGTAATATATTTCAACATAGTCAGTGCCTGGATGGAAAAACTAAGCAAGTGAAGTCTTCTTGGGCAGCGTGGTGAGTGTTTAAAGATGCAGCATTTTGTAGCTGTAAAGTGCTAAATTTGTGCATGTACGTAAAGGAAAGTGAAATATCTTTCGTAACACATGCAGCTCATGTTTGACAAAAATAAAAGTGCTAGAATTACTGATGTGATAGTTGATTTTAGGTGGGATGAACGGCCGAGCCTAAACTAACCATGACCCATAAAGCTCTATGATTACAACCCTGCCCAAAGGTCAGATGGGAGACAGGAGACGCTTCTCCCCGTTTCAGTCTCAGTCTGTTGAGATTACAGAGAACTGGACCCAGCATCACGTCAGCACCACTGTATGGATTGGTTGAATTGGCTATAATTTCTAGGGAAGAATGCCGCTGTGTAAACTACCAATACATGTTTAAACTCAGGCAAGTTCTCAAAGCAAAACGTTACGTGCACAAGACATAGAAATTTATTCCAGTGCCTTTGTTTTAATGCATTAAAGAGAAGAGACTCTTTCAAATGTAATGTCTTAAAAACAGTTAATTGAAGTTTTTAATGAGCTTTATTTCTCAGTTGGAGCCCAGATACCAGATTATTCTCATTATACATCAACTGATCTTATTATTATTATTCTCTCGATCAATCAAATTATTGGTCAATAAAAACATTAGAAAACAATGAAAATAGACATCATCATTCGTCAGAGTCCTAGACAACGTCTTCAGTAGCTTGTCTTGTCCAAAACCCAAAGATGATCAACATATTATTCTCCCCCAGTTGAGAACTTTGGGGGGTTAAGAATTATTTGACACACAGTATTATATTATATTTATGACATATTGTGTTATTATATGACAAATGATTCATTTGATGATCAAAATATATCACACACTGTTCAAACCCAGTCCCATACTGAATGATATTCTACTGACACAGCTAATAGTCACATCTGAGAAGTTTAAACTAGTGAATTTTTAACAACTTGTCTCGGATTACTTTCTGTGTATTTAACCTCCCGAAGACCCGAACTCTTGCATGGCGTGCATTTTTAATTTCTCTTTGCTATTTAGGCTGATTGGGACCTGAGAAAAATTATGTCCACATATGAGGACATTAGTTTTAAATTTCAATTACTGAGTGGCAGTATAATATCCTCATATGTGGTCACCAGGCCCTTGTTGAGAAAAAGTTAGTATTGTGGTCTAGAGAACCCAAAATGTGAGGTCCACATATGTGGACGTCAGGTCCTAGGAGGTTAAAGAGTTTTTAATGTATACCATGTTGAAGCTACAGCTGTAAACGCTAAAACATTTTCTCCACATTGTATAATCAAACTCATATTTGTTTTTTGTTTTTTATTCTGGCCACATGTTGAGTCAAAACTCAGAATAATGAATCGGATGCTTTTAAGTTGAGGAGCATCAATATCTGTAACGGCCACTTTAATCTCCAACACAAGAACACCTGTGTTGTTTTAACAGTCGATGGTTTTGGTCAGGTCCGAGTCTCCTCACTGAACCATCTGCTTGGCAGATTTACTCATGAAGGTGTTTGACTATTAAAGTCGCTGCACTTTTTCTTGAGCCTCTGTTTATTGTCACTTTTCAGTTTCATTCTTGGTGCCAAGAGTCCTTGGTAGATGTCAGCTTTAAACGCCTTGAGTCACGCTAGCAGCAGGGTGTTAGAGATTTCCGTTGTTGGGTTTTGTCGGTCCACCACTTCGGTCCAGACAGAACCCAGACGGTAACCCAGCAGGGATGCTGTGGGCTGAAGAGAGTCGCTCACACCAGACATCCAAGAATCATCCAAGAGCTGAAGCAGCTCTGTAGGAAGAATGGTCCAAACCTCTGAACATGGTGCAGCTCTGATCAGCAGCTACTGAAGAGCTGGCTTCAACCAGTTCCTAAATCCAAGGGTTCACATACTTTTTCCACCAGCACTGTGGACGTTTAATGGCTGTGTTCAATAAAGACACAAAAGATTATTATTGTTGGTGTGATATTAGCTTAGGGACACTGTTTGTCTACATCTGTGATCACATTTCAATTGAATGCAAGAAACTTTATTTGTCTCCAGGGAGCAATAGAGTAGACCTCAAAAACACAGCCAGTGTAAGACAAACTGTACACATTAAAACAGCATGAAAATCAACATCAGTGCAAACTCTGATTAAAAAAATTAGCGTTATGAGAAGATAATCTTATATGTATAACATATGTAGGCTGCAGTATAAGTACGTGAAGCTGAACAGCCGTGGGGTCAAAGGTCGCCCTTCTCCTCTGTGTCCTACAGCCCGGGCAGCGAAGCCGGCGTCCCGAGGGGAGTCGCTCAAATGCAGGGAACAGAGCGTGTGAGGCGTCCTGTAGGATCCTGCTCACTTAGGGTGGAGGGGGGTCTCTGACGGGGAGTCCAATAACTCTGGAGCTGACTGCTCTGCAGGAGGAGGCTGATGGAGTGGAAGCAGCAGGTTATGGAGGACGTCATGACGCTCTCGATGAAAGAGTAATAAAGGTTGTGAGGATCCTTGCTGACACCCCAAAGGAGCTGGAGTTGGTCATTTTATGAGCCGTTAATGTAGAAAAATCAGCTCATTCCAAAGGCTTCACTGTGGCAGCAGTTTGTGCCTGAACCACATGTGCCGTATCGCAGACAGCGTGAAACACCCGTGGAGCCTTAAATTAAAAGGGGCCACGGTGTGACCCGTTTACTCCGCTCCACACACGTTTCCTCGCTCTCTGAGCGAGGGGAGTCCCTCACGCCGGATCCCTGGGGGCTTCTGAGAAGATTTGATTTGATGAATGGTGGCAGATTTTATGATTTTGAGTCTGTGAGTGGACCCGCTTCTTCAACACGTACCTGACCTCCATTTCACACATGCACATGTTTCCTATTTATCATTACAAGACCTTAAAGGAAAGACGCTTGTTGTCTTTGTATTTTTGTGGCTTTGTTTACCAGCCTGCAATGAAAAGTGGCAAATCTTCTTAGCGCTGTTGTGAAATTAGATTAGTCAGGATTTATTGTTTCAGTCCATTATTTTGACTCTTGGATGCTACTCTTTCTTTTCCTCCGTGTTTATAAAAACAAAACCAGGACTAACGGTTTTAAATGGAATTTCTTGTTTGTTTGTTTGTTTTTCTTGAAAAATGCATTTTTTATTATGACTATGTATTATTATGATTATGTATTATTATTATTATTATTATTATTATTATGTATTAACAAAACAACAATTTGAAAAGTTGCTGTTTTTCTTTGTCTTCTCCAGAAGTAATCTGAATATCTTTGGGTTTAATGAAAGTGTAATGCTCATAGTTTTCTGATATTTTAAAGACCAAATGATTAATTGATTAATCAAAGAGATAATCGTTGGTAAGATAATCCATCGATTGTGGCAACAAATTTCAATATAGTGACAGTTGAGATGATGACTGCTGACAACTTGACCAAGAAACTCTCTCTCGTTCACTGTCCCTTCTTCAGCCGCTTCTTCCTGTATTTATTAAACGTTTTTGTCTGAGTGCAGGCCTTTATCAGTCACATTAGGAGCATGGCTCTGGAGATGGCAATGTTGCAACAGACAGAAAAACTGAAGAAGGTTTCTTTTGTTTCTGTTCGCTGCTGATTTAAGCCCCTTTTCCACTGGTCAAAAAAACCTGCCAAGACCCGTTAACATTGAGCCTTTGTCTGCAATGGAAAGGGTGCAGTCGGCATTTACACCCAAATGACGTCGCATATTTATCGGCATTGATGTAGATACAACACCCCCCCCCTTCTCTGTCTTTCAGAGCACGCACAGTATAAACACACCTGTCACCTGCCCAGCATGGTGCTGTTACACCAGGAACACCGCAGCTACATTGTGCTCGGGGATGAAAGAGTGAGCTGCAACCCTATATAATAAATAATATATATATGTTTTACAACACACAATCACTGATCAAAGCGTCTCAAACGGAGGCTCAGACACTGACAGGAGCTCCAACGGGTCTGTTTTACCAGTTTGCGCAGCAGCTAGCAGCTCACTCTCGCTCTGTAACTGCATGTGATGACTCTGTGTGTCCTCTCAGCTGCAGACTCATACCTGCTAATTTAAGTGTAAAAAAACGTATTACACTTATTTGTTTGTGAGCGCCACTTCTTCTATCACAGAGGTGTGTCTGTTGATCAGTCGGTCCAGACTGAAATATCTCAACTTCTTATCTCAACTATTTAATGGATTATCATTAAACTTCTGTGTAGACCTTAATGTTGCCCAGAGGATGAATCCTAATGACGCTGCTGAAGGAGAAGGAGCTTTCTCCTCACTCCAGCAGCAGGTTGGCATGTGTGGGTTAAACTGTAATGTCTCTACTATTGGAAGGATTGTAAAGACATTTAACATTCATGTCCCCATCGGAAGAACTAATGAGATTCCCATCAGCCTCCTTGGTTTCTATAATGATGGGACTTGTCCATTCATTAGTCTTTCTGTAAACAGTGTCGAGGGAAAACCTCAAACAGTCCTGTGGTCGCTCGATGACATTGCCAAGAGTAAATGTGAAGTACTGTTACCAGGCAGCGGTCGCTTGAATTAGCTCGATCAATTTAACTTGTCTTTACACAATCAAACAAAACAACATGTTCTTACTCTTCTTCTTCTTCTTAACCAGTCCTGAAGACACTCACTTTAAAGATTTAAGCCGATGCTTATCCTCATCTAATCATATTAAGGTTAAACTGTGTGGAGACTGTCCGTATGGTGGCATGTTGCCCGGCGGAGCCTCAAGTAGTCTTGCAGTTTTACATTCAGGTTCAACTAATATCACACATTCCCTCACAGCAGCGTGGTTTTATTTTAATCAAAGATGGCCGAATGCCAAAGTTAAATATGTGTCAGTTTCCTGCTTGTCCCATCTGGTAAATGTATGAAAATGTAACTGTGTCTGCACAAGAAATAACTGTGTCTGAGCAAGGAAACATTTCCTCTAGGAAATAAGCTTGGCCACTCTGCTCTATATCCACTTTACACTTTGACGAGTCAATCAGAGAATGTGCCGCAGATTTAAAGTATATGATCCATCACGGTGACAAAGCTGGAGAAAGATTCACACTGTGAAATAAGGAGTATGGAAATGAAGAAACTGAGGGAGGATTCCCTGAAATTTGAAATATAATTTGATCAAAGCTTCAGATTTATTTTTTCAGCCTTAATCGTGCAGCAGAAAATCACAAATCATTATTGCAAAGTTAATACGGTTGAAAGGAAACGTCTGTCTGCTGTCTACGGTCTGACTTCACTTTCCCGTCTTTCCCCTCTCTCTAATTTTCCTGCACAACCACAAGAGCTGCTCGCTCTGTCATGACTCCCAGTCACATTGGCATCTCATTTAAAGGCAGCAGCCCAGGCTCTGCATCCATTAGTTACAGTAGAGGGAGGGAGGGAAGGGCTGTGAAGGGAGGGAGAGAGAGAGAGGGAGGGAGAGTGACGGCTATTTAAGGGTTGGAGTTTTAAAGCGAAAGCAATGGGGGTCAGATCTAAACACTCCTCACACTTTAAAAGACATTTACTCCCACTCTCTTGCTCTCTCTCTTTCTGTCTCTCTCTCTGTCGGTAGAGGAGCTGAACCCCAGCCTGAGCTGTGAGCGCTGAGGGGAGATAAGGAGCTGGCTGAGGGGAGGACTGACAGAGCTGCCACCTTGCTGGAGAGGCTGCAAGACGGAGCAGTGACAACAACGGAGCGTAGCATCATTTTCTCAAGAGGAACATCTCATCTTACCTGCAGGGGCTCTTGGGGGAAAAAAAAAAAAGTAAATTGCACTAATACCGGTAAGAAGATATATTTATATATTTCTCTGATTGGATTTCATGGGACAAAAATCAATTTTGGCGACTTTCTTATTTGTTTGAGTTGAATTCAATTGAATTCATTGCATGGAATTGCAAATTGCATCGCAGGTTACCAGAGCAGCAGAAGGCACTGATTATAGGTTATTATTGGAGGTACATTCTTGGTGTATTCTGTAACTTCTTCCTCAGTCTGACACACACAGCAGCCAATGCAGAGATCAGAGGTGATGACTGACTGCTGAGGGAGGGAACATGTGGAAGAGTTACCCGCAGCTTTGATCACCTTTAACAGAAGAAGGGCCAATAGCCAGCACACGCTTCACGCCAAAAACAGATTCTCACAAATGTTCTCAGGTTATAGATCAATACAATAGATAAAACTCTCCATCTGTGAGTGATTGTGTGTGTGCATGTTTTTGCATAATTGTCCCTCTGTCTGGTGAGGTTGTGCAGACCCGATGATTCATCACATTACCTTGGGCAGTGCAGTACAGTTTTCATTGTGTGTCATTTTTCCATCGCAGAGAATTAAATGGAGGGAAAAAGTGGTGATGGTGCAGGAATTGCGAGTTTGGGGAAGGAGAAAAAATTCCTCATCCATTCAGTCCATTAGCTCTGCTTAATTGAAATCTAAGTCTGGCTTTACGTTGGCTTTAACTTGGGGTTTTATCCTTTTGTGTGATGGGTTTGAGTCCACATTCAGCAGAAATGAATATTTCAGCGGAAGAAGATTGTAATCATTCAGTTCTTCTGATGTATCCCCCCTCACACAATTCTCCAACTCGTACCTAAAACGCACATTATCTCCCATCCGCAGCTATTTAGGCCAGAGTGTTTTACAGCGTCTCTGCTATGTGCAGGGTGTCCTGGGATGTGTCTGAGTGTGAAAGGTGTCTGAGGGAACAAATATCTGTCAGAGGGACCAGCTGGTTTTAGGAGCTGGAGATCCCCCAGGGCTCGGCCTACACTGTTTCCCTCTGCGTGACCTCTGCACAAAGAGCCAGGGGTTGATCGTAACTCAGCATCACACGCCTCTGCATTTTATGTAAAATGTGTTAGATTTTTTTTCTTCTCCTCAGTGTCCCAAATTCCAGCCTCAGTGGAGAAACAGAAATGTAGTTGTGCAGCCTGAGAGTGGTGACACTGAGGGTGAGTGAGGGCATTAGGCTGGGTCATTTGTCCAGTCATCCATGTCTGTTTTCTCTTGAGACGGACGTCATGAAGTTAGATCATTATTTTACAAAACAGAATACTTCAATGATATTTATATTATTATATAACTGCAGGTTCTCTGAGGTTGTTTAACATTGTAAATCTGTCTGGATTCAGGTATGTTGGTTATGAGGTTGACTAAGCACAGATGGCTGCTCTTATTTTCTTAAAGCTCCACGTTTTCTTCCTCTCATGTGTTTTATTTTGAAGTGTTGATCCATAAGAAGTTATATTTGTCGTTTTAAGAACCAAAAACCATCTCAGTGTAGTTTTACATCTCCTCTCTCAGGCTTCTCTCTGGAGCTCTAGTAACAATCAACCAATCAGAAGAGAGGAGGCTCTGAGCATCTCTTCTGATTGGCTCACTGTTTTCTGAGTGATCCAATAAAAATACAGCAGATTTCAGGTAAAAACACTCAGAGAAACCAAATCCTGTAAAGGTTTGGATGGTGGGTCCAGGTGGGCGGGGCTTGGTGACTGCTTTGTTGTGACATCACAGAGTTCAAGAAGTCCTGACGGCTGGTTTTAAGGCTCAGTTTCTGAATACAGGCTGTGTGCATTTCTCTGTGGACTGAGGCTTTGATACTGTCACAGTATTAATATAGAACTTTAAACTTGCACACACTGATGGAGAACCAAAAACCAGGACTATTATTGTCTCAGCAGATTAGTAGGTCATTGTATCAATGAAATGTGAGGAAATTGAAGGTTAAAGAAATGTCCATTATAATTCCCAAGAGCACCAAAGTGACATATTCAGATTGCTTGTTTAGTCCAACCAACAGTCCAAAATCCAAAGATATTCAGGTTACTGACAGATATGGTAAAGAAAAGCAGCAAATCCTCACAGTTTAGAAGCTGGAACCAGCAACTATTTGACATTTTAGATTGAAAAATGACTCAAACGTGTGAACAAGTATGAAAATAGTCTCTAATCTAATCGGTCCAGCTCTAAGAAAAACACATCACTTCTTGCGTATCTTAAATTGGGGGATATTTGAAATTGAAACTGAAGTCTGCATCTTGTTCAGATTCACCTGGGGACACAATACAGTGCAGCTTTATTATTCTTAAACGACCACTTGAGGATATCTGATGTTAATGAGGTGTTGCAATTTCTGTTATTGTTGTATCGGTTACAGTAACTGCTCCAATTAACTTTTTTTTTTTTTTTTTTTTTTTTTTGAGAGGGTTTCCAGCTGTTCCAGATGCTGTGAGAATCAGACTTTCATACCATTCATGGAAAATAAAAAAAACCCTGAAATGTCACAGATGAACAAACAAGCAGATGCACTGGTTTAATGTTAAACCACTGACCAGAGTCCTGACACGCTGCTGTCGGCGGCAAATGCTTTCCATGAGCAGAGTGTCCAGACACGCTGTGCTTGTATTGTTCTCTTGGACGTGGATGGTTTGAATCACAGAGTGAAATGAAGACGACGGGAGCAGTCCATCATCTGAGTGACTGCACAGACGGAGACGATCAGAGACGACAAATTAACCATTAAATAATGTATGCAGCAGTACTTTCAGTTTTACTTAAGGTTGAGGTAACTGAAGTGTTGTCTGGACGCAGGACAAGCACCTTGGTGCCTGTTTTTTTTTTTTTTTTGGTTTCTTTTTTTTTTCTTCTTTGACAAAACAGATGTCCTCAGTCCGGGGCCAACATTCCCGGTTTCTCTTTTCCACGTGGGAAAATTCCCCTCTCGCTGCCAGCATGGGGGAAGAGCTCTAAAGCTACAGCAATTCTGGATTATAGCTTAGTGAACAGGTTATATTTATTTCAATTTTCTCTCCAGATTGTCTTCCCACGTCCCCCATAGTCAAATGACATGTCCTCAGTCAACCCCTAGGTCTGCTCTGCTTGTCGTTTTCACTGTGGGCACCACGGCTCTCATTGAATATAGATGAGTGGCTGCAGCCATCACATCACCTCTGTATAAACAGGAAATCTGCAGGTTTAGAAAAGTTTTAAGAAGCATTTAATTCAGTTTCCTCCAATAAAAAAGGAGGTTTTAAAAGTGTGAATTATTTTTTTTTTACACAGGAACATTAGTGGCTGTCTGTAGGAGGCGGTTTAATCCAATCTTTAGCAAACACAGTTGCTGCTGTTAGCTACAGGAGCTAAGAGGCTTACAGTCTCATAGTGGGCAAATATCAATTTCAGACAAAACTAATTATTTTGTAATTGGTTAATCCAATGTCACCTTAGCGCACCCAGCAGTTTTCTGCCACTCACATGGGTCCAGGTCACATTAATTGATTAGATATATTTCTGTCAAATGGTGGCATAAACATCACTAAATTTGTGAACATATGTTTTTTTATGTCATTCTTTGTAGAATTATTATTATCACATTATTATGTGTTAAAGGTGATGAAAATTGAATTTGATTTTGTGAACCCTGCAGAACCCTTTAAATAAAGTAATATTAGTCATATTTTACCAATAGCATTGAGACATCTTTTGAACCCAGAGCACCTGAAATGCATGGCAGCAGATATGTTGCGGATTTTAAAGGATTCATTCTTCACCTCCAAAACTGCAAATTATCAGTCTTTGCGTCTTGTAAAGTTTTCTACAGGGAGATCAGAAACATATTTCGAGACATAGTTTTCAGATTTACAACAGCAGACGTAACCTGCCTTTATCCCGCCACTCACCAGATGTGCGAGAACTCGTGAAACTCTAGCTCAGTTTTAATATCTGCGCCTGAACAGATTACGTTAAGGGGTGAATAAACACTGGCAAGGGGCACTTGAAGAAGGAAAGGTCAGGTCAGAGGGGAGGTCAAAGGTCACGACAATAAAGGAAGGAAAAGAGGATTGATGAGAGGGGACTTTCCTTCATACCAACCCCTACAGTTTAAAAGCACAGTGGTGACTGTTTTTCATCCTCATCAAGTCGATATGGGGAGAACATAATGTTGCCTCTCATCCAAATGTAATAGAATAAAAAAACAAACAAAAAAAGCAAAAAAAAAAAGCAAAAAGCAAAAGACAACATCTAGTTGTCATGATCTCTGATCTGCATAAAACCACCAGATTTCCTGTCAGCTTGTAGGACACATGCTGTTTTCAGAGACCGGTGGCTGACAGCCCACAACTTGTCACATCACTGTCTGTTGATTCCTGCTTCTTCTTAATCTGTTATAGTGGTTTTCCCAAGTATAAATCTTAAGCATTCCTTACTGGAAAATCCATCAGAGTCCTCCTCATAATTTGGAACAGAAGTGAATACACAGCGGCTCGACCTGCCCATTAATCCTGAACCACTCAGTCAATAATCTTAGCAACAACAGCAACAATGCAGAGCAGTGGACAAGTATAATTTGTCACTTAAAAGTCTACTGAGATTCTGATATTCTAGATGAAAATCCATTGGGATGGAAAGATTCCTGTGTTAAGTTGTGTTCACGTCATCGAGACAAGTTGTGTCAGTATGATTAAATACCACAGATTGACAATAAAACACTATATCCATTCAATTTTGGCTTAACTACAATGGAACGATGGTGTTTGGCTGGCATGAGACAACTATAGATTTATATTTATTTCCTTTTATTTTAGCAGGAAGTCCAATTGAGATTAAAAGAAAAAAAATCTTTTATAAGAGAGATCTGGCCAAGATAGCAACCATACAAACACACCTCATATTAGAATACAGCATAAAACATGAAATACCACATATACGTCATGACAGCAATTTGTATGAAGGACAAAAAATGACATAAGTATTAATAAATAGATAATTACCCTATGGTCATAAATATAGAAATAATGAAATAATTGCATAAATAAATGTAGAAATACAGAAATTAAATGTAAAAATACAGAAATAGCATTTTTTTTTTTATTACCAAAATGCTTTTATTTTGCATTTATGTATTTCAGCATTTATTTTTATTTACTTATACTTCTCATTTTTCGCCCCTTATATTTAGCTGATAGAGGGTACAGAGGTAAGCCGGAAGTGCAATAGAGTTTGTATACGAGTCCACTTGCTGTAATATTCATGATTTTATTTTTATGTATCTGTATGGATTTATTGGCTCAGGGGCGCCCTCTGTTGGAGGTAGTTGTCAAATGTCACTGGCAGTTATGAGACGTTGCCAGTTTATGAGATGTGCTTCAGGTGAGTAAAGAAGCACAGTGTGTAAATATTGTGTAATAACGTCCTTATGTACGTTGTTTGAAGATACAGTATATGTGCACTATTATTTGTAGAAATGATCATGAGAAGAGTTACGAGTGGGTCGCTGTATTTTTTTTTTAAGCCCTGAAATGTTCATTAAACGGCATATAGCATTTTAGCTAAGTAGCTAGCTCTCAGGTAGCTAGCTAGCTAGAGTGCGATATGCCATTATTTTAAAATAACGGCTGTCCGCTAGCTAAGTTAGTCTCTGTGCTAAAATGACTTGCTGTTCTGCCATCTGTAGTGAGCTAACAATGACTGACCAGCACATATTCTGTTCATGTTAAGATAATAAACGGCGATACTCAAAGATAAGGAAGCTTCCCGCTCCTCATTAAGCCACACAGAGTTGAGGGATAGTCTAAACCCGCCAGTTACAGTGAAGTGTAACTGAGCGCGGTTACAGAAGTTTACCCAGACTTGCTTTGTAGATAAAATAAACCAGTGCTGTTGTCTGTGAGTGGGCGATGATGTGCAGCCCACCAAATTCATATAGGAGATAGATATAGATTGGTGTTGATTAGATTGAAAGTTATTTATGTGCAGGAGCCATAATCTGTTTTGATTTTAGTCTCTGGAGGATGAAGTATGGGCCTCTCATAAATAAACGGGAGGGGGGGGGTGAAGCAGTCATGGTTACACTGAGATGCAACAAACACTCTGCTGAGCCTTTGTTGAGCTACTTTTACTGAGTATCTCAAATACTTTCCAGAAGTCTTCATGAGAACTGAAATCCAAGTGCACCACATGCGTTTTCATATCTATAACTGCAGAAACAATTCCCCTGCTGAAAGTCGTTTTTCATCTGTTTGCACGTGCAAAGCGCTCTCAGCAGCTACCAGTCAAAAACTCTGGACCAGATCCTCCATCACTGGCAGATATGCAACCCCTTCATAGAAGTGTAGTTTGCTTCCTTACAGACATAGCAGCAGATGAGCATGTAAACCAGAGGGCACACATCCTGTCTGGTCAACATTTGCTGCCTGTTTGAAGTTGAGATGTTCAACACAAGATGCTGTAGTCAGCCAGACAGCAAACAGATTCACCTGCAAATTCTACCATGAAGCTTTTCTGTTGTAGGTAATTTAGTGTCACTGCTTTTGTTATATCATACAAAAGGTCTTTGAGGCCAAGATGTTTCCAGTAATATGGAAGAAGCCAGTACTGTTAGTCAGTTCAGTCACTGTGGGCCCTTTGTATTGATTTTCACTATCCTGTGCTTAACCAGATCCTTTGGAAACTGTGCAGTGAGTAATCCGAGGATGCTTTCCCACGCTGAGGATGAAGCTTGTCATTAGTTCTAGTTTGTCTCCCGCAAATTATAGTGTTGTTCATGTCCAGCTGATGAAGTCATCTGAGTGATGCGTGGGCGAGGAGGAGTGGTGTGTGTATGGGATGAATTATGCGTATTTCTTTCAGATTTTCATATTATTTTACCTCTTTATATGTATAGACACTGGAGAGTCTTTGCCATTAATATGCTGTAAGATGCAAAACAAATTTACAAATATGTGTAACAATGCTGTGAAAAAACTTGATGTGCCAGCACAACTGTGGATTGTTTGGTATGTGTGCTGTCTCCCTGGTTAACTCTCCAAGTAAGGAATTTAAATGAAATTTGATGTAGGGACAACTATGTTTCTTTTGACCTTTTAATAACTTCTGCAAATATATCAAATAAGTAGGTCAATAAGCAGAGCAGTGGTTACTTTAACTCCATCACTGCTGACTAAAAAGTTGCTGGATTTAATCTTACTCTTTAATATCTTCACTTCTGATGTCTCATGATAATAATTCTTATAGCAGCAGCTGCAGTATTCTGCAGTTATTCACGTAAACACTTTAATCTCTAAGGCCAGGTTTAGAGGCTCCTTCACACCACGCTGGAAGGCAAACGTGTTTGTGAGTTTGCATTATATAGAGGGTTGGATACTGTTTGAATATGGGCGCACAGTTTCAGACAGTCTCTCCTGGAAGTCATTCACAGTGTCGCACTCGGTTGTTCACATGAAAAGTGACAGAAATCGTTGTGTCAGGACGGAATAAAGAGCTGCGGGAGAACCCTGGCTCCTTTCTCACCTCCATACAGCTGACCAATCAGGGCGTGAAGTGCGTGTGAATGCACAGACGGCCTTTAATAGGAAAGGTGTGAGGAGAGAGCTATTCAACCATCCTGTAAGCCATGCATATGTCAGTGAGTTGTGGGCAGTTCAACCAACCTTTGTTTGGTTTGAATAGTTCTCAGAGACCTGAAGAGTTAAATTATCCAGAAAAAGATTAGAGGAAAGTCTGAAAAAGCCTTTCTCTGCTGTTTATTATTTTTTACAACCATAGGTTTAAGAGACTTGGTCATAATCATGAAATATATTGTGGATAATTTTCAGCGTTCTAACTTTCTTATTCTTAAAGGAATAGGTCAGTTATTTGGGTATCGTTGTGGTGGTGCTGTTATTTGTATCTCTGGTCTGCTGGTGAGCTGTGTGTGCAGATAGAAGATGGTTTTCAAGCTGTTGTCTTTATATAATAATTGTGTTTTATTGGCTGTTGAATATTCAGCATTAAACATTACATTGATATTGTGTGTTTTCTGTCTGTTTTCCAGAACCTTCACCTCTAACCAGGATTGGCCTTTAGTCAGAGGTTCAGACCGATATTTATTTTACTAAATCCACACCCCACACCTAGCATGGGTACAAGAGGCCTTCTGGGCGGCCTCGTCCTGACTGCTGCTCTGCTCAGCTTATCAAATGCTGGGCTTGTGAAGAAAATCTTACGGCATCGGCGACAGACTCTGGTGTCCCCTAAAGAACACAACGTCACCCTTCCCAGTGCAGACCACCCTGTGGTTTTCAACCACGTCTACAACGTCAATGTTCCCAGCAGCTCCCTGTGCTCAGTCAACCTGGACGCCCCGGAGAGCACGCAGCTCCTTCCCAAAGACGCACCCGTCTCTCCGGGGCATCACATCACCGACCACACCATCGATGGGGAGAACCAGATCGTCTTCACCCACCGCATCAACATACCTCGGCAGGCGTGCGGCTGCAATGACGAGCTACCTGGCCTGAAAGACCTCCTAAGCCGGTTGGAGATGCTTGAGGGAGAGGTTTCGGCTTTGAGGGATCAGTGCAACGGTGACGGGACCTGCTGCAGCGCACAGGTCACAGGTAGGTGGGATTTGTCTGTCAGGCATATTTGTGTGTTAGAGCCACCGCAGTAGTGATTTTGCATTGAAAAGTGCTCCATTAAGAATAATACACAACCCCCATGAGTCTCCTTCAGTGTAATGCACATCTGTTCCATTCATCTGCTGGGAGCTCTTTTGAATCCAATATGGGGGCGTGAGTTTCTCTGTCATACAGCAAAGACCAAAAACTTACCAATGAATTTGAATGGGGCTTTATTTGGCTCTGAATACATGACATGCGGTTGCTGTAATATCAATGAAAGTAAGGAGTCTTCTTAAGTCGTTGCCAAAATATGGCTTGGACCATTTCTGAATGATGCACTCTTTAAAGGAGTAGATTGACATCTTTGGAAATATACTTATTTGCTTCCTTGCCGAGAGTAAGGAAACAGAGAAGGGATGTGCAACCAAGAAACAATCCTGCACACAACCCCCCAAAAACCTACAAACGTTTGCTTTTAAACTTGTATTTTTGTACAGATTAAAGAAGCAAGACAGAACATGTTAATTTATGAGCTTCAGCTTGTTGCCTTTGGACAGAGCCAGGCTAGTTGTTCCCCCCCATTTCCAGTTTTTATGTTGAGTTAAGATAACAATCTTCGAGCTGTTGCTTCATATTAAGTGCACAGACAGGAGTGTGGTATCAATCATGTCATCTAAATCTTAACAAGGCAGCAAATAAGATTTTCCAAAATGTCAAACTACTGCTAAGAAGAAGCTGATTGTATTTCAAGAAAAAAAAAAAAAGAGTTGTTATCGAACCAGTAGAAAACAGAGAAAATGAATATCAAAATATTTCTTTATCTTTTTATCAAAGGTGAGGTGGGAACAAAACCTTACTGCAACGGTCATGGAAACTTCAGTGCTGAAACCTGTGGCTGTGTTTGTGAGCCTGGCTGGAAAGGACCCAACTGCACCGAGCCAGAGTGTCCTGGTAACTGCCAGGACCGGGGCCGCTGCGTGGACGGAAAGTGTGAGTGCTTCAAAGGCTTCTCTGGAGAGGACTGCACACTCGAGGTCTGCCCTGTGGACTGTGGAGATCATGGCCAGTGTGTGGGCGGCGTATGCGTCTGCTCGGATGGTTTCTTTGGCGAAGACTGCTCTCAGACCAAGTGCCTCAACAACTGCCTGGGCCGCGGCCACTGTGACGACGGAGACTGTGTGTGTGATGAACCCTGGACTGGCTTCGACTGCTCCGAGCTCATCTGCCCCAAAGACTGCTACGACCGCGGGCGCTGCGAGAACGGCACCTGCTTCTGTGATGAGGGATTCACCGGGGAGGACTGCGGAGAAAGCACCTGTCCCAACAACTGCCAAGGTAATGGTTTCTGTGTTGACGGCCAGTGTGTCTGCACTGCCGGCTACAGCGGAGAGGACTGCTCTCAGCTCACCTGCCTCAACGACTGTAACGGCAGAGGTACCTGCTTCAATGGGATGTGTATCTGCGACGCGGGCTACCAGGGCGAAGACTGCAGCCAGTTAGCATGTCTGAACAACTGCAACAACAGAGGCCAGTGCATAAATGGACAGTGTGCATGTGATGTCGGTTTCCAGGGAGACGACTGCTCTGAGCTTTCCTGTCCTAGTAACTGCCTGCACAGAGGCCGCTGTGTCAATGGCCAGTGTGTGTGCGAGGAAGGATTCGCTGGGGAGGACTGCAGCATCAGGACCTGCCCCTCTAACTGCTACGGCCGCGGGGAGTGTATCGATGGACGTTGCGTGTGTCACACAGGCTTCACCAGCGAGGACTGCGGCGAACTGAGCTGCCCTAACAACTGCAGGGACCGCGGGCGCTGCGTCGACGGACAGTGTGTTTGTGACGAAGGCTTCACCGGGGAAGACTGCAGTCAGAAAGCTTGTCCCAACGACTGCCTGGCCAGAGGTTATTGTGAGGACGGCAAGTGCGTCTGTCAGGAAGGCTACTCAGGAGACGACTGCTCTGTGCTCGCCTGTCCGGACAACTGCAACAACAGGGGGCGCTGCATCAGTGGAAGGTGCACATGTGAGACTGGATATGAGGGAGAGAGCTGTGCAGAGCTGAGCTGCCTCAACAACTGCCAGGACAAAGGCCGCTGCGTGAATGGTCAGTGCGTGTGTGATGAGGGGTACATCGGAGAGGACTGCTCAGAAGGTAAGAAGCTCTCTTCAGTTCAGTGCAAAAAAAAAATACACATGAAAAGGATTTGGCACTTCATAGTTTCTGACAGTTTCCATGTGTCAACTAAATGTACTATAAAAGCAAATCCAGAGTGATGTAATTTCCTTCTATTCTCGAAACTCACTCACCACTCATCCTGAGAAACAATTTAAGTGAATATAAAAGAGGTTTTCAGTTTGTGTGTTGCCCTTGTCTGCACTTTGTTCGCACTTTTTTGGCAGTTCTTCACACCACAGCCAGATGTGGCTCTGGAGGTTGCATTAGCTCCTTGTGGTGGATATTTAGTGACTGAGAGTATGAGAAACTGCCCAAGACACCACCCTCAGTTTTTCTTTTTTTTCTTTCTTTAATTTTTCCAGTGTCTCCTCCAAAGGACCTCACTGTCGGCGAGGTCACCTCTGACACAGTGGACCTGTCCTGGAACAACGAGATGTTGGTGACAGAATACCTTGTGACGTATGTGCCCACCAGTCCCGGTGGTCTTCTCCAGGAGTTCACCGTGACTGGAGACAAAACCTCTGCCACCGTCAAAGAGCTCGAACCTGGCATCGAGTATCTGATTCGCGTCCATGCTGTTCTCAGCAACAAGAGGAGCGTCCCTGTCAGTGCGAGGGTGGCCACAGGTACCTCAAAAATCTCCACGCTAGGTGACTGATGATACCCACAGAGAAAGGTTAATAACTGCTTTGATTATTTTTGTTTGCATCCCTCCAGATCTTCCACGGCCAGAGGGTTTAAAGTTCAAATCAGTGAGGGAGACCTCAGTGGAGGTAACGTGGGACCAGCTGGACATCCCCTTTGATGGCTGGGAGATCTATTTCCGCAACACGGTCAGTGTGCACATCTCTTCTGAAGGCCTGCCCAGGGTTTTATTAACTGACAGGGAAAAGGCGAGAAGTGATAAGCTATGCCAGCTTATTGGAAGTGTCAGCAAAACAGATTTATTTCAATGGCAACCATTAAAATTGCTTTGACATATGGAAAACTTCAATGTGGGCAAGTCTGGACGTAATAGAGCTGTGGGTTAATCTTTTGCTCTGAATCTGAGCCAGTAACTCTTTGAAAAGGAATAAAATGAAAGTGCCAGCTGATAAGTTGGACAGGCCTTTTAAAATTTTTTTAGCTTCTGCAGAGTTTTTAAATATCTTGTCCTTTTTCTGACCTCTGTGTTAATTTTGATAATGGGCTGTGTGATGTGCTTCACTATGTATCAGCTCTGGGCAGTGATGGTATGAGTCCTAGATAATAAAGCTTTGTTCAGAAGAATTGTCGAACATATCATAACCACTTAAAACTACACTGAGAAGTTTTTTGGTTCTTAAAACCACAAATATATCTTCTTATGGATCAACACTTCAAATAAAACACAGAAGAAGAAGAAAACATGGAGCTTTAAACTTAACATTTAAGAGAATACAGATTAACATAGGTGGAGATCTGCTGGAGAAACCTGTTCTATGAAAAATACTAAATGATAATAACTTAATCACAAATCACAACTTAACAAAACTTTCTCTTTTCGACTGAAATCTATAATAATTAAGACTACCTTGTGTGGGTGGAGTTAACAGGATGTTTTACATCAGTTTATCCATTATGTGTCCGAGCAGAAAGAAGAAAATGGAAAAGTCATGAGCACACTTCCACCCTCGCAAAACCAGTTTCTCCAGCCAGGCCTTGGACCAGGACAGGAGTATGAGGTCTCCATCAACATCATCAAGAACAACACCAGAGGACCCCAGACATCCAAAACAGTCACTACCAGTGAGTTTCAGGCAGGAAACAAACCTTTACTTAGCACGCAGATTATCTAGCTCATCGTGATGATGGAGCTCTAATCAAAGATAGCATGATTATGTCATTTCCCTGCACTGTCTGGCAGCTAATAGCAGTTTGGTTTGGTACGAATAATCTCCACGTCACTTGAGCACAGAGTAAAAAAAATAATACATAAATGTCAGAGTGAAATTCCATAATGAAGAGAAGAGTAACAACAGGAAATCCCTGCTGGCTCTCCACAGTTCCATCTAACAGATTTTAGGTGAAGCGTAATAACTCAAACAAATTGAATCTCAGCCTAGGATGACCATGTTATAGTTGTTTCTGTTTTTTTCACTTTCACTTAATCTTGCTCTTAGCTCTTGTCCTCTGCACACTGAAACTTTTATTACAGTGTTACTCCATACGTTATGTTGTGAAATCCTTCCAGTTGTGCAATCGTCATGGCACGCCAGGCCAAACAACCGTCTTTGTGCATGGAAAAGCCATTTAGTTTACAAGTCTGTGTCGATGGACTCCCTGGGTATCGCACCATTTCATTTCTGATGTCATTTATTTGTATAAGCTGAAACTAGACACAGCTCCCAGAAATGAATGATAGAAGTGAGGTTAAACCTTTCGTACCGCTTAAACCTCAGAGGTCCTGTTAGCACAGAGAGGAAAGATGTCTCCCACACATGTAAACACAGGAGATTAGTCAGGTAGGAGACACGATGTCAGAGTGAAAGGGAATCAGCCTTTCCTGTGTTGAACAAACTTATGAGAGAGCCAAGTTGCTGTTTTATGTACAGTATCCTGTACTTTAGACTCAGACTTGTGTTAGCTGATATTTGGGTCTTTGCTTGACTTTTTCTTAATTAATTAGTGAATTGAACAGACACACAACCTTTGCAGACACTTAAAGCAATAGCACAGCGTTCTTGGGAAATTCGCTCATTTGCTTTCTGAGAATAAACATTGTCGTGTCTGTTTGGTAAATATAAAGATTTTCTCTCGGCTTAGCACAAAGATTGGAAGTCAATCATATTCACAGTTGTTTGTCATTTTTATAGCGAGCCAGCCATTCGCTGTCAGTAATTTGATCACTATCTATTGGAAATTGGGAAGTGAATCATTTCTAATGCATATTTTATCTCCTTTTATGTTCCACTCAACAATTCTCCACCCTTGCCACCCTCACCTGAACTCCCGCCTCCCCAGAGATTGACGGTCCCCGGCAGGTGGAGGTGAAGGATGTGACGGACTCCTCGGCACTGGTGAGCTGGTCTCAGCCAGTGGCTCCTGTGGACAGAGTCACCATGTTTTACGGGCCAACCTCCGACCCCTCTGATGAAAACAGTGCGGAGATTTCCCCCCCAGACAAACAGTACAGCATCGACAGTCTGAGGCCAGACACCGAGTACACGGTGTCGCTCATCTCCAGGAGTGGAGACATCACCAGTGACCCCGTCACCACCACTTTCAGTACAGGTATGCTTGTGATCGCACTAACTGCAAAACGTCACCTTATATTTTTATGTATTTTAAAGCTGCATGTATATGTATGGTGCACATTACACACACAATGTTTTGTCAAAATGTTGTAAATACCGAAGGTTGAAGGATAAGGATATTCTATATTTTCTTGTCAACAAAACTAAAAAGACAAAAAATCAGCAATAAATATATCCCACTTACCTGTCCATCCAAAATATATGTTATTCCTCTGAGCCATAGAGCTCCATTGCTTTCCAAAAAACACTATCTACACCATCCTGCAGCTGGAAATACTCAATAGAGCACTAAATCTGTATTAATCTGCATCTTAAAATAGTCCCCAACAAATGCACCGTTTATTCCTGTTTGAGTAGTATTTGCTAAAAACCACAGTACACATTCAGTGTGTGTGTGTGTGTGTAGATTTAAGGTTTGTGAGCAGCAGCTGATATGATTATAAATATATTTATCTCAGCCCTGGATGCCCCCAAGAACCTGCAGACTGTGTCCCAGACAAACAACAGCATCACTGTGGAGTGGACTAACAGTCAGGCTGATGTTGGCAGCTATCGAGTGAAGTACAGCCCCATCTCTGGAGCGAGTCATGGTGAGGAAGTGTTCCCGCGAGGACCAGGAGACACCACAAAAGCTACTATCACTGGTAAGGGTTAAACAGTTAAACATTTATTAAATATGACCACACACAACCTCCAAGTGCTAACTTTCCTTCTGTCTCTCTGTACGTCAGGGCTAAAGCCAGGGACGGAGTATGGGGTCGGAGTGACGGCCGTGAAGAATGAGAGGGAGAGTCTCCCAGCTACTACAAATGCAGCAACTGGTGAGAGATGCTGCTGAGCAGCTGTCCAAACACTCATCCTTCACAGCCCTTCATAAATACACAGATGTCCAACTTGGGTGATGAAATGAAACTAATGGGGGAAAGTGATTTATGAGTTGTGTGGAACATGCAACACAAGTGAAGACTTAATTTTTTTTTATTTCCTTTACTTCCTCGTTCTTCCGTTAGACATCGATCCTCCCAGAGATTTTGAGGAAGCCGAGTCCACAGAGACTTCCCTCACTCTGAGGTGGCAGAAACCTCGGGCCAAGGTCAGCGGCTACAGGCTGGTGTACGTCTCCAGGGACGGCCAGGTTGAGGAGGTGGAGATCCCGGCCACGGCGACGAGCTACGTCGTGTCCAACCTGACCCCTGGAATGAGTTACACTCACACTTTGACTGCAGAGAGGGGACACAAGAGCAGCACACCTGTCACCCTAACTGCATCCACAGGTGGGTGGGGAACAACTTTGACACTGTTTGATTTTAGAATAATTTATAACACGTTCCTTTTAAAGTAAGAACTAAAAAGGTTTGTCATGCAAAATATGTTGTTAAGTCCCTCAGAATTTCTTCACGGCTCTAATACAGGGGAAAGGTTCATTTCTCCTTTCACTTAAGTTTTAAAGTGCAGATATCAATAATTGTCTATATTCTTTATCGCAACATTAAAGTTGTAATCCTTAAGATTTTCATGAAAATAGATATTATTTATTTTTTCTTCAGGGCAGAAGAAATATTTAATGTATTGACCCTCAGTACTGAAATGAGTTTTTATTGTAAATCATTACCTGCCTAAGCACCAGTGATTCAGAGCAAAACTACATTTTATTTTAGTGATAAAAGCCTCAGTGGTTACTGTTGATTCTCCTAACACCATATCAGCTGTATTAAATTACTAATGCAGACAAGCTGCTTCACATTAAAAGTCTTCTGGTGAAACAGAGAGCGGCTTTTATTGTGAAGCAGCCACAGGAAACGCAGCGTGATTGTCACCAAGGTTACAGCTGACCACGTCATATACACCTTGTGCAGCATGGTATCAATTATATGTAACTGACTTCTTTATTAGAAAAACAATTTGTTTGGCTGCACTGTAAACAGATCACCAGTTGCTCCTCTGTTGTTTCCCTGACGACGAGTATTACACACTTCCTGTTGCCACCAGTAACCACAAATTTATCAGGATTGAAATCTTAAGGATTAAAACTTTAAACATTGGGTTTTAAAGTAAGTGATTTAGAGTTTTGATGCCTGGAAATAAATCTCCAGGCAACGATCACGAAGAAAATGAGATGCCCTTACAACCTAAATGATGCTTTCTTGATTTGTGCCTTTTTGTTTTTCTTGTAGCCACTTTCACATTTTATTTAGCTGACTCAGACGACCGTGAGCTAACGACTCCCACAGGCTCGGAGGACAATATCATTAGCTTTGCGTATTTAGACCCCTCTGAGTCCCAGTTCTCTGGGATGCCGCCTGAGGACGAGCCTGGAACGCTGACCGTTTCAGGCATCACGTCTGATGGATTTGACATCTCGTGGAGACTAAAGGCTCACAGCGTTTATGATAACTTTGCAGTAGAGTATAAAGACACTCAGCGATTATGGGCTGTGAGAGAGGTCCGACTTCCTGGAGATGCCACTGGCTCTAGAATCGAAGGCCTGAATGCATCAACAGAGTATCAAATAAAACTTTATGGGAACACAAGTAGCCAGAGATCTGCGCTCCTTGCCACTGTTGCAGTCACAGGTATAAGCTTCTCTATTAGACTGAATATTGATTACAGACACTTTGTCTTGGTGTTTAACAGCCTCTCCTTTCAGAGGAGATGGTTTCTTAGATCAGAGCAGTGACATGATTTGCATGCTCATCGAGATTTCCCTTCGACAAATATTTTCCATCATATGCATAACCTTTAGCATGACACAGTGTGAAGACAAACCCGACAGAGATGATTTTATTTTCATAACAAAACCCATGTGACTTCATCCCATCTGTCATCTCCAAGGCTTTAGAACCGTGGCAAAATGTTGCTTCTCAAAATTCAAATGCAAAAAGAAATGAACAGTGAGAGCAATGTTCTCCCTCGAGTACATCAGCTGCTCTGATTTCTCCCTGTATTTGAGCTTGTAAATGCAACCATTTGGCTCTCTGAAAGCCTTGCGCCACTAATTCCATCC
Source organism: Seriola aureovittata (assembly GCF_021018895.1). Lineage (NCBI taxonomy): Eukaryota > Metazoa > Chordata > Actinopteri > Carangiformes > Carangidae > Seriola > Seriola aureovittata. The sequence continues at coordinate 22,235,402 of NC_079381.1, read as the reverse complement.
ACATCATTCATCGTTTTCAGTCCCATTTACATTAATTAAATGATTCTGTAGCAGGCGGAGAAAATGACACCGTACGTCACTCGCATGTCAAACAAGTGACTCAACAGTCTGTCTTAAGGTCAGGAGGGAAAACACATGGCTGTGCATGGCTTCTTCATCCATTTGAAGACAACTGTGTACTTCCACTCAAGTGGACTACTCAGAACCTTCAAAAATTAATGGCACTGGCTCAAGTGTCATTAATGCCTTAGCTGTTGCTTGAGGATAAAAAACATGTGGTCCTGGAAAAACAGGAATAATAAATCCACTTTTGAAACAAGAGAAAATGATGAAATCTTCACAGGAATACGGTAGATCAAAGACAGGACTGTGTGCAGAATTATTTCATTTTAATTATACCATGTATTCTTTTTTTAACCCAGTTTTTTCTTCACAGGTTGTTTCTTTTCCACTCATCAGCAGAGCCAGTAACAAATTCATACTTTAACCTGCTTTTATTTACTGTAGCACCCAAGCCTACCTCTCCAGATGTTCTTACGCTGAGCATCAAAGATGCCCCAACAAGCCCTAACTCTACCGCTCTGGATAACGAAACAGTTCAAACCCTCCGTCCTGTAAACACTGAGCCTCCTCCCACTAATGACACTGGTGTGATGAGCTTTGGGGCCGAGCCTGAGAGCTCAAACCTGGATGCACTGAGGAACCTCAGAGTCACAAACGTTTCCTCCACTAGAGTAAGCTTGGCTTGGTCGGCGCCTGACGAGGCGTTCGATAGCTTTGTGGTGGAGGTCAGTTCTCCATCCGGGGTGACACAAGCTCGTGTGACCACATTACCAGGAAGTGTGAGGAAGGCTGAAATAGAGGGTTTGTCGCCCTCTACAGACCATGATATTACATTACAAGGGCTGGTGGAAGGGAAGCGCTCTTTGCCTCTCAAAGTTTTTGCCACTACAGGTACATGAAGCAAATATTTCTCTTTTTTAGGCATTCATCACAACCCATCATCATCATCATCATTACATTCATACATTTTTTCCACAGATGGTTTTATTTCATCCCATATTTTCTTTTGCTTAAACCTCTGACTGATTTCTGATAAAGTGTAAGGACCACAAAAAACTGAGAGATTTTGAAATTAAAGTCACAATATTGAGGAACATATTGTAATATTATTATTAATAATGTAATAATGTTATCAGTCATAATATTTTGAGAGAGAATGTCATAATATCTTCAGAATAATGTTGGCTGAAATATTTAAAGAAATGTTTTCGAAGTGAGAATATTTCAAGGTTTAACTCATTTATATTTCAAGATGAAAGACGCAGTATATCAAAATTAAATATGCATCAAAGTTATAACACTTTAAAGATTAAAGTCACAGTATTTGTCAAAATGAAAGTCATAATATCTTGAGAATGAAATTGATTTATGTTTCAAGTCATAATTTAAAAGTCATGATATTCCAATCTTAAAGTATTTTAATATCAACTTTTTTCCCCCCAAATATGATTTTTTTTCTCATAACTTAACATTTATTCTGGTAATAGTTTGATTTTAATTTCAAAATCTCTTCTTTTTTTTTTCCCTGAAGCCTGGCCCTGATAATCTGATGTTTTTAATGTGCGATTATGTGAGAGTAATTTTTATAATCCATCTTGCCATTCAGTTGACCCCACTCTGATCTGTCTATCTACCAGAGGAGCTGAAGCCCATGGTGGTGAACCTCACCATCTCTGACTTTACATGGGACGGCTTCACTGCGTCCTGGAGCCCCTCGGGGGGGGAATTTGACAGCTTTGTCATTGAGGTAACAAACTTGGAGAATTTCGCAGAGAGCCAGAACCTGACTCTGTCCGGAGACGCTTTCAGCCTGGGCATCTCCGGGCTCAATCCCAACACCAGCTACATGGTTGGCCTGTATGGGCTGTATCAGGGCTCCTTCGTTGAACCCGTGTACAGTGAAGCCACCACAGGTACCTGCGACCTGCAGTGTTGCAGAGTTTTGTCCTCCTAACTCTTTAACTTTCTTTAACTATCTTTCCATTTCAGTCAGTATCTGTGAAGCGCACACAGACACATACTAGACCCTCTGTTGTCCCACTCACAGTGGAGCGTCGGCACCTCGCTGCATGAAACGAGACCAACATAATAACCTAATTCCTGTGTTGTGATCTATGTCCATCACCCTGGCCACAGTGTACTGAGCTGCTTCATCTTAACCAACATGCCATGAACCATTCTTTGCCCTCCAGCCACTGTTTCTGTCTAGCTGAGAGAGGGCAGGGTGATGGGCGCCCGTGCCTCATCACTGAGCCAAGCAAACGCCCCTCAAATGTTCACCCTTACCCTGGACTGCTGTCTCCATCCCAGTTACCAAAGTGCATGACGCCCCCCCCCCTCCTCCTCCTCTAAGTTCCCCTGCATCGTGGTCAGGTTTGACGCTGATGTGCTGCAATGATTGCAAAAGCAAACCAATAACTTTCACCCTCCCTTGCCCGTCACATAGCGACCGCGTGATCATCTCATTTCATCCCATCAACCCTCATTCAGTGTGTAATTGATTAACCTTGAAAGATCATTTGCCCGTGGATGTGTAAGTGCTCACTGTATGCGTGAGTTATAGTGACATCTGAGCTCTGTTAGTCTGTGTGAGTGACACTGAGATTTAGTTTAGTTTTGTCGATTCTGATAAAGTTTATTTTCACAGAACTTCAAAGTAAACATCATCATTTCCTTTTGAACTACTAGGTGGCAAATGATTAAACCTTCTTGTCCTTATCAAGGTAAAATGCTAATAATTTAATCTGAGGTTAACAGTAACGCCACTCTGTTTTCCATCTGACTAATAAACTGTCTACTGCATGTTTGCCTGTAAATACGTAGGTTTCATCGCATGTAAAAAATATGTTTTATTTTAAGTTTAACTTTCAGTCCTACTCTGCTTTGAACTGCTCCAGTGCAACATTATGCAGTGCAACACTATGCTGAAAAATCATGCAACTGCATGATCTGATCTTGCTCCATATGCATGAAAAAGACTTTAGTCCTCTTATATTCCTTCATTCCTTAACCACATTTCACATTAAGATCAACACTTGCAGGCCAGTGTTCTTCAGCTTTTCACCATGAAGGCTTTTTGTATTTCCCTTTGGCTTTAGATGTTTCTCCAGCTTATTATCTTTACTTTTTTTTTTTTTTTTTTTTTTTTTTTTTAAGAAAACAATTAGGATTAATTGGTTTTAAAGCTGCTAAGTGAACTATGGTGGTGAACTTTCCATATGCAAAAACCTGCATGTATTTAATCTTTTATTAAGCTACTCAGACTAGCAGGAATTGGAAGTTGGTGGTGGTGAGTGTCCTGTAACACTGCACATCTTTATATGATAAATCAAACCAACCAGCTACCAGTCACATATATATATATACAGTATATATATAAGTTGGACATGTGTGTTCTGCAAAATGGTTTTGATGAAAATCTAATGATGGTTTCTTTCTTTAGTGAATCAGCCATTGGTTGGCAAACTATATATCTCAAACTTAACATCAGAGAGCTTTTCAATCCTCTGGAACGCCACTGAAGGAGAGTTTGATGGTTTTATCCTGGAGATTATTGATTCTGATTGGCTGATGGAGCCAAAGGAATATAACATATCCCGCAATGTTAAGTCCCACGACGTCACAGGGCTCAGGCCCAGCACTGATTACATAGCCTACCTCTATGGGACGTACAAGGGATCCCGAACGAGAGCTGTCAGTATTGTTGCATCAACAGGTATTTTGATTCTCTGTATTTATTATTAGTCTTGCAAAGAATAGGGTTATGTGTTACTAGCTTTTAAATATTCTTCAGCTATTATCTGCATTGTGAAGTTGACATGGTACTGTATGTATACACTGGACTTTTATAAAGAGAAATACATGCTTTCTATTGCAATAAATGAATATATACCATATTTTTCTCTCCCCTGTAGCTGAAGAGCCTGATTTATCCAGGCTAGTTGTTTCTAACATTACCTCAGACAGATTCTCTCTGTCATGGCGGACAGGAGAGAAGGCTTTTGATAACTTTATAGTAGAAGTCAGAGAGTCTGCTTTGCCCTCGCAGGCAATGGGGCGCGCTCTGCCAGGAGACGTGCGCTCCACAGTCATGGCCGGGCTCAAAGCGAGCACAAGCTACAACATTAAGCTGTACGCCAGCGCTGGTGGCCAGAACACGCAGCCTCTATTTGCTGTAGCTTCAACAGGTATCGCATTACATGCATTTCTTGACACTGCATGTACCAAACACATTGTTCTGCAGCAGTTCTCAGCAGCACATAACTGAAAAGCCGTGTTCTTGTTGTTTTATTCAGAGGATGTCCCACAGTTGGGGCCCATAGCTGCCTCGTCTGTGAGCCCGCATAACCTCAGCGTGTACTGGAGCACTGTGTCGGGCCATTTTGATGGCTTTGTTATCCGGGTCAGTGACTCCGAGCAGCAGTCTGACCCGCTGGAGTTCAGACTGCCCGGTGAAACCCGTAACATTACGATCTCTAACCTGATGGATGCCACAGGCTATGACATTGAACTGTATGGTATTTCTCATGGGCGCCACACTCCCTCTGTGTTAGCCCACGCCGTCACAGGTACTACGTATTTTACTCATGTTTAAAGCTTATTATCATGTTTTGTTTTGTTTTTAATTTTCAATGGACTGGAGTGTCTTTTAGGGAAATTAGTCTCCTGCTGTCAGCGTAAATACACCAGAATATTCTGAAATCTGAAATGCATTAAGAGCAAATTTGACTTGCATCATAACCACCTATTGGTTTTAATTTCATCACAATCTTGTAGCTTTTTCTTTTTTTGGTGCTGAAACCATTTGATTTATCAACCCCAAAGAGGTCAGACATGGATGTTAAATCGACATGCACAACTTGTATTCTTTTCATATTTTGTTTTGTATGTTATATAGAAGAAAATGTTAGTTTCATATAGATTTATTTCATCTTAGAAATTGATTGTATGAATATTGGCTGTAGTGTCAGTTGGCTAGTACTCCAGGTTTGATAAAGGAGCTGATTGATTATACTTTACTTTCACAAACAGACTTGACACTTGAGTTGTCTGGAGTTTATCTGTAGAAATGTCAGAAAAAGACAACAGGTGATAATGTGAGCTAAAGGCTGAAGCCCACGCAGGAAGTGCGTTACGAAGCAGTGCCACTAATGGCCACTAGAGGTCAGAGTTGATTTCTATTCAGAAACCGTCAATCGCACTCAAACTTCTACAAGACGCTTTTGTCTTCTCATCTTGTGATGTACGTTAAGTCTTCTTATTGTCGTAGGTAACATTTTTGCCTCCCTGTAAGACGTCCCAGAGGTGATGTTTCATCACATCCTCATTCACTCATGTTTTGGTTTCGTGGCTCCAGACAATAAGCTCGAATCCAAGCTTCAAAACGTAAACGCAGCTTTAGAAACCTTCTGTTTGAGGAAAGAGACACAGCATCTGTTTTATTCGACAGTCTACGGTAGAAATACGAAGCCCCGTGGTGCATGCCATGTTTGCCCTTAATGTGTTGTGGCCTTTAAATTCTGGAGATATTCTGTTTTTAATCTGCTGACGACTACTTTTAGTCTCTTTGAGAAAAAAAAAAAAGATACCTCACTAGAAGAACAGATTCTTTGATTTGCTTTTGCAACCATTGCACACATGATGCTCCTAATGGACTCTTGTTCCCTTTCCCACATCTGTTCCCTCTCACAAAACTGTGAAACCCACTCCCCTCCAGCGTCTTTGCCTAAAGTGGAAAACTTGACCATTTCCAACATAACCCCTTACGGCTTCCGTGTGTCGTGGGGGGTGAAGCGGCAGCTGCAGCCGGAGGATTTACCCCCCTATAGTGTTGGCTTCAGCCATTTTCAAATAGTGGTGACAGACTCTGGCTGGCTACTGGAGCCTCAGGAGTTCACTGTGCCAGGAAACCAAAGTCACCTGGACATCTGGGGCCTCATCACCGGCATAGGATATGAGGTCAGGCTGACGGGGGTGTCAGAGTCAGGGCTTCTCTCTCGGCCTCTGACTACAGTGGCTGTGACAGGTACCACTCAGTGCACTGCAAGGCACAGTCGCAGTTACTGTGTATAAGATCCAATTCTGAAGTTTCACCATCAAAACCTGGCTGGTCTGTAAATAGAATAATTCTGATATTCATGTTTTGTTTTTGTTTTTTATTATAAAAATAGAAGTTTTCATAAAAGATATCCTTAAACCAAAATAGCCTGATGATTGATGGATTTTGGTTAATGCCATGTTTGGATGGTGAGGCTTCAGCTCAGTACTGTTACCTAACCCTAACACAGATTTACGATACAACTCTTTTCCAGAATGATCTCACCCTTCCTTTGTTTTAAGCATTTTTTCTTGGTATGCAGCTTCGTCACCGGGAGGATGAGATGTGGAGCTCCCACCTGTTTTCTTCTTTACCTCCAAAATATGAGCAAGCATATTTGTTTGTTTTCATATTTTAAAATGTGTTTTCCTCTAGAATTTCGATTTGGTAATAACACAGATGTGTGTGGAAGCAACATGATCATCGTATCATGTCTATGGACATCTCTCTCATCTCTTTTTACTTCTCTTTCATGTTGGTTTATCAAATCAGGCTAAAAGAAAACTAAATTATCAGAAGTAGGAAAACACTGATAAATCAGCAGACATTCTGAGCATGAAATGTCTGTTGATTTACCTTCTAATCTCATTTGTTTCATCGTCTTTGAATGCACTGACTGCATCGAGTCTGGCCTTGAGGACGCATGGGAACCTCGTCTCAACCGGTGTTTGCTGAAATCCTTCCAGCAGATCAGTTAGAGCCTGTCGAACCTGTTAACTGACATAAATAAACACCTACAAAAAAACCTCTCGTCTTTTTAATTCCCCCAAACGTGGTCCCTGCACCGTGTTTTTTGACTCATTTACACTAACGGACGCCTCAGCATGCCCAGATCGGAGGTGGTGGACAAAAAGGCCTTCAGGCTGAAAACCCTGTCTGCCACCTGGAAACCTTCTTGCCTGACTGTCGATCTTCTTCGTCTCTCAGAAGTTTGATGAGTATTTCTGGGGAAAACAGCAAAACCCACTGCAACGTTGTGTTTCCTTGTCTAACCAGAGGCTGAGCCGGAGGTGGAGCATCTCTTTGTGTCGGACATCACGGCCGACGGTTTCCGTCTGTCGTGGACGGCTGATGAAGACCTGTTTGACAGATTTGTGATTAAACTAAGAGACAGCAAAAGATTAGCCCATCCTCAAGAGTACAGCGTCCGCGGTGACGAGCGGACCAAGGTTTTAACTGGACTCATGAGTGGCACTGAGTATGAAATCGAGCTTTACGGTGTCTCATTGGACCAACGCTCCCAACCTATTACTGGGGTTGCTCAGACAGGTATATGAAAAACAGATTTTTTTTTTAGTTTTATACTAACTACTAAACTTAATGAGGTTTGGCTGTGTATAGTCTGCCGTCAGAGAACTGAACCCACAGTCTCACTAATCATCTTTATCCCTCTGGTTTAGGCTAAACTCCATGTCTCTCTAATGGAAAATGACCTGTTGGGAAACACCTTGTCTCGAGTTTAATTTTGGTCCCTTTCTTTCCTTGAAATGTTACTTTGTTCACTTTAACTCACCTGTTTTTCCTGCTTTCCTGTCTGCACATATCCATTTGCACTTTGCTAGGCCTGAGCAATCCCAGAGGAGTTCACTTCTCCGAAGTGACCGACTCTTCGGCCCTCGTTCACTGGTCCACGCCTCTCTCTCCGGTGGATACCTACCGCATCACCTATGTGCCCTTTGAAGGAGGTGAGAGGTCAATCCAGGTTACTACATCTCTTATTGCTGGGTTAAACGTTGGAGTTTAGTCAGTTTCTGTTATAGGCTTGTTTTAGCCAGAAACTAGTGTACAGCTCACTTACGGAAAGTGCCGTGAAAATGCACTGAAGCGACCCTCTAAAAAGGCGCTTAAAGTTTTTGCATGTACAATATAAGATGTTTTTAGTGCAGCACCCATATTTTGTTCCCCGTCTCCCACAGGAAGCCCTATGTTAGTGACTGTGGATGGCGCTGTGTTCGAGGCTTTGCTGCCCAATATGATCCCCGGCAAGTTCTACCAAGTGACGGTCAGTGCTGTGAAGGGTCTGGAGGAAAGTGACCCCACCACTGTCACTGTCACCACAGGTTGGTTTTCTTATTGCACACACACACTGATGTTGAGGGTCAGTTCACAGGAGACTGAATTGAAGGCATTTCCCTTGAGACTGCGTTTCTGTTTGTGTCCTCCAGCTTTGGACAGACCTCAGGGTCTGACTGCAGTTAATGTCACCGACACTTCAGCCCTGCTGCTGTGGCAGCCGTCTGTGGCCACTGTCGACGGCTACGTCATCACCTACTCTGCCGATTCAGGTGAGTTTTTATAAATCAGTGAAACAAGATTAATTTCGTTTGATCGTGTTATTTGATCAACTGATGCGGGTGTGCTCCGTCTTGCAGTGTCCCCGGTGGTGGAGCATGTTTCTGGCAACACCGTGGAGTTTGAGATGGGCTCCCTGGTTCCAGGAACACACTACACAGTTGGAGTTCATGCCATGAAAGAATCTGAGAAGAGTGACTCTGCTGTTACTGAATTCACCACTGGTGGGTCCAGAGAGGAAACTTGTCTGGATAGATATGATCTGAGGCAAAGTTTCTATCGTCAGAGACTAGCTAATAAACATAGTGGAGCGTTTAGCAGCTAAAGACCGTGATGTTTCCCTCAGGAGCTGGTGGAAACTAAAACACAGATAAAGGAGACTGAGTAATTATATTCATCAGGTGGCCAGAAACAGGTCTCCAAATTAAAGATAATGTTGCTTGTGTTCACAACACGGCCAAAAAACAATGTGTTACTGTGGGTTTATCAAACGATAAATCTACAGTGTGATGTTGTATTTGCAGATGTGGACCCTCCTCGGGATCTGGCAGCTATTAACATCCAAACTGATGGTGCTTCTCTCACATGGAAACCTCCGCAGGCGGCTGTCACCGGTTACACACTCACCTTCTCTTCGCCTGACGGTACAATCAGGGTACGTTCGTCCCCACACCACCTAAAAATCAATGACGACAAAGGTGGTTTTGCTTGTTTAAACCCCAAAAAAACACAGATTATGTAAACTCGTTGTTACTGAGAACCATTTCCATCCACCAGCATCCTTATTGGTGCAATGAAACTCAGACATCTTAAAAACTGCTATTGAAAAGTAATTTTTCAAAGAAACGCATCGTCTGTTTTACATGTGTGTGTTCTGTTTTTGTTTTTCTATCACCATAGCTATGAGCACAACACTTTGAGGGCATGAAATGTCAAACTAAATATAAAAACAAATGTTATTCCTTTAAAAAATACCATTATGCAAATTATATATATTTTGTTAAATCTTCAAGATGGTCCTGCTCTTTATTAATATTTTGTGCGTGGATCCAGGAAGTGGTGCTGAGCCCGACAGCCTCCTCTTACAGCATGGCTCAGCTAACTGGCTCTACAGAGTACACCGTCAGACTGCAGGCCATGGCTGGAGCCCACAGGAGTCGGCATATATCCACTGTCTTCACTACCAGTAAGCATGAAAACATAACGCACAAACACATCTGCTACAGGTGTAAAATGCTGCTTACACATTGGTGCGTCAGTATTGACATCTAATAGTGTGATACTTAAGAATGTGTCAGTCACAGAGACCGTTCTTCTGCAGAATGAGTCCTTTGCTTTTGAGTTATTTGTTGGCTTTACTTTACCTTTACTTTAGTACTTTTTTCCACCACTGTTTGTGCCTAGAAATCAACAAAGACAGGCCAGGGAAGGAACTTGTGACGGGTTACACAACAATCCAAATGCTCACAAGAAGGATCTAACTTCTTCAAATACAAATTCCTTTCATTTAATCTGATATTCCAGTCACATCACCTGTGCTTATTTTTCATTCTGCCTGAGCTGCTCCTGATGGAAAACCTTTTGTCTTTTTCCTCTTTCGCAACCTTCTTTCTTTCCGAGCTCCTTCCTCTCACATACTGTATATGTTTATATAACAGGGGTGACGATGTGTCCTCTGAGGCCTCTACCATGATGTCTTTTTAATTTGTGCTTTTCAGTCGGACAGTTGTACAGACTCCCCAAGGACTGTGCTCAGCTTTTACTGAACGGAGAGACCACCTCCGGCGTGTTCACCATCTATGTGGGAGGAGAGGAGAGCCAGCCCCTCCGGGTTTACTGTGACATGACCACAGATGGCGGAGGATGGATGGTGAGGGAAATCAACCTGCTGGAATCCAATTTAAAGGCCGTTTTTTTATAGGACGTAATCATAGTGGTGATGCAACGCCTGTTTGTCTAATGATAGGCAGCACCTCAGTGACCTCGGCCATGCTCGTTGTGATTATTGTGACACTCATGAAAGTCAGTCCTCCTCAGGTTTTCCTCAGACGCCAGAACGGAAAGCTGGAATTCTTCAGGAACTGGAAGAACTACACTGCTGGCTTCGGTAGCATGAATGATGAGTTCTGGCTCGGTAAGAGCACTCGTCTTTCAGCCATATTCCCTTCGTCTCTCTCTCTCTCTGTCTGTCTCTCTCTCTCTCTTTCCCCCTCACTCGTGACTCAAACATATTATATCTGGGTTATAGGTCTCTCCAACCTCCATAAAATCACATCCAATGGCCATTACGAGCTGCGAGTGGACATGAGGGACAGGGGGGAGTTGGCCTACGCTCAGTATGACAAGTTCACGATCGCAGAGCCAAGAACACGCTACAAAGTCTACATAGGAGCATATAGTGGAACAGCAGGTAGGTTACTACAGTAAAGGAACAGTGCAGCTGTGTGTGCTGTGGAATAATAAACTGAGCATGTGCACAGTGAATCAGGTGATCGGTAACTTGCTCTTGATGGGAGAAATTTGGAAGTGTTACAACCATCTCTCTTTTAACGCACAAGAATCATGTGACTTAATTGTCAGTTGAGGAGATGAAAAACAGCAGCTGACAAAAATATCAGCTCTGCGTGCAGCAAGGAGGAGACTGCTTTGCTCTCTGTTTATTCCAAAGGGGAAAGAAGATCAATTAGAAATATCCTTGTTTGTCTATAGCACACTGATTGTTGCCAAACCCCTTCATGCTCTGCAAAACTCCTTGCCTGTAGCTTCATACTAAACGCAGATATTAAAGTGGCATTGATTCTTTTCTTCTTTTTTATTCCATCAAACCATGAGCTTTGTTTTGGGAGTTTTACTAATCAATCAATATCTTCATCAGGTGACTCCATGACGTACCACCAGGGTCGACCATTCTCCACCTATGACAATGATAATGATGTCGCTGTCACCAACTGCGCCTTGTCCTACAAAGGTGCTTTCTGGTATAAAAATTGTCATCGTGTCAACCTCATGGGGAAATATGGCGACGACAGTCACAGTAAGGTACGTACAGTTCACAGATGTTTCATCAAAGTTCAGATTATTCCTTTACTGTCGAGAAGAGAAGACTCTTTTTCCACTCACATCTTCCCTGGCAAACGAATCAACAACGTTACACGAAAAGAAAAGAAAAACTGTCTGGGAACTTTATTCGTATCGAGTCCATCAGTCTGATTGACGCATTTATTTTCTTCATTCTAATGTTGTTTTGAAAACATGCATTTTCTATTTGAGTGATCAACAACAAATGATCCACTCTCTTTCAAACATTTCTGACGTCCGTGATGCTGCTTACTTTTCAGCTTCAGTGTAACAAAAGAAACAAAATCAGATTTTTCCAGAAGAATTAGCTCCATGTCGGTGAACTGATGGACGTTTGGTGTCGGGAGAGACAGCTCTGGTGTGTTGGATATTGTACTATTTGAAGTATTTTCCCATGATTTCTATTCTGCTTTTCCACAGGGGATCAACTGGTTCCACTGGAAGGGCCACGAACACTCAATTGAATTTGCAGAGATGAAGATTAGACCAGCCAACTTCAGAAACTTTGAGAGCAGGAAAAAACGATCATAGACTCGTCGTCCCGCTCCCTCGCCAGCTGAATGAACTTCTGTGTTCTTTCATCTTTTAAGTATTCTCTAAATTACTCGCAAACCAAGGCAATTACACTGAATGTAATTAATTCTGACTTTGAGAAATGAAACTAGTAAAAAAGAAAAAAAAGTCCCAGTTTGGCACCGTTTTATGTGTGATTATATTTCTGTGTGGGTTCCAGGAGAGTTTGTGTGTGAATGGACATACAGTACATGTATTATTGGGACGTCAACAGCTGTATTCATGCGAGAATTAATTGTAAAATTGTGTAAATGGATCCACTGAATCAGTAACATGTCAAAGGCACATAGTCAGAAGGTGTCAGGCCTCATCCTTCACATCCCCTGAAGTAACGGGAAGTTAATTCAGCGGCATTTAATTAGTTCAATTTAAACAGAGTTATGGACAAAAATCATGATGAAACATTATTTTACAGGTCCTTGAATTCTGATTTATTTTTTAAATAATCTCCTAAGAAGTTTCCTGGAAAGAATTTTGTAGTAATTACAGGTAAAACAAAAATGTGAAATGTGCCTGAAAACAAACATTGAATTCAGCATAAATGAAGAATAGAGTTTAATAATATTTGAGTGAGGAATAAATATTCACTGGGGTTTAAATGGAGCAAATTTCTTCATGGGAATTTATCTGAAAGTCAATAAATAAAATAAAATCAACTAATTGAACCAACTAAATGAACAGTCTCAGAACTTTATAATAACGGACCTGTAAAATAACGACTTACCAAATAAATGAAACGATGCGTCTTAGTCGACATAATGAACTCCATGAAATATTGCCATATATTACCTGTACAACTGAGACCAACCACATTTGCAGGCCGTTAAACACCATTGAATTCATACTTAAATTTTGATTTTCAGTATTTTGATATTTTGATTGAAAACAAATCTGATGCTCTGTAACCTTCAATACAAATAAAATGTTAGTTTGATAAAAGTGAGTGTGGACTCTTGTTCTTAACTACACATGTAATCTGTTTCCATGGTTCCAGTCCAGCAGGTGGCAGTGTTTATTCTCTGTGCTTTACTGTGCTCTGAAGAAGAGAGATTACAAGTCAGTGCTCACCTTGAATCCGTGACACTTGATACAAATCAAGCCAGTGATCTTGGTGTAGCTATGGACTGATCTGAATTTCAACAACCACATAAAGAAACTGTCAGCTCACTTAAATCAGACTGTAGTGTTTGTGTAAAAGATGGAGGTCATTTATGTGGCAATTTCAAAATTGTTGAGAAATGTGTAATAATCTCAAACAAATGCATCATTTCCTCCTGTTTGAGTAACATTTGCTAAAAACTGCAATATGCAGTTGTTTTGGAAAATTACTGAGCTTTTGTTTTATGATAGATTTTGTGTCTCATAAAGATGAATCTCCTCAGTAGGAACCAAGAAGGTAACATGCACTCCATGAACCAGGTTGTGTATCACTCTCTGCTGGTCTTTGCTGCCATCCTGTGTTCAGTCAGAGGAGCTGAGCTCAGTCATCTCCTGTACTCTGAGTGGACAAACAGTATGTGTTATGCGGCAGCTGTATTCATATGAGAATTAATTATATAGTTGTGTAAATGGATCCACTGAATCAAAGGAACGTGGTCCGATGGCGTCAGGCCACATCCATCACATCCCCTGAAGCAACAGGAAACTCATTCAGTGTGATGGATTAGTTCATTTTCTCCATCTTAAAGTTATGGACAAAAATCATGGTGACGCTTTATTTTACGGGTTTATTTTACAATTCTGATTTATTTCCAAAGATCATTCAAACAAAAAATATGTTTTACAAGTTAAAAGTGTGACAGTTTCATACCTCAAGATCACCCAATAAAAATCTACATTCACAGATTTCTCAGTGTCAGTATGTGCACAGTGAACACCTCACAGAAAACAAGTTATTTTACAGTAAGTATAAATGATATAATACATATCACTATATATATATATATATAGAGAGAGAGAGAGAGAGAGAGAGAGAATAATATGTTTTTATACGTGGTATGATAAAGAGAAAATCTAGCAGTGCTATCTGTTAGCACTCAAGTCACTGAGTGGATAAGATGAATAAAATACACATGTTGTTGATTTAATATTAATATTAAGTAGATATGCAGTTTTCAACTAGGTCCTCAATTACATTGACCAGATGTTTTGATCTTTACTTGTTTTCCCTTCATAGAGTAGAAGTATTACTCAATTAAAATACAAGTACCTCAGAATTGTATATAATAGTAAATGTATATTTATTTATTTGTATATATTTTTGTAGACACAGCGGGTAAATATATATTTTTATATATATATATATATATTTTTTTTTTTTTTTTGTGAATGCATTACGCTTCCGTACTTTCTGGATTACATGGAATATTTTAGTCACTACATTTTTAATTAGTGGATAAAATTTGTCAGAAGATGCTTTGAAGCGTTCTGGGCGACACCACCCGCGCATGCGCAGCGGCTGCCTCTCCTCTCCTCTCCTCTCCTATCACTGACCGATAGTGACCTCAGTTTCTGCAGCAGCACACTCAACTTGCGCTGGCCCTGCCACACACACATACACACACACACACATTTCACATACACAAACACAAACACAAACACACACACACACACACATATACACACAACAAACCCCACGCAGCGGGACAGATGGCGGGGATTTTCGGGAAGATCTTCGTGGGGATTTACGTGGAGATAAAGCGGAGCGACGGTACGTCCACACACAGACACAGACGCCGCTCTCCATCCGCCTGGTCCGGATGAGCGGAGCTAACGTTCACCGCTCAGCGCAGCGGGGTGTTTCTGCTAGCTAGCATGTTGCTACATCATCGTCCTCTCCGCGGCCGTTTTAACCGTTAAAACCAAAACGAGTGACGCGTTAACGGCAGAAAATGTGTGTGTGTGTGTGTGTGTGTGTGTGTGTGTGTAGTGGGGGGGTGGGGGGAAGGGGGGGGGTTCTGCCGCGTTGCTGTCGTCTTGTCAGTCACACAGACACACACCGGTCCACCGGGCGGGTCCGTCCACCTGCCCTGCTCTGCTCTGCCGGGTCTCCGCTCACCTCTGCGGCACGGCGCCTGCAGAGCATGAGAGGGAACCTGCACTGCATCACCCAGCAGTGGCCTGTGAATCCCGGGCTGATGGATGGATGGGTGGATGGATGGATGACTGCATGGGGGCCTCTCCCCTCTGACTGCATCTCAGCTCACTGGCACAAAAAAAAAAAACAGCCTTTCTTTTTTATTTTTATTTTTATTTTTATTTTTATTTTAAAACTCATTTTCTGCTGCAAATGTGTGATTTTGTTTTTTAACGACTGACTAGCTGCTAAAAAAAATGCTGTTAACAGCCTGTAAAATGCAGCTGTTGAAGTTCATCATCCTCCCTCATGAGCCACACCCATTAGCATCTTATTTTAGTGTTTATATTGTGACTGGAGACAGGAGGTGCTGACATCTTTGCATGCTTAAATCTGCTATTTCTAGTTAGATTCTGAGTTAATTTTGAGTTAGAGATACTGTGAGTTTGGTTTGTGGCTCATTGCATGTGAGTCCAGGCTCATACTGTATACATCCTATAGGTGCTGAGGCTGAGCAGGCCGAGCATCTCTTTACCTCCTCTCTCTCTACCTCCTGCTGCAGGACGAATACACCAGGCGATGGTCACATCTCTGCACGAGGACAATGAGAGTGTGACGGTGGAGTGGATCGAGAACGGGGACACCAAAGGGAAAGAGGTACAGCTGCACTTTCTGCCTCTGAACCTCCAAGAAAAAAAAAAAATCCTCTTATGAATTTATTCTACACAGTTTAAAAAGTGTCAGGAGATTCATCTGTGTGGCACCAAAACAAAACACCCACCCAGCCCACAAACATCCAACAGATACATATTGTGAAAAAGGACAAAAAAAAGTAAAATCATTCACATTAAAAGCGATTTGTCCCATTTTCAGAGCAGGAAAAAAGGTTGCCAGGTCTTTCTTGTTGATCCAACAGTTGTAGGAGTTTGAGGTGTGGCAGAACACAGGACTTGATCTATGAGCCCTCGGGACCCCGTCTGAATAAAAAGCTGCAGCCACGTCACAAAACATCAGATCAGCTGCACGACCGTCCTGCAGATTTACCAATACACGTGATTTCCACATGAATAATTTCAAACGTCTGATCCAAAGCAAACACACCGAGCAGCCGCCTGGAACGGCCAGTTGTCGGCTTGGTAACACAGCAGTGTTGGATCGTGGCGGGTCGAGGAAAATGTATCAGAACCACATGCTAACGTTTGTTTACTCCTGCAGTTCCTCATCTCTGTCTCTGGTTTCTGCCTCAGATCGACCTGGAGAGCATCTTCGCCCTGAATCCAGATGTTGCTCCTGATGAGGAGATACCACAGAGTCCTGAGGCTCCTCTCCCTCCCTCTAATGTTGCCAAAACCAGCAAAGTTACCAAGGTCTGCTCCTCACCACCAGCTAATCAGTTAATCAGCGATCAATCACACATGCCAGCAAATCAGATCTGAGATTTCTTGTTAGCCGAGGTATAAAAAGGTTAAAGTTCCTGTAAGGGCAAAGAAAGGTCGTTTCTATTCATCGAATCATCTGCCAATAACTTTCTTAATTAAACGTTTTGTCCATTAAATGTCAGAATTTAATGAAAAATGTTCGTCACAGTTTCCTGACATATTCAGATTCACATCAGTTTCATCCAGTCAACAGTCCAGAACCAGAAGATCTGCAGTTTAAAATGATATAAAACCAACAAATCTTCACATTTGAGAAGCTGGAGCCAGTAAATATTCGGCATCTTGGCTCTAAAGATTAAAGCTCTATGATTAATAAACTATCAAAATCGATCATTTGTTTCCAGCTTTTCTCTGGTTGTTGTCTCTGTAGCAGAAATGCCGTACGAGCTGAAGCGGCTGTGAGATCTGTAAAAGTTATTAACGGTAAATTTACAAAACGACAGATTATTAAATTGATTAATAGATAATTGGAATTTCACTATTAGAGATTGAAGAGTAATTACAGATTTGATCACACGAGGCCACTTGCAGAGAAGACTTAGTGTAAATCCTCGTTCAGTTTTCTCTTTAAACTGTAAGTAAACATGTTTTTCAAATGAGTCTCAGCTCATTTTCTCTGACCTAGATTCTGTATTTTAAGTAAAGTCTAGTGGTTTCACTGTTATTGCAATTACAGGCGGTTTTAACGCACTTTTACAACAGGAACAACAATTATCCGATGTGACAGATATTTACTGTCGCACACGAATCCCCTTTAATCTTGTCTTCTTGACAGACACTGGTTTGTGAACTCGGTCTAATTTTAACTCCTTTACAGTTTCATTTTCTTTTTCTTTTTTTGCTTTTTATTTTCAGACCAGACGGATCACAGCGATACCGAAGGCGGAGAACGCTCCACGGGAGAATCGAGGTATGTTTGACACCTAGAAACGCACTGACCCACAAAGACAAAGTCTGAGGTGACTTACTCCACCTGTTGCTTTTAAAGTGACACGTAACTTCCTAACTGCATGTGAGACGCTTATACACCAACGCTATTTTTAGTCTTGTGCATATTTTAATCCGTTATCAGACACCGAAGCCTGAAAATAATGCATCCAAAAATAAAAAAAGGTTACTGTTCTTCAACCGGTTTGATTACAGTCACAACCCTGGTCTCCTTTGAAAGGGAACTCTTTTAAATTTCACAACTAAAAAGTGAGTAAAGAATGAGTGAAAGAGAATCTCTAACACTTTTCATTTAGTCTCCTGTTAATAAGTCTGAGCCAGTTCTGTGTCAACAGCTGATGCAGTGAAATGTGGATCTGCTTTGCACAGAGAGAATCAGGAGACTTTGAGCTTTCAAACAACGTGTTATGTGTCAGGGTTCTGTGAAGACTGAGTCCGGTCCAGATAAAACACATTTTACAGGGTTAATTACAATGATCTATAGTTAAGTTTAATGCATAAACCTCCTTCTTTATCAACCTGGAGTCAAAGGTTTAGGTTTATTGTTTCTAATAGTTGTAATGAAAACTGAGGCTGCAACTAACAATGATTTATATTATCAGATATAAAAAATAGTTACTGATTCATTTTCTGTCAAGGAAAGAGAGTAAGATGAAAACCAGATCATGCACTTTATTATTTATTATTATTTGAATCCCCCCATGATTTCTGACTTATTTATGCATGTATATGTCTGCATGTGTATATGTATATATATAAATATATGTATGTATATGTGTATGTGTGTATATGTAGTTTTATATTACCTTGTATGTAATTTATTTATTTATGTCATATTTTTATTTTTTTATTTTTTCTTTCGTTCTTCTTTTCATTGTTTGTATATTTTTACTTTGTGTACGTTACTCAACTTATTTTGATTCTTGTCTCTAATCACTTCAAGTTAAATGTATAACTCGATATTTAAAGTTAGTTAAGTTTTATTTTTAATTTTACAGACACCTTTGTTGTTATGTGAGGAGGGAGGGAGGGAGGGTCTTAATGACTGTTTAAATGTTCTGTTTACTGTGAATTTAAAATGTACAAAAACTAATAAACAAAATATTGAAAAAAAAATCAACTCCTTGATTAATTGACAAATAGTTTCAGGCCTAAATAAAAATCCAAACTATCTGCCAAGTGCAAAAACTGTTTGTTTTCTTTATAATTGGTGTGAACTGATCCTTTAACTTGCACAAAGTGAGTGATTATCCTGGACTGTGTGCTCCTCAGCTGCAGCAGTGGGAACCACCCGGGCCCGTCCCAGCCAGCACAGCCAAGCCGCCGAGCCCCCTCCGCCCGCCATCGCCCCCCAGCCGGCGCTCACCCAGGCCCAGATCCAGCAGCAGCAGCAGAACGGTAACACACACAGTCCGTCTATGTGGCAGACGTAACTCAAGTCCACGTGCGTCGGTTTTGTGTCTCTGTTGTTGTTCTTGTGGTGGACGGCGTGTGTCGTCGAGGCCGCGGCCCGAGCCGGTGATGTCACGCTCCCACACAGCTGTGAGTGTGTGACGGCCTCAAAGGCTCTTTCACTGCTTCTCGCTGAAGCTTTGGATTCTGGGTTTCAGCTCATACTGCAGCGCTTGTTTTAGTCTTCTGCTGTGGCGGCTGGAATTAGCATAAATGTGGAAAATAAAATCAGATATTAAGGATACATGAAAGGAGAAGTTTAAGGTTTTTACTGACAAGAAAAAGGTGTATTGATCCTAACAAGTCCTGTCTGTGTATCCAAGACCCGAAACTATTAAACACCAGCAGCAGAAGAAGCTTTTAGACGCTCTGTCACAATAAAATCCCTGCATTCAAATCTGTACTTATATAAAAGGATGTGAGTATTATCAGTACTTAAAGTCTCAGAGGGAGACGTTCTCGTTGTGCAGACCGGATCCTGTCAGTGTTGTTATGTATTATTGATTTGTTGTGTCTAATTCATTCAAGGATAAGTAGCGTTTTAATGTTGTAGCTGTTTGAGAGTCTTTAGAAACTAGAGCTGTCAGATAAACATGGTGGAGTGAAGACGCCAGTGCTTCCCTCTCACATGTAATTATAAAGTAGTCTAAAATGAAAACACTTTAGTAAATGTACTTAGTTACTAAATGTGGATTAATCCGCCGCTGAAAATAGTCCCCAACAAATGCTCTGTTTGTTTAAAACTACAGTGTCCAGCTGTTTCAGGGAATCACGGAGCCTGTTTCAAAAAGAAAAAAAAGTCAAACGATATATTTGAGTGATGAGTTTTTGAAAAATGTAATTGGTCAGTTTGGCTGAATGAGGTGGTTTCGCTCCTCCCCTTCCAGCGCGGAGGAAATCCAACTGTGTGAAGGAGGTGGAGAAACTGCAGGAGAAACGAGAGAAGAGACGACTTCAGCAGCAGGAGCTCAGAGAGAAGAGAGCTCAGGTGAGACAGCTGTGAACACCTGAGTGTTGCATCAGGCTGCATTAGTTTTATCCAGGTCCATGTAATAATTAATTATAGTTTGGAAAAAGGATTTGACTTTATAATGAAATAAAAACCAATCGAGTCTTTCCTTTGAGGAGCTGGAAACTTTCCTGAGATATTTTTTAAGAACACAATCACTTCCTGCAGATTGTTATGTCGTGTTTTCATGTTGGAAACCTGCTGCTTCTTTGAAGTGGCATTTTGTTTTAGGGAGGAGGGAGAGAGACGGAGAGAGTTGCAAACGCAGCCTGATGTGTTAATGGTCCCAGTAGCGACACGTAGCTATAGCTTCAGGCTGT
The DNA here is from genome assembly GCF_021018895.1 of Seriola aureovittata. Taxonomy (NCBI): domain Eukaryota; kingdom Metazoa; phylum Chordata; class Actinopteri; order Carangiformes; family Carangidae; genus Seriola; species Seriola aureovittata. The sequence goes on along the minus strand of NC_079381.1, from coordinate 22,215,055 downwards.
GAAACACATTAGCATCATTTAGGTCTCGAAAATCAAAAAGCAATAAAACCTGCACTGACTGACCGTCTGACTTTCTGGGAGGATGTTTCATCTGATACTTTCATCTGTTTTCTGTCCCGCTGCAGGAAGTGGACGTCAATTTACCAAACTATGAGATCATGTGTATGATCAGAGACTTCAGAGCCAGTCTGGACTACAGACCTTTAACCACCAACGACCTGGTGAGTCTGAATGACGATCAAGTCGACATGTTATTTCATATCCTGCATGAGATGACATGAGACATGTGTGGAGTTTGTGGTGGAGTTTTCTAACACTGTTCAGCCAAACATTGTTGAAACTCACATGAACTTATTTAACATTTTATGTCAGAGCCGAAAGTTTCCGAATAAAACAAAGATTGAATTTTGGGGAAACGTAGAATATTTGCAGCCATAAAAAACATATTCCACTTCAGTGAAGGAACGACTCAAAGCTAGACACGAGTATAAACAATCGTTTCTCTTTTGTTTATGTGTTGATGTTTCAGATCGAGGAGCACAGGATATGTGTGTGTGTACGTGCACGTCCCCTCAATAAAAAAGGTAAGAGTAGCTTCATACCGTTGGTGTTCAGAGCTGTTTTCTTTCTCACACACATTAATCACACAAATTCTTCCTGTGTGTTTGTGTGAGTAGAGGTGTCGGTGAAGGATCTGGACGTGATCACCATTCCCAGTAAGGACGTGGTCATGGTCCACGAGCCCAAGCAGAAAGTCGACCTGACGCGTTACCTGGAGAACCAGACTTTCCGATTCGACTACGCCTTCGACGAGAACTCCACCAACGAGATGGTTTACAGGTAACGTGTTTCCTTCCCCCCGCGCCGCAACGATCTGAGGAGAAATCCTAAAGCTAAACGCCGCTCCGCCCGCAGGTTCACCGCTCAGCCGCTGGTCGAGACCATTTTCGAGAGAGGGATGGCGACCTGCTTCGCATACGGACAAACTGGAAGTGGGAAAACACATGTGAGGTTTTTGTTTTCAGTATATTCTCATATGACAAACTATCAAACAAAAAAGAAATCATTAATAAATGCAAAACAATATTAGAGCCCACATGAAACCACATGCACAGCTGAATTATAATATTAATATTCACGTCCATCCATAAGAATAAAAAAACTAAAGAGAAAATAATAATAATTTCATGTAATTGAAGTGATTCAAAAAGTTTTCCAGATTTTGTAAAATTACTTTTCTTGTTTCTTCAACAGTTTTCTTATTTTTTGACTTAAAAACAGTTTAAACTTTGTTTGGTTTCATTTTCAAATATAAACAAAGGCTTAGAACGGATTTGGATTTATTGATATGAAATTTTGCTCTTTAAGTTTATTATAATTCTTATTTTCAAATAGGTTTTATTGAGCCAAAGAAAATCATACATATGGTGAATTGTTGTACCAGTGCTCGTTTTCATAATAGAAAACAATTATAAGATAATATTAATAAACATTTATAAAAACATATGATATGACGGTATAAGGATTGTCATTGGGATTTGAACATTAATTCAAGGGGAACAAGTGAAAGAAAAGTGAAATAAGGAAATAAAAAAACAATTAAATGTTTACATTAAGTGAAAATTGATAAAAATAAATGTGTTCGTGCTGAAAAAGAGAAAAGATTCGTCTGAATCTAAAAGTAGAAGCACGACTCAGAGGAGGTCGTCCGGGAGTTGTAGTTTTCTACCTTGATCTTCCCTCTTAGATTTCATGTCTTAAAGCTCTAGTTTAAGACGTTTGACACAAATGTCTTTAGAGTTTATGTTTTTATTTCCAATCTCCTCGCAGACGATGGGCGGAGACTTTTCAGGAAAGAACCAGGACTGCTCTAAAGGGATCTACGCTCTGTCCGGTCAGTTTCCTCTTCACCTCCGTCTCCACCGCTGCTTTCTGACATCTGACTGAACTCGAGTGTCTGTTCTTCTCTCCCTCTGCAGCCAGAGACGTTTTTCTCATGTTGAAGAAGCCAAACTACAAGAAGCTGGATCTGCAAGTCTATGCCACGTTTTTTGAGATTTACAGCGGGAAGGTGAGCGTCACGTCACATGATTAGTCATTTATTGAGTTTGTAGGTAACACTTAACCTTAAATTCCTATGATTTCTCATTCATAAGCAGCATGATAAATAGTTTATAACACGTTATAATGTAGGTGTTTGCAGGTGTAAAGATGTTTTTATGTGGTAAACAACAGAAAAGCACAGTAAATGATGTGAACGTGAATGTGTGTTTGCACTCGCAGGTGTTCGATCTACTAAACCGTAAAGCCAAGTTACGGGTCCTGGAGGACGGGAAGCAGCAGGTGCAGGTGGTGGGGCTGCAGGAGCGGGAGGTGAAGTGCACGGAGGACGTCCTCAAACTCATCGAAGTGGGAAACAGCTGCAGGTAAAAAATGCAGGAGATGATCAGAAGCCAGAGCAGCTGAACGAACGTTAGAAATACTCCTGAAAAATGAATCTTTTGTGCTTCTTTTTGTCTGCGCCTCCCTTCAGGACGTCTGGACAGACCTCGGCCAACGCTCACTCCTCTCGGAGCCACGCCGTGTTTCAGATCATCCTGCGTCGACGGGGGAAGATGCACGGGAAGTTTTCCCTCATCGACCTGGCGGGGAACGAGAGAGGGGCGGACACATCCAGCGCTGACCGCCAGACTCGCCTCGAAGGAGCCGAGATCAACAAGAGCCTGCTGGCACTCAAGGTCTCCCTTCCGTCCTTAACGAGTCCTGAGCATCGATGCTCCAATTTAATTTGCTTTAATTAACAGGCAACAAGGTTTTTTTAGTCTCACAACATGAGTTTGAAATTCGTTCTGACAGGTTTCTGGAAACATCACAGATTTAACATCCATCCTTGGGTCTACTAAATCACATTAAAAAGAGCAAGTAATGAAAATATGAAAAACTTAAAGTCTTGCTTTTTTCTGTCCTTGAGATATCGGCAGCGCACACACAAGAGATCAGTATCAATCAATCAATCAGACTTTATTTGTGGAGCCAGTGAAAGTCTGTGCGTTCAGAAACCGACACCGTGTCTCTGTGCAGGAGTGCATCCGAGCCCTGGGCCGAAACAAACCCCACACTCCCTTCAGAGCCAGCAAGTTGACCCAAGTGCTGAGGGACTCCTTCATCGGAGAAAACTCCAGAACATGCATGGTGAGAAAGCCGATGGCGCGACCACATGTATTACTGCGCCGTGAACCAGCCGAGGATGATGTCTCCGTAAGTGCTGATGTAATGTCTCCCTGTGCAGATCGCCACCATCTCTCCCGGAATGGCGTCTTGTGAAAACACCCTGAACACGCTGCGATACGCCAACAGGTAAAACAGACTCTCTCCACACTCGGGTTCTTTTTACTTCTGCTTTAACTTCAGTAAAAGATCTGAGGACTTTTCCCACCGCCGTCCTCTCCTGTCTCTTTTTCTTGGTGATGTGTGTGTGTGTGTGTGTGTGTGTGTGTGTGTGTGTGTGTGTCTCTCTCTCTCTCTCCCACCATGTTTCCAGGGTGAAGGAGTTTGGGATAAGTCCCTCAGACATTCCCTTCACCCAGAGCGGGGGAGGAGGGGGTCGCTCTGAGCTCTCTCCGACTTATGAGTACGATCACTTTACATCATCCTCACAGTTTGTCTTCACGTGGTGTTAAATCCTCATTATTAACCCATTAATAACCATTTTTCTGTCACTTCCTGTCCACTCAGAAGTTACCCAGTCAAAACATATTGCAGATCAAGGATGAGACTGATTTTCTAGATTTTTGTAATTGTCAACAAACCAAATCATGAAAAGAACCAAAACCAACAACCAAGTCTTCTGTGTGAATCCAAAGCCTGATATACTGTGTATTATTCCTCTGAGCTTCATGAACACATCAGTGAGCCACAGTGCTGCTCTGGGTGACATCACCACAAACACACACACTGTAGTTTAATACTCGTCCCCGACAAATGCTGCATTTCGTTCTGTTTGACCGAAGATCGTTATAAACTACAGCTGTTCCCAGCTGTTGAGGAAATGACTGAGACTTTTAAAGATTAACGTCTTCGTCAGGAACCAATGAGCTCGGATCTGAGAGCCACAGACAGGAAGTGTTGAGAGACAAATCAACACATGTTGGTTTTGGTCTTTTCATGGGATTTATTGACAATAAATAAAATATAGAAAATCACCAGGCTTATTCTTTTACTGCAGTCGCCCATCATCCGATCAATGTGCATAATGATGCAACTGCAACTTTCATATCGTCATTTGATCCATTTTCAATACAGAAATATATATATTTAATCCCAGTGTTAGTAGAAGAGGGAACTTCTGCGTTTTGTCATATTCTTTTGTTAATTTTCTCCACCATCCATTCATTTGTTGAAGTCGATATTTTATTTTTTTCAGGCTTCATTTCCCTAAAAACCTGCATGAAGTCTGTGACGTTCATCAGTTTCTTCATCACCACACTGATGCTCCACATGTTCCTCTCCTCTCCCTGCATGCGGAGCGTCGTCACATCCACATGTTTGTGTTTAGTAACCGCCTGCAGCTCTGTGTTGGTCATCAGGTACTTGAGCAGTAGTTAGTTAACCAGCAGCACTGTTGTGTTGTCAGGGTGAAGGAGCTCACAGTGGACCCGGCAGCAGCCATGGAGAGCCGTCAGGGGGGACACGTCAACCAGCTGGAGGTGCTGGAGGCTCAGTGGGGAGTCGGCAGCTCTCCGCAGAGAGACGACCTGAAGCTGCTCTGTGAACAGAACGTAAGATTCACTCACACGTTTTCTTAAAACAACACTCACATTCACACGTGTGCATTTCAACTGGTTCTGCTTCTGTTCATACTGACCGTTACAGAGAGCCGCATTGACATTTGTACCTACGCTCAGACATAAAACTCCGGCCTTTAGTTCAGACATGTTTGCAGTAACACGACAGACGTCTGAACATTAGGCGTTTTTAAACAGCGGGAAGTTGAACAAGTATTTTTTATGGATGTGGAGGAAACCAAACTATACTGACGTTAACTACCAGCGCTGCTGCACGTCCACGTTTTCTCAGGAGCTGTAGTTTTGGGATCATTTTTATTTACTTATTTATGTGATATAATAATAATAAATAACTCTAGGCCATATCATTTCTATTGGTTTTCCATCATATTTTAATACTGCGGCTAGTCTGATCATTAAACGGATTAAACTGGAGTCCAGGTGGTATTAAAAAGTAAATTAAAAGTCTTAAATTTTACCTCGTGAACTTTGCAGAAACTTTCATGATTCTGAGTTTAACACATCAACTGAGGATATTTAAAATTTGTTTAAAGGTTTTTAGTACTTGTATCTTTGTTCCCTCAGACAGGAATATTATCACAAGTGGAGAATTTGGCACTAAAGGAGTCTTAGCTGCGGACCCTCAGGTCACAGGGTCACTGGTTCTAACAGACATGGTCGTGATCTCTTTCAGGAGGAGGAGGTTTCCCCGCAGCTCTTCACTTTCCATGAGGCCGTCTCTCAGCTGGTGGAGATGGAGGAGCAGGTCCTGGAGGATCACCGGGCCGTGTTCCAGGTACGAAACTCTCTCCACAAAGTCCAAGAGCTACACTTCATCTTAGATCCGTCAAATCACAGCCAGTCAGCCCAGATACTGACCCGATGAACTGATCCACATTAAGGACTTTAAATATTTTCTGTTCATTTACTGCAATAAGATCATTCATATGCATTAATCCTCTGCTGCTACTAGTGAGATAGTGGTGACATTTTGAAACACTGCATGAACATAGTTGTGTTATTAATGACATTTTACAGGCACTTAATGTTAAGATTTCACAGAGTCAGTTTCTGAATTAATGAATTCAGTTTTCTGCATTAATCACTTGTGAGTGTTCAGTGGGTTGGAGAAAAACAGTAAAGAGGAGCAGCTCAGACACGATAACTTATTAATTATAACTATAACTATAGTTAATTCCACAGTTAAAATCTGGATAATATTTCAATTAATTGTTCAGCTATAGCAAGGGTGTAGGTTTGACCTCAACATTGGTGGGGACGCAACAACCTGGCCACTTTCAAAACCAGGATATGCCTTTAATGTCGTCAACCAAACTTTGACTTTAAATTCAGAAATGCCCATACGCAATAATATATGTACATGTACATGTATTGAATTTCCATATATGAATTATATGTACATACAGTGTAGCCTATATATGAAAAATTACATGTAAATCCTGTTAGAAATTGGAACAATATCATGTATTGGCATAAATGTCTAGCTAAAAGAAACATGTATTTTAATAATTCTGTTTATATGATGGGTTTATTTTATGGACATGTTATCAAATATCTGTCCATCCCAAAGCCTGTCAGTATGTATTGATATATAAATATAAGAGATAGATGTGTATGGTTTAATTTCTTAAGAAATTATTAAGGTGGCCATGTACAAACATGACATTTTAATAACCTGTTGTTAAAATAAAGTTGCATTAAACTCATAGCTTCATATATCCAGACTATGTATATATGTCATAATAATATATCCTCTTACAGATGGCACATATGGTAATATCACTCTTAATATAGGGAAAAATATAGTAAGGCTATTATATGCCGTGTTTTGTCGTTTTTATGCTTCACTATACTGTGATGTTTTTATGCCTTACTATACTATGACATTTTTTGACATTTTTATGCCTTACTATACTATGACATTTATTGACTTACTATACTATGACATTTTTTTGACATTTTTATGCCTTATTATACTATAAAATTTTTTGACATTTTTATGACTTATTATACTATGACATTTTTATGACTTATTATACTATGACATTTTTTGACATTTTTTATGCCTTATTATACTATGATGTTTTTATGCCTTACTATACTATGACATTTTTTGACATTTTTATGCCTTACTATACTATGACATTTTTATGCCTTACTATACTATGACTTTTTTTGACATTTTTATGCCTTACTATACTATGACATTTTTTGACATTTTTATGCCTTATTATACTATGACATTTTTATGCCTTACTATACTATGACGTTTTTTGACATTTTTATGCCTTATTATACTATGACATTTTTGGACATTTTTTATGCCTTATTATACTATGACATTTTTTGACATTTTTATGCCTTACTATAGTATGACGTTTTTTGACATTTTTATGCCTTATTATACTATGACATTTTTTGACATTTTTATGCCTTATTATACTATGACATTTTATGCCTTACTATACTATGAAATTTTTTGACATTTTTATGCCTTACTATACTATGATGTTTTTGACATTTTTATGCCCTATTATACTATGACATTTTTATGCCTTACTATACTATGACGTTTTTTGACATTTTTATGCCTTACTATACTATGATGTTTTTTGACATTTTTATGCCTTGCTATACTATGACATTTTTATGACTTAATATACTATGATGTTTTTTTGACATTTTTTGACTTACTAGACTATGACATTTTTTGACATTTTTATGCCTTATTATACTATGACATTTTTATGCCTTACTATACTGACACATTTTTATGCCTTATTATACTATGACATTTTTATGCCTTACTATACTATGACATTTTTTGACATTTTTTATGCCTTATTATACTATGACATTTTTTGACATTTTTATGCCTTACTATACTATGACATTTTTTGACATTGTTATGCCTTATTATACTATGACATTTTTTGACATTTTTATGCCTTACTATACTATGACATTTTTTGACATTGTTATGCCTTATTATACTATGACATTTTATGCCTTACTATACTATGATGTTTTTTGACATTTTTATGCCTTGCTATACTATGACATTTTTATGACTTAATATACTATGATGTTTTTTTTACATTTTTTGACTTACTAGACTATGACATTTTTTGACATTTTTATGCCTTATTATACTATGACATTTTTATGCCTTACTATACTATGACATTTTTTGACATTTTTATGCCTTACTATACTGACACATTTTTATGCCTTATTATACTATGACATTTTTATGCCTTACTATACTATGACATTTTTTGACATTTTTATGCCTTATTATACTATGACATTTTTTGACATTTTTATGCCTTACTATACTATGACATTTTTATGCCTTACTATACTATGACATTTTTATGCCTTACTATACTATGACTTTTTTTGACATTTTTATGCCTTATTATACAATGACATTTTTATGCCTTACTATACTATGACTTTTTTTGACATTTTTATGCCTTACTATAATATGACATTTTTTGACATTTTTATGCCTTATTATGCTATGACATTTTTATGCCTTACTATACTATGACTTTTTTTGACATTTTTATGCCTTACTATACTATGACATTTTTTGACATTTTTATGCCTTATTATACTATGACATTTTATGCCTTACTATACTATGAAATTTTTTGACATTTTTATGCCTCACTATACTATGACGTTTTTATGCCTTACTATACTATGACATTTTTTGACATTTTTATGCCTTACTATACTATGACATTTTTATGCCTTACTTTACTATGATGTTTTTTGACATTTTTATGCCTCACTATACCATGATGTTTTTTGACATTTTTATGCCCTACTATACTATGATGTTTTTATGCCTTACTATACTATGATGTTTTTTGACATTTTTATGCCTTACTATACTATGATGTTTTTTGACATTTTTATGCCTTACTATACTATGATGTTTTTATGCCTTACTATACTATGATGTTTTTATGCCTTACTATACTATGATGTTTTTTGACATTTTTATGCCTTACTATACTATGATGTTTTTATGCCTTACTATACTATGATGTTTTTTGACATTTTTATGCCCTACTATACTATGACATTTTTTGACATTTTTATGCCTTACTATACTATGACATTTTTTGACATTTTTATGCCTTACTATACTATGATGTTTTTTGACATTTTTATGCCCTACTATACTATGACATTTTTATGCCTTACTATACTATGATGTTTTTTGACATTTTTATGCCTCACTGTACTATGATGTTTTTTGACATTTTTATGCCTTACTACACTATGATGTTTTTTGACATTTTTATGCCTCACTATACTATGATGTTTTTTGACATTTTTATGCCCTACTATACTATGACATTTTTATGCCTTATTATACTATGACGTTTTTTGACATTTTCATAACTTACTATACTATGACATTTTTATGCCCTACTATACTATGACATTTTTATGCCTTACTATACTATGACATTTTTATGCCTTACTATACTATGATGTTTTTTGACATTTTTATGCCTTACTATACTATGACATTTTTATGCCTTACTATACTATGATGTTTTTTTACATTTTTTATGCCTTACTACACTATGACATTTTTATGCCTTACTATACTATGTTTTTTTGACATTTTTATGCCTTACTATTCTATGACATTTTTATGCCTTACTATACTATGAATTTTTTGACATTTTTATGCCTTACTACACTATGACATTTTTATGCCTTACTATACTATGACGTTTTTTGACATTTTTTATGCCTTACTATACTATGACGTTTTTATGCCTTACTATACTATACTATGATGTTTTTTGACATTTTTATGCCCTACTATACTATGACACTTTTATGCCTTACTATACTATGATGTCTTTTGACATTTTTATGCCTCACTATACTATGACATTTTTTGACATTTTTATGCCTTATTATACTATGATGTTTTTTGACATTTTTATGCTTATTATACTATGACGTTTTTTGACATTTTCATAACTTACTATACTATGACATTTTTATGCCTCACTATACTATGACATTTTTATGCCCTACTATACTATGACATTTTTATGCCTTACTATACTATGATGTTTTTTGACATTTTTATGCCTTACTATACTATGACATTTTTATGCCTTACTATACTATGATGTTTTTTGACATTTTTATGCCTTACTATACTATGATGTTTTTTGACATTTTTATGCCTTACTATACTATGATGTTTTTATGCCTTACTATACTATGATGTTTTTATGCCTTACTATACTATGATGTTTTTTGACATTTTTATGCCTCACTATACTATGATGTTTTTTGACATTTTTATGCCCTACTATACTATGACATTTTTATGCCTTATTATACTATGACGTTTTTTGACATTTTCATAACTTACTATACTATGACATTTTTATGCCTCACTATACTATGACATTTTTATGCCCTACTATACTATGACATTTTTATGCTTACTATACTATGACATTTTTATGCCTTACTATACTATGATGTTTTTTGACATTTTTATGCCTTACTATTCTATGACATTTTTATGCCTTACTATACTATGATGTTTTTTTACATTTTTTATGCCTTACTACACTATGACATTTTTATGCCTTACTATACTATGTTTTTTGACATTTTTATGCCTTACTATTCTATGACATTTTTATGCCTTACTATACTATGATGTTTTTTGACATTTTTATGCCTCACTATACCATGATGTTTTTTGACATTTTTATGCCTTACTACACTATGACATTTTTATGCCTTACTATACTATGATGTCTTTTGACATTTTTATGCCTCACTATACTATGATGTTTTTTGACATTTTTATGCCCTACTATACTATGACATTTTTTGACATTTTTATGCCTTACTATACTATGATGTTTTTTGACATTTTTATGCCTTACTATACTATGATGTTTTTTGACATTTTTATGCCCTACTATACTATGACATTTTTATGCCTTACTATACTATGATGTTTTTTGACATTTTTATGCCTCACTGTACTATGATGTTTTTTGACATTTTTATGCCTTACTACACTATGATGTTTTTTGACATTTTTATGCCTCACTATACTATGATGTTTTTTGACATTTTTATGCCCTACTATACTATGACATTTTTATGCCTTATTATACTATGACGTTTTTTGACATTTTCATAACTTACTATACTATGACATTTTTATGCCTCACTATACTATGACATTTTTATGCCCTACTATACTATGACATTTTTATGCCTTACTATACTATGACATTTTTATGCCTTACTATACTATGATGTTTTTTGACATTTTTATGCCTTACTATACTATGACATTTTTATGCCTTACTATACTATGATGTTTTTTTACATTTTTATGCCTTACTACACTATGACATTTTTATGCCTTACTATACTATGTTTTTTGACATTTTTATGCCTTACTATACTATGATGTTTTTTGACATTTTTATGCCTCACTATACCATGATGTTTTTTGACATTTTTATGCCTTACTACACTATGACATTTTTATGCCTTACTATACTATGACGTTTTTATGCCTTACTATACTATGACGTTTTTATGCCTTACTATACTATGATGTTTTTGACATTTTTATGCCCTACTATACTATGACACTTTTATGCCTTACTATACTATGATGTCTTTTGACATTTTTATGCCTCACTATACTATGACATTTTTTGACATTTTTATGCCTTATTATACTATGATGTTTTTTGACATTTTTATGCCTTATTATACTATGACGTTTTTTGATATTTTCATAACTTACTATACTATGACATTTTTATGCCTCACTATACTATGACATTTTTATGCCCTACTATACTATGACATTTTTATGCCTTACTATACTATGATGTTTTTTGACATTTTTATGCCTTACTATACTATGACATTTTTATGCCTTACTATACTATGATGTTTTTTGACATTTTTATGCCTTACTATACTATGACATTTTTATGCCTTACTATACTATGATGTTTTTTGACATTTTTATGCCTTACTACACTATGACATTTTTATGCCTCACTATACTATGACATTTTTATGCCCTACTATACTATGACATTTTTATGCCTTACTATACTATGATGTTTTTTGACATTTTTATGCCTTACTATACTATGACATTTTTATGCCTTACTATACTATGATGTTTTTTGACATTTTTATGCCTCACTATACCATGATGTTTTTTGACATTTTTATGCCTTACTACACTATGACATTTTTATGCCTTACTATACTATGATGTCTTTTGACATTTTTATGCCTCACTATACTATGATGTTTTTTGACATTTTTATGCCCTACTATACTATGACATTTTTATGCCTTATTATACTATGATGTTTTTTGACATTTTTATGCCTTACTATACTATGATGTTTTTTTACATTTTTATGCCCTACTATACTATGACACTTTTATGCCTTACTATACTATGATGTCTTTTGACATTTTTATGCCTCACTATACTATGACATTTTTATGCCTTATTATACTATGATGTTTTTTGACATTTTTATGCCTTACTATACTATGATGTTTTTTTACATTTTTATGCCTTACTACACTATGACATTTTTATGCCTTACTATACTATGTTTTTTGACATTTTTATGCCTTACTATTCTATGACATTTTTATGCCTTACTAAACTATGATGTTTTTTGACATTTTTATGCCTCACTATACCATGATGTTTTTTGACATTTTTATGCCTTACTACACTATGACATTTTTATGCCTTACTATACTATGACGTTTTTATGCCTTACTATACTATGATGTTTTTGACATTTTTATGCCCTACTATACTATGACACTTTTATGCCTTACTATACTATGATGTCTTTTGACATTTTTATGCCTCACTATACTATGACATTTTTTGACATTTTTATGCCTTATTATACTATGATGTTTTTTGACATTTTTATGCCTTATTATACTATGACGTTTTTTGACATTTTTATGCCTTACTATTACTATGACATTTTTATGCCTCACTATACTATGACATTTTTATGCCCTACTATACTATGACATTTTTATGCCTTACTATACTATGATGTTTTTTGACATTTTTATGCCTTACTATACTATGACATTTTTATGCCTTACTATACTATGATGTTTTTTGACATTTTTATGCCTTACTATACTATGACATTTTTATGCCTTACTATACTATGATGTTTTTTGACATTTTTATGCCTTACTATACTATGACATTTTTATGCCTTACTATACTATGATGTTTTTTGACATTTTTATGCCTTATTATACTATGACGTTTTTTGACATTTTCATAACTTACTATACTATGACATTTTTATGCCTCACTATACTATGACATTTTTATGCCCTATTATACTATGACATTTTTATGCCTTACTATACTATGATGTTTTTTGACATTTTTATGCCTTACTATACTATGACATTTTTATGCCTTACTATACTATGATGTTTTTTGACATTTTTATGCCTTACTATACTATGATGTTTTTTGACATTTTTATGCCTTACTATACTATGATGTTTTTTGACATTTTTATGCCTTACTATACTATGATGTTTTTTGACATTTTTATGCCTTACTATACTATGATGTTTTTTGACATTTTTATGCCTTACTATACTATGATGTTTTTATGCCTTACTATACTATGATGTTTTTTGACATTTTTATGCCCTACTATACTATGACATTTTTATGCCTTACTATACTATGATGTTTTTTGACATTTTTATGCCTCACTGTACTATGATGTTTTTTGACATTTTTATGCCTTACTACACTATGATGTTTTTTGACATTTTTATGCCTCACTATACTATGACATTTTTTGACATTTTTATGCCCTACTATACTATGACATTTTTATGCCTTATTATACTATGACGTTTTTTGACATTTTCATAACTTACTATACTATGACATTTTTATGCCTCACTATACTATGACATTTTTATGCCCTACTATACTATGACATTTTTATGCCTTACTATACTATGACATTTTTATGCCTTACTATACTATGATGTTTTTTGACATTTTTATGCCTTACTATACTATGACATTTTTATGCCTTACTATACTATGATGTTTTTTTACATTTTTATGCCTTACTACACTATGACATTTTTATGCCTTACTATACTATGATGTTTTTTTGACATTTTTATGCCTTACTATTCTATGACATTTTTATGCCTTACTATACTATGATGTTTTTTGACATTTTTATGCCTTACTATACTATGATGTTTTTTGACATTTTTATGCCTTACTACACTATGACATTTTTATGCCTTACTATACTATGACATTTTTATGCCTCACTATACTATGATGTTTTTTGACATTTTTATGCCTTACTATACTATGACATTTTTATGCCTTATTATACTATGACGTTTTTTGACATTTTCATAACTTACTATACTATGACATTTTTATGCCCTACTATACTATGACATTTTTATGCCTTACTATACTATGACATTTTTATGCCTTACTATACTATGACATTTTTATGCCTTACTATACTATGATGTTTTTTGACATTTTTATGCCTTACTATACTATGACATTTTTATGCCTTACTATACTATGATGTTTTTTTACATTTTTATGCCTTACTACACTATGACATTTTTATGCCTTACTATACTATGTTTTTTGACATTTTTATGCCTTACTATTCTATGACATTTTTATGCCTTACTATACTATGATGTTTTTTGACATTTTTATGCCTCACTATACCATGATGTTTTTTGACATTTTTATGCCTTACTACACTATGACATTTTTATGCCTTACTATACTATGACGTTTTTATGCCTTACTATACTATGATGTTTTTGACATTTTTATGCCCTACTATACTATGACACTTTTATGCCTTACTATACTATGATGTCTTTTGACATTTTTATGCCTCACTATACTATGACATTTTTTGACATTTTTATGCCTTATTATACTATGACGTTTTTTGACATTTTCATAACTTACTATACTATGACATTTTTATGCCTCACTATACTATGACATTTTTATGCCCTACTATACTATGACATTTTTATGCCTTACTATACTATGATGTTTTTTGACATTTTTATGCCTTACTATACTATGACATTTTTATGCCTTACTATACTATGATGTTTTTTGACATTTTTATGCCTTACTATACTATGACATTTTTATGCCTTACTATACTATGATGTTTTTTTACATTTTTATGCCTTATTACACTATGACATTTTTATGCCTCACTATACTATGACATTTTTATGCCTTACTATACTATGTTTTTTGACATTTTTATGCCTCACTATACTATGATGTTTTTTGACATTTTTATGCCTTATTATGACATTTTTATGCCCTACTATACTATGATGTTTTTTGATGTTTAGATAACACTACTATAACACTTTTTGGATTTGGATGCCTTACTACATTATACTGTTTTGACATTTCTATGAATTTTCCTCATTCCTTGCTAAAGTTCAGGGATATAGGGAAATACCAATAAATAAAATACGAAACCAGACAAAAGAAAAAGATACAGGGAAACGGATTCAGCAAAAATAAAGGATTTTATTCACAAATAAGTAAAAACTACAACGAAAAGCCGACAGTGGATAACTCATTGGAAAAATAAAACTGCACCAAAACCAAGATGACCCAAATTAACAACAACCACAAATAAAGAGTGTTGATGGGCTTCAACACTAAAGCCCTGAGCAGCAATCTTTGGGAGAACAGTGACAAAGCTTGTCAACCACCAAATGGCCCACTTTATCTTTTGCTGCTTATTGACAAATCAGGGGAGCTGTGGCAAATCACGCTGTGCCAAGTCACCTGCTGGAGAAAAAGGGAGGGCAGAGGGGAACACACACACCACAACACATAACAGACAAACTATACTATGACGTACTATGTTATTTGAGTTTTTTATGCATTACTATATAACAACGACATAGTATAGTAAGGCAAAAAATGTATAATAGGGCATAAAAACATCAGAAAAAGTGAAAGAACAACATAGTATAATAGGGCATTAAAAACATCAAAAAACATCATAGTATAGTAAGGTATAAAGACATGATAGTATATTAAGGCCTTAAAGTGAAAAAAACAACATACTATACTATGGCAAAAAAAAGTGAAAAAACGACATAGTATAGTATGGCAAAAAAACATCATAGTATAGTAAGGTATAAAGACATGATAGTATATTAAGGCCTTAAAGTGAAAAAAACAACATACTATACTATGGCAAAAAAAAGTGAAAAAACCACATAGTATAGTATGGCAAAAAATTGCGAAAAAATGAAATAGCATATAAAGGCATAAAAACATCTAAAAACATCCTAGTATAGTAAGGTATAAAGACATGATAGTATATTAAGGCCTTAAAGTGAGAAAAACGACATAGTATAGTATGGCAAAAAAAGTGAAAAAATGAAATAGCATATAAAGGCATAAAAACATCTAAAAACGTTCTAGTATAGTAAGGTATAAAGACATCATAGTATATTAAGGCCTTAAAGTGAAAAAAATAACATACTATAGTATGGCAAAAAAAGTGAAAAAAACAATATACTATAGTATGGCAAAAAAAAAAAAGTGAAAAAACAACATACTATACTATGGCAAAAAACTGAAAAAAACGACATAGTATAGTATGGCAAAAAAAGTGAAAAAATGAAATAGCATATAAAGGCATAAAAACATCTAAAAACATCCTAGTATAGTAAGGTATAAAGACATGATAGTATATTAAGGCCTTAAAGTGAGAAAAACGACATAGTATAGTATGGCAAAAAAACATCTAAAAACGTTCTAGTATAGTAAGGTATAAAGACATGATAGTATATTAAGGCCTTAAAGTGAAAAAAAAAAAAAACGACATAGTATAGTATGGCAAAAAAAGTGAAAAAATGAAATAGCATATAAAGGCATAAAAACATCTAAAAACGTTCTAGTATAGTAAGGTATAAAGACATGATAGTATATTAAGGCCTTAAAGTGAAAAAAACGACATAGTATAGTATGGCAAAAAAAGTGAAAAAATGAAATAGCATATAAAGGCATAAAAACATCTAAAAACGTTCTAGTATAGTAAGGTATAAAGACATGATAGTATATTAAGGCCTTAAAGTGAGAAAAACGACATAGTATAGTATGGCAAAAAAACATCTAAAAACGTTCTAGTATAGTAAGGTATAAAGACATGATAGTATATTAAGGCCTTAAAGTGAGAAAAACGACATAGTATAGTATGGCAAAAAAACATCTAAAAACATCCTAGTATAGTAAGGTATAAAGACATGATAGTATATTAAGGCCTTAAAGTGAAAAAAACGACATAGTATAGTATGGCAAAAAAAGTGAAAAAATGAAATAGCATATAAAGGCATAAAAACATCTAAAAACGTTCTAGTATAGTAAGGTATAAAGACATGATAGTATATTAAGGCCTTAAAGTGAGAAAAAAAACATACTATACTATGGCAAAAAAAACCACAGGTCGTAAAATATCATGGTATAGTCAGGCATAAAACCTCATAATATAATAAGGCACAAAAATGTCAAAAAATTGCATAGCCATATTTTTCAACATCTTCTCAGTACATCAATGTTAGAGCACTCAGCTCTCTTCATCAGTTTGATGTCTGCAGTTTTAAAGTTTGGTGCTGAACTGCATCCCTCTCTTACAGGAGTCGATCCGCTGGCTGGAAGATGAGAAGGTGCTCCTGGAAATGACGGAGGAGGTGGACTATGACGTCGAGTCATATGCAACTCAACTAGAACAAATCCTGGACCAGAAGATTGACATTCTCACTGAGCTGAGAGGTAAAGTCATCCGTCCGGTCACCAGACGTTAAGACGCTTTTAGACTTTAAACTGATCTGATCTCAGTTAGAGGTGTGCAAAAATAAATTAATCGATTCACATTAGAATCGCAATCCTATCTCTACAAATTCAAAATCAATTAATAAATTCCAAAAACATCGATTAATATTTTTCAGCCTTGTGACAGCACTGGTTTACATTTTTTCCTAACATGAGATTAGCTCGCCAGCCCTATAGATGACGCCATGTCGGT
This sequence comes from Seriola aureovittata, assembly GCF_021018895.1. NCBI lineage: Eukaryota > Metazoa > Chordata > Actinopteri > Carangiformes > Carangidae > Seriola > Seriola aureovittata. The sequence goes on along the minus strand of NC_079381.1, from coordinate 22,197,045 downwards.
TTCCATTCAGATGATACTCCTGCAATAAGAAAGTGCAGTGTGAGTGATGGAAATTAAACATAGGAAAAAGTTATTAAACCTGCTCCATCTAATTCAACACATTTCCGATTTTATAACTTTGAAGGTGTATTGATTGGTTTCCAAATGTCAATCATGCATTGAGTAACATGCAAGAAAACATTAACCACCTTAAATATGACTTCATTTGTAAGTAAGTAAATGATCATTCAAAACACAAACTACTTGTGTTCATTCACCTGCATCTTAATGCTATGCTAATCACAACCTGCTACATCCATAGTATCCTCGAATATTACTGAGCTCATGTTCTCAACATGATGAAACTGTTCATGCAGTCAGTCTAACTTCTGATCATGTGATCATAGTTGACTAATGGATGTTCACTTGTCACCATAAGAACTGTGGTTACATAACCTTATGAACGAGCCACAACTTTACTCAACCTTAAACAAATAGCACTACACCTCTGAGCATCATATATGAATTATACAGCACCACATTGCTACTATATAATCTATTACTATTGGGTTTTTTTTTTTAAATCAGGAATCGAATCGAGCCCAAAAATCGAAATCGAATCAAATCCTGAAATTTTCTGAATCTGAAAAAGCCTCCTGGTCACTTTTATATAAAAATCATGACAGTGATCTCTAACATTTATGTATCAGAGCGATGAAGCCAGCAGTGTTGTGTAAGCCTGAAAGCGTCTTTAGAGATTGTAAACACAGTATTTCTTTCTTGATGTTTCAGTCATTGCAGCCTGTGCTGTGATTTCCTCTTGTGTTTCAGATAAAGTCAAGTCCTTCCGCTGTACACTCCAAGAGGAGGAGCAAGCTAGCAAACAAATTACCCTAAGAGGCCTCGTGCACTTTAGACGCCCATAAAATACGTGATGTTTCACTGTAATATTGACTTGTCCCGAGAAAGGTGAAGGCCTGTCGCCGAGGAGCTCAGCTGTGGTTTTATGACTTACTGTCTCTGTGTGTTTGGTTTGCTCCCTCGACCTCTTTTTGCTGTACAGGCTGCCATCGCTTCCCATCATCCATCCGTCCACCTGTAAAACCAAAGAGCAGACCGTTGATGCTCTCCATTCTCCTGTGAAGTGTATTTACGAGCTTTCTGTATGTGCGCTAAGTCACAAGTGCTAAATTTAAACAACAACAACAACAAAAAAAAAAAGGCGAATAATTATTTGTTTTAAATGAACTTTTATAGAGTCAATCATAGCTTATCCTCACTACGGCCAATTTTATAAACAGCTGTTGCCATTTTGTGCAATATCTGGAGGATTCTCTTCCCGTTCGTCCCCTTGTCTCAGCTCAGGGGCGAACAGAGCATGAGCTGAGTTTGTGTGTAAAATGAGCCACTGTGTGTTTGTGTTGATACTGTATGTAATATAGGTTTGACTGAGAGAAAGCCTAAGACACAAAAATAATCTTACATTACATTAACTGACCTGATGAGGGCACTATAATCAAAGACAAAGCAGATGATTTCCAGACAACATTTACACAAAGTGTTTTTTTCATTTGCCATAATAAAGAAATGCTACTTGTTGTTGCTGTACTTCTTTTTTATTTATTCTTTAAATTATGATAGAAGCCTTGAGCTGTTACAGCAGACAGGTGTCTCCCAGTTTAGCATTTATTAGCAGTATATAAATATGTAATTAATGGTTTATAACAATTTATAACAGTTGTAAGGACATTTTTATTTATGAACATTACCTGTCAGCAATTATAACCTCTCCTATGAAGATTTAGTTTATATTATTTTAACTGTTTTACCATGTTTTAATTGATTATCTGTACATACAGCAGCCTCCACTTATGGGAGTTGGATCTGCTTACAACTACATTAGTGTGATATAAACCATTTATAAACAGTTTTATATTTTACCTATGAATGCTAAATAGGTAAAGTAGAGGTAAACTGCTACCAGACATTTTACAGACATTTAATGTTGAAAGTTCATACAGCGTTCAGATTCTGAATTAATTAATTAAATAATAATTAATAATTAAAAGTTCACTTATTATTGTTCAATAATTTGCAGAAAAGTGGTGACAATCGTTTGTTTGACTTTGTCGAAAAACCAACGTGTTAGTTCGTCTCCTAACAGTTTCCAACTTCCCTTCCTCATCTGTGGCTCTCAGCCTAAATTTGTTTCTTACTTAAGACATAAATATTTAAAAATATCTCATAAATATATAGTTTCAGATTTTAAAATAAGCTCAGTAATTTTAGTAGTCGATGTACCCCAGCGAGTACTTATGGAATTGCCAAAGGGTATCTGGAAATATTGTGAAAGTAGATCTAATAATTTAATGAATAATTTACTATCTAATAAAACATATATATACACAAGATACAGCCACTTATTTATAAGAGGAATGTCAACACGAATAAGATTACAAATATGATTAAGCGGTAACCCTGCAGCTACAACATGATTCAGCATCGACAGCATTTTAGTGCTGAGAGACTGAGAGCATGAAGACTAGTTACCAGAGGAATCAAAATGGATTACTAAACATATGGATGGATTACAGAACAGGCCCACCAGGCATAGGCCCTGGGGCCCATGGAGTCTGTTCACATTTCTTGTCGGAAAGTCAATCAAATAACTACAAAGAAATGAAAAACATGCAAGAGTCACAAAACTACTTCAGAGATGCAAAAAACTACAAATAGATAAAAAACAAGTATGACTTGATAAAAAATTATTACAAAGAAATGCAAATGGTTAAGAGGCACCAGAAGTAGCTAACTGAAGCAAACCGAAACAGCTGTTTTTAAAACAAGATAAAACGTGTTGATCAGTGAGCTTTACAGGTGCTGGGAGCTTTTATCTGTTCACTGCAAAATAAAAACTATTCATTGCATTATTTTATTTTTTTAATTATTTTTACAGGAACCCTAACTTTTCTTTTAGTGTCTAAAATGCGGAAAGAATTTGCACAGTATTCAAGATGTATCCATATATTTGTATTCAAGAGGAATATCAGCACAAATAAAATTACAAATTTGTGTGATGCTGATCTTACAACAGGCTAACCACCGTACATGCTTCAGCACAGCTATAGCTAACATTTGCTAATTGACAATAAACACAGTTTTTCAGGTATTTGGTCATAAACAAATTAAAATTCCAACCTGATGTTGGCACTAGAGGAATAATAACTGCATCACCAAAGTTAATACAATTCATCCTATGGGGAACATGAATCTTTGTACCAAATTTCATGCAATCCATCCAATAATTGTTGAGATGCTTCCCAAAAAAAAAAAACCTAATGTAAACCAGCAGGTAGCGCTATGGGGAAAAAATCAGAGGATCACTACAGTTGGTAACATTCATCCTCTGGGGAACATGAACGTCTGTAGAAAATTTCAAGACTCTGGACGACCAACATCCACTAAAAATCCAATAAAAACACACATACTCATGTCGAGTTACCGTCCAATTGGTTTTATTCCACAGTACAGACAATGGTAGAGAGCGCTGGGGTCAGAGGTCAAGCTTCTGACATATACGGTGTGAACTAGGAGACATCAGTACCTACTGTATCCTATGTCTGAAAACAACAACACGAGTCACAATCACTCAGAGAAGTTATTCTGACTCTGCTGTCGTTGATTGAATACACAGTGTTTTGATCAGTGTTTATCAATGTCATGGATAGAAGGGTAACACTGTTAACATGTAGAAATGGGTCATGACCACCTGTATACACTATCCCCCTGTTTAGCATGAATAAGCAGTATACAAACACTTAATAAACTCTAATGTTTCATGTGCAAATATAAGAACTTAAATGAGTATTTAATATATTTATCAAACTCAGCCTGACGCCGCCATAACTGGTGTATAAACAGTAAATTAATGCTTTGAAAAATAAATTACATAACATAAAAGCTGCAACTATATGTGAATAAATCCTTTTTAAGCATTTAACAACTGTTTATGCACGTTTAAAAATTCACAGGCAGATTTTTAAAGGTTTTTTAAATTTGTTTCAATAGACATATGATTGTATCTATGTTATGCTATGGTAATAAGTATTAACTGTTAATTATCTAATTATGGATGCTTCATACTGCAGAAAGTTACGTATTAATACATTGAAAAAGTGGCCTTATAATTGCTTATTACTACATTATAGTGTGTTAAAAAAACATTTATTAAGTGTTGATATACTGCTTATAAATGCTAAATAAGGAGATTAAAATAAAGTATTACTATAGTACTATTAAATTTGAGCATGTGAATCTAATTTCAAACACTGCATATATCCAAAATATATATGAATTATTGCCACCATATATTTTAACACCTTAATATTTGTCACAGACCTACTGCTCTATAGTATTTGTGATGCTTTATTACAGTTGTGTATGTACAAAATATGACTGATCTTCCTGCTGCTGTGGGATAATTAACAACCTCTAAATAATGATAACTCACATAAAATGTTGGTGCAACTTTATAATAAGGCATCCTTTTTAAAGGCTAAAGGTTGTGATTGGTTTATTAATGGTTAATAAACAATTTACTAATATAATTTCTAATAATACTACAGTAAAACCCATCAATAAGGACAACTTTCAGGTTGCCAGGTTGTGAAAAATACCTTTGGCTGCTGTTTAACCTTAATATTTGGTTAAAATACTGTCATAAATGTTGGTAACCCATTAGTAAATGTTCATGGGTTTCTCACTTATTTAAATAAGCTTTCAAATAATTATATTTATTTTGATTTTAATATTTTAGAGACGACATTTTTATCAAATAATAAAGTAAATAATTAATCATCAAGTCTGCAGTTATAAATGTTAGTAGGATGTAATGTCAGTGGTCAAAATGGTCTAATCAGTCAAAGAGATTTTTCACAACCTGGCAACCCAAACATTGATCAATACCACTGTCATATTTGTTCATTAAATATACAGTCAGCAGCAGATTAGCTTATTTTAGTGTCAATGGTGGAAACAGGGCTCTGACCAAAGAAAACAAAATTTGCCTAATTAACATATTATGTCTCATTTCAATCTGTACAAAAAACAAAATTAGAATTAAATTAGATATTATATGGTGGGTTATGTGAGGGCTGTCGCCGGGGGCCCAGGCTAGTTGTTTCCAGTCTTGATGCTATGCTAAGCTAAGTTAAGCTAAACAGATGTTCCTTTTAGCTCATATTGAATGGAAAGATATGAGAAGGGTATTGATCTTTTCATCTAACTCTCTGCTATGATGTCAACCTATTGCTTTAATCATTAATAAACCTTTCATAAATGGCACCTTGCTATAAAGTGATACCAAAATGTTTTATTGTAAAATGTCAATAATTAAAACTAATACTGGACTGTGTACTGCAGATTAACATGTAGGTGTCTATTACATTTTATCCAAAAGTGGCAATAATTTCAATAATCTCAAATATAACCAGCTGAATTTTTGAAATATATATATATATATATATATATATATATACATATATATATCATCAAACAGTGAGGACGTAGTGGACAACATAACTGGTTTATTATTGTTAAGCATGTAGATTAAGTAGTTCCAATCTGATTGGATGACATGCAACAGCTTGTTAAATAGAGCTGCTTCATTATGGGGTTTTAACTTTTTATCATGCACCCGCTGCTGACTGAAAAACCAGTCTCAAGTTATATTTCAAAGGTTCTGTAAAATACTCCAGTTTGAAAAATAGGTACAGTAAGTCCTATAAAACGCTCAGCGATTGTTGTAAAGAGACAGCAGAGGTCAACAACAGCAGCTCGAATACAAATAGTTTTCACTAGGTGTGAAACACAACTGCAGGTGGTGTGTGTGATCTCAGACTGTGAATTGCCTGTAGCTTGTATTGGTGTAGATTGTGCCCCTGCTGTGACAGTGGTTTATTTTGCCTGGCTGTGATAGGAACAATAATATTGCACTGGTAAAAACAAAAAACCTTCCCGTGTTGGTCCATAGCATTAATGACCGCCAAAATAAAAATGCTACATATTTCAAATATATTTCACCTGAAATTTCCATAATAACATCATGAGCTTTAGGTAAATAAATAACTCTCAACCATATAAGGTCCTACATATACATCTTTACATTATGTACACTGACATATCCATGGTTCCTGAACAGACTCAGGATCCAAATGGTGGAGACATTCAACTCAGCAGCCAAAAGGCCAAAGGGGAACAATGTGTTTGTATCCAAAAGCCTGCCACCAACAGCACAACAGAAACTCAATGCAAAGGTCCATTTGCAAAACAGCTTATTGTCCATGATTACAGAAACTCACTCGACCTCTGCCCCTCAAGGAAAAGCTTTAAAAACAGATTCATCATTCTGTTAAAGCCGTTTTTCTTTTCTTTCTCAGACATGGACAACATCAGATTTGTAAAGATGCAGTCACCTAAAGCCCAAATATACATATACATGTCCCCTTCTTCCTAGAGTAAAAGCTTGAATAGTCTAAATGAAGGGGTTTTCAAACAGACATGAGACAAAGATACTGTGTTGAAAGAGATGATGGCTTTCTAAAAACAATGGGGATTTAGTCTTTGTGGTTTGGCCCGTTTACCAACGTGGTCAAGTGCAATTAAGGTACTTTAGCTTTAGCTGCGATAGCCGCCATTAGCATTAAAAATCATACTCCTTCTCGGAGTCATAACTCAGTCAAATCTGCACACACAGACATAATACAGACATTTCTAGATTCATTGTGACTTACAGTTTCTGTGGATGTCATTATCTTCGACGCCCATGTTCGAATAAACGTCCGAACAGCCACTTATAAAAAGGGGGGAAATGGTCGCTCCTTAAAACTCCGGAACTTGCCTGAGAATCATCGCGTTTCTAACTTTTCTACAGTATTAAAGTAATAAACTGTAAGTTGTCTGTACAGTCACGGACACACTGCAAACAGTAACTGCTAATCGCTAATTCGACATAGCTTTAATTGTGTCAACTTGCCAAAATGAAGACAACGCTTAGCTTAAAAACAGGGCTAAAGTTGCCGCCCACAATGTACTACGGAAGCCGAGAAAGGCCACACTCGCAAATATTTTTTTATCGCGTTAACTCCGGGTAACGGATAATTATTTCGTTATCTCGAAATAACGGATAACGGAGATTTGTTTTCCCGAAAAACTGGATAAATATTCCGTTATCTTGACATAACAAAGCTCACTGACCCCATGACCGCCCGATTACACTCACAGGTTACATCCCCAAAGCATTATGGGAACTGTAGTTTCAAAACGTGGAGCATATTTATCTACTAATTAGAAGTAAGATAAACAGTATTAAAAGGACAATTGGAGGACAGGGGAGGGTTTTGGAGGGCGCAGTTGTCTCAGTGTCAGACTTTGAAAACCCCTAATCAAAATACTTCATGTTTGGCACATTTACTTGCATTATTTTCATATCCTGACAAAATGTACAGACATGTGCACCTGCACATAGAGTATACCCTGAAATAAATAAAAAGTGTCATGCACTACAGAGGTGTTCAAACGTAGCAACATGAGATGGTAACTACAGTCTATTTCCACTGTAAACTAGTGCAAAAAACAACAATGAGGTTACACAGTTGATTAAACTACAGTATCAAGAGAATGATTTTGGCTTCTGTGGTGGGTTGAAGACATTATCATCACACAGGGAGTGGAAACAAGACACACTCCTGTGCAGTGTGGAAGCGAGGCATAAAACAACAGCATAGTAAAAAATGAAATGAACAGGAGGTACAACTTACTCTAACAGCTTTCATGGGTTTAAAGAATAGGTTCACAAAGTCTGTCTTAAAACATTGGTCAAGTGTCTGATTGAACACTGACACAGGCTGTAATCACCCTGCTCTTCCTGCCGGCTGTGATCTTTTCCTCAAGCGTTTCAAGTGTAAGTGATACGGGACAAAATACACTTTCTGTGCAAAAATATATTCAAACGTTCATCTGAAGCTAATATGAGGCTTCAGCCAGCTGTAGGGGTGGGAGAAAAAAACAGTTTTGAATTAATTTGCAGTTTCCAAAACAATCACACTTTACACATTTTGGATTTAATTAAAGTACTTTGTCAAAACTTTATAGGTCTACGCCATCATACAGAGACGATTTTGAATTGAGAATAATTTCTAAATTGAATCACGACCCTGAAGAATTGGATTCAAATCTAAATGAAATAGTGAGGTTCCCGAATATTTCCACCCTTAACAGTCTGATTTAGAAAAACCAGGTGAATATCTTGAATAAGGTGAGGACATTTTTAGTGAGAAAATCCCTCTTTGCCCCCCCACTGTCACTTTGGGAGATATGCACTTGATTTGCTTAATCTTTATATTAGTTTTATGTAAAGTTTCAAATGCACTGAAAACATATTTGCACAGACCAAGGACTGTGGATTTTGTCCCCCATTAAGAATCATTACAAGAAGCAAAACCTGTTTGAACGTACATTTGTGCACCTGTCTGTTTTAAGACAGGCTTGACAAACCTCTCCTTTACTGAGCAAGAGTGGCCTGGGTGGAAAATCAGATTCTTTTATGCACATGGTTTGTGTTTTTGGAGTGAAGATGTGAGGCGGCTTCTTCTTCTTCTTCTACGTCCCCTTTGAATGAAAATATACAGTTCAGCAGACAGACACAACAAAATGATGTTTGAGGACACCGGCGATTTTCTCCCCACCTATACATTCACCACTGAAAAGGATCAATCCAGCCTTTACAACATTCATGCTGAATCACTTCCAGCCCCATTCTTCGGTCCATCTGGACTCACAGGTCAGTGTAAGTGGGACTCCCCGCCTCCACACCCCCCACCACCACCACCACCACCACCACCGAGTGTCCAGCCTGAAATGAAACAGGCTCCTCGGCAGAAACATCCGGGTCCATCCTGTTCGATATCACACGAGCAGAAAAGAGCAAAAAGCCGGGGAACACCACAGGAGTGTCTACCAGCAGCAGCACATGTGGGAAACAGAACTCCACCCACAGGCGGATCAGAGGTATTGCAAGCAGATGAATATATAAAGGGATTGTTGCTGTGGACTGTACAGAGTTTCAGTTGTTGCTTTAATGCTGCATGCCCTGTTTTCCTGCTTCCTGGTCCATCTGTGGAGTAAGTGTCTGGTTGGATATTAAGGCCTTGGACGGCCCAGAGGCCACACTGAAATAAACACTACAGAGTCTCACACACGGTGGAATGAAAACTGGAGCAGTTGGACGTAAGTATAAGTCGCACATCAGTGATGAACTCGACAGTTCTCTGGCTAAGACAAGAAGTACTTTCCTCTGTGATACAATATATTTCAAGATTTCAAACCCAGTTCTCTCATATTTAAAGGACCAGTTCACCCAAATTCTAAAATAAATACATATTTTATCTTTTACCTCTTGTGGTATCTGGCTACATCTTCACTTTTTGTTTTTATGTGCCCAGGTTCTGAGATATCTGTCTCTGCTTCCACCCCAATACAACAGAGGTGAACGGAGCTGAAAATTTAAAATATTAAGGGACTCATTTGGCAGTTCATTAGGAACACCTAAACTAACGCTGCAATAAATCCTCCTCCATGAAGGCTACAACATTCAGTTTGTTCAGTGTTAGAGAGGTGCAGATTCACCTGTATGATCATTGTGGAGGATGTGGTTTGTGCTGCTGTTGAACTGTATTGCTTCATACAGAGGTGCGTCTTTCATCAGCATCATTTTTTCCAGCAGCAGCAGCTGTTTTCAGAGAAACATCTGTAAAACAGTCAGAGAGCAGCTGGTGAACATAGCGGAGCATTTAGCAGCTACAGAGTCAGATATTCTCTTCAGGAGCCGGTGGAGACCGAACACAGAGCTAAAAGAGAGGGAGCACTCAGTTTACGTCATCATAATCAATACGTTGATAATAAGTGACTTAAAACTTAACGTTTTTCATAGAGTAAAGTAGAAAGTAGTTCCACTGACAGTTCTCCTCTATAGTACTGGGCTGGAGGCAGACAGACATCTCTCGCTCTGGAAGAATAAAACCGAAGCTGTTTGAATAAACACCACGACAGGTAAAAGAGAACATATATATTTTTGTAATTTGGAAAACCTGACTCTTTAAGATTTTAATCTTCATTTCCAAAAGTTCTTCCTTCCTTCCTCCGTGGTTCGTCTTTTCCTCTTTTTGCATTGTGAGGGTTTTTTCTTCACGTACTTATTGCCAGTCACTGCTGGGGGAGAGTGTGTGAGACGCGTCGCTCAGCTGACAGCGGGACGGAAACAGAAGGTGAAAGTCATTGTTTTTTTGTTTTTTTTTTTCGCCATGGCTGCCAAACCAACGCAGCCTGAAACCCGTGCTCGACTGTTTGAAGATGAAGATGAGTCTGGCTCTGCGGTTTGTCCTGAGCTCATGAGTGTGAATGCTTGGACAGCGTATTGTATATGTGTGTGTGTGTGTGTGTGTGTGTTGAGAAAAGGGGGAGAGGGAGGGAGTCCCGTTATACGAGATTAGTTTAAGGCTTACAATATTTCACTAAATCCTTCCTTGTCAATTTTTTCAGTGGTTAGTGATGTTTCCTATAAAAGTATTACTGTAAAAGAGTCATGCTACACAACTGTCTTTTGTTCGCTGGATCCCTCTTGGCCTGATTGGTCCACTCCTCCTGGACAGATCCCTCTTTATCCCTCCTCCCCTGTTCTCCTCTGATCCAATCAATGTGTTGTTTATGCTAAATCAATCACCTGTCTCTTATTCTAAAATACAAACCCTCCTACCACTTCCTCTCTTTGTCTAGTCCAGAGATCATGGTGGTTCAGGCCGGGTCCTTTAGCTCCTTTTTGAACTATTTCGGGCCCAGTAAGCCTCCACTGCCCTCCTTGGTGCTCCCGCTGCGACCCCAGCACCCTGCAGCTATACTCATACTCCTCTGCGTTGCTCCCGCGACCCCTCGTTCCCGCTCCATCTCGCACTGGCTCAGCGTACGCTCAGTCCGGCCCGGCTGGTTGGGGGACGCCGACCCCGCTCCGCCGGGCTGCTTAGAGGAGATGGTGCGAAAGATGTGGTTGCGCTTACGAAGGAACTCTCCTCCGGCCGCGCCCAGGCCGAAGCTGCCTTTACGGAGGACCATGCGGGCGCTGGCGGACTTGGCAGGACGGGTCCTCTGGTTGTACTCCAGCTGGGACAGGTGGGAGGCGTAGCCGTCCGAGATGAACTGGAAGAAATATACGATCAGGGAACAAAGAAAGGTTTCACGCAGAACTTCACCTGCTTCCAAAAGAGGTCAAAACTCCAGAAACATCTGCAGTGAACAGAAGAACTTTATTAGACCGATGCATTTGGGCTTGTGGCCTTCAGACCAGATGAAGGACGCGTCGGTCTAATAAAGTTCCTGTTGCTGTTGCTGGAGTTTTGATCTCTTTAGAAATATATGATCAGGTTTGGTTTGATAATCCCTTATGGACAGTCTAAAAATCCTCAATACACACAATAATAATAAAAACCTTTCATGTCTTTGAGAAAAAAGTGGAATATAATAAAAAAAGTACATTTACAGAAGTAATGTAGTATAATATATTTACATATTTTATCTTTGTGACTCCTTACACAAGCATCTAGTCGAAGCCTCTTGTCACGTTTCAGATGTTTATGAGCTGTCAGCACCAAAGAGACATTTCCCATCTAAACTGAAGGTAAAATTATCAAGTGTTTCACAAAAACCTCTCTCCTTTCACACGGATCATCTCACGACCCCTCAGATTTATCATGTGACCCTTTAGAAGGTCCCGACCCCTCGGTTGGGAACCTCTGACCTAAAAACCAACTGTATATAGTATTTAAAACCAGCATGGATGCATCAGTATTAACAATCTAATAATGACATTTATGATAATATATCATATATAACATTTTGCTGATAGTACTTCTGAACTTTTACTTAAGCGGGATTTTGAATGCAGTATTTTAACATCAGGGTATTGATACTTTTACTTATGTAAAGGATCTGAATACTTCCTCCACCACTGACTGAAAATATCACAGACCTCCTGGGCCACAAAATGTTATAGCTTCAAACTGGTTCTCAGTCTGTCCCTGTTCTCTGTAACTCCTCTTTTCAGAGTCCAGTTTCACTGATCTGGTAGAGCATCATCTTTGCTCTTGAGAATCGTTTCAAAATACTCGAAAAACGTCAGTGAAAAACTATTCGTGGCACGGCCTCTAAATGTTTGTAAAGCAGGTTTGGGAGTTGTCCACTATTCATCAGTCCTGACACTCGCTTCCTCTGTAACGTCCAGCTGTTCTGCTCGTTCCTTTTTTATTTTTCAGAGGGATCAATAAAAGTCACAGATGTTTTGCGTTAGCGATGTCTCACTCTGATTGGCTGTCCAACAGTGTTAAGTACCAAATTAAAAAGACGTTTACACAAGGTTAGGTCTGTCTCAACAAGCAGATGGTTAAAATGTTGTAAATGAGGAACTAACTTCCATATTCATGACCATCGCTTCACCTCACCGACTTCGCGAAAACAACAACAATGTGCTTTCACTGTCTGTCAGTAAATATGAGCACATGAATATGATCTGTGAAACATTATGAGGCAGCTTTGCTAAAAGGATTTTCTCCTTACCTGACACTGGTGCTGCATTTTCTTTGTGGGTCTCCCCACTATGTAGATGTGGAACGGAGGCAGGCCAATCGACGTGTACACGGAGATGTCCTTGGTGGAGCCGTAGGCCGCAAAGATCCTCATGTGGGCCTGGATCAGAGAGGGATTTCATTGTATCACTGCCTCACACACACTAACACACACACACACACACACACATGCACACAAACACACCGGCCCCCCACCCTTTACCTCGTTGATGAGGGATTTGAGGAAGTTGGCCTTGTGTCGGAGCGGGTCGTGGACCAGCCCGTCGCAGAAGGAGACGATGCCGTGGGGGAAGTTATGCTGAGAGAGCCAGGCCACCACACGCTGCTTCTGCATGTCAGGACGACCCGTTACGTACACTATCAAGTAGCCCAAGTCCTGCCAGTACCTGCAAATAATTATAAATGAGAAGAGCAGGCTCATTAATAAATATAAAAATACTGATAATATTGTCCACAGGAGACATGCATGAAGAAAAAAGAACAGGGCCCCGAACGCTTCCTTCAGGAACTTCTCGCTTACGCCGTCAGAAAAGTTTGAAAGTCTTCATGTAGTGACTTTAAAAGACACTAGCAGCATCTTTTTATACAGTTTCCTGTATAACTAAGTTATCTAGATAACTGCTATGTTATCTACTGTTCATTATTATTGCAGAACAGACCTACAGGGAGTTCTGGGTGTGATCCTTACCTCACCACGTCCACAGCTCCGGCTCGAACCTTTGGGTCGCTGCCCATGATTGACACACTGGCAGCAAATGACCCGTCGATACTGAACACAACAAACTCTGTTCCCCGTGGTAAAATCGTTAGATAGCTGTCTGCAAATGTGTGGTCGCCCCTGGTGGAGAGACAGCAGAGGAAAGGAGAGAAAGATGGAAAAAGAAAAGTTATTATGAAGGGAGATGTTCACCTTTCGAACACCGGATCCCAGAACAGCCTGAAGTCTTTGTGTTGTGGATTAAACGCTGTTGCTAGAAACTAATTTTGCTGCCAAAACATTCATGCTGCAAATCTCCCACTTCCACCACAAGCCAAATGTGTTTGAGGAGCTTGAGAAGATTCTGTTCTTTGTCACAGTCGCCACCAGAAGACACGTTGACGACTCTACAAAATGCTAATGCTAACGTCACTCAGATCACATTTCTTCTTCATGTTTGGTCTGAACAACCGCTGAACCACACGTCTTCATGCTTTTATGCATGGAGTATAATGTTTTTAAAGTGTGAAATAACAGTGACGTGGCGTACCTGACCACCATTTTGACAGGATACACCCCGATACCCAGCTTTTTGTTCTCAGGGATTACATAAGAGACACGTCCGCTGCTGTTGGTGAGCTCCGTGTCAAAGTACACCCACTCTCCAGAGGGCGGCTGGGTCATGATGTGGATGTCAATCTGCGAGAAAAACACACACACACACACACACACACACACACACACACACAAACCAATCTTTTAAACACGACACTTTGCAGCTGAGTGACCTTAATGACACAGATGGTGACGCCGTTACATAACACGTCTTTTTTTATTTTTTTTGGTTGGTCACAGCTGAACGTGTTAATACCTTCTCTCCAGTGAGGGTAACCATGTCCAGAGGGCCGTACATGAAACGTCCCGTCACCATCTGGGCCCCGTCCTCCGTGAACACGGCGTCATTTACACGATGGTTCGCCGTCACGTTCTGACACAGAGGAGGGAAAACAGGAAATCACAACCTCATTTTCCTATTTTTTACACTTTGATTTCATTTATTCTCTAAAGTGTTTTTTTTTTTTTACTGTTCATCTGCTGAGATCCAGATGAGTTGATCAAAATATTAATACTTTGTTTAAGCTTTACAAGCACTAACAAATAATTCAGTCTTTTTTGCCCTGAGTTCTGCCTCTCAGGCAACGAAGAGATTGTCTTCTGAGAGTAGAATCAGTTTTCATGTTTTGCATTAAAGATGCAGCAGTTTAATATTTAATTTTTTTTTTTTACAACCACCGAGCAAAATAAATCCGACCCGTACTCGGGCCACACGCTTGTTTTTCTTCTGGCCCATTATACACCTGGATCCTCGGCCCAAATCTGGCCCATTTACACGATGATTGTCAGATTCTGCTTCCACATCTGGACCAATTCTGGCGCACAAACAGAAAATCTATCTTCCAGCTGAATCGGAGGATAACAGCCAGAATCTGCCCAGATGTGGAAGTATACACGGGCCAGACTCGGGCCGAGGACCCAGGTACATGTTGGAGCACAAGTTTAGTTTTGCTATCTGGTACTGCGATACTTCTGAAACCAAATCTGGATCAGGATAACACTTGGATAACAAGTGTTTTTTTCTCTCAATCCGAAACATTTTCTGTAGGAGACGCATTTATAAACGTAAAAGAGAGAGAGAGAAGATCTTACTCTGATTTTAACATGAGTCCTCTTGCGGAGCCACTTCTCACGAGGTTTGGATGGAGTGAATTCAGACACTTCTTTACCATCCAGCTCCAAAATACTGGAGTTCTCGTGTCTCATCACCTACAAGGAAAATGATTTATAAATAAAGAACGCAGGACATTTCTTTACTTTATATGCAGGTCTGAGGTTCTGTACAAAAACTGTGACCTGATAGACGACCTGAAAAGTCAGACAATCACCAGAGTCATTAGCATTAATTCTCCAGCCACCATGGATGTGAATGTCTGTACCACAGTGTCTGCACTGGACCACAGTGATGGACCGACCCACAGACCAATAGACTGCTGACTAATCCAGCTGTGAACGTTAACGCACTACGCACCTGTCTAAGCAGGAAGGAGACGACGTCCGTTGACTCCCAGTAGGAGGCGTGGAAGAGATGAGGCAGGGCCACTGTTGGAAACGCTGTCAGGGCATCAGGACAGTACAGGGCGTAGTCCATCCTCTTACTGCCCCACCACCGAGAGGCAACTGCAGCGGGAGAGAAGAGAGACTTGTGAGCGAGTTTATAGTCAGTGAATCCAGGATCGTGATCCGTCTCTCTCCACTGCAGATCTACGCTCCGCTCGTGTAGAGACGAACCGTTCAGGAGGATTGTAAACTGAAGGAAGTTATAATATATATATATTATATAATATATGATATAAAGAGGCACTAAAAAAACGAGCAGCGATGAGTTGTAAAGAGGTTTGAAAACACACACTCGCAGGAGAACAGCGGCTCAGACCGAGAAGGTTCACGGGTGTCGTACGTGATGTCTGGAAACAGGACTACGGAGGAGGACTACGCCAGAGAAGGAAGGAGAAAGCTCAGGGAATGAGGATGGAGCCTAGCGTCCTTCCCTCATGTCCTCGCACTACAGCTCCCAGGGTACCTTGCTCTATGTTCCTCAGCACCCCGGGCGACGGCGGCGCCGAGCTGATGTCAGACGTGACATCGGTGAGGTCAGAGGTCATGTCAGAGGAGGTCATGTCAGAGCTAACGTCCGAGCTCTGCTCAGACTCCACGCCGTTGGGTCTCGGGAACACCTGACGGACTGTCTTGCGCGAGCGAGGGGACGGGCTCCGGGGGGCAAACTTATTGTAGGGCAGAGCCAGGTGGGACAGCAGACTGGACCTTTTACTGTGGCTCACTTTGTGTGCTGAGGGGATGTTTGGAGGGAGGAAACGACAACGTCAACATACAAATAGTCACCTTGGAGACAAAAACAGACACAGGGCGTCCGAGGGTCGACTTACTCGTGGCGATGTTGGAGGCGGTGTAAGAGTCGGCCATGCCGGACACCTGGCTGGCTATGCTGGCCTCGCTGGCCCTGCGGGTGAAGCGGAGGTGAGGGACCCCCGGCGACGTGGATGATGGAAACTGGCCGTCGACAAAAATGTGTGAGTGAAGAGCATCGGCTGCAGAGACAGAGGAGAGAGGTTCCAGTCTTACTGCAAAGTAATGAAACTGTGATTTAAACCTGCAGCAGATGATATTTTTTTGCCACTTGGGGGCAGCAGAAACAAGATGTACTGTATATTAACTTGATGCAACCTTTAATCCAGATTATCTAATCCACTTTACTTAGAAGTGAAACTGAAAGGGAGCAGTTTGAGGACAGAGCTATCGGCAGGTCGACTGAGAAACAAACTTCTCATTCAACAGTCTTTAAATTTCTTTTCTTCCTTTTTAATTTTCTTTTCTAAAACCTGTTTGATCACCACATTGTTTGTTTCCCATCAGACTACTTTGTTCCTAGATCTCAGCAATTAAAGGAATCATCTGACATTTTGGAAATAAACTTATTCCCCTGCTGAGATTTATCTTTAGAGGTGTTGGTGCATGATTGAGTTTGGAGCTTTGGGACAGAGACAGACCAGCTGTTTCCTGTCTTTATGTTGAGAATATTTCCTTGGGAAGTACAATACTAACTGTGCCAACATACCAGCAATGTGCTGCACAAAGCAGTTATCACAGAAGTTGAATGTGGATCGTGTGAAGATAAAACATTAGACACAAATGAAAACAAACACATAAATGATACGTATGAATTAAAAACCATTAAGAAAAGAAAATAATTAAGACCAACAACCAATCAGGAAAATTAATAAGATATGTAAATTAAAACGGTTAAAATGAGGGAATAAAATATGATTAAATAAATAATCAAATAATAAGATATGCAAAACCAATAGAGGAATAACAATAAAATAAAATGGTTAATTAAGACGAGCAAACCAGAAGCTATAAAGGAAAGTTTTCAGTTTAGATTTAGAAGAGGAGAGCGCTGGAGCAATAACCTCTAATGTGATTATTTTTCACCCGTTTTTCACCAAAACTCCTAATTAAAAAGATGTAAATGAGACTCAGGTTGTAAATTTAAAATAAGCCAAAAAGTTGCATCAAAAAAACAAACAGGAGGGAGACAAAAGAGATGGAGACTGAAAAGCCGAACAGAAGCTCACTCTCTGCGGGGAGCTGCGACGTCGGCCAGTTGAGGACGGGCACGGGGATGGAGGTCTCATTGACGGTGTTTTCCTGGCAGCGTTGCAGCGCCGCACTCCCGGACTCCGTCAGAAGCTGAGGGTTACTCTGCACCGTCTCAACTGGGAAAACCACGTGGAGGGAGGAAGAAAGAGACAAGAGATATAAAAGCTTGTAAAAGATAAAGACTCAGCCATGTGTAGTGCAGAAATAGCGGTATGATGCAGGTGTGTGTGTGTGTGTGTGTGTGTCAGCTCACCTAGGAGAGCGGAGTGTCCGTCACCCAGAGGAAAGCGCTGATAGCGGGGGACACTAAAGGGAGGCAGCAGGTGGAACCTCTTGTCCAGGAGAGGCTCGAGCCTCGAGGCCGAGGGGTCGGCTGGATGAAACAGGTTGTAAACCTGCTGACAGGCTGGACGCAGAGCCGACACTGGAGAGGAGAGAGAAACACAAGAAGAGTTCAGCTGAAGGGAAACTAATATATCACAGGAATAGTTTGACATTTTGGGGATTAAATGAGAAGATCCACGCCACGAAAGATGAGGCAACAACCAGAACATGGTTAGCTTAGCTTAGCATTAAGACTAGAACCAGGGGGAAACTGTTAGCTTGGCTCTGTCCAGCACAGTCTCAAGAAAAACAGAAAAAGAAACTATAAACATCCAACTTTTCTGTGAACTACAACAATCATATCTAATTGGAAATTGGTCCAGATGTTAACCCAACAGCTGCAGGTCAGTAACCTCTCTCCTTTAAACCCCAAAGGACACAAGATACGGTCGGATTCGTGCCTGAGAGAGCTCTGTCTTCAATCACGTATTTGTCCTGTCTTTCTCATGGATTTTTTTTTTTTTCTTTCAAATATTGTAGCCAAAACTTTTATAGCATTTAAAGACCAGAAAATACGACCTTTAACCCCTGACACCTGCTTTCCAGCTGCTGGAGACATTTATCCCACAGAGGAAGAAACATCAGAGGCTGCAAATAACCACTTCTGGCTCATTTGGCAAAAGAGAAATGATCCATTTATAAACCTACAGTTCATCTTTTATTAAATGCACGAGGAGCATTGCAATAAACTGAAAGGAAGGTGCAGAAAAAGGGGAGAAAGTGTCGCTCACCATCTAACGACGGCACCACGGTCTTCCTCAGTGCGAGCACCAACCCCAGGGGAGAGCCGAAGAGGAAGAAGTCAGTCACCTCGAAGTCGAACTTTCCCAAGGAGCCTCCCTCCAACATGGTGCTGCTGCTGGAGCGCCGTGATCCGGGCTCCGCGTGGAGCACACTGGAGTGAAGACTGCTCACAGAGAAACACATGAACAAGTTCAAAAAGACTGTGTTTGTTTTTATTTTATTTTTATTTTATTATGTTTTCACGACGAAGAACAGCTGTAACCCTAAACCCCTGGACTCAAATGTCTAAAAATCAAATGGCTAAAACTAAAGCACACATCAGTTTGTGTCCACGTCACCGTGTGTCTCACCTGGACAGGAAGGCTTGGTGGTGTTTGATGGTGTCCAGCTCGTACGTGGACGAGTCGCTTCGCTTGCGCGGGAGCTGTTTCTTGGGGTCGTCGGGCCCCGAGCAGCGAGGGATGTCGATGTTGCTGCGGCTGAGGTGGCGGCTTCCTTCGAGGGACGGCGAGGAAGGAGAGACGCTGTTTATGACGATACCCGGAGAGAGGAGGTCCGTGTCCTGAGAGACAGAACGGAAAAGAGTTCAGCTGAGTTTTGAGTTTTATGTTTTTCTACAGTTTTAATGGTTAAGCTTTCAGCCATGTAAGTTGCATGGTTCTGAGTATTGCTGTGAGATTTGGTAAATACATTCATGGTCCCCAGAGGATGAGTCCCCCCGACTTTTCCTGTAGCGCCACCAACAGGTTAAAACATTTCTCCTATACAAGGAAATGTCCTAACAACATGCTGGATGTCATGGTCGCCACAGGATGAATCCCACTGACGTTTCCTGTAGCGCCGCCATGAGGATAACATTTCTGGTTCAGCGTGAAACGCCTCGACAACTGTTGGATGGATTACCGTGAAATCTAGCTACAGGTTTCTATTTCCACCTAAACAACAACAGCTTAAGACTGAATTCTGTGACACCTGCAGCTCGTCACTGTGGAGGAATATTGTTTTTATTATCTATTGTGTAATTTGTCATGTCTGTCTTTATGTTGCTCTAAGAGGATGAATGTGATGAACATTATAGGAAACGTCAGCAGGTCAGCGTTGTGGTCGTGAAGACTGTGCGACCTCACGGAGCTGCTGACGTCATGGCGTGACGTCAGAGCAGAGAGTCTGATACCTGCACACTGATGGCGCTGCCCCGTCTGCTGCTGTTCTGACTCTCTGACACCGTCACTGAGCTGCTGCACAGGGCGTCAAATCCCAGGATTCCCCCGACACAGTCGCCAATAACACACACCTGCATTAGAAAGAACAAAGAAGACATGAACACACACACACACACACACACGAATCAGCTTCATCTGAACATGCAGCACCAAGACACCGAGGCCGATCACCTTCACCCCGCCCTCAGGTGTCACACTTACCTGGCCGTTAAAAGACGCTCCTTCTAAAGACTTGATGAAGTCGCTATACACCTGATTGGCTCGCAGGATGACGGTCGCTACAGCGTCTTGGTACTGTGGTGCAGAAGTAGCCAGGAGAGGCAGAGCGGCCAGCGGGATGTGGTCCTGACTGCTGGACAGGCAGCTCTCGTCGTAGCTGTAGGGGCTCAGACTGCAGAGCAGAGAGGACACCGTTACGATCTGTGAACGTGTGTTTCACGTCCGCACGGCAGGTTGTTTAAATGCTGCTGAATACTCAAGGAACAAACGCTCACTTGGAGACGAGCGAGAAGGCGTCGACGCACACAGCGGGGCAGGGGACCATCCTGATGGCGGTGCGGCCCAGAGCTGCGGGGTAGTGGACCCTCATCACGGTCTCGAAGGCCCCGCTCAGCGTGTTGACGTCTCCCTGCTTGCTGTTCTGCTCACCTGCGGACGCACAGGAACAGAACCTGATCGGTGTTTGCAGGACTTTTCATCAGTTGTTCCAAATCTTTGCAACTTAACAGAAAAATACAAATCTTGAGAACAAGTTGCATTTGTCAACAAACTTTATGGTTTTATTTTGAGGAATTAATGAGGCCGAAAAAGGAAAAATTAACTTGTTTTTAATTGAAATGCAGCAGAAATGTGTTTTTATCCCTTTCTATTCTGTTATTCCTTTTACAAACTCTCATTTTTGCACCTAAATACTTAAACAATTAATCTTCTTAACAATTAGCCAATCAAGAAAGAATGAATCCTTCCAATTCTGATAATCGAGTTTTCATTTATCAAAGATATTTGCCTCTCAAATATCAGGATTTCTCTCCGTGTCTTTGTTATGTCCCTATAAAGTCAATATGTTTTGGTTTTGGACAAAAAAATATAATAATTCTATGTTACTTGCGTTTATCACTATTATCTATATCTGTTTGTATTGATTTTTTTAACACGTGTTGAAGTGTGAACAGGATTAGATTGTTGCTGTACCGGAGCCGGTGTCCAGGATGTTCCCTCCGTGCAGGACCAGGACCAGGACGTGAATTTTGGATGGCTGCAGACACTGCTGAGACGAACAATCCTGGGAGTGACACGACGAGGAGGAGACACGGAGACGGAGGAGGGAGAAAAGGAAAGAAGGTTAACAATGACCGAGGAGCGAGTGAATACAGGAGGAAGAGGAGAGAGGAGAACAGAGGGAGACGAGTGAGGAACATGCAGGGAAAGATACTAGAACTAGATCTATTAGACAACCAACAGAAAATCAACAGAAAATCAATCAACAACAATTTTGATTTCAATAACAACAACAAAAAATGCAATAACAAAATTTAAATCTTTATTTTTCACTGTTTGCTGCCACGTGCGTTAACAGCAGACTCTATCTGCTGAGGAAGACCACATGATGCGAGTGAAAGCTATAGAATTGCAACTAAATGGACTTCGAGGCGAGATTGTTTTTAGCACCTGCTGTTCCCGAAAGTCAGGGGTGAACTTTCTGTCACAGCTGTGTTCGAGGGGTTCTTCAAGTGCTCAGAAAAAAAGTAAGAAATTTGAACATCAAAGTGAAACTCCAAGCGAAGTGATCTCAGGTGTTCATTGTTTTCTGGAGTCACTAACACCGGGGTCATGTGTTGGAGACTGTTTCTTAGTCACAACCTCTACACAAATACTGGGTTCAATATTATATTCTACATTAAATTCTATCTATTCACATGTTCTCTTCTCTATTCTATCCGTTTCTACTGCCTGGCTACAAGACACTCACATTTAGTTTTCTGGAAACCCTGACGGATTGAAGTTTGTGCCTTTTCGAGACACACCTCTGGACACAAAGAGCAAGAACACACACCCACAAAGACAGCATTTATACACACACACACACACACACACACACAGACACACACACACACACACCCACACACACACACACACACACACAGACAGGGAGTGTAAAATGAAATCAACTTTCAGCTGATTGCTGCGGTGGATGACTGAAGGCTAATTTAGGAGAAGGGGTTTTATCTACAAGTTATTTAATTAAAGGTGTCAGTGAATGAAATGAGAAAAACAGTGAAGGAATCGTACCTCCATCTGCGTCTCCTCATTACTCATCACGGCGTACTCCCCGCCCGACTCCTGGTACAAGGTCTCTGTGAAAACATGATTCACTCACTCAGTCATGGTGCGTTCAAAGTAACAAACAACACATGGTTTAAACTGTAAATGTGAGCATGTTCCCATTTACCTTGTGCTTCATCCACCTCTATTGTTTCTATCTTGTCCATCAGATCGTTGGAGCTCCACTTGGTCATCTCCTTGCCGAACATCTCCTCGTTGTCAGAAAAGTCCTCTGCATGAGACACAGAAAAACCTTCCATATTTAACAGACAAGATCTTTACTACACTGGAAAGTAATTATTCGATCTTTTGTCGCAACAATCAGTAGAAATACGGCGTCCTCGTTACAAAGTGATCAACCATCGCTTCTTTTATGCAGCACCTTTTTGACCTTGCTTTAGAAATGACTCTTTTTCACAGCTTTTGCTTTCGCTCTTTTTAAACGTGCTTTCTAAATAAAACTGAGAATCTCTCTGGCAGCGATCTTGAAGAGCAGGGTCGTTTATTGTAGGTTTCATTTAGTGAATCTAACACGATAAACTAAGATTGCTCTTCTGTAAGTTTGACTCGCTGATACTTTCACTATTGAATGTTTCAATGCAAAGAAACGCCTTTGAACTAAGAGAATTAACTGAATTAATGAGGGAAGCTTGAGCTAATATTCATCAGCCCAAAGACACAGAGACAACCTGAGATATATGACACAAATAAACTAATCAGTCAAGATAATGTTTGCCTGCTGTGAGGCCAGAACGAAGCAGGAGGCACAAGTGAAATATCATTTATAATTCTGTGACACAATACAAATAGTGCAAGTTTAAAATACACAATAAAGCCATTTGCATCTGAGCTGTAAGTTTATTATGCGTCAGGCTGAAACAGATGATTTTACCATGAGCATCAAAGAACTCGTCGTCTGTACTGTCCTCCGAGTCCCGGGCGATGCTCTGCATCCTCCACTCTGAGATGCTCTGATGAGACGGGCTACCTGCACACAACCAAACACAGCAGGTGTCAGGTGTCACATCTGCAGGTTAGAGATCCGGTTAATAACCACATTAAAGCTCCATCTTTTCTTCTTCTTCTGTGTTTTATTTTGAAGTGTTGATCCATAAGAAGATATATTTGTGGTTCATCTCAGTGTAGTTTTACATCTCCTCTCTCAGGCTTCTCTCTGGAGCTCTAGTAACAACAGGTCGGTGAGCCAATCAGAAGAGAGGAGGCTCTGAGCCTCTCTTCTGATTGGCTCACTGTTTTCTGAGTGATCTAATAAAAATATAGCAGATTTCAGGTAAAATCACAAAAAGAAACCAAATCCTGTAAAAAGGTTTGGATGGTGGGTCCAGGTGGGCGGGGCTTGGTGACTGCTTTGTTGTGACATCACAAAGTTCCAGAAGTCCTGACGGCTGGTTTTAAGGCTCAGTTTCTGAATACAGGCTGTGTGCATTTCTCTGTGGACTGAGGCTTTGATACTTTCACAGTATTAATATAGAAGGTAGACCTGATCTATAATCACACTACACATGGACAGAGACCTTTACACTGGTTTTCCAAAAGCAACAAAATGAGGTAAAAAGCAGGAAGTCGTCCTCACCTCCTCTCTTAGACGACCTGTTGGAGGATCTAGAGGATGTTGACCACTGCTTGGTGAGTTCCCCTCGTGTCTCCAGTGAATCTCCCAGCTTCCCTCCTCCTCCTCCTCCTCCTCCTCCTCCTCCTCCTCCTCCTTCTGCCTCTGCGTTGGATCCCGCAGTCTCAGCTCCCGTCTCCTGGTCCTGGCTGACAGAGGAGCCGTTGGTCTCCGTCCCCCCCTCCTCATTGAGGCTGTACTGGGCCATCTTCTTAGCTAGAGCCAGCTGAGTCTCCAGCTCCAGCTGCCTGATGTCCTCGATGGTCAGGCCGTACCACTCGTCCTGCCAGCACCACGCCTGCCGGTGGGCTCGCACCATCACTTTACGCAGACCTGGGAGGAAGGAGAGCGACACACACATTAAAACAAAATGGAATACAGAATACAGAACGTTTCCTGAGAGATTCAGAGGTAAGAACGCTGCCTCAGGTAAAGAGGTTTGGTTTCAGACATGGGGGAATTGATGGGAACTGACATAACACAAAGACTTTAAACCTGAAATGTGGTTTTTATCATTAAAATTCAATTCTTGCCTCAGGGACACTCCTTTGATCATCAGAATAGTAAAAAAAATATTCACACAAATAAATTAAAGTTATAAGTTATAACACGACCTCTGAGCAGCGCTACCTCTTCGGGGCAGATTGGAGGCTACAGTGAGTCGCTATCGGAAAGTGACCAGACGCGCCGAGGAGATAAAGCGTTAACTTTGGCGTTTCTTTCCAACCTCTGGAAACAGCTGTTGGTGAGTAAAGGGATGAAGTTTGATGCTGAACTGCTAATGCTAACGTTAGCTACGTAGCAATAGAAAAACCTGGGTGTGTAGTTTTGCAGCCCTGAGTATTGTCTGCAGGCCCAGGACAGGCTCCATGTGACCTGAGGGGTAAAACTCAGGACATGAAAATACTCTCCTAATACTGCTGTGAGCACATGGTAATAATCACATTTAGATTTGAATGTGTTCAGACGGTTTAAACTAGCTGGAGCTGTTTCTCCACCACACACAATTTAATTTGAAATGTTTTCCAGCTGTGAGCATTTCATTAGAGCGCCCCTGTGTTTGAGAATAGCGTCACACTCAAAAATGGACTTTATTCAATTGGCACAACGTGTGGTTCGACTATATTTCTGTCACTTCTCTAGCGTGAACAAACCACACGTGATTTTTAACACCTCACACACACACACACACACACACACTCTCAACATCGCAGCTTTCCTACTCAAGTTTACATCCAAAAACACCGGACGACCATCCTGTGACATGTCATGTGACATCGCGCCAATATATACTGTAAATATCTGAGCCGCTCTCTGTCAATCAAAGGAGATTTAAATTTTAATCAACGTCATCCTTCCTCTTGATGAACTAAACAAGCACCAGCTGGTTACACAACCCTAAAGCCCCTTCAAGCAGATCATGAATAAAACATCCAACCTGGCAATAAAAAGCCCAAATTAGCAAACACAGAAAAGCTATTCTAATAAGATCCAGTGAAAAGAGCCGCTGACACATTATGAAATTAAGCATGAAAGTGGAAATCACTGAATAGATTATTAACAAAGGTGCTGTGTTGTACAACCCAAAGAGCCTTTCAGCACAATTTAGACTAAAGACTTTACGTCGGAGCTGATATGTAGTAACATTCATAAATCTGAAAAGGTAAAAAAAAAAAACCACAACATTAGCATAAAAACAAAAAAGGGGGGAAAAGTTGCAGGTTGAAGTGGCGGCGGATGCAGAAAGATCTGTTGATTAGAGCCATGAAGGCGGAGCAGCTGCTGCTTCATCAGCCTGGAAGTGACCGCTGTGAGGGAGCGAGCCGAGGCCGGTAGGAAATGAATCCAGTCCGCTCTGTTATCTCAGGGAACCAGACTCTTCTCTGCGCTCCTGCCTCTCGCACACTTTATTTTATTTATTTATTTATTTATTTATTTATTTATCTGCTTTACCTGCGCCCCAGGAAAACCAGTCATACCTACCCACGTCGTGTATGAAGCGCTCGATCTTGGACTGCATGCCCCAGTATCTGAACTCCACCTTGCAGAGCTTGTAGGCGCACATGACGGGGTTCTGACCCGGGTCCTGGTTGATCTCCTCGATCCAGTCCTCCGACAGCGGACCCCGTTTGGTCTTGACGGACTGATACAGCTTCGGGTCTTCTTCCACCAGGTACTCGTGAGGAGCGATGTAGTCCTTCACGATGTCTATGGGGTCTGAACACACACACACACACACACACACACACACACACACACACACACACACACACACACACACACACAAATGCATAAAATAAAATAAAAGCAGATCTGAGCAGTAGGTATGAGCAGGACAGATGTCACCTGCCTCCAGAGCACAGTGTGTGTGTGAGAGTGTGTGTCTCTGTGTGTGTGTGTGTGTGTGTGTGTGTGTGTGTGAGTGTGTGTGTGTGTCTCTGTGTGTGTGTGAGTGAGTGTGTGTGTCTCTGTGTGTGTGTGAGTGTGTGTGTGTGTGTGTGTGTGTGTGTGTGTGTGTGTCTCTGTGAGTGTTTTATGTAATCACTCCCTGCAGGGAACGTGTCTGGAGCAGGCTGCATATTTTTTCCTGCACCCCAGTGAATTTTAGTATTCAGAGGCTCAACACCAGCTCTTACACTCCACAGTCTGTTTCACACCGTCTGTGTTTTCACTGCAAATATCACTGTGGACATTTGAGGTCTGCTCCTGCTCATGAAGAGATGACGGGATCCATAACGCACAGTTTAAAGTCTGAAAGTGTTCTCGATGGTAGTGGCACAGACAGTGTTATCATCTTTTGGTTATGAAACATCCCCAGGTGAACGTGCACAAAACTAGAAGAAGAAACTTAAAGAAGTACAACCAGATTGTTCCAGTGTCCTCTTAACGTTTTCGCCTCCATCACTGACGTCACCTGACGAGTGTTCATATGATACTATCTCTAACATAGAGGTCGACTCTTCTCACTGCTAAGTCAAGGTTGATATATTGAGCCCCACCCAAAACAACCAGCATAAATTATTGGTCAGTAAACGCATCATGTGGAGCTTAGAAGGAGTAAAATAAAGTCTTTGTATTCTCTTAAACTGAATAAATTTCCCCTCAGCCTCCTTCGTATATTTCCCAGTCTTCGATAGCGTGTGTTTTTGCGTGCACGATGATCTGCTTACCCACAGTCCTCTGCCTCTTCTCAGCAGACGACAGGTTGAAGACATCCCCTTGGTTTCCAGTATCTGGTTTATAGTACGTCTCGATGTCTATGGAGAACTTCTCTACAAAGGGACAGGTGTACCTGAGAGCCGACGACAGAAACCGTTAGTTAGAAGCTGAAATGCAGAGAAGAGAAGCTCCTCCCTACACTGTAGTATTGCCATTGGACAGTAACTAAGTATGTTTACTTGAGTACTATACTTGAGTATAGTTTTCAAGTATCTGTATTTAACTTGAGTATTTTTTTTTTTGTGGGGGGGGGGCGGACTTCTGACTTTTGACTCCACTACATTTCTATGAAGTACTCTTACTTTGAAGCACAGCTTTTAGTCAGTGGAATTAATCTTATTTTATTTTGAAAATGTAATAAATCATGTACTGTGCAGCCCACTCCTCCACTGTCAGCCATGTTTGAACCTGTCAGTGTCCTAACGACGGCGACGTTAGATAGATGAAGACGAGGCAGAAGATTCGTGGTCTGATCTGATCTGAGGTCTGTGTTTGAAGGTTTAGAAATAAAGAAAGATTCTTTCAGTTTTAAACGTTTCAGTTTTGTTTTTATGTTCATCTCTCTCATGTTCTACAAGCTGTTTATTCTCCAGGTTCGGCAGGTTGTTTCAGAGTCATCAGGTTCTGTAAATGTGGAACAATAATGTACTTTGGAATATTTAAGTATTTTTTAAAATAAAGTACAACAACTTTCACTTGCATTGGAGTCATATTCAACCAGGAGGATCTATACTCTGACTTAAGTGATGGACGTTATTGCCCACCTCTGAGTATCGCTGCTTTTACTTTACTTGTTATAATATTTGAACGAGATAACCTTTAAAACTGAATGAAACCCCCCCACCACCCCTGCAGGAGCCACACAGCTCATGTGAAGTCCGGCAGATCTAAACTCGCAGCATCAGCATCATCTGCATGAACCTGGTGCCAGCTGCATAAAATCCTGCTGGTGTGAGAAAGTAGCTGGACCGGTCGGTTTAGAGATATTTAGTCAACGGGAGGATAAAAAGTTGGCAACAGCTCGTGTTCGGCCGACGGATATGTGATTACTCAGCTGAATATAAAAAAAAAAAAATGCCCCTTCAGCAAAATCAAGCAAATGTTATTTCATTCATCACATTTATGAATCTAGGAGCCGTATAATGAAAACCTTTAACGACGTTTTATGACTGAAAGGTCAGTCTGTCCTGCTTTAGATAACCTGCCTAATGTTAAGCTCCAGTGTTAACGTGCAGCAACTGTTTTCCCAAGAGGCGCAGGGAGGGTTTTTAGTGTCTGTCCGGCCTGTCGGCGACGTGAAAACACTTTCTCCTCTTAAACACGTTCAGCGTGAGTCTCAGACCAGTTAAAGAAAAGTTATTTCCTCCGACTTACAACCAAGTGTAAAAGTGACTTTGAAGAGCAGCTCTCATATGATCACATGATTGATCAGAGGAGGACTGTGTGCAGCAGTTACAAGTATAGATAAAAAGTTTGTTTTATTTGTGTGAAATCTTTAAATCTCTGGGGACAATTAACAACAAACTAACATATTTATAATGTTTGAAAATATCAATAGGGGTGACAGAGAATTCAGTTATTTTGTATTTAGAATATAGTGCTTCATGTTTAATGTTATTGTCTGTTTTAATCCCTCAATGCCCAAAAAAGGAAGATAAGTGGTGAAATACTTAGAAATAATTGACTAAAACTACTGTATTCTTAATCATAGTCCTTCAGCTAATGTATAATAATAATAATAATAATAATAAGTAATAAGTAAGAATAAAGAAGAAGAAGGAGAAGAAGAGGAAGACGAAAAAGAAGAAGGAAGAAGAAAAAGAAGAAGAAGAAAAAAAGAAGAAGAAGAAAAAGAAGAAGAAGAAGTAATATATGGTGAAGTTTGTTTGCAGGAGTAAAAGTGACTTGAGTCCAGCAGCAGTTTGATGATTAGGGGCCCAGGTTCTTGTGGGGGGGGGGGGGGGGTCTCACCGGGTCCGGGTGTAGGGGTAGGCGTTCCAGGACTCCTCCTCCACTCGCAGCGCCGCTTGGGGCAGGATGGCACAGAACCAGGACGGGATGTGTTTCCCGATGTGATAGACCTTGTGCGTGTACTGGCCCGAGCCCCCGGGGCCGTCCTCGTAAGGCTTGTTCTCCAGGATCTCCACGCCGCTGCCCTCACCGCAGCTCTCCTCCCGGCTCTTTTTCTAAAGGGGCGGCAGAAAGAATCAGTTACTGCCGACATTTTCACCATCTATCACATTATATTTCATTATATTTCAGTGAGTAAAACAAACTTAAACTGTCAAAGTGCGGCAGGACTTTTATTTTATTAAATGTACGGTTGAGAGGTTTGTCCACTCAGCCTCATCCATCAGCCCCCGGTCCCCTGACACACATCCTCCCACCCTCCTTTATTTCCTATAGCTACGTCCAATTAAACCCTTGCTCCTCTTACACAGCACTCCTGTCTCTCATTCGAAGCCCCCTCCATCACAGAGCTGGAAAAAGGGAGACTGCCTTTTCCTTTTCCTTTTTTAAATTCTTTTAGAGCGGTGAAGGTGAGGGAGCTCCACTGCACAGAGGAGGTAAAATCAATGCTTTTCCTTTCCGCCCAGCGTGTAACATCCCGTAATAAAAGGCAGCAGATGGTTCAACCCCTCAGATCCTGTAAGACTGAGCTGTGTATTAAGCCTATTGCTCCACAGAGGGAGTTTGGGATTACAGCATCAGTTTATAAACACACTACATCTCCTTAAGAGGCTCTGCATTTAGACCGCGGCCGTCTGCGGCGCTCGGCTGCACAGGAGGAACATGGAGTGTTTATAAATCATATCAATCCTCTCCAGGATCTGATACCGGAGCCTAAACATCAACATTAGGGAGATTAGTAAATCAGTAAAAGTGGAAGGATAAATAATTTTGGATACAAGCCTTGCTGAGAGAACAAATAAATAAAAACAAATATAAAAAAATCTTCATCATTTTTTATGCACAAGCTTAAAAATAAAGCCCCCAAAATAAAAAGGTTACTGTTCTTCAACCCCTTTTGATTACAGTCATCACCTTTTAAATTTTACAACCAAAAAGTCAGAATGAGTGAAAGAGACACTGAACCAAAGTCACAGAGGCACAAACAGAAAACTGGGGCCTGGAGTTTTTAACGTTTACGTCACCAGCTGTTGCAGCGACATGAGGAATCCCAAGATGCTTTGCACAGAGAGAACCAGGAGACCTGCAGTGTGTTAGGAGCAAAGTAAAGAGGCGTGACCGAGGCTATTCCACAGTTTAGAGCCAGTAATGAAAAAACGCCCAGCGGAGGAATCTTATCTGGCAACCGGTGAAGAGAGAGAGAGAGAGAGAGAGAGAGAGAGAGAGAGAGAGAGAGAGAGAGAGACACCAGTACCAGTGAGGAAACTGACCCACTGATTCCTACAGAGATAACTTTTACCAAGATAAGAGTCAACAGTCAACGTCCGGGGCCGAGGAGCGTCGGTTCTGGTTTTATCTTATAAAAGAAAAATGTGCGCACCTCTCTCCTACTTCAGATAAGAGGTACACTCAGTTTTCTAGAGCCAGCTGGTTGAAATGATGAGGAGGAGATTAAAAATAACACTTTTTTTTATTTTTTATTTAGGTGTTTAATCCTGATTGATAACAAATCTGTGAAAAATTTTGATTAAAGTCTCATTCATAAGTTTTAATTTGAACTGTTTCCGTCGACCTGCAGTTTTTAATGAATGAATAAATACGCCGTCAGACGACCACACTGTAGATACTGTACCCTGCCTTCAAACCCGTGATTGAAAAGCTGTTTTATTCCCTCCATTGTAATGTGCTGCGGGTCGAGGAACGGCGCCGTGTGAATACAAATCATCGCGATCATTATTAAGAGCGAGAGTGAGGCGCTCGGGGTCAAGAACGAGAGCTCGGATTGAACACGGAGCTCTCTCTCTCCTGGAGACTTTAGGGAGGTAATATCAGTAATGAAGGTCAGAGGAGGCAAACAGCTGGAAAATTGCTGTAATCTAGCAGGTAATGTAATTTAGGTGAGGAGCTGAGGGCCTTAAATTACCCTCCTCATGTCTGCGTGTCTTCCGCTGCAGCACACGGAGGATCTGTATTAATAACACACGTCTGGGAGCCGAGGTGTGTCGACCCCGCACACGGGAACTTTGAGGAAAAAGTGTCACAAACTGAAGATGGAGCATCAGTCCTGCTGTGTTACTGGATCCAAAACCTCGCTGTGGTGCAACCTTCACCCCCCCCCCCCCGCTGCCTTCAGAGCGCCACTCACAAACATCTGCCTTCTGCAACACAAGTGGGAACCAAGGATGCTGCGTCTGCTCTGTGTGTGTGTTCTGGTGTCTGGCTTTCATCCAAATCTGACACACACACACACACACACACACACACACACACACACACACACACACACACACACACACACACACACACACACACACAGTTGAGGCATGACAGACGACAACAAGGCTAAGAGGCTACAGTAATGCTAGCAGCTCTGTGAGGAAGTTCTTCATCCATATTTTCTGGTTCAACCGCCCTTAAATTTAAATATGTATATATTATTTTGTTCTTTTTAAAGAAACACTTATTCTATCTGTGACTGTGGTTACTGTTGTTATGTCTGATGTTATTTATTTTATTTTATTCTCATTTTGTAAGTTTGCATTCTGACTATCCAGCAAAAATAATAAACATATTTTTAAAAATAAACGGTGACAAAGTCTTTGAACAGACTTTTAAACTCTGTGGTAGTTCCTGCTACAGTAGTTGAACTACATGTAATTTATCTGGTAGTTTAACTACGTTTCACAGTAGCTTGTGATTGTTCAGCTACACTCAGCTGTGCATAATGATTCAAGTAGTTAAATTACTGGGTTTTTTTTGCAAATGAAACTATGAATAACTTTGAAATCAGTTTATTTTACCATTTCTTCTGCTGAATCTCAGCTATTCTATTAATCAATGACATTCCCATGAACAGAGGGGTATTTTACTTTTTCTGGTTTATGTTATAACCTGTGAATGTGACTTTTTTTGTATTATATTCCATTGGAGCTTTGTTGCCAGGAGATAACGGGATAATTAAATATTAGCAGTATGACCTTTCTGGGCTTCCGTACATGGACATCGTCGATTTGATCTTTGATTTTTCTACAAAGCAGTTTGAACTAACACTTGCTGCTGGTAATTATTGGTAAAATAACAGACCTGCAGAGTAAAGAGTTATCAAAGTCTTTGTGCCCTTGAACGTGAACAAAGTTGCACCAAATATATAAAACACAGAGGGGATGAGTCAGAACTGGGCTGTGAGGAGAGGCACTCGTCCAGTTTGAAACAAAGACTGAAAAGCAAAAGAGTAAAGAAACGTTTTAAAGAGCCTCGGCCAATTTGCAAAGAAGGCAGCGAAGGGTTTCAGCAGCTGACAGGGGAAGAAAGATGAGGAGAAGAAGTGAAAGAAAACAGAGCCCGTGTCCAATCGGAGAAGTGCTGCCGGGTCGAGCAGACACTCTCAGGACCGCGTCCGTGGAATCATAATGGCTCTGGCTTTGCCGAGGGTCTCGCTTCTGCCGGGCTGAGCCGTCCCTGAATAATTTATGTGACACCACAAGGTTAGCATAAACCGGCGGTGCACGACTCCCCGTCCTCAGGTCCACGTAAACGTTCCTACAGCAGAACCTCATGCATCAAACGTTATCAGCCGCTGCTCAGAGGTTTCATTCTCCACTTCCATTCCTCAGCCTCTGTGGCTGCCGTCAGTCTGACACCGGACACTCATGTCTCAAACTGTCAGCAGCTCGC
The DNA here is from genome assembly GCF_021018895.1 of Seriola aureovittata. Classification (NCBI taxonomy): domain Eukaryota; kingdom Metazoa; phylum Chordata; class Actinopteri; order Carangiformes; family Carangidae; genus Seriola; species Seriola aureovittata. The sequence continues at coordinate 22,164,117 of NC_079381.1, read as the reverse complement.
TGCTTCAATTAAATAAATGACTTGGCTTTTTTGCTTTTTTTGACGTCAGGACAAAATTTTTATAAACTTTTACTTATGATTCATAAAAAAACTGGATGAAAATGTTTTTTTATTTTAAAAGAAAAACGAAGGATTTCGCTTCAAGAGCCGGAAAAACAAACAATCCTTCATTCCACCTTGAGCGCGCCTCTCCGCCGCCGCAGTTTTGGCATTAAACATTTGCTGCACTCCCTCACATCCAAACGTGTGTGACGATCTGTCTGTAGCTCAGGGTTTTCTCTGCCCTGAGCTCAGGCTCACAGATGAACTTCACAGAACTGTTGTATATATATATATATATGTTTACACAAGCCTTTACACAGTCAGAAATGACACTGAGATACAGTTTCACAACTCTCCACACACAGATGAAAATAATATTGCTACAATATCCCCCCCATACTGTAAACTCAGCTATAATTAGCTTTTATAATTGGAGGACGACCTGTTTTTGGAGACATGAAACAAAATGACAGGAACTGAATCAGTGCAATGTAATCCACTAACTGCAGCTTTTGCGACACTAAAGATGATCATTTATTGGTTGAAATTGAGTGTTGATTCCACTTTATGGTCATTTTAGAGGCTGCACTGAAATGTTTTGGGATTCTGTGACAGCTGTAATAAAATTACTACATTTACTTGGAGCCGTAATAAAGCTCCAGTTAACTAAGTTTCAAACTTTAAATCTTATTTTAGGTCCTTATGTTTTGCAGCTCGGGGGCTCCTCAGGAAGAATATATTTTAAAGTTTGTTTTTTCTCAACAGAACTAACAATGCAGACCAAATGATTATGTATATGTATAATAATAAAATAAAATAATTCCCTAAAACAGCTGCTCATTGGTTGGGGACTATTTTCAGTGGTGGATTAATCCACATTTGGTCTTAGTGAATATTATGGGAAGCAGGATGGTTGATGTGAAAGATAAAAAATAAATAAAAAGAAAAATACATTTGATGTAAAAATCATCGCAGCTACATTTCTAACCACCAGGACGCTCTCACCTCCACCTGCCAATCCAACCCGTTTCTTTCCCCTGACGGAGAGGGAAAGGTGTTATAACACCGAAACCTGTATCCAGCTCTGAGAGCGAGACATACTGTAATGTCGTCATGGCGATGCAGACTAAAACCATCATGTCTGCCCTCCCGCTCTCTCTCTCTCTATCCGACCCTCCCTTTCTTTCAGTCTCTATCTCTCTCTCATCCATATCACAAACAAATGATGGCAGCTTCTGCCATGCTGCGGCTGATGTCACCGGTTACCAGGGCAACCCGGCTCTCAGCTGTGACGCTGAGCGAGAGGAGGAGGAGGAGGAGGGGGGACCAGCAGCGGACGTGTGTGTGTGTGTGTGTGTGTGTGTGTGTGTGTGTGTGTGTGTGTGCATGTAAAAGTGTTCATTATCAAAGCTGATATTCAGGAGGATCTTCGACCAGTAAGAGTCGGAGGAGGAAGATCACTCCGCCTTCTCACAGCTCCATCACTGCGCGTGGACGTGGAGTGTGAAGTTAAAACTGAGGGGGACAAAAAAACATGACTCTGACAAGTGGAAATGTTTTTTTTTTTTTTTTTCTTGACATCTGACTTCATCTTCTTTCCTTTCACTTCACACTGAATTTCTTCTTCATCTCAACCCGACCGGAGACACACAAACATCCGCCACAGCGCGCTGCCAAAGTGAATCAGCACAATGAAACCTCAAGAGAAACTACAGCAACAAACGACACCCACACTTCTCTTAATCTGATGATACACTGAGTTTCTGCTTCTGTGTAAAGTCCCCTCGCTAATTTTTTATCTATTTATTGTGTCTTTATTTAAACTTGGACATCACTGACGGGTAAATCCCTCATTCACAACGCTGTGGAGGAGATAAAAATACCATAATAATAACAGGTTCAAACAGAAATGAAAAGGTGAGAGGTTAAGAGTCTAACATGACCAGGAGGGACGTGGAGAATGAGCCGGTTATTAGCTGCAATGTAAACGAATGTGGACGTGAGATATGAAGGCAGTTTTTCAATAAGGGCTTTTTAAATAAACAAATACGAATGCAAATCATTTCAATCCGGTCACAGAGACGGACAGATAAGAGAAGAGGAAGTGAGTTTAATGTCAGCTTGTTCTTTAACATTATGGGAAATATGTGGATTTGCTTTCCTGCTGACATCACTGTAATATGTGTCTGTAAATAATAATAATAATAATAATAATAATAAACTCAAACAGCCCGGCTCCGTCCAAGAGTTCACAAGTCTGCCTCTCTAACTCTCTCTAATGTTCACACTCTACCTCATTTATTTGATCCACTCAAACTCCTGCGTTCACACAGACTCATGTAAGATAATATTACATAAATATATGTTGAGATTCTGACTGAAGCTGAACCAGTTCTCCCAGCAGCTTCAGCTCCACTAACCCGTCACATATAGACAGACGGACGAAGTTCATATCATTATACCAGCAAATTAAAAGTTAAAACATAAAAAATCCATTTAGAGAAGCAGTCAGACTCATGATATTCAGTCATACTCTTGTTCTATTATCATACAACTCCAAGCCGATCTGTTGGTTTTGATGCGTTACTAACATCATTATGTCCATACAGTTTAATTTTCATGCAGAAGATTAATTATCCTCTGGAAACCTACCGACAAACAGACTCATCACAGTAATGATCTGCACATAACAACAAACTCAGCTCCTTGTTTCCCTTTTTCTTTTCCTGTCTCTCACAATAATTTTTATATGTAATTTTGTAAAAGTGTGTGTGTGTGTGTGTTGTGTGTGTGTTTGTGTTTGAACAAAAATTATTACATGAAACACAATCCACAGGCAGATGGAGCACCATCTGGTCTGCAGAACAACACCACCGCCGCTGTGACCCTTTAACCATGTTCTTCACCGGCCCTGTTCTGGTACAGGGTGACACCATGACACCTTCAACTCCTGACCTCACACACACACACACACACACACACACACACACACACACACACACACACACACATACACACACACACACACACACACTAACACACACCTCAACTCAAGACTCATGTTAGCAAACCACCTGGATCGTCGCCCGCCGCAGAGAAAATACTCTCTTCCTCTCTGCTTCATTAACGAACCGGACTCTCACTGACTTCTCGTCAGATCCTTATCTGACGCATTCGCTCGTTAACAGACATCAACACCGAGCACTAGTTTTATTATTTAAATAGTTTCAGTGAAACCGAGCTGTCGGACTGGAGGCACGTTCCTCTGCGAGGTATTTTAATATCACTTCTCCTGGAGTTAAAATCAAGATCACATCGTTTTCATTTCAATTTATATTCAACTTATATGATTATATCACATTTCAAGCCCTCCTCCAAAGTTCTGTTGGTTTTATCTGTTTACTATATTGTTTATTTATTGTTGAGTTTTATGCACTTTTATTACTAATTGTGAAGCTGCTGTTTTGAAAAGTGCTAAATAAATAAAGGTTATTAATTATTATTATTGTTTGTCGTCTCTCCCATTACACACACAGTTTAGGACCAAATAAAGTTTGACATTAGAGAATAGAATTTCACTTTTTTAGCATTTATACAAACATTTAATAAATAGTTTATAACACACTGTAATGTAGCTGTGAGCAAATATTATCAATGTGATTATTAATCTATTTGTAACTGTAACTCCGCTGCTCTATAAACAGATAACACAGTAAAAACAGCTGTAATAACATGAAATAATAGCAATGTAATTACTAATAAATACTTTACATTAAAAAAAAAAAACTTAAAATGTCCTTTTATCTACTTAAATGTTCATATGCTGCTAATAGATGCTAATATTTGAATTGTAATTACAAACTTTTTTTAAAGTGATAATCTCCTTCTTTTAACAGTAAATCTCTGATCCACTGATTTTGGTTTGTCAAGTGGAATAAACTGTAAAATATTTGGTAGGTGGAGAGTAATTTCTTCTTTCTGTGAAGGTTGTTCCACCTTTAAAACTTTATTTACAGCTGGTTTTTTATTTGTCTTTATTCGAAATGACACACTGAACAATCGGTCTATTAAGTGACAGTTTAGTGTTTTACTACGAACTGGAAAAAAATCTGTGTTTATCTTGAAATCTCTTCTTTAATGGAGTCTGGTGCTACACACTGTACACGCCGACATGTCTGAGCGAGATCATGTGACGTGGTGTTTCATAACGAACCTGTCTGGAGTGAAAAAATAAAACACACACTCACCTGGATCATGTAGAGCTGAGCGATGCGGTACTCCTCCACGCTCATCGGCATGGGGATACGATACTCCTTGATCAGCATGGTTGTGCCTGAATTGGGCCGACTCTCTGTGTGAGTGTGTGTGTGTGTGTGTGTGTGTGTGTGTGTGTGTGTGTGTGTGTGTGTGTGTGTGTGTCCAGAGGGGAAGGAGTGTAAGAGGGTAGACGCTCCTCTCTCGGTCGGCTTCGCTACCCGAGCAGCATGTTCAAGCGGCGAGGATGAGAGTCATCGTTATTCACACCTGAAACAGGAAGCAAAAATAAAAAACAGACTTTTAGTGGAATATGAAGATTTGAGCTTCTAGAGGAGGAGTCGCCATGTTTGTCTCGAGGATTAAACCCCCCCACCCCTCCTCTCTCTCTCTCTCTCTCTCTCTCTACACACACACAATCCAACACATCCTGTGTGTGACCTCCAGCCCTCCTACAGATCTATTACAAGGTAATCCACTGACCTAGCAACATCCCAGAAATCCCCCAGCAACCTAAATCCCAACTCAGTCCACACACTGAAGACGCAGCCTGGTTGAGGTATTTTTACTTTGTATGAATGAGGGAGATATTCCACCTTTTTACAGCTTTGCCTTGATTGTGCATAAAGATTATTTTTATTTTATCTAAAGTAAAAAAGGACATGTTGCTTGTAAATAAGAAATAAGAAAAACAGCGTCCGCTCCCCTTCCTCCTCCGGCGTCCGACACCCATCTATCCAAACGGCGGCGATGCAGCGTGACGTTTGTGAGGCCGTCCACCCGCCGCCGGTGACACAAGAGTCACAAACTAACGAGCGGCGAGCCGGCAGGGACGAGTGCGGGAGGGTCACATGACAATGGCTACTTAATCTAACACAGATTAAGACGGATTGTGAATCTGATGCTGATTTAACATGAGAGAGGGAAGAGGAGGGGCCGAGATGTCAGATGAAAAGTGGTGTGTGTGTGTGTGTGTGTGTGTGTGTGTGTGTGTGTGTGTGTGTGTGTGTGTCACAGTATGTCCATCTGTGCATGATTAGGTTATGCATGTTTGGTCAAGCTGCTGCAGCAGATGAACCGTAGAGGTCAGGATGTAGAGAGAAGACGACCTGAAAGATCTGACTGCAAACAACACGAGGCAACAACATCAGCTTCCTGACGTTATCTTTAAAAACATCTTCACTATATCTGTATCTTTTTTTTGTTTGTTTGGTGTGAACACACCCTTTAAAGTCGTTGTGGTGATCGTGTTAGGAAATACACGAGATACAAGAACACCTGCTCCGGTCAGCCAATCACGTGGCAGCAGATACAGGTCAGGAGCTTCAGTTAATGTTCACATCAAACATCAGAATCAGGACGAGCTGGTTGTTTCTGCAACTGTCTCTCTGGAGTTTTTAGTCAGAATGGAGCCAAAAAAAATAAAAAAAACCATCCAGTGAAAGTCGGAGGAGAACGAACAGACAAGTGGAAAAAAGAGTCTGTGAAACGGTGACGTTTTCCTCCCTGAATCCTGTGATGAACGAGTCCTTGACTTACAGAAGAACTGCCCCCCCCCCCCATGAAGCAAAGTGTGAGACGGAGACGGATGAAAACTGACACGTCGACAGAGTCACGCATGAAGACGAGGCTTTTTTTTATTTTTTATTTTTTTATTATTTTATTTATAAAGTGGGCGATGACTCAGCAGATCAAAAAAAAAAAACCCAGCAGCCTGGATCCACTGAAAACAGTGAAGAAGACGACCGGTGCACAGTGAGAAAATACACTGATTAGTCCAATAATTGATAATTCAATTGTCAGAAAGTCAATCAGCAAGTATTCAAATAATAATTTAATCATTTTCTGTTGTTGGTGTTTCAAGCAACAACAAAAATAAAGAAGCAATACTTCTCTATTTTTCTGGGAGGAGATGTTTTCTGCTCTCTGGTATTTTATCGTCTAAAGTGGCGCCTGGCGTGACCAACGGCTGAAGCCCATTAAAACGAACTTTAATGTGCAATGACACTGATGGCTGATAGATACCGGCTGTGACAAATCTGACACCCATTCAAGACGGGTCAGCGTCTCTCAGGGAAATGCTGAGAGATATTTCCCACAAGTCATTATGGTCTCAATCACCACATTCACTTCTTCCAGTGAGTGCGCTGGTGGCGGCTCGAAAACTCATTAAGCCATTAATAAGATATTAAGGTTTATAGAGAGGCATGTGGGTGTTGATTGACAGGAGTCTTTATACACGGGCTCTAGACTTGTGTCGTATTTAAACCATCTAAAACACAAAAAAGGAAAGAAAAAGTATTTTAAATGAGTGTTTTGGGAGGTTAAACTATCTATTATTATTTTAGCTTTTAAATTAATTGACTTAAATTGTTTAAAGCTGCTATAATACATTTTTATATTAACGATAGATCACATGACACATGTTAAACGGTTTATATAAACCACACAAAAAAACGAGCCCACAGGTCGTCTGTGCAGCAGGTTTTTTACGACCCATAGTTACGTTTTGTTGCTAGGCGACATCTAGTGGCCGTAGTAATTATGACAGGAGCGAAAAGGGAAAAGTGTCGGTGACGTGGTATAAAGACCACGTCCAGGAGGAGGTTGGTGGTGGATGGATGAATATGATACAGGAGAGCGGTGTTCGATTCCCGTGTGAGACTAACTGTTTATATTGTAACCATGACAACCAAGGAGATATATATATATATTGTAAGTCCAGTGGAAACATGCTCTAAAATCAAAAGTTTTTATTTACTAATAACTTGAGCACTTAAACATTTAATTCCTGGACTCTAACTTGGCAGAAGACCACACTTCAATTACATTTTTCAGAATAACAGGGAGTACTTTACGAAGATGTGATGTAATGCTTTTCATCTCTCTCTCTCTCTGGGCGTAGAATATGGCTCTATTCCCTCTAATTACTTTGGGAATGTCCACTGCTGAGTTCAGGCCTAAACAAAGATCCCTTGGGCTTATGGCCAATTTCACACAGAGTTACCAAACCACAGCACGTAGAAAATTAGCTCTCCGCCTTCTCTGTGTAACTTTATCCTCTCTAATCCTTTTAACTGATGAAGTTTGCACCTCGTATTGTGGCATTAACGATAAAACATGGAGCCAATCATAAAGGAAGATCGGCTTTTACAGAAACCAGCAGCTGCTGTGTGGCTCAAATTGCCGCAACGGTGTGAAAACATTTTCACAATCGCCAAGAAAATCCAACAGAAGATTGTGTTCATGCAGCCGCTGGGAAATTTCAAACAATGCAATAGTTTTCCTGCTTAAATTTGAAAGCTTACTAATTGAACTCACAGCCAAAAATCACAGTCAGTGTCTGCTCCACCACCACCACAGACAAAGTAAATGTCCCATCGCCACCACTAAGAGGGGGACTGGTTGCCAGCTGTCCTCTATCAAAGTGCCGTGTGATGGCAGAATGAAAAATCCCACAGCTAAATTGCACCAAATTTGCCACCGAGACAACCGACTCAGAGGAAAGCAGCGCCGGTCCATTAAACACAGCACCGTCTGCCAGCAGCCTGTTCCCAGAGGCCGCTCAACCGCCCCCGTGAAAAACACACCCCGGTCCACCCATTCAAATTACACTCAAACCCTCTGTGTGTGTGTGTGTGTGTGTGTGTGTGTGTGTGTGCACCATCCCACTGTGGCGATAGACAGTGAAGGTGTCAAGAGCTGAGACCACTTACCTCTGGAGCTGGATATTTACACACCTGTCTGCTCTTTTCTGCAGCTACAACAGCTCTAAGAAAAAAAACTAACTGCAAATAAGATCTGTTCTGCTCAGATGCAAAAGTTATTCTATCAAAACCACAATGGTGCTGCACAGATCTTTAATATCTTGCTCCTTAGCTGCTAAATGCTCCACTATGTTCACCAGCTAATTGTCCTAATTACATAGAAGTAATTTGATAGCGAGTTAGAGGTAAATTTGTTTGTAGCACAAAACTCACGTACGACACGCAGCAACATCAGTCGTCTGTAGCTAGCCTGCGAAACGGCAGCTAGTAGCAGCGCCAAGAATTCACAGCATTAGCACATATTTAGTGAGAAATTACCTGTGTCCGTATCCCAGACATAACATTAGCATTAAAACAGTCACCTAAGCATGAAGAAATGTAACATTACACTAAAGAAAGTAATGACAGCATTATAACATAATTTATCTGACATACTTTTGAATGCTAATGTTACGTTTCGTCATGCTTAGGATACTTTTATCATTCTAACGTTATTTTTTAATGCTAACATTACTTTTTAATGCATGAAGAAAAGTAGTAATGTTAGTACAAAAAAAGGTAATGTTAGTGTTAAAAATTATGTTAGCATGAAAAAAGTAGCCTCATCATGAAGAAAACTAACATTAGCATTAAGAAAAGTAATCTCAATTTTTTTAAAAAAAGTGATGTTAGCAAAACAAAAAATGTAAAATAAAATAAAAACCTAGTGTTAGCATTAAAAAAACAATGTTAGCATTCGTTACGAAAAGCTAAAACTTCACTCATAAGGAACCATGAAACTACCATGCAGCTAATTCTGCTCTGAGATTCTCTTCTCGAGATGTTGGAGATTTGTGCAGTTTAAAATCACAAAGACGACTCATCCTGTTGATCTAATAAGTTCTTGCACATCTCACAGTGACGTCACTGAGACCTGTCTATATGTGAGCTTCGGTTAATGTGCGACAGCCACGTTTAATTCATGAAAATCAAACCTACTATAAATTCCTTGGAACATATTGTAATCATATTTGCACGGGCAAATTTAAGAGCAAGGAGCCAGTGCATCATGTCTTTGTTACACCTCACAGTTTGATGCACCGGGATGAAATCTGATTCGATTCTTCAGCGGTTAGAGGAGCTACATGAGTCGTGCTGCGCTAACAAGATCCCCTGACGAGATTTCTCTGCTTTTGATAATCACAACAAACAGCACCACAGCATTCACTCACATCTGGAGGAACACGGCCACCGTGTCCAATGAATCAGATGACGTCTGCCGTGCACACAGGCACTGATGAGTACAGTTTCTCCAGGTTTCATGAACCCCCCGCCCCCCAAGAGTCAAGTACTGTACTGTGCTCTCTTGTTGCGTACTTCAATTCTTATTCAAATTAAGTGGAAGATCGACAATGAAAATTCAAGACATGCTACAGCAGCTCCGGCTAAACACCACCTAGAAAAGAAAAATAGCAGAATATCACCAGTTCCAAATGGTATTTAATGTGTTTTCTGTGTGAAGCATTACCTCCTGCAATGATTGATTTCCACAGCTTCCTCCCATCAGCACACGCTGCTCAGAAATGCACTGAACCCCGCAGCACATCACAACCACCCAACATGACCGTTAAACATGTGTTGCACACAACACAACACATTTCATCACCGGAGCACTCACGCTGATCCTGATGAATAAATCCCCCCCACACACACACACACACACACACAAACACACACACACAAACACACACATCGCTCGTCACATTCACGACTACCGTGCAGAAAACGACACATCTGAGAGCTGGAAGCCACCTGCAGATCCTCCACCTAATGTGTCTTCCTGCCGCCACAGTCCAACAGGCGGGCGTCCATGTTGCCATCATCTCATTTACCTGTGTTTTCATGACAGTGCAGTTGAGAGGGAGGAGATTGGGAAGAGGAAACAGCTCTGGGAGTGAAATCAGATGTTTACCTCGCGGGGAGAAGGAGCCACCTAAACACAGCCACCCAACAGATCCACCGAGCGGAGGCTCAGGGGCCGTTGCAGATCCTGGTCCCACAGAGACTCCCCAGCCCAGGCATCCTTCCACCCCATCCCTGCTCTCTGCTCCTTCCTCTGCCGTCTGCGGTCAGCCCATCCACACCGGCTCGACCCCCCTCCCCTCCGACTGGGAAGGGAGCCTCTCTTTTTAAATCCTCACTGTGAAATAAGAGAAGGTATCGATTCTCTCTCTCTCTCTCCTCCTCTTCCTCTCTTCTTCCCCCATCCACCGCTCTCTCTTCTCTTCTGTTTTTCCTCGCCCCCCACCCCCCCCCCCCACCCCCTCCTCGCTGTCTCCACCTCCCCGGGACCAAGGAAGCTCTGTTACCATGGAGACGCATGAGGCTGACGTCTGATTGGTGGGGTTTGTTGTGATGCAGCGAGTCGGCGGTGCAGCCCACCAGATTGATTGCCTTTTCATTTCAGTGTACATCACTCTCCAACACTGATCCAGAGTCAGCTCCTCCACTTGTTTTATTATTATTTATGATTTATGACTTTCATTTATTTTACTTTATTTGATTAGAATTTTACTTTTACTGTTAATGCATTTATTTCTTTTTATCATTATTTATTTGCATGCAACAAATGGGCCGCGAAGTAAAAGCCAGATTAATTTCACAGACGATATAAATCATATAAAACAGACACAAACACCAAATCCTCACGTTTGAGGAGCTGGAACCAGCGAGAGTCTCATTGTCATCAAACATCTAGAGGAAGGAACCTTCCTTAACTTATCGAACTGTGCAACAAATGGTTTTAAAACTGAGATTATTCAACTACAACTGAAACTAATAGTTATTGTCAGAGTTGATTTAGCTGCTGATTGTTTTCTCGATTGATCTCTTGGTTTATATCAAACACCGGGGAAAAATAAAGAGAAGTTTTGGCATTTTCTGCTTTGAAAAATTACTTAAATGATTAATTAACTGCATCAATAGCTGGCGATTGGCCGAATTTTCTGTCAATCAATTAATCGGTTGCTCCACTTTCCTTCACCACTTGTCTTTTTTTTGTAAAAGCAGTCATCAATAATTGTTATAAATATAAGATTTTACTGATTAAAGTGTCCAAGAAGTTCAGACTCACATTCTGCAAGTTCAACATTCAAACCATCTGTAACATAATTATTAATTAACGCCTTAATTAAAATGTGATGCTGCGGACGTGTAGTGAAGCCGCTCCCGGAGGCAGAACACCCGCTCTGATGATTATTCATACAGCTGCCGTCCTGTTTTTCCTGCTGTGTGTTTTTCCTGTATTGTCCACAGAATTTGAATGAGCCAGCTGAGTGGCGTGGACACAGGTCTTTCCTTTTGACTAACAAATCGGCGAATGAGGAAAACTGTACGCCATACAAAATGCTATTATTCCAGACTGTAGTTGTGACGACGCTCTCAAATCTGTTAAACTCAATACCCATCAATCTTTACTTCTGTTTTGAAGGTATTTCCAGAATTGTTAAAAACTCTTTTAACCATCTGAATGTAGTAAATATTCTGTCTGTTTCACAATAAAAGATTTTTAACTCATTTAAAAGTAGAGGCCTCTTTCCTCTGATTCAAACTGTACGGCTTTATCTTCCAGAATATAAAGATGTTACATTTTACTATTTTATATTTTTGTGAGAAATATTTTCATGCAAAATAATGTGTTGACGTTTTGCTTGTGTTTTACAAAAAGAGCAAAGAAGATATGTCATTTCTGACTTCCTGCAGCTGCAGCTTGCAACATGAAACATTTCCTTTATCATAAATTTTGACCAATTTAACTAATTAAAAGAAATGACAACATACTTTAGCTTTAGCATGGAGGTGGACTGTAGGATTTGCAATTTTAGAAATGATGTTTACATATTACAAAATTGTTTTCCAAATAACATTGTGATGAAAAAGGTAATAATTGGCTCAGAAATTAGTTGTATATAAAACATAACTTTGTGGTCATGTTTTTTTTTGTTAGTAACCATTAGAAGTGTTGGTAAGTTCTGGTCAGAGCTAGGCTAGCTGTTTCCCCCTGTTTCCAGTCTTTACGCTAAGTTAAGCTAAGCTAAGCTAACTGTCTCCTGTTGAACTACTCCTTTTAAGGATTGTGGAAATACCCTCAGAGCAGATTTCATCTCAGATCTCTGTGTGTTTTCTCTCTCGGTCGTTCGTACCGACGTGTCGCTCTGTGACTCAAACGTGGTGGTGACACATGAGAGGCGCAAGCCAGAGCTGCTTCTGTGGATGAGACCTGATGTGCACTGAGCGAGCGCTGCAAGCGTAGGACAAACTCTATGACTCACACGTCTACGCTTTATAAACGTCTCTTTAATTACATCCAGCCGACGCGTCTCTGTGGGTTTGAGGTTTATAAATATCCCACCTGCAGCCAGACGTGTTCTGTAGGGGATTGTGAAGCCGCCCACTTCTCTTTAAGGACATTTCAAAACGGCACGAGAATTGAGAGTCGGCGAGGCCTTTTGGCTCCGAGGATGAACCTGACGACGTTTACTACAAGAGAGCACAAAAGGCAAACTACACCTAGATTAAATTTACTGCCGTACCGACGAGCGGGGGGGGGGGGGGGGGGGGGGGGGGGGGTGCTCAGAATGAGAATGAGCCCTGTGGTTCATCGCTCTCCTCGCTCTCAGCCTCTGGTTTTATCTGCCAGCTACAGGGGTGTACATCCTCTGAATGAAATGACTTGTTGATAGGTACTCCGCCCAACACACACACACACACACACACACACACACACTTTATCTGAGCATCAGCAGAGCACACGCTAACAGAATCAACCCCTTCTTTCTCTAAACACCACGGCCCCTGCTACACGTGAACATCTGCTGCTGCTGTTGTGGCTGTTAATTTGTGATCTTGTCAAACACGTCTTTCCTCACCAGACGCTCCTGTTACTCATCCTGCACATATCAGACCAATCAGACTCTCAGGTTACTGTCACCTCACTGACGGTATTTGTCAGGACGTCGCGCCGGCGGGGCTGCAGGATGTGTCTGACTAAATACCGGGTGGATTGTTGTATTTATATTTCACCTCAGCTGAAAGTTCACGCGTCACCAGATAGTGAGGTCACTGCAGCGGTGGAAAGTCACAGAGACGCAGGTGCAGGTACTTTACTTAAATATTTCCATTTAATCCCTTTTTTCTTTTTACCAGTGGTGGAAGAAGTAGTCATGTGTTCAAATTCCAACTTCAGCAAAAGTACTAGAATAAGTATTATGAGCAAAATATGCTTAAAATATCCAAGTAAAAGAACTAATTCTGCAGTAAAATACGACTCATTTATAAGACACATTGTTAAAGATTAAACTTATGGCTTCCAACTTCTCTAACTTCACAGAAGAATCAGCGTCTCGTGGCTCCTCGTCTTGTTTAAGACGTCTGAGTTGTCATCAGCTCCGACAAAGAGACTTTTCCTCTCTGAACTTTCAGTGACTGTTTGAGGCACAATGACTTTAAATCATAGAATATTTCACCAAAAGAAAAAAAAGCCTTAGAGAAAAGAGAAAATGAACAGATTTGTGGACGAGAACTTTGTTTTTTCTTCTTTCCTACATCATTTATCTTTCAAATTTAAATCATCACACTGGAATAATTTGCCTAATTCACTCAGATCCGTCAGGTACTCGGTACTGATGGTGTCGTTTCATTTGGTCTGACAGTGTTCATTTATTTCCTGTTACTTTTTTTCTTTTTAAGTACTTTTAGTGGCTGGACGTCTGGATCTCAACTTCATCGGAGAAACGAGCTGAGCAAACGTTAGCGGCGGCGGCGGCTCAGCTCGCAGCCCCTCCCTGACGTCCTGTCTCCACCAAACAGTGTCACAGAAACACTGATTTCTAAAGGTGTTTTACCAGTTTTCATCACAGAGTCTGTTTGTTGTGGACAGGAGGAAACATCTGTGGATAATTCAGCTGCTGGTAAAAACCTCCTGAACCACCGACACTGAAGGAATACAAACGGCAACGGCCGTGACGACAACAACTCCCATGATCCCACGCTTCTTCACGACGTCATTAAAACTCCATCTTTTGTTACTGCTTCAATTGAGAAACCCCCGAGCGCCAGAAAATACATACTGTCCGTTAAATGATCATATTATCACTATTATTTATTGGTTTGTTGCTTCAGCGTTAATGACGAGTGAAAGCGAGATGGTTCTTCTCAAAACATTTAAAAATTTTTTAGAAAGAAATGAATCGTCTCACAATCTTTCAGATTTAGCTGGTGACCCGTTAGAGGGGCCCGATCCTCAGGTTGGGAACCACTGGACAAAACTAAACCTGGAGCAGCTACAACAGTAAGATGCTGCTGAAGCATCGACGCATCAGGATCTAATAAAGCTTCAGAACAAGTACTTTTACTTTTGGTAATTTAGGTATATTTTGCTGATAATATTACGTAGGATTTTTCACGCAGGACTTGTACTTGTACCTTTTTGCACTGCGATGTTGGTGAAGGATCTGAATACTTCATCCACCACTCTTCAGCTGACAGGAAATGGTTTTAAAACGGCTTTTCAGCACCACAGATACGAGTTGTTGTCACTGACCTGCAGTCCATCTCCAGCGGTGGCTTCCTCCCTCCTTCCTGTGAATGACAAACAGCTGTGATGAGATTCAGTGAGCAGCTGATGTCCCGCTAATGAAACATGAATTCAGAGCACGAGAGCTCACACAGCGCTCCGTGAGAGAGTCACACTCATATCCCAGAAATACCACAGAGTAAGGAGCAGAAGTCATGTTTCGAAACACTTTCCTTCCTCAATCCAGCGTGAGAAGAACAAAAGGTCTGGCAGAGAATAGAATAAAATACAGAACAAAATATCAGGAAAGCGACACGTCATTCAAACTCTGTTTTCTGTGTATGGCACCAGGCGGAAGTCTCCTTTCCTGAATGGATGCCAGACATGTTCATCCACAGTCAGTGTGGTCATCTGACACTGTCACAACATGACAACATAAAAAAGAGACGTGGGCAGCAAATGAGAGTGAACGCGGCCCTGACGTGATGGCTGGGTGATGAGAGAGGACGGGCTATTTTTAGCTCAGGGCGGCGGAGGAGGGGAGGCGGGAGGTGGAGGGGGGGGGGGGTGCAGAGAGCAGTGTGACGGTGGTGGGGGCTGCTAGCAGGGGTAAGTTGTGATGCCTCTCAAATTGCTCTGCTTTTCCTGCGTTCTGGTAAATGACGGCGATGCATCAGTGTCTGAGGAGGGAGGGGAACGCAGCTAATCACTGCTCACGCTGTTCATCTGGGTCTGCGGTTACTTTGTGGAGCCACTGAGGCGTTCAGTGCACTTAGAAACGACCGCTGGAGGAAGGAGTAAACACTGACTTCATTTGCTAATTTGAGGCCTGATATAAAAACAGAGCTAACTTTTGAAGTTTAGACTCTTTTAAAGTTCCCATATAATATAAAGGTCTGTGTCCATGTGTAGTGTGATTATAGATCAGCTCTAGCTTCTATATTAATACTGTGAAAGTATCAAAGCCTCAGTCCACAGAGAAATGCACACAGCCTGTGTTCAGAAACTGAGCCTTAAAACCAGCCGTCAGGACTTCTGGAACTTTGTGATGTCACAACAAAGCAGTCACCAAGCCCCGCCCACCTGGACCCACCATCCAAACCTTTATAGTATTTGGTTTCTCTGAGGTTTACCTGAAATCTGCTATATTTTTTATTGGATCACTCAGAAAACAGTCAGCCAATCAGAAGAGAGGCTCAGAGCCTCCTCTCCTCTGATTGGCTCACCGACCTGTTGTTACTAGAGCTGCAGAGAGAAGCCTGAGAGAGGAGATGTAAAACTACACTGAGATGGTTTACAATGGGTTCCCAGATTTCTTTGGTTCCTTGAAGGCAACACAACAAGCTGTAAACACATTACACATCTATAACTTTCATGACACTGATATTGAACATATTATAAACATTTGTGTGTATATGTGCATATTTTCTTTCTTTAGCTCTTTTATGTACTTTGTTCTATTTTATTTGTTTTATTCTATTCTAATAAATATTTGAGTATTTGTTCAGACACTTTTGTTGTGTGTAGTGAGGAGGGGGCAACAAGTGCATTTCACTGTGCAGCCCTGTTTAGTGTAATGAGAATAAAGCTGAACGCATCACAGTGTGTATATACAGTACAACCTTTATCTAATCAGGAAATCTCATTGAGGTCGAGATCTCTTTCGCAAGAGAGAGACAGAAAAACAAACACAACCAGACGAAATCAAAAGCACAAACAGCATCAGAGACGATCACAGACGTCACTAAATGGATCTGAAGTTTAAAATCCCAGAGGGACGAGACATTCAACTTTTAAAATCTCCTGTAATTCGTTTCATTTATGGGGTGTAAGAGTGGAGGCTCAGTGTTTATCTGACAGATCTGCTCTGGTGAGCTGCTGTGGTTTTCAATGTGAGAGGAGAAGTGACGGACTGAGGCGACCTGCGCAGGAGACATTTATAAATAAAAATGTTAGCTAGAATATTTATCTCCCGTTATCAAACTCAAAGCTCAATAAGTCATTTTGAGGTCGAGCAGCATGACAATAAAGGACATCTCCGTACGCAGACCTGACGGTCGACTGTAAACTGCATCTGTTTTTGCTTCACTCACATTTTCATCTTTCATTTCTGAGCCAGCTGCTGTTTGGACAAAGTCCCAGATATTATTATAAGACTGGACAATTTCAGCTTCGGTCCCACTGAGTGTGCGGCTGTGAACTGGAATTATGGGTCCGTGGGAATAAAACACATTTTGTACAAGCCTGACTTTGTGCAGAGACGTCTGAAGATCATAAAAAAGGCAGATTTTAATCTTCTAATTGATTCAGACTGAGGAGCCAAATGCAAACGAAAGCTGTGTCGTGGAATAAAAACATAAAGTCAGAGTCGTGTCGCCCGTCGTTCGACAAATAACCAGCTCGGAAACTAATTCATTTTTTGCAAAAATGACAAAAATACACAGAGCTGAGCTTTTGTTTTTAATCAGACTTTCATGTCAGCGAATCAGTTACTTCATCTCTGGACTACTGGTTGCTTTTTAGGCATCAGAGGAAATAAGGGGCCCAACAACAAATCTTTAGCCCCGAGCCCCCGGAGGAGGTTCATCCTGCCACGACTCTCTGTCAGACAGTGACGAAGCCTGTTTCCCAATATGTGCAACTTTTCCTTTTAGATAACAAACATAAGTTGCAGCCTCAGCACCAACTTGTTCCTCATCCACCACAAACACAGTGAGGCGTCTCTCAACAGCTCACAATTCACAACTCATTCGTCGCCTCGTCGCCGCGTGCAGACGGAGGCGAGGGAGGAAATACAGAGGTGTGGAGGGAAATCAGGATGTAGAGACGACGGCTCAAGGTTTTAAATCTGAGATATTTTATATAATATCACGGCTCCCAGTGATCCCCGCTTTACACGACTGCTTCACTGTTTCCCCAGAAACCAGAGAGCTGAAAACCAGAGCTGGAACGATTAGTTAATTAATGTAAATAATTAGTTCATTTCATTGCAGGACTTCTCTCATGGAATAACACGACTTTGCCCGAGGCTTTTTTATGTGCGTTGATTAAAAATCAAAACACAAGTTGAGAAAATACAACTTTACAACAAATGAGCTCGATAATAAAATAAAACAATTCGAGTATTTGTCTTTACAGGATGGATTTCTAACTTCTAACCCCACTGATAAACACACAGCGACAAAAAGGTGAGTCAGTGAAAGTGGGGGGAGGACAGAAAGGGGGGGGGGGGTCCGACAGCAGAGGGAGATGTTTGAGGGTCCAGAGATAAAACAGGGGAAGTTCCTCTCCAGGACCCAACACCATCACGGACCGGCCCGGCTCCAGGCCTCCGAGGCCGGTGTGGTGTGGGTGACACGGAGCGCGTTGTGGCGAGGAGCCAGACTGCAGCAACACCCACTTTCATTTGTCACAGAGATTAAGCATCTGCGAAGACTAGAGATCCATCTTTTGATTACTCACATTCATAACGTCCGACTGGAAGAGAGGGAACACGAATCGCCCACACACACACACAGACACACACACACACACACACACACACACACACACACACACACACACACAGTCAGCATTTCAGCCATGCTAGCGGCGCGCATGTCTGCAGTGATGTTAATGTCGGTCTGCCCATCACTGAAATATCTCAACAGCTATTGGATGGATTGCCATGAAATTTGGCAAAGATATTCCTTCTCCCCAGAGGATGAACCCTAATAATGTTAGTGATTCCCCAGTACCACCAACACATCAAGGTTTACACTCAACCTGTGGATTCTACTGGCTTTTAGCAAAATATCTTGACAACTTTAGGATGGATTTTCGTGTGATATGTTACAGCTGTTCACGTTCCCCAGAGGATGAATCCCAATTACTTTTATTGTTTTCAGTAGTTTTCATCTTGTGCCTTTAGCAGATCAAAGTTTTTGATTAAATATGAAAACAGTGGAAAGATTGTGGAGCAGTGTAGAACTAAATCTGATCCCTCATGCACGTGTAATCACATGATCAGCGCTCAGCCAATCACACAAATGGTGATCCCAGTTTCAACTGAACCTTTATTTCAAAATAAGAGTTCACTCTTATTCAAGATCAACAAACCTCAAGCTGCGTTCAAAGAACCAAATGAGAATGAACAGGATTATTTTAGCCTGATCAGCGAGGGACAAAGTATGTTGACAATCAGTCAAGTCTCTGAGGAAACAGACGATACTTTTAAATAACAGAGACGCTGTAAGTATCGAGTAAGCGAGGAGCTCTGCTTCACCCACACCCCTGAATATGTGCGTGCATCTGAATATTTGATGAGCAACCGACGGCTCGCTGCATCCGAACAAAGCCTGGGGATTGTTAATTAGAGTAAGTGCACAAATGGAGCGCCGCAAACGTGGCCAAATGTGACAGCTTTGGTTTCTCAGAACAACCCCACCCCCGAACCCCACCTTGGTCTCACATGACCCCCCCCCCCCAACGCCCTCCTATACCGACGTCATGCAGGTATGGATCTATATTTAAAGTATTCTTGCAAAGGCACCGTCTCATTGTAAACCCTGACAATGTGAGTCTAAATACAGCTTGTCCTGTGTTATATATTTTATTTTTATTTAAATATCTAACTGTACATGTTACATTATTATCTACTATTTATCTTGTTTTTAAGTATTTTATATTGACATTCATCTTCATTGTTTTAAACCTGATTCTGTTCATTTGTTTGGTTGTTTATTGTAGATTTAAAAGCTTAACAAAAGGACCAGGGCTGGAAATTCAGCTTCAGCTTCAGCTTCTGTACATTACATGTGTTTGTATGCAACAATGCGGATGTGTATGATAATTACTGGTTTACTGGCTTTCCACCACTGGTTTGCATGTAATTCCACATGAGAGACGTGGTGCATATGTACATGCATGTGACAGGAGCAGACTGAGGCGCGACAGACAGGCCGTGAGCTCGATGGTCTATTTGCGGCGCAGTGCTTCACCCTGACAGGCGGAGGAAGGTGGTGGGAGGGCAGCGACAGACAGACAGACAGACAGACAGACAGACAGACAGACAGACAGACAGACAGGGCTCAATGCAAGTGTCGTTCATTCACACACACACACACACACACACACACACACACATTATAGAGTGTCTCCTGCAGCCTCCCACCACACAGTCCTGACTGTGAAGCCCTGATCAGTGGGCTGGAATCCCTCTGTTTACGCTGCTAAAAATAGATTTCACACACTGCGATGACGTGGCATCTCGTGACAAGACCCCCACCCCCACCACCCATCACCCTCCTCCTCCTCCCCCTCCTCCTCCTCCTCCTCCTTCCTCTCCCATCCAGATTGTTGCACCGAGCGAGTCATGCCATTATTGGTATGCAGCGCTCGGCCCGGCTGCGTGCCACCTCTCCTCCAGTGCCGTCTGTCTTTTCTCTGGAGGAGAGGGGAGGCCGGGGGAGGGGTAGTGGGGGTTTGGCACGTCCCGTGAGAAAAAAAAAAGGCAAATTATGAATTCAAAAGGGGGAGATAGAGGAAAAGAGAAGGAGGGATGAGAGAGGGGAGAGGTGGTTGGGAGCGAGCGAAGGAGGGGGCTGCAATCAATACTATGACTCATTCTTTCTGCGGTGGCTACTTCCTAACAGCATTCATTAAAGCAAACCTAATCATTTTGGCCCGATAATCAGATCCTGTCAGGCTCCATCTTCTCTCGCCCCCCCCCCCCCTCCACACACGTTCAAATCGTGCACAATGAACCTGAAATGGGAGGAAACAGGAGCCGTGCATTATGGGATGGATCCGATCGGTTGTGGCGATCGAGAAGCTGCATGATAGATGAGATGGTGAAGTGACTAAAAATAACCAACCAACCAGACTGAAGTGTCTCTAAGACTGTTTTATGACTTGCCATGAATTTTATTTTTATCATGTTCCCCAGAGGATGATCCCCTCATGTTTCCTCCAGCGGCACCAGAGCGTTTTTGGAGTGAAATATTTCCTGAACTATTTGTTGCATTGATGTAAAACTTGTTTCTAACGTTCACGCTCCCCTGAGGACGAACTGTAACACCTTTCCCATCTAGCGCCGCCATCAGGTCTTTGGTTTAACCTGCAAAACTAATGACAACCCCCCCTCAGCTTTATGCCCTCACAGACATGTCAACAAACAGTTGGCAGACTGGAATATCAACACTAATGCGATGTCCCCACTGCACAGAAACCATGTGGTGATACTGATAGTTTAACGCGCCGAGGTGACGGCCAGGCTCATAAACGCTTCCCAGGTTTTAAGTGCGCTTCCTAGAAAGTTTTGGCTCCACTGCAGCATCGCCGTCTAAATAAAGTTAAAGGCTAAGAGAGGATCAGCTTCTTTAGTGTTTTCACCTTCACCGGCTAAGAATAGCTGCGGCTCTGGAGGTGTCAGTTTTGCTGTACAGAGCATTTGTGGCAAGGAAAGGTGGAGGGTTTATACAGTGTATAAGTAAGTAAACATGTACATTTAATGTATATAGCGCTTCATAGAAAAGGGGCCAAAAATATGTGATAATTTCAGGAAAATGTCAATAAACGCACCAAGAAAAGCAACGAGGAATAAGGCTGCAGGTTAGCAAAGATGAATGTAAACAATGCACAAGTTAAATATTTAGAAAATTATGTTTTAAGAAGAAGGAAATAAACTCAACATGGTTTTTTTTGTAGGTTTAAATGAGTTTTGGTGAGAAACATGTTTATAAAAGAAAAAGAAAAAACCTTCACAGGGGACCTTTAATTATTTGTGTTTCTACTGTCACTCAGCTCATATTCCTCCATAATGTTGTGTTTAATTCACTGTACATGACGGACAATGCACAGAGGGCTGGAGGTCTGATTGTGGAACTCATTAAGGTCCCAACAACAAAAACAATCACCAATAAATCATCGATCCATGCGCAAAGGAATAATAATGCATCACACTGACATAAATACTGGGTTGTTTGTGCAGGATTGAAGTAATTCAACTATAATAACGTCTGTGTTTCTGTTAATGACAGAAAAGGTAACAGAGCAGCCTTTTTCTCGCATTGTGCCAATTAGTGTAATGAGAGATCTGGGCGTTAATTAGCGGTGACACCGTGTTAGCAGGTCGGGGCCGTGAGCAGCCATCACCGGGGACTCACCTGCAGCTGTGTCCGCAGTCCCGGTTCTTCAGCTGGATCCCCGCGGTGAAGACAGGAAGCCTCGGAGCAACATCGCTGTCAGTGAGAGGTGTATTTTCACAGCGTTGGTGGAGGAGGAGGAAGAGGAGGAGGAGGAGGAGGAGGTGGAGGAAGAGGTGCTGGTGGTGCTGGTGGTGGAGCGCTGTCCGTCCTCTTGTCTCCCCACACGCAGCGTTCATTCCCCGGTGTGTTTCCGCCTGTCGGTGCCGCTGCTGCGGACGGATGTCACCGCTGCACCTCCATCAGTCCGACACACACATACACGCGGACGTCCTGCTTCAGCTTCGGTGTGTGTGTGTGTGTGTGTGTGTGTTGCCGGTGGTGATGTACCCAGGTTAGCAGTTACATCAGAAGGCAAGGGGACATCCTTCTGCGGGGGCAACGCGGGGGAAAGGCGCCCCCCAGCGGTGCACCGCCTCCTGCAGGGGTCTGAGAGATGGTTTTAATCAGGAGGTGGAGGAGGGACTCAGCTTTTATTTAGTGACAACACCACAGTCAAAGTCAAAGTCCTGCACAGAGACCGGGAGGTTTACTGACCCGGAACCAGAACTTTGTACCAGAAGACTGTCTCTCCTGTTTAAAGTCAATCACATGATCACAAAGACACACAACACCAACAGAGACACAAAAAAAGACTGAAAACAAACAAACAACAAGATGTAACACAACCAGAGAGAGATGCAAATTGACTACAGACACAAAACAACCACAAAGTGAAGCAAAAGTAGAAATTTAAAACAACTGTAAATAAATGCAAAATGGATTAAAAAAAAGAGACTTTAAACAACCAGATGCAAACTGAGTCAAAAAAAGGACATAAAACAAAAACAGAAAGATGAAACCAGAGAGACACAAAACAACCACAATGAG
This sequence comes from Seriola aureovittata, assembly GCF_021018895.1. Classification (NCBI taxonomy): domain Eukaryota; kingdom Metazoa; phylum Chordata; class Actinopteri; order Carangiformes; family Carangidae; genus Seriola; species Seriola aureovittata. The sequence continues at coordinate 22,141,447 of NC_079381.1, read as the reverse complement.
AATCAAAATGGATTAAAAGAGACTTAAAACAAACAGCAACATCAGTGAATATTTAGTTTATCCTGATACAAAAGTTTCTCCAGGAAACTGATGTAAATGATTCATGTGTGAACAGTCAGATCAGATCAGCTTCACAGACTGTTGTACAACTCCCAGTAAAAAGGTCGATGGAAAATGAAATGGATCTTATTGTTTTACATCATTCTGACAGGATGTCGTCCAGTTACAACAGCAGGTGGTAAAACAACAGATTGTGCAGGAACGTATTAAATGTAGTAACATTAAAAAGTAAAACAGGAATCACATAAATCATCCAGAGGAAACAATTTTATCGTAGCTAGCAGTTTGTTTCTGATCCTGGAGAAAGGTTTCTGATGTGCAGGCGTTAAACTCTTTTAATAAGATAAAATCACAAGTATTTTAAATGCAGTTCAAACATCGACTTTTCTCATGTGAAAATGTGTAAAAAACTTTCAAGCAAAACCCATTTATTTATGTGTCAGACATGTTTTGTCTCGGAGCTCTGTGTTCTACCACAGGAACACATGAACTAGTCTGTCATGAAGAGGAATAACAGAGAAGCAACACTTCCAGTTATAAAAAACAAAGCTTCATTTATTGTGCAACAACAACATTATAGTTCCAGTGAAGTCCATGTCATTGTAGGAAAACTGTGCAGCAAAAGGAAGCAGTGCAAGAAACTCCGTGCTCAAGCGTCGCGCGAGGAGAAACAACCGACCGATGATTTGACACTGAGAAGTGTGTGTGTGTGTGTGTGTGTGTGTGTGTGTGTGTGTGTGTGTGTGTGTGTGTGTGTGTGTGTGTGTGTGTGTGCGCTGAAAAACTGTGCTGGTTTGGATTTTACAAGTGGCTCTAGTCTGGAGGGTTCGGTCCTGTAGCAAATTTAAAATATGCAGCAAAAAGTGACGAGCAGTGAGGGAAAGTAATCGAAGAAAAAAAGGCGATTAGATTCAAGTAAACAAATATTTTCCTTCAAGTTCGATGATTTGGCTGAAAACGAAAAGTAAAAACCTACAAATAAGAGAAAAAATAAAAAGAAATGCAACGAAATTACAATCTCTGAAGTATAAAAACATTAAATAAATAAACTTTATGCCAAATTTCCAACAACACAAGAACAGAAAATGGCAGTGATATTCCCCAAATGGATGAATGTCTCTGCTGGAAAGTCTTTTTAAACACAGCTGATTTAAAAATCTACACCTGAATATGGCGAGTAAAACATATCATATTAATATTTCTGAGTGACTAAAAAAGTAAACGACTTTACAAATCTGTGTGTTACTAAAAATATACTCCAAAAATTGCAATATCTTTCCGACATATAAAAAATATCCCCGAGTAATAATGAATACGTATAAAAACCGGTGGCGAGGAGAGTCGCTGTACAGATGGGTTTATGGCACAGAGAGAGAGACTGAAGGACAATCAGTGCTGTGTATAAAAACCAAGACACTAAGTCGTAGCATCTACACTGTAATGTAAAAAGACAGACATTGCTATATGTTGGCAGAGGAGCGGAGGACGTGGAATCTCTTCAGAGTCATGCGGATGGATCCCAGCTCACGATTCAGTCTCTCCAGACGATTCTCTAAGGCCACCTGAGGACAGGAAGTGAGGCAGGGATTTTATTCACCTTCGTAATCGATTAACAGTCGAACTCAGTCATCGATCAAAACATGTCAAACACACTCCAGGTTCCAGCTTCTCGGAAAACGCGGGGTGTGAATGAATTTCTCTCTCTCTCTCCTGAGAGTCGGGCTCATAAAGACGTGTTAAGACGACGGTTCTGGTTTGCGGAGCATAAAAACAAGCAGCTCGTTCTCGGCCACGGCGACTGAACGCGACTCCCCTGAGCTGTCGGGTTCCTCCAGGAGCCGGTTTCTCAAAGACGGATTTGACTGTGTCTTAGACACATGACAAACAGTCTGGACTCATCTGGTGCACAAAGCAGTTTAGGGCATTGGTTGTTACCATGGTAACACTGGTCCTAGGCCTGAGTTAGCCTGGGGGGGCAGTCTGATTTACGTTAGATTAATCTGTGGGCGACATTAAGACTGAAACTGAGCTGCTGCTCTGTGTAACGCTTGTGTAATAAGAGCATAAAAATAAAAACATCATTAACATATATTAACACATTTTTTTTTGCTCTTATGTTGTTATTACCGTCATTATTGCTGTTAATTTTATTATATATATTTTGAATCTATCAATTTCTCGTTACTTTTACGCACTCGCGTTATTTTCTTATAATGTTGTGATATTTTAATTTTCTCAGGTGGAGGCTTTATGTTTGCTTATAGCCTGTATGCTATTTGTTTTCTTTGTCATTCTCTATGTATTTTAAATTGTGCAAAATAAACTAAACTAAACTAATATATAAACTTTATGCTTGTGGAAAAAAAAAAGTTGAAATTTGACCGTCACAGAGGTCGAATCTGAAATGCTTCCGTGTCTAAAAATAAACTTGACGGTTTATAGAAAGTTTCATGCTTAAGTCATTAAATGCACAATAATAACAGTGTCCAGATGGAGACACTTACTATCCTCTGTAACTATGGAAACCAAGGTCTCATATATGAGAGAACTGCCCAAATCTACTTCTACTGAAGTTCGAGCGAAGTAGAGCAAAGAACAGGACACATGTAATATTAATCAGGTCAGAACATGTGACACTTCAGCGACCAATAGCGTCTTCACACATATAGTTCAGCCTTATTTGGGGAAGGTACAGAAGTGTTGTGACCGTGTGATGCTTAGGGAATGACGTGTGTATAATTACACCTGTTCAGGTGTACGAGGTTTCGTGTCAGAGCGACTGACATCACGAGCCACGCTGCTGGCATCGCTAGAAATCAACTATTATAAAAACTATTAATTAATTATCAAAATTACTGCAGATACATTTTTAAAATAAAATCTCCAAATCAAGTAATCGTTCTGGTCGTGTAACGGGAGGAAATTTAATTAAACACTACTGTATTTAAAAAGAAAAAATTTACTTAATTGATGATCGTTTCCTCTATAAAATGTCAGGAAATAATAAAAAATGCTCGTCATAATTTCCCAGAATTCAAGGCGACGTCTTCACTTTGCTTTAAAACAAGGGCGAGCAGCAAACCGTCACGTTAGAAGCTGGAACAAGAGGAAGGTTGATGGTTTTTTCTGGGAAGATGATTTGAATAATTTATCATCAAACCATTAAGTTCTGATTCAAAACCAAACAACGTGATGAAAGTTACATCAACATGATCAATATCTGAACGCTCACCTCATCTAACCTGGTCTGCAGACTCACTCTGCTGCCAGCTCCAGGCATCCGGCTCAGAGCTGCCTCAATCTGACACACACACACACACACACACACACACACACACACACACACACACACACACACACACACACACACACACACACACACACACACACACACACACAGGTTAATAATTAATTAACAAAAATAATTATATTGATGAAACAACCGGCACATGACCGCGTGACCCAGATTCACTGGACTCATTAGATTAGTTGGATGGGTAATGGTGTGTGTGTGAGTGTGTGTGAGTGTGTGTGTGTTCCGATAGGGCCAGGACAGAGTGAGGGGGAGGGGCAGAAAGGAGGTTGTGGATTTGAACTTTCTAAAAATAGACGTCATTTAGCAGCAGAATAAAAACACTCAGGTCCAGTTTACATAAGAGATCAGGTGGATTAGAGTCGTTCTGTCGAGGCCTGTGTGTCACAGACAAAGTGTGCCACTACACACACCCCCTCTAGTACATTTCCTCTGCTGTGTTGATAAATAAATAAATAAAACTGGGTCCTGGTTCACCTGCAGCTTCTCCTGCGTCAGCTCGTCAAACAGTTTCTCAGCCTCGGCCAGAGAGTGGAGTTTGTCCAGGAAGAGCGGGGCCGAGTCCTCAAAGCAGTCGTGCAGCTCAGATCCACTACAGGCTCCCTGCTCCTCCCAGCCCAGCTGGGAGGTTCCATCAAGAGGCTTCACGCTGCCGGAGGAGTCCGGCTGATGAAGGTCTGAGGAAGAGGAAGACATGATCCCATTTATTCCTTCTGAAGAGACGACGTTTACACTCACTGGCTACAGCTTTTTCTTCAATACACAACGGATATATAAGAATAATTTGGCTGTTTAATGCTAAAACAAGGTTTTTAAATCCTCAGTAAATATCAGGATCGACTCTAAAGAAGCAGAAAATCGCTTAAAAGTTCTTCTAATACATGTGCTCTACTGTTTTTTAAGTCTGTATATTAAACCATATGAAGCATAACAGAAAACGTTCTCACAGTATTAAGAATTACTCACACTGCTCTGGTGTTAACTTTAATATTAAAACCACAAACAAAATCAGGTCAAACCTCAGAGACAAAGATCTGAGCTCAAACCCACCCAACCCGGGGCGTCTTCACTTTAACTTAGATGTTTGTTTTTCTTTAAATATCTATTAGACGTTTTACCGTCTTCTCTGTCTGCTGACGTGAACTGGAGCCTCTTCCTGGGGCTGCTGCTGTGGAATGAGTGACGTCTCTGGTCAACCTGTTCGTCAAACCTGCAGACGACACACAAAGCGATTTTACATTCAGTCTAACAGCTGTAACGTAGCAGATCCAGTGTCAGCCTCATCACCGAACCGCTGAATACTTCCTCTCTTTGTCTTTGAGGCTTGCTGGACTGAGATCTTGAATTTTTAACGAGCCGTGAGTTCCTGCGAGACCCACTCTGCTTTATCTCGTCTGCGGTTATTATTGGTACTTTTTTTAGGCCTGAGCCTCTTTAAAAGCAACAGCTGTGGAGGAGAAGCTCAGACGTGACGGTCGCGATCGGTGTCAGACCGTCACTGTGACTCACCCTGAAGGTTGTTGTCATTAAGAAGACACCACACCTCAACTTGGGACTTTAAATTCCTGCAGCAGCACCTGTGAAGGCGCCAACGAGATGATGTGCGTTTCTCACCTCTTGACCAGGTGCTCCTCTCTTGGCATCGAGTGACCGAAAGCGGTGGAGTAGTTCTCCGTGGGGCAGCGTTTAGGGCTGGACTTGGCAGAGAGAGGCATGAGTAAAGTCTCTCTCTTTGCTGCATGGAAGAGAGAACAGCTCAGCTTTAATTAAAACCTTAATACAGCAACACAGCGTTAATTAGAAACTGCTTTCTCCAGAGGGTTTTTAGTGACCCATTAAAATGTAGAAAGATGTGACAGTCCTCTGTACAATATCTGTGTGTTTATTGTTTGTCATTTCTTTTCATTTTGTTCCATCTCCATTTTTTCTGTGATGACACAACGTTAAAATAACAATTTGGTGATCTGGGCCGTCTGTCCCACTTCATTCGACAAAGAGGAAGAAGAAGAAGAAGAAGAGGAGGTTTCATGTTGTTTCACTGTGGACGGACGTCTCTACGAACATGACGCAAATGTTTAAACGTGAAAAATATCATTTAAAAAAAGTGGATGACTTAATTTAAACGCAGTCCATGTCGCTGTAAGTTTGTCATGTCATTCTGTTAGTTAAGACTAAGACTGGGAGTGTGTGGAAGGACTGGGAGTGTGTGTGGAAGGACTGGGAGTGTGTGTGGAAGGACTGGGAGTGTGTGGAAGGACTGGGAGTGTGTGGAAGGACTGGGAGTGTGTGGAAGGACTGGGAGTGTGTGAGGAAGGACTGGGTGTGTGTGGAAGGACTGGGAGTGTGTGTGGAAGGACTGGGAGTGTGTGAGGAAGGACTGGGTGTGTGTGGAAGGACTGGGAGTGTGTGTGGAAGGACTGGGAGTGTGTGTGGAAGGACTGGGAGTGTGTGAGGAAGGACTGGGAGTGTGTGGAAGGACTGGGAGTGTGTGGAAGGACTGGGAGTGTGTGTGGAAGGACTGGGAGTGTGTGGAAGGACTGGGAGTGTGTGGAAGGACTGGGAGTGTGTGAGGAAGGACTGGGAGTGTGTGGAAGGACTGGGAGAACGTACTGGGTGTAGTTGTGGGTATGTTTCGATGTGCTGGAGGAGGCAGTGAGGAGGATCTGTGGCCCTCTGGAGACAGACTCCTCTGGGCCCTCAGCAGAGCTGCAGCTCTTTCTGCTCCACTGTGACTTCTCGCTCCGGCTGCTGCTCCTCCTCTTTCTCCTCCTCCTCTTTCTCCTCCTCCTCTTTCTCCTCGCTCGGCTCCGACCGCCGCTCCTCCAGGTTTAACCGCCTCTCTTTCTGCCTGGAGCCCGACTCGCTCCTGAATCACCTCTTTGTGCCTCCGCTCCACAAAACCCACGGTGGTCCTCTGATTGCCGACCCCTGCGGAGACAAACATACCGATTCAAAACACCGACTTGTTCTGTGTGTGCGGCTTGTTTCATCCGCCTGTAATGAATCAACAAACAGAACAGTTAACTAATCTGTAACTGGCCAGTCTCTGTTTAAAGGAAACTGCGTCCGCGTTGATACTAACGAACATCTCCGGCTTTGCTGTCATTGACCTCAGAGCACGTTGAATAGTTTTCTGATTTTGCTCCCAGTCACTTCACAACAAGGTCTAAGATACTGAAAAACTGATTGCAGCCATTGTTCCCTTCCTCTCCTGCTGGTGCGGCTGAATCCAAACGTCTGCGAGGGGACAATACGCGCTTGAGAACTCCCCGATTTCCATCGATATAAACGAATATACATCGATAGTTCCTGATCCCGTCACCCATCTCTAAACATGTCTGAACTGCTCTCATCAGCATCAGTTATTAGCTGGTGCTTGTCCTGCACTGTGAATTAGAACAAACTAATGTGCATATGCTGCATGTGTGAAATAAAAATAAAAACGGAAACAGACACAACCACGCCTGTGTGTTGCGGAGTATTTAAGCTGCGGCTGCCTACTGACCTCTCTGCTCCTCGCCACAGTCACACCACGTTTTTTGGGTTTGGTCACGTTGTCATAGTTTCAGTCCTTACGATTAGTTCTGCACTTTACGTCACATGCCTCGCTCACACACACCACAATCTACTGACTTTACCGATTTCCACACCTCGTACCCAGAACGTTCAACTTGGCGTCTTGATTTGCTTTAATAAAAACATTCTTTTGTTCATCTTTACCACGGTGTGTCTCCGTTTTTTTGTTGTGGCCACTTGAGTCAGGGTCGTAAGACGTGTAAACATAGATCGGTTCTGGTTATGATGATGGTGATGATTCATCATGAATTTTTAAAGTCTGGTGAAGTCTGCACTCGGAAGCGTACTGCACAAAAATAAATCCGCCTGACGTCCCTCGTGGAAGTTGAAGAGCGCCTCAGCACTCGAGGACTTCGCAGGAATGTGTGTGTTACGTTTGTAAATTTGGATTCAGACCGTCTCACTCACTCTGATAGTTCATCTAAATTTCCCAAACGCAGAAATCTACTCTGTGTTCGCGTAAGGAGTGTGGGGAAATGAGACAGACGTTGAGTTTTAAATCTGAGTGCTGTGAGCGAGTGTTCGTCATACTGTGGGTGGTGGAGCTGTTCTTACAGGGGGCCCGGCTCTCGGTGGCTCTGGTCTCCTCCAGCTCTATCAGGGCCCTCATCATGGGCGTCAGGGCGCAGGACGCGTCTCTCCGAGCGGCCTCCCGCTGGCTCTGCTCCTGGTGTCTGGTCTGAGGCAGAGACTGCTCACACTCTGGAGGAGAGGCACACCTGCGGGGACAGGATCGCAACCAATCAGCGAAGATCTTCACTAACTTTTGGCTGGGGGCAAATCCACGGGGGTAAAGACTCACCTCCAGCTCCCACCGGCTGAGGAGGTGTCCGCGGAGCTTCCAGGTCCTGACGACTGATCGCTTATTGTGTACAGTGACCTCTTGTGCATACTCGACTGGTTAGTTTGAGGGAACTGGGATTTTCTGCCGCCGTTCAGCTGGTCGGACGCAGGACAGGGCGACTTCCTGCGGGTGACGTCTGGATCTACTTTGCATTTACTGGGGGACAGCAGCAGGTCGGGATGGTGGAAAAGACTGTGGACACGTCAAGAGGAAATTCAGTATTTAGCAGCTGTTAGGAACATCCAACACACACAGATCTTATGATGACAACAAGAGATTAATATCATGATGCACTGATACAGTGTGTGAGAGAAGCAAGAAGCAAGATTTCATATATTATCAGAGCTTTTAAATTAATCTAATGGCAAAGTGCTGCAGCCTGTGCGTCGCTTTCCTTCTGTGTCACGTGCGTCTCTGGATACCTGATGCTGCAGGAGTCAGAAATATTAAAATATTAGAAAAAACAACAGTGGCGGGAAGGCGCTTACCCTGCTCCAGAGGGTTGAGTGTTACTGTGGGAAGCGTAACGGGCTCTGGCCTGGTTCTCATGCTCCAGCTGCTTCACCTGAGACTCCAGTTTGGAGATTACTCTGAGGCGAAACACACACACACACACACACACACACAGTCACATGATTACGAGGGAACAGGTGATTAAGACTAAGCATCAGATATACTGATACAGATCTTGTGGATCTTTAAAAAGATACAAGCGTTTAAAAATGAAATAATAGTGTTTTGGGAAATGGAGACATCAGTCTGTGTGTTTAAAGGATCCTGAGGAATTCCTTCTTCATGTGGCACATAACTCAATCAGCCTCGGTGAACGTCTTTCCCTCCACACACAGGAGGAACACGACCCAGAGCCGACCTTCATCTCAACACTTTTGTCTCCTGCGGGTGATAAATTCCTTCTGCTGCCACGATTGGCCTCTAATGCGCCGCTCCTGTTTTAGTTTGACAATCTTTAAACGTCTCTCGGAGGTTTTCTTGCTCTCGCTACGTGACTTCATTAGAGCCGTAAAACAGGGAAGTGTTCTCGCATATCTTATTTTATTTTACAACCTTTTCCGTTTTGATGGTCTGACATCTACTTAGTGTTGTGGACGGATCCTCATGTCTCTACACTTTTCCCGGACTTATGTGTCTCAGCTGTTGTGCTGTTCTTTGACTGAAGGGATAAACTGCTGCTTGCACATTGTAGTAACTTCTTTCCTAGTTTCCTTCTTTTCCCACGGCCACTCTCAGGTGTCTGGAACTCATCTTCTCTTTCTCCTGGCTGCCTTCCCTCCAGGTGAGGCGTTTCACTGCTAAAGCCTTCCTACGACACCCACCGCATATCGACGCTGCGCGAGCTGCAGTTTTGCTATCTGCCTGCGAATCCGCTGAATCGACTCCACACATTTCATCAATGCCGAGTCCATGCGCTGCCTCTGTCGGTGCCAATTTGCAGGCAGAGCTGATCCTGCGGAGGAAAAGTTGCTGCGTGGCCTCGGCATCATCTATTCCCAACAGCACAGAGACCATCGTCGGGCTCTATTGATGAACTCTCTTTTCTCCATCTGTCCACTCTCCTCTCCGCTGCAGCCTTTTTACGAGATTGCCCGAGCCGGCCAATGACAATGTGACAGTGATGGATCTGAAGCCAATAATCAAACTACAGCTATGATGTCACCTCTCTGCTGTGAGCTCTCCATGCGAACACAGTAACTCTGTTAGTGTGAAGCTGTGGTAACCGAGTAGTTTAACACTTTAGGAAATTCATTATCTTTCTGTGGGGTAACTATGAAGCTGTGGCCAGGGAGCCGTTAACTTAGCTTAGCATAAAGACTGGAAACAGGGGGAAACAGCTAGCCTGGCTGCAGCACATAAAAGCCACACTTTGGTTTTTGTGCAGATTAAATACATGAGACATGACGTGTTAATAACTGAGCTTTACAGGAGCTGGTAGGCAGCTTATTTCTTTTTTTTATCTCTAGAAAAAGCCACGCTAGCTGTTTACCCCTGTTTTTAATCTTTACGCTAAGCTAAGCTAAGCTAACCATCTCCTGGCTCCAGCTTCACATTCACCAAACAGACAACAGAGCTGTTTCCATTCTCTCATTTAAAATTTAGCGAGAAAGAGGATAAATGTGAAACTATTCTTTTAAGGCCGTGACGCTCAAACAACTGCATGAACATAAAAAAAGTGTTTTTATTAGTGTCTTGACTGTCGTTAGACACCAGAAACTGTTTCACACAGGACTGACTGTAAGCAGAGCAGCAATAGAAAAGAAAAAGGTGTTTCTATGTTTCTTCTATTTTCACCACAATAGAAGAACAAGAACTAAAAATTAGACAAGAATTTATAAAATTAAATACTGTTGCTTCCACTCACCTCTTCAGCTCAGATATGTGATCGTTGGCATCGACCAGTTTGTTCTCTGCTGACACCAGGTTGTTCTGCAGAGACAAAGATTGTTAGGACGTATTGAGAAGTTGTTTTTGTTTTTATCACGTATTTCAACGATAATCAAATAATGAAACCACATGTTGAACGTAAAGAGAACCAGCACCTTCGCTCCCTCGTGCTCCTTCATCAGAGAGTCGTATTCTCCGAGCAGCTGAAGAAACAAAACAACAGAGGCCTTAATGACGAAGGTGAACGTTAAACAGTTACTGTTTGTTAGCTGGAATGAACTGGGATCATTGTTATGTAATTTAACATGAGGCTGTAATCGTGCCACATGACTTCACAACAAACAACTATTATCAGAAACCAAAACCAACCTGCTAAACCAACATTGCAGCGTTCGTTTGTTATTTTTTTTCCAGCTGCTAAAAGTTTGTTATTAATAAGATGCAGCATCAGGCCTTGTGTTCTGAGGTTCTGTCCTTTATCAATCTTTTTAATTAAAGCTTTGTGAATAATATTCAACGTTACTTTGTCCAGTGTTTCAAAACGACAACGCAACCAAAAGTGCAGAAAATCTACTTTGAGAAAATTGAGACTGAATCAATCTTTGGTAACGTCAACGAATCATTATCATCAAGTATGAATCAGTCATGTCTAGCCAATACCTGATCTGATTAATAAGATCGATATTGGAGCAGAAACCAATCAGGTCGAGCCAATTGGTGCATTTAATAAGACAAAACTTTCCTCTTACAAATGAATCCCCAAAATAAAGATAAACAGATATTTCATGATCCCCTGTACACATCATCTAGATGATTCCAGTGCAGGTGTAATCATTTTAAATCACAGATTATGGAGCAATCAATAATAAAGATTTGATATAAAAAAAAAAAAAAACTTATGATAATAAGGAGGTTGCGGTGCAGAAGACGACTCAAGACTCACATCCTGCAGCATCCTGTACTCTCTCTCCCTCCGCGCCTCCCTCTCGTCTGCCTCCCTGCAGGATTTCTGCGCCGCCTCCTCCAGCTGCCGGACGCGGCTCTTCAGACGTGCTGCCTGGGCGTCCTTCTCTTTGCCCGAGCGTTTGCTTTCTTCCAGTCGCTGCTGCAAAGATTTCACAGTCGCACCCGCCACAGCGTACCGCTCCGGCCATTCTGCCTGCCGAGCAAAAAGTCACACAGAGATCAAGGGAATGGGGTGATGGTTAAATATTAGTTGAATGCATATGATAAACGTCACACTAACTAACATTATCACAATTTAAAATAAAAAACAGTGAGCTGAGGAAAAGGCCCTCGATGAACAGGCTGATTAAAAATCTACATGAACCTTATGAAAGTTCAGGTTTCAGACACAAGATGTGACTTCATCGATGTCCACGTTCTAACGGTTCTTAGGTTACCAAATATTAATCCATCATCATGAGCTTCATTAAGGATCCCTTAATTAGACTCCATGCAGATATTCCTACTGGATTAATTACAGTGTCTGCAGATGGTGTTTAATGATTTTAAGACTCTTTTGAAGAACAAATATAAAGAAATTTAAGAACAAACTTTGGAACGAAACATGATGGAAGGTCACAACATGAGACGGGCCCGACTTAAAATATAAAGTATTTAATCAGCGACATTATTTTCTATTGATTTGACCCATTACTCAGAAAAAAAATGTTCTAGGTTGAAATTAAGACTTCATAAATTCAAATCCGACAGTTTAATGACTTTAAAGATCTATGAACTGAATTTAAGGACACTGAAGTGTCGGTCTGAATTTCAGTCATTTTATGTTTTCATAAATAACAAGACGTTCCCTGCTGAAACAGTACATTTTAAATAACAGAATATTTTTTGCTTTATTAACTGAATTAAACTGAAAAAAGAAAATTAGAGGAATGATACCAGTTTTTTCTCCAGCGAGCTGTTTGTTGCCTCTAGTTCTTGAATACGGCTGGTGGCTTCAGCCAGAGCTTTTTCCAGATGTTTGCACCTGTGGATAAACAAACAAACCGACACAGAGGTGTAACATCAGGCCGGGGGAACGTGGAGGGCTACAAGACTTAATTCGTGTCTAGACATTCAACAACTGAATATGAGTCATGATCACTTGTAGCTTCAAAAATCAAGTTAATACCTCAGAATATTTACTTATGTATTATTTTAGTCCAATTTCACCATTTTCCTGTTTAATTTCCTGGAATTTGCTGAGTTTGTTCAGCTGTCACAAACTTTATTGATTTTGTATTAGGCTGTTTTGTCTTATTTATTTATGTTTTGAATGAAAATGTGATTAAAAAAAGAAAAGAAATACAATAAATAAGTAATATACAGTGAGGACAAACCTGTCTGTGAGGGCCTGGTTGCTCTTCTCTAAGTCCTGGGGCAGATCTCTGAGTTTGAGTTTGTCTCTCAGGATCTGGATCTCAGACTCATAATACGCTTTCAGGTCGGCCACATGTCGAGAATGCTTCTCTCTGAGGTTCTGCCGCAGTCTGACGGCAACAGAGAAAAGAGGAAATTAATGATTCTGTTGAAGGTGGAAGATTTATGTGTGCAATCATTAAGCCTGATGAGATACCACACAACGGCAACGCATACAAAGCAGCGGCAAAAACACTGAGTAAACAAGATGCTGAATGAAGCACGATTGAGGAAGAAACACTGAGCAGTGTGAGTTCAGCACCACCGAGGACAGACTTTTACTTTTTGGATTTTATTTACTTTCTTCCTCTTTGTTTTACAGTTTTTAGTTTGTTATACAAGTTTATTTTCAACCAGGCATGAGGAGTCCAGAGTGACGCCACACTCACAGAGAAAGGACGACAGGATCCTCCAGTGATGAAGCCCTCTCCATGTGCGGACTGACTGCGGGCCGCAGAGTCGCACCAGAGGCCGAACGAGGCTTCAGGGTGCTGGTGTGGGTGTGACTGCCCTCCTCCTCGCTGGCTAAGGGGGCACTGGCTCTGCGCTGCTGGCTGACTGTGAGGTTCTTATCCTGGGAGGTAGACAGGGCCGCCTGGGATGCGTTTCCCCACAAGCGCTGCACCTTGGACGGGGAAGGTCCGGCAACGGAAACACTGGAGGTGTCGGAGATGCAGTCTGTGTCTCCGGGGTTGGGACTGCCCTCCGCCATGCTGTCAGGGGTCACGGGGGTCTCGACTCTGGGGTAGAGGTGGGGCTGAGCTGCAAACGAAGGGCTGCTGAAGTGCGAGGGTGAAGTGAAGCCCGAGGTGCGATCAGACGGCCGCATGTTCACCACCGGGTCCAAGGTCAACACCTGAGGCGCACAGAGGGAGAGTTCAGGTTAGACGCAGCTGAGGACTAAAGAAATTATAAATTATTATTATGGTTGTTGTTATTAAGAAAGTTAATCGGACCGATAATTAATATTAACATTAATATGAAAAATATATATAGAGAAAAAAAGGCACAGAAAGCATTTTCATATATCTATTTGAATAATTAATATATGAATAATAATTTCTACAGCAGGTTAATTGTGTGCACACATTTCTTATTATTCATTAACTCAATTTAATTTCCAATTTCAATAATGAATAATTCAACAGGGGAGGGGGGGGATGAAATTTAGATCAGATCATCAAGTTAACAGTCAGGTGTATTTTCTGGTTCTTCTGGCTCATAATATCTTTAGTTTACAACAGTTCTCTAGTAATTCCCCAGATTTTTGCTGCATATGAACATCTGTAAAATAAATGATCTACAAAATCCGGACATTTTAAAGCTGGTGAGATATACTGTATATTATTTTGCACAATTTTGTCGTGTACCTCTGTGAAAGCCGAGGACTAAACAGATGAAATACCTGCGGTGACGAAGGAGTGGACGTAACAGAACCTTCGCAGTCCGAGCGTCTACTGTCTGTCCTCTGCTTGTTCTGATAGATCTCTCTGAGAGACAGTCCACGCTCCGGAGACGGAGTCTACAACAGAGACGGAGATTCAACACAAGCCAGCAGCTAAATGCAGCAGACATGTTGTCAGTGCATCTCCCTCAAACTCAAACTGGTTTCATGTCTTTTTCTACTCAAACACATTTTTGGGCTGGTGGGAGATGTGATAGTCACCCCTGGTTCTTCTGGGATTGTCCACAGATAACAAAACACTGGGAAGACGGTGGATCTGTTACTGCTGTTAAAGACTCACATGGGTGCAGTGGTGTCCTAAAGTCTGAAACTACTTTCTTATTTAAGTGAAGTGGTCTCAGGCGTTTGGACCCCACTGTACATGTAAGGGAAATTATTGGGGTAAGTTTTCACCTCAGTTCCTGAAGGACGTCTGTCCCCAGAAAAACCTTTAAAGATTATTACCATAACTCATTTTTTTTTACAGTGTTCTACACTGTACCTTTTGTATTCAATTTATGTTAAGTATGTGTGTGTGTGTATATGCACACACTGTATATGCAAAGGCAATATGTGAAAGTCTATTAGTATTTCCATGTGGGGCTCTGCACAGGGGAAGAAGGCTGCACACCAGAATACATATATCTGTTCCTCCGTTTCATTTATTTGACCTTATCTGCAGTTTTTTTCCTCTTAGGATTTCACTTTATAAGGAATAAATGGTGAGTCTTATAGTCAGGGAATGTTAAAGTTGATGATTTTGTTTTTAAGTGAGTGTTAAATAAGAAATAATTAAGTTTAATAAGTAAGAGGCAGAAGGGATTGTGGGACATCCCGCCATCAGACTCAGGAGTCACTGAGAGCTGTGGCGTTTCACTCACCGGACTGATGGACGTCTCTTGCAGGAGGTAAGCGCTGCTGTCGAAGCTGTCCGGTAACGGCCGATACAGCTCGCTCTCATTCAGACGCCAGTAAGTGAGGCCTGAGACGCACAGAAGCACGCCGTGTGATTTAATGCTTTTTCTACTTGTTTTCCTTTAATTCAAAAAGTGTCATTTAAATAAAATGAGCTGTGAAAGTCAAAAATACAGCAGGAAACAAACTATGAGACATAATATATTATAATTCACTGACAGTTGTCTCTTTTCATGGCTATAACAAAAACTGCTGCTGTGTGGAGACAGACTACGGATTTAACATAACTACCAAACACACACATCACATCACATTTCTCGACATGAATAAATGAATCTCTTTCCATTTCCTCATAATAAAATCCCTCGCTGGTGTAACAGTGCCATCATACTGTCACTTGTTGTAACTGCAACAAGCTTCATCTCATAAAAACTGTAATATAATGCATTGTTTATTACATCACAGTCATGATTTCTTTACACTGTCAAATCCCTATTGTTCTGTGTTTTGTCTGAGTGGGTGAACTGTTACCTGATGCCTCAGACATCAGGCTGTCACTCCTCCTCAGGGGAAAAGTGCTGGACGACGGCCCGGCCGGTCGATGCTGAAACCCAATAGAGATGAGTGGATTAGACTCAGCAGCAGGATCATAATCAAGACAACCACAACAGACATATGCACCAAAAACAAAAACACTCCAGATGCAAGGCAGCGATTAACACAAGGTAATTTTTTTATTTCTTTTTTACTATCCCTGCAAAATCTTAGCAGCTGTTGCCACTCGGTGAGTCGTACCTGGTCCTGGGAGTCTGTGCTCTCCAGGGGGTTTCGTCTGTGGGA
Organism: Seriola aureovittata; assembly: GCF_021018895.1. Classification (NCBI taxonomy): domain Eukaryota; kingdom Metazoa; phylum Chordata; class Actinopteri; order Carangiformes; family Carangidae; genus Seriola; species Seriola aureovittata. The sequence continues at coordinate 22,125,634 of NC_079381.1, read as the reverse complement.
TTCTCTGGGGCTGCGTGGCAGCTCCTGGTACTCTGGGATTTGGCACGAAGCTTGTCCTGCTTTGCTCTTCTTGGGCCTGAGTTTCTGCCTCTGGGCCCAGGAGGTCAAAGGCTGACTGGTGCTGCCGACAGAAGAGGTCAGGGTCAGGAGTAATATGACTCCTCAGAGACAATGTGACTAAATCTGAGGAGGGTTTCTGCAGGTTAGAGTTCAATTTAAGACTTTTAAAGACATATTTATTACTAAATACAGAACAATGGCGGTTAGTGTGTCTTATAAACAACTCAGACATACCCAGAGATTTTCTGCTGGTAGACTAATGGGTTCAGATCCTCCACTCCAAGAGTCCTCTCATCGGAAAAATCCTGCTGGCATCCAATCACAGTCGTCTCTGTGGCTTCCTGGAAGTTAGAGGACCAGTGATGCTTCTCCCTTCCTTGACTACCATCCTCATCTTCGCCTGGAGACCCAGCAGGTTCCAGGCCTGTTTCCCAAGCAGACAGAGTCCCGTATCCACTGCTGAGCACGGTGGTGGCCCGCTCCTCCCCCTGGTTGGCGGTCTCCGATCTGTGGAGTGGAGGTGAAGGGGAGCTAAAAGGGGTATGTGCAGGGGCTGCCAGGCTGTCATTGTCACTGGGCACATTTTTGGGGACTGTGCAGTCACTGGAGATGAGGGGGAAAATATAGTCCTTTGTGTCAGTAGTGGTTTTGGTCACTGCAGTTGGAGAGAACTCTGTGTGTGGCTGGATGCTGGCCTGGCGGTTCTGGAGCTGAACTAGGGCCTTAATTTCATCCTGAATCAACTGGGGAAAAAAAAAGAAAAGAGCACATCATTATTTCACTGGATACTTTAAAATAGCTCATGTGACAGGACATGACTAAATGCAGGCTCACCTGTATTTGGCACTGGTATTGTTCTTGCTGAGCGAGGATTTGCTCTTGGTATTGCTTCTCGACCAGCTGAAACAGATGCAGCCATCGGCCCTGCTCAGAGAAAAAAACAAAAACAGGAGTTACGCGCCATCATTGCTCACAAACAGACACCGTCAATCTTCTTAAACTTAAAGCCTCAAGCGGAAACATGACATCTAATGTATGAACCACCTAAAGGCAGAAACAGGGAAGCTCACCCGGTGAGTCAGTGTGTCTACATGAACACAAGAAACCAGGTGACACAGGTAATCAGACAAAGCGTTTACATGCACTGTAGTGACCTGGTTACTGTAAATCTGCACATTCATGCAGCAGGAAAGTAATTACATTTCTCCCCCTTAAAGCCTCTTGTTTCTTCTCTTGGATGTCTGAGCTTCACTGTGCAGAATGATGGATGCGCAGAGTTTGACACTAGACAGCTGTTTTTCTCTGTGCTCACCTTAAAGTCTCAATTTGTCAGTTTCACAAACAGAATTTTGTGACACTGGAAATAATTTGGAGGCCACTCGTGGTTCAGTATGAAAAAACAAGTGAGATGTGAAAACCCGAGCGCTTCCAGTAGGAGACATTTTGTGTCCAGCAGTTAAACTTTTGAAATGAACAATATTTGCATTATTCATAATGTCTGGATTTTAAATGAGGGAGAAGGAGCAGCTGTGATTTTATTCTTGTGGAAAAACAGACAAATTATTATTCCGAGCAGGAGTATTTTTGTGTCTTAAAATGTGTCTGGAGGGGAATTTTTCTGATACAACACACATTGAGATTTTACGTGAGTGTGTTTGTTTGTTGGAGGGCGGAGAATACAGTGAGAGGACACTGTGGATTATACAGTCAAATGAGCTGCGGTGTAAACCAACTTCTTTGGACCTCTTATCGGTTTCAGTTTTACTTGGACTTTGGATTATTTAGATCAGAAGGATGTATCATCATGTGTAATGACATTTCATTTCATCCTGCTGTTGTGCTGTCACAGTCTTTGTCTTGCACATGCTCAAGTGTAAAAAGTCATTAAGAAATCCAGTTACAGCCAATTTATACTTAACTTACTAAGGGTCAACATGATGTGAAGTTCATTATCTGCATCTTATCCATGAGGGATGTGATGCAGATAATGGACGTGGACTGGCTGTGTGTGAACATGTCCATGTACACAGACATGCAACAGAGAAAAAACAGAACCATGTGCACGGCCTATATCCTCCATATAACACGTGTATATGGCCAAAAAAAATAGCTTTCTCCAGAATGGAAATCAGGTTTCTCTAATCAATAAAACATTAGTTTCCTGGAGGAAGCCACTGTACCTTGGACTGACTGAGTGAGTATGTGACGATGGTGATTTGCATCAAAACAAATCTAATTCCTGGGTTCCTCCTGCAGCTGAATAGTGAAGGCAAAAACGATATAACTGCAACATCCCCCGGTCAGTTCCAGTCAGGGACTTTGGTAGCATGCCGCCACCCCCACCCCCCCACCCCCGTCTGTCTCTTCACTGTCAACCAATAAATGTTGACAAAAGATCTAAAATTTTGTAATTTCTCTAATAAATGTGTCTGCACTGCATGTGTGTATTTGTGCAGGGTTGAGGGAAGCAGCTGTGCACCGCTACGACTCTGATGTAAACTCCCATCAGAGAGGGAGAGCTGATGTATAGAGCAACAATAATTTTCTCTTAATATTTTAATACCATAATCTACTTAATGGACATTTTAATAATCAAAGAAGACAAGTGTTTTCCTCAGGTATATGAACTAAAAAGCCTGGAGCCTGGTGAACTCTGCAGTGAAGTGCCTTTGTGTTGTAGCACATCAGAGTTGTCTGTTCCCTACAAATCACATCCTGTGTCTGAAAAGATCAGCTGCAGTGTGGCGCTGTGTGGGGTGTTGGGGTTAGTGTGTGTGTGTGTGTGTGTGTGTGTGTGTGTGTGTGTGTGTCTGTCTTACTGTCAGGTGTGATCTGCACAAAAAATAAAAGTGACAGCCCAGAAATGAGGCTGCCAGCTGCCAAATGCAGCGCACAAGAACAACTGCCACAGCAGCTAACCCCAACTTCACTTTCCACGTCATCAGCGTGCACTTATCATCTCATTTGCACATTGTACAATAAATCTCATCTCTCAGGCTCTGTGATCATCTCTCACCTCACAATCCTTCCAGATCTCAGGGTCTGTCTCTCCACTGCTCTGGATCTCCTGCACCAAAGCCCTCAGGGTCTCAAGGGAGCTCGGGTTGATGAATGGGAGGTTCTTCCCTTGTTCAAATGCTTCCTCTGTGCTCAGACACAAACTCCTGAGGTAAAAATCACATAATATTAAATCACATACAGTGTTTAAGTTGGATGCGACAAAATTATATACAACAACGACCAAATTCATGTGTAAAAACAACAGTAGACACTTTAATGACACGGAAAACATGTCTATTGATCAAAACTCCTCTCTCACCAAGGTCCAAGTAGCATCTCTCAGCCTCATTTTAAATACATAAATATATTCTACAACTAAACAAGACCGGACACATTACAGCATATTGTATCTCCCATGATTCTTTACATTTGACTGCTGGCAATTAGTGTAAAATCTTCTCCCACATGTAAAGGGTATTAAATTTAAATCATTTTCCTGTGAAGTTCAGGGAAAATCATAAACATAGAACAGTTTAAATTAAATTTCATACAATTAATACGTGGGAGAACATTTAAGTTTCCTTCTAGAGCTGAAATGATTCGTTTTTTTAATCGATTAGCCCATCTATTCCAGCTTCTCAGATGAGGTTGCCACATATTATTACGCACAAAATTTCTTAACATTTCATAGACTAATTGGCTAATTGCAATTAAAAAGGCATTAAATAATCAATAATGAAAATACTAGTAAGTTGCAGCCCTACTGCCCACAGTTTTATCAGCTACTGTCTTTTTATTTTCTATATACAATAGTGTGTTCAGTGTGTTTACAGTCACTGCACCTGATCTTGTTGCATGCTGGTGTGATGTCCATGGGCCTGCTCTCCACAGTGCCTCCTGTGGTTTGGGAAGCTGTGTGTCTGTCCTCTGAGACGGCCAGCCCCGAGGCTGATGTCCCCTCAGAGGACACCAAAGAGGTCTCACTCTCCTTACCCCCATCCCCATCAGCACTGACATGGCAATGGCTCAAAGCCCCCGAGCTGGACACATCCTCAGAGATACTGTCATCTGTGGACATGTTTATGGGCCCATGCAGCGGGGGTCAGTCTGACAGCTGGAGACGAAGAGGAAGGAAACAAGAAGCAATCAGCTGGGGCGGAGAGTAACCAAGTGCATTAACTCATGCAACGTACCTAAATACAGTTTTGAGTAGTATTTTCATTTTCTACTACTTTATGCTTGTACTCCACAACATTTCAGAGAGAAATATTGTACTTATATTTATCTGACAGCTTCAGTTACTAGTTGCTTTACAGATTTTACATGCAGAACGTATGATGCATGCAATATAATGCATTGTAAATAACCAAACTACCCAACAATGTCAAATTTGAGCTTGAACAATTAGACGGTTATCAAAAAATTAATCAGCAACTGTTTTGACTACCGACTATCACAGTAAACTGAGAGTTGACTGCACTGTATGCTCTGGGTAAGTGAGTTATCTACTTTAAAATATTTAAAACATTTATACTTATCAAACCTGGACATGATTAACAAGTAAACTCCAGAAGCTGTTTCAGATTTGTGAAACCTTTATTTTATTTGTGACAGAAACAAAAGTCATTGTTTTTCTTTTTTTTCCCCTAAATCTTTCCTAAAGCCTAAATCAGATCAGGTCCAGGTCACAAACCACTGTACCTAGACTTGACAAATCTGGTCTGGAGTAACATGGAGAACAAAAAGACTTAAGATTTAAGATCTCACTGTTTGTTTTTTTTACTACTAGACCTCATCAGACCGGATCCGGATCAAAAAACCACTGTACCTGGATTTGTCAAATCTGGACTGTTTTAAAAAACACTTTCAGATTTGTATAACCTTTATTCTACTTATTGTTTACTTAGGTTTCCCTTAGCTGCCAATTTACCGATCTGTCATCAACATTCAACAGTTCACAAAACATAAACAAAATCAAAGATAAACACAAATATTCAAGCTAATGTGTGTAACGATACGCATTAGCATCCTCCTCTCTGTCCTGCCTGTCAGCCATGACCTGTGCTTCCTGTGTGTGAGATCCTGTCTGAACCGTAGACTCTAAATAATATTCAGAATATGATCTGAACTGTCCAGGTTTTGATTTAATAGCCATTTAACTTCGCCAGCAGACAACAGAATCAACACAGCACAGACAGATAGCATTAGCCCTGCAGCGGTTTGGACAATTTAAAAAAACACCAGCTACGTTAGCTGCTTTTTAGCTTCGGTGTCAGTCCGCGCCGTCGGATGCTGCAGACGGTTAAAGTTGCCTGCGAACTCCGCGGGAGCCCTGGGTTGGTTAGTTATCTAGCTAACCTTACAGCTACTGCTGCGACTTCACAGTCAATTCAAATGGTTAGCCCGCTAGCTAAGTTGAGCTAAGTTGGTTTATTACAGGTTTTTATAAGCACGGCGCAGGTAGCGGTGAAATTATAAACACACGTAACCGAAGAACAAACACTGTGTGACAGGAGACAGCCTACGTTAAATAACAGTTGACCTACCCGTTGACTTGTACCATTATTTCATCCATATTTCTATGAGTAGACAAGTTGGCTAGCTGGTTGCTGGTTGGCTACTGCACTGCAGAGATCGCTGGCCGCTGTAACGTTCACAGCCTGCGTCGCTATTGGTCAGAATGCGATTAAAATGGAGAGCGGTGATTGGTCGTCACTTTCACTTTGTGTTTTTATTGGCTGGTCGGGAAAAGGAGTATACACATCTGTTGGGACAAAAACTCAAGTTATAATACTGAGAAATGTTGTATTTTACAATATAATAATGTATTATTGTTAAAGGCTGTTTAAAACTTTATTTATGAGAGAAAAACACACACACATACACACACACACACAAGGGTGATTTCACTTTCACTACATCAGACCAGGTGCAGATCAATAAACACTGTAACTAGACTTGTCAAATCTGGACTAGATTAACAAGAAGAGTGGAAAGACAGTTTAAAACACAGCTTCATAATTTGTGAAACATTTACACCTCTTGTGAAAACAAACAAATAAATGTCAGTTTCACATTTTGTTTTGTTTTTTCCCATCCACACCAGACCAACAAAAAGAAAAAGAAAAGAAGGAAAGAAATGTCATTGATAGTAATTACTCTTTCAGTGTAACGACCTTACACACCTCATATCTGATCATTTCTCATCACCAAAACAAAGATGTGATGTCTGCAGTTAAGAACAATTATTATTACTACATTTTGACACAGCACCTCTCAAGAACACAGGTCTGCAGAATAAGTTAATAGTGCAGGCCCCCGTCTCAGTTAATATTGTAATATTTTCAACAAATTTGCATTTAAGCAAAATCCATTGACAAGCAGCGAATCAGAGGCTTTTGGAGGCACTGGCCCCATTTTGCTCAAAGCCTACACCAGGAACTCACACAGCTGAATTTAACTCAAAATAACCTGACACCACATTTACTCTCACCTGCTGTACACCTCAGCGATTCTGCATTTGCACTCCAGGTAACATACACGCAGCAGAGTATACTGTATACCACATACTGTGTATCTTGCCAGATTATCAAACGCATCAGTGGGACAACAGGCTGATGAAATGCTGATGACTTAAATGTTACTGTGCAGCGGTTCAGATTGCTTCAGACAGACTGCTGAGCAGATCATAAACTGCAGAGCACTACAGGGATGTCTCTAAAACTAAATTACCTGACCAGCAGTCTAGAAAACATGAAATTGGTAAATATGAGTATGTGAAAATGTTGACAGGATATGACAGTTCAGGTCTGTCTTTATGAAGCCGCCTCACAGATCCCTAAATGTTCTGCAGGTGACATATTTATGTATTTTGGGCCTCGGTTTGAGTCAAAGCTACTGTTAGTAATACCTTAAAATACTTTAACTTAAAAAAGCACTTCTTAATCTGTAAATTAACAAGATTGAGGGCTGCAACTAATGATTAATTTCATCAATTAATTGATTAATCATTTGATCTATAAAACATAAAAAAAAACAGTAAAAAATATCCCTCACAATTTCCTCTTCAAATGTTTTGTTTTGTCTGACCAACAGACCAAAATCAGATCAGCAAAGTCAGCAGGATTCTTCCTCTGGGGATCATGAACGTCTCTAGAAGATTTAACAACAATCCATCCGATAGTTGTTGAGATATTTCAGCGTGGACCAGTATCACCACGTAGAGTCATGCTCCCAGCACGGCTAATAATCCCTTCAATAGGCCAAATGTAAACAATGGTTCACTTTCACTGCCTGTTTTAACATGTTACTGACCTCTACAAGCAGCTTTAATGTAGTGAGTTAGTCACATGAACTATATCCACAGGGCAAAGAGAACAATCCCCGCAGTTGTCTTCACTTCTTGTTTCCATTCATAATACGAAGTTATTTCAGTACCGCTCAGTGTTTCAGTGTTGCTAATCAGGACGGGATGATGAACGTCTTAAATACAATGAATCATGGTGACAACTATATTGAAAATACAATTTATTACACTGAGTAATAAATACATACAAAGATGCAAGTAACAGCATTTTCCTTTTTTTTTTTTTTTTTTAATACCAAAAACCAACCTCAACACGAATGAACCGATGCATTTGGCACATCTCTGTCCCTCACTCACTCAGTCATGTGTGTTATAGGGGTCTGAAAAACAGACCAAATACTATCAAAAAGAAGCCGTCTCCATCTACCCCTGTACAAGCCATGCAGTGTCTACAATTAACCCCCGGGCCCATTCGCATGCATAAACCAATGCTTTTAAATATGAAGTCAAAACTAAGATCCCAAAAGTGGGGCATAAAAACACATGATATCCTTTCATTTGAATTCCAATAACCCACAAATGATTTAAATGATCCTCCAGAACCCTCAGGAGTCATGAACTGTGTTACTGTTTTTTTTTTTTTTTTTTTAATCCTCTAGGAGCTTGCCTCCTCATCCTTTGTTCATTTACTTCCTCCTCTCAAAGGAAATGCCATGCAAGTTATTTATTGTTTTCATGAGACGCAGACTGTTAGTTCTTCTTGCAGGGAGGAATGTGTGTTCGTAGCTAGGACCTTGCGTTTCTCTCCGTCTCAGCCAAGCATTCACGCACCAGCCCTCTAGCGTGGATTATTCCTGTGAGGGGAGACGAAGACAGATTAGATGAACAAACTTTGAATTACACTATGTTTTACACATGCACATCCAGGTTTACGGTTACCTCTTTTCAGTCTCTCCATTGCACTCTTGCTTCCAGCATATGTTGGCCTGATCTCCTTTCCGAGCTCTTCGATGATGGCCAGCAGCTCTGCATATTTGTTCTGAGGCACTTGGCTTCCAGTAGAGCCCTGATGGAAGAGCAAACACAGCAAGATGAGCCAGGTTCAACACTTTTCACATCCTTTTTTTAATATGTGGAAAGCACTGTTTTACTGAGAACACTACAATAGGAACAGAAGAAGAGGTTCCTACATGTACAATGTTCCTGTAATGGGACTAGGTTTGGGTTCAGAGGTGAGGGGGAAACACAATAGCCAAATAACAAAACACAAAAATTGCACCAACACTAATTAAGGATCCCCTCCAGACATGTTTGAATATACTCAGCTTTGAATAATAGCTTGTGTGATATGCTTTTTTCCAAAAAAAAAGTGTATTTACCTTCTTAAAATCGCCTCTACTCCAAAATATATACAACATTGGCAATCACATTAGCAGTTACCTGTGAGAATCCCAGAGATGGAGGTCCATAGTCGCTCAGAAGGGGCCTATAGGACTGCAACGTGGCCAGGTTAGCTGCTGAGGGAGACTGGAGGTTTCCAACTGTTGACACAGCAAAAGTGTAAAGTTCAGAGCAGCTAAACAGCAATTCCTAACGTTTATTATTATTATAGTTTTCACTATCAACCCTGGGTACTTAGTTCCACTGTTCCCCTCACTCTCACAGCCCTGATTCAACACTGAGTTGTGGTCAGAAAGGTTGCTTCATGACCGGGGCTGAAATATCTACTTTTACTCAATAGGGTTGGTTCAGATTATTTTCAAGTCTGTCTTAAAACAAACATGAACACTGAAACTGGTTTCACTTCCTAGCAGCCCTCTGACCCTTTGGGCCCCTGGGTCAGAGCGACATTTCTTGTTGGGAAATCAGACAACTATAAAGAGACTCAAAACAACTACAAAAAGGTGCAAAATTTACCACAAAATGATCAGAAATTGACACAATATCACCATAAAGGACAGAAAACCAAAGATACAAAGATACAAAAAAAATCAATAAGATCAAAAATAGAAACAAACATGACCAGGAGATCACAATATGTCCAAAAAGAGGTTGAATCTATGGCCCTGGTTCTTATGTTAGAGACAATGGGACAGTGCCCCATTGTCTTATAATCTGTTCTATGGCTTTAAATAACATTTTAAATGCAGTACTGAAACCTGTATCAGTAATTCTGATCTCTGATCTGAATCCTATTTCCACCACTGGGAATAAACATCCAATATTTACCACAAAAACAAACATTATTCCCGGTAATAAAATAAAAAATAACCAATTTTTGTGGGGGTTTTCTCCTCCATAAAAAAAAAAAAAACCCTCGCTCCCCTGCTGCTTTGTTCGCTTGTAATTTTCATCCTCCAACGCGAGATGTCCTCGAAGAGTCATAAAAAAAATTCAGAGGCAGATCGATCAGCAGCTCCGACCGAGGAGCATCATGGAGGAAACGGAACAAGGCTGGCTCAAGAAGACAGAAGTGATACATTTTTGTCACCGTGTAACGGCACCCACCCGGCGGGACCAGGACCCCGGACGACGGATAAGCACGTTTACGGAACCGTCGCCTTCTCGTTTCTACATCCCAAACCGTGTTTCCCCGCCGACTGATATCACGGATGGCGCTCTTTTACATTAGTAATAATGGCGGATATGAATTAGCCTAGCTCCCAGGATCTGACCCTATATATATAACTGGACAAAAACTACAGACACGGTCTTTCTCCAGGTATTCTCCGAGACCCCGAATTTAACACTCGATTTAACCGACGGATACTTTGATTTTCTCCCACATTTTCTCCTTACCCTGGTTCCCAGAAGTTCCCGGAATGTGCTGATGGACATTGGGTTTATAAGACATTCCCAAAGACATTGTAAATTAAAGAAATAAAAATGACCCGAAATTCAGTGAAGCGTCTGTCTCTCACTTTTTGTTTACAACAGCGGCACCGGCAAATATGGCCGTCACTTTATATTGACACCCACTATGCTTTCTAACACTGCAACTAAACGGCTGCGGGTTATCAAAGAAAAAACGGTTAAAAAACGGCATTTTCTTACGATTAAGCGGCGGAATTCACACACGGTTTAACACACATTTAACAAATTCCGTTCACATTTATTAGAAAAGCTTACTTCAAACTACACTTTTTAAACTCTTTACAAAAAAAAAAAAAAAAAAAGATAGTGGGTTTTTTTTTTTTTTTTTTAAAACAAAGTGTGTGAACATGTGAACTGCTTTCTCTCACATTTTAAAGTCTCTTCTTATATATATATTTTTTTTTTACACCACATCAAAAGGCGGAAAAATGACTTTTAAAAGTAGATAAACAAACTTCACGTACTTATATAAATTGTAGGTTAAACTTTGCATTAACGCAGCTGGGTTTAATGCAGGAAAATGCTTTTGTTTCAGTTAAGTTTCTTTCCTCTCTTAACACAAAACACGAGCCGGAGGCAGTTTGCAGATACCTGTCTTTGTCTGTGGGGGCGCATCCATCGCTTCGTCTGCTGATGAAATGAATCAACTTTTACATCAAACCGAAGGGGGGAAAAAAAAAAAAAAAAAAAAGGGTTAGGAGTAATTAAAGTCCAAATAAACGATCCAGTCTCATTATGACGGAGAGGCTCGTGGCTGTCGATCCGCTGCTCTTCCACTCAGATAAGATGAAGAGGGGAGAGAGAGACGCTCTTTATATCCCCCCCCCCCCCCCCCACCGGGACCCTCCAGGCCACATGGTTGGACGCACAAAAACAAGGTCTGGCCCAGTCCTGGTCTTCAGGGTCATGACCTGGGACCTCTGGTGCAGGGGGGGGGGGGGGGGGGGGGGTCAGTGGACAGTGGTGGAGTATTTCTGATTTCTGCCACCACTTCACCTTTTCATAGACAGATATTGAACTTACTCCCCTACATTTACATGATACTAAACAAAATAATGATAATAAATAATAATTAAAGATTATATTGTGGCTACTCAGCAGTATATAACTAATTAAAATTAACCCCACCTTTATGAGGTGTACACATTTAAACATCGGTAATTACTATCCAATAATATAGTATATATTATTCTGAAATTATTATACTAATGCTTTTGTACTTTTGCTCAAGTAAATTTACACTTTAATTTGACTTAAATGAAAGATGTAAGTACGTAATTTCCAAAAGTAAATACATTGAATGGTATTACAGATAAATGCTAATTATGAGTAAATAAGGTTTGATTTGATAATTATGATTTAAAACTATGAGCTCATACAGAGCAAACGACTTTATGTCATCTGAAGCAATGCAGCAAATAAAATAAACACACATCATGACATATTATTATAGATTAAGAACTGTACTTACTTTGGTGTTGGTATAAACGTCACTGCACGTCACTCAATGCATCTGAAACAGGCAGAATATAAAATGTGAGAGTGAATATGGAGATTTCGGGGGTGATTAGCTCTTTGAAAATGTATTTGTACTTTACACTTTCACAGTTCAGAGGAAACTGTTATCATCTTATAAAATATGATAAAACAGATAATAGATTAAACCACCCACCAGTGTATAAGTTGTTAGAATAAGTTCCATCTCGACCAACTACAGCAGTAAAATGACTCCTATACATTGATGCATCAGTAATTATAAGTGAATAATATAAAATGTAATAATAGTACATTCTCAGTGGTCATTGTTTGGATATAAATATATATATTTATCCAAAAGAGCCAGGCATCTTTTCAAAATAAAACAGAAATATTAGCCAAAATAAAATAGTCTAAATGACTAACGTTTAGCACTGATAAAAATCAGCTGGTTTAAATTATTTTAAATTACTCTTTAATTAAGATTACACCAAGCTTCTTTATTTGCCACTGGGCTCATTCATAAAAGTCACAAAGGCGTCAAATACATGTAAATCTTCCTGTAATGTGAAGTGGGTGTTTGTTTTTCTGAACCGAGCTGTATGATAGTGACAGGATGAAGTTCTAACTGTGATAAACAGTGATACGAGGTAGAAGTATACCAAGCTTTATTGAGCATCGCACTCATTCATGTACAGGTAATGTCGAATTTTTGTACAACTCTTGTCAGTAGTGCAACTCGTGCAATGATAAAAGAAAAGAAAAAGAAAACGAAAAGTCCTTCAAGTGTTTCAACGTCAGAGGAGCCGATCTGCCGTGACTTTTTAACGTCACTCAAAAACAATGTTACCATCACGTCAGCAGCTCATGTACACGACATCTCAAAAGACAAAATAAAAACATGAGTTTGTTGGCTTATATATGGTGCACATTCAAGAAGTTAAAATATGTGACTTTGAATTTCGAGAGCAGACCTTACAGATATTTTTCATCAAGGCCTTTTCCTCATATACTGTCCCCAACAGTTGAGATGTGCTGCATGAAGAAATTTCAGTTTGGATCCTTTTACAAATTGTACAAAATCCACATTGGTATGATACAAAGACTTTTTCCTTCCTTTTTCACCTGCCTTTAAATGCATCAATGAAAACCAGGAGAGAACACACACACTTAATAACAGAAACTAATCCACAGGTTCAGATGTGTCCGAGCGCACTGTGGCAGAAAACACATCTTTAATTATCAGCTATTAGGACAGCTCATGTATCCAGACTTTGGTCTGTCCCTTCCAGTGCAGATCGAGTATAATGCAATACAGGACTGAGGAGGCAAAGAGGTACACTATTCAACAGAAGCAATCATTGAATTTAATTACACCTGGGCTCAAGAAAGCAGAGGGATTAGAGAGAGGTGTTTTAGGAACATGTACTGTGAAGATAAGGAGCTGTGAACACAGCTGTAGACAGAGCCAGAGTAACATCACTGAGTAGAGGTGTAGTCATGCGTTTCAGATACACTGTAAAACCCAAGATTTTCTTTGTTTTGTTTTTCAAAGAGGGTCTTTGTATGAGTTTAACCCCTGAGCGGATTTCCATTTAAAAAAAAAAAAAAAAGGCAAAGAAGGGGAAGAAAAAATCGGAAAGAAAACATCTGAGCACATCACTGTGGCTGCTCTGAAACCTGCTCAAAAATCAGAAAGTGATGGGTCTTTGTCAAGGACATGCATTTCTCATTTCTCAGAATTCCTTGGCTGCTTTATAGTGTTTGTTTTTCATTTGAATTAACAGCTAGTTCAGCCAGGCATCACCAACACCAACACCAGGAATAAGTTGACTGAGGCAAAGTCGAGGTAAAGACCAAAGGTGGGTTTTTTTTTTTTTTTTTTATTCATTCTACAAAAATAAAGTGTTTTGATTGACTGGGATCAAGAAGCTCAAATCTTAACTGCTGAAATAAAACAGCAGTAACATCTGTAGCAACATCACGTCCCAATATTTAGCATTTATAAGCAATAAACAAACATTTAATAAATGCTTTATCACACACGATAATTTGACTATAAACAGATTTAAGTGTTTGTTAATGTATTTGTCAACTAGGTAACTCCTGTGGACACCCATAAGTGGATACTGGTGTATAAAGAGATGAATGACAGTATATTAAAACACAGTTGTAATATAAAATGCATCTTCATAGGAGAAGTTGTAACTGTTAAACACTGAACAAAATGTCTTTATATCTGCTTATAACCACATTATAGTGCGATTTAAACAATTGATTAAGTGTGTGATTGCTGCTTATTAAAAGCAGGGAGACTTTTTTTTTTTTTTTACATTTTCATTTGTAATGAAAACACTGTGCAGCTCTGACTGCATAAACCAAATATCCATTGTCTGGAAAGAAAGGCCGGTTTGTTGATAACACAAGCTTAGCTTATTCCTCTGATGTTTAACTGTGTCAACATTATTTTCTTACTTTCACCTGCTATAAATAGAGAAAGCGGACAGCTGACACTGAACCAAATCTTTCCTTGTTAGTGCTTTGTAAAGGTGCCTGACTGCAGCGGCTGTTTCTACTGATACAAAGGCACATTTGACAAACTCCTGACGGTTATAGACAAAGAGGAACACAATTATGAAAATGGAATTAAAAAAAAAAAAAAAAAGGAACCAAGGAACTTTGATCACTTTGAGATCCATGTGCAAAACAAAGATAAAAGCAAAAGCAAACTGGTCTGTGATAGTGATGAAAGAGGTTTTTGACAGTAATGACATTTTGGTCTTTGTCTCGTGAGTGAAAACGTCTACAAAGCATCAGAAAACAGCACACATCAGGTTTCCTGCAGTTAACTGGAGTAATAGTCAAAGGACAAAGAACCAATTCTCTCTCTCCGTTAGTGCTGAACAATAACGAGGAGGGAAAAACTGACTAACAGTGCTCATCATATATTACTATGGGATTGTAGTTCAGCATTAAATGCTATTTTTTTTGTTTAATGACTAAGAAGTTCTCCGGCTCTGAAAGACATAGTTGTCTTTGTCTCGTCCACCTTTGGTCTGGACCAAGAAATAAAAGTCTTTGCTTCATACCAGGTAATCTGGACTAAACAGACTAAAGCATGTGTGAGGAGTGGATAACAGCCACAGGCTCTCTAGGTTTAAACTCTGTCTGGACCAATATATCACAAATCTTTTCACTCTGAATGTCAGAGGACAATACATCACCTGTCAAATCGCTCTAGGTGAAAACAAGAGTCTCTGGAGATTAAAATTAAAAGAAAAAACCCTGAAATCTTCTCTCTGTACAACCACTGCTTTACATCTGAGAACCACGACAGCTCGGTGCAACACCTGACCCTCGACGATGGGAAAAAGGGGGCGTGAGGGTGCACAACGAGGGACGGCGGTCCTGGAGCCTGCAGTGCAGAGATAGACATTGATGGAGCCAGATCCCTTTAGAATGGGACGTGAACTCAAGGGGTGGAGATGGGATCGACTCCCATGAAGCCAAGCGGTCCACCTCAAACTATGTGTTGGGTGCGTGACTCAGACTTTGAGGGTGGAGCTGCTGGCGCTTCTGCTGCTCCTGCACAGCCAGCTGCTGGCACTGGTCCGACGTCGACAGCTTGTTAATTAATGGAGACACACAGTTCGCTGGAATGATCAGACCTGAGGAAGAAATACAGGGTTAAGAATGAACCATTATCTTACATACAGCTGTAAAACCAACAATGTAAACGTCAATAATAGATAGGAAACAAAAAGTTCCTCGTTTTGGGAAATCCTCCCTTTTGTTTTGCTGAGAGTTAGATGAGAACATTGATACCACTCTCATGTCTGTGCAGTAAAACTGAAGCTGGCTCCAAGAAGTCACTGCTCTGGCTGAGAACACCCCATAAAACCTAAACTTGTCATTTCTCCCACTTCTGTTTTAGTGCAGATTAAACACACATGAGATGTTACGAGCCAAGAGCCAAAATAGCAGTTTCCAGTCTTTATGCTGAGCTACGCTAACCGGCCGCAGCTTCATATCTAACAGATGAGAGCCGCATCGATCTTCAGTTGGAATAAATGGGCGAGCCACTTTGAGCTTGTGGCGCTCTTCAGTTATTTGGTCAGGAGCATCAGCAAAGGCAGGAAACAAGCAACACATCCTGAAAACAAGGGTCCACCTACAGAATCTGACAGCAGCACGAGGGTCCATCCTAACGCAGGGTTAATTATAGGGGCAGGAAACTGAGGCTGATATGAAACAGACTGAGGTATTCCACAATAGATATCTGAAAAGGCGACGTGGCATCGGGTGACCAATCTAGATCACAACCTTGGACTTACACAAGAAAGAAAAAAATTGATGGACTCCTCAGGGCAAAATAAAAACCTAGACCACCAACAACGGTCCTGACAGACGAGATAACCAAGATGAAGCTAACCTACAGAGAGACTCAACACCAGGGTTTCTAACAAAGACCTTTTTCATACTACACAATTATATCATGCAATGTTTTATCGGTTTAACAATCAAAACAGCCAAAGTATAAAAGTACAGATGATGGCCTAGAATTATTATTATATTATACTATTCATGGTTATTTAGTCACACACACACACACAGTATCAGGCCTTCCCTGCAGTACACAACAATAATCTCTAATGCTATAATCCATGAAATTAAATTTAAGAAATGAAGGGAGCTCACTGTCCCACAGGGGATGAAGAGGCTTCAGTTGTATCTTCTCATGTAACTCTCAGTAAGAAAGCAAAAAACAAAAAACAAAAATATTTCCCAAAATGTGAAACTATTCCTTTAAAAGAAGCAGTTCCTCAACTTACCAACTATCCTCTGTCCGTCTTCTGTTCTGAGGCGGACGATCTGCACCTTCACATTGGTTCCGCTGACCGGCGTTAGCACTTCCTCCAGCTCGTTCCACACGCTGAGCACCGAGCCGCACAGAACGTAGTACGTCCTGCACCGGAGACCGACTTCACACTGCAGACCCACCGACGCCTTCTTACAGTTCCCCCGCCTGTGGGCAGAAAAACCACACGGACTGAGATTAACAACCACAGAAGATGGAAACAAAGACTTTTAAGTTTTGACTCATCAACGGTAACAGTGAGTCTAAAGTCTAAAAAAAAAAAAAATCTTTACAAATGCATCACAAATATAGTTTCATTTTTTTTCAAAGAGACAATTTTCTGAAACGGCTGGGGGATTTTAGTTTTTGGGTTCTATTTTTAGCTGCGGATCAATACACATTTGGTACTTTAGTGAGTATTTCCAGCTGCAGGGAGGATATGCAAGTATCCAGAACTGACTGAAGTTAACTGTTGTGCCAGTGTTCATGGTGATGAAGGAACATGTCACTCAGTAGCAGCAGTGTGGCTCACTGATGTGTTTTTAATAGTTTAGTTTAGTAGCTCTACAGCTCAGAGCAATAAGACATATAAGGCTTTGGATACACAGACATTCTTTGTTTGTTTTGGTCTCATGAGATTCATTGACAGAAGAAAAACATTGAACAACAGCAGACACAGCCATTAACATAAAGTGCACATACCAATATGCATGAGAGCAGATTCTTGCAGACGACTTGTACTGGTCAGTCCAGTGCTGCTTAGCGTCTTCTGACAAGACCTAACAGAGCAAACGAAAAAAAAAACAAAAAACGTCATGATTCACCGCATAAAGAATTTAGTGTTCTTCTCAGTGACTTTAATTAAAAAAGGGATGTTGTGTAACCTTTTTAAACTTCTTCTTGATGTCTGTGTACGTCTCCAGTTTGAGTTGTTTGCCGGTGTTTGGCCTGTGCACCAGGAACAGCCGCTTCTTGGTGTTCACCTCTTTGACCAGTATGGCTGTTTTCTTGTTGTTCCTCATCTGAAAAGGAAACGCATGTTGTACTCACAGCGGCGCTCAGTTTTATCAGTCCTAATTAGTTCTACTCAGCACATGAAAACAGTTGGATAAAGACTTCTTCAGCTCTTGGCGAGAGATTTCAGAAACTCTGCATTGCAAACTGGATACTAACTGGATTGGCATGTACCAGGCAGGGTTTGATAAAAAGATGCCACTGAGTTGCATCATGGGAAATCGTTTTAGCAGAGCAAAAACTTTTAAGTAAGCCATACCTGTACATAGAAACCGTCATCTGGTCCATTCTGATCTGCCCAAGCATGTGTGGCTTCTTCCCACGACATTCCTCTCTCCACACTCACCTGGGAAAAGACACGCACAGATATAAAGTCAGGTAAAGTCGCTGCGATCCCAACACATCCTAAAGGGCGTATAAATAAAACGTGAACTTACGGTGAAGAGTTCCACATGTCCTGATGTGGTGTAGCCTGGCGTTAGGAATTTCCTGCAGTCGACCTTCTTCACCTTCTCATCACCGGAGCCCAGATCTAATAAAAGACAGGTGGAGATAAGAGTTTTACACACGTTTGATACCTTTCGACTTCAGCCCTGAAATCCAACCTTCAGAGCAGACAGATGATTGCTGATTTTCACAGAGGAAATATATAAAAGTGGGTATAATGGGTATAATGATAAAATGAGGAATAATAACACGATCTTACCGAGAATGCCCATATCATATCTGCCATTCTTCTTGGCTTCCTGTATGACTGCTGCCAGTGTGTCAGAAAAGTACTGGAACAAGGCGTTCTGCTGCTGCACCTCCATGCCCAAAATACGGTTCAGGAACTTCCCGATGTTGTTGTAGTCTGGCGCAGTAACAAAAGTATATGCATAAGATCTATTTGAAAATTTCAGCATCACTGCACCTGCATTGCAAATGAAATTACCGGCAAGAACAGCGGTAATGTCAACCCTTTTTCTGCTAATTTAAAAATCACCTTTGTCCAGCGAGAGCGTGCCAGATCTGTCCTCCACATTTATCAGGCCCACACCTATTAATCCACTTTGAATTTCTGCAGAAGAAAAATGATGTTATTAGTCAGAGCAGCAGACGAGAACCACTGATTTTTTAATAATACAAAAGATATAAATGTCAAGCAATTACAGGAAGCTACAGGGTGAACTAACTGTGCAGCAAACAAAATGGACTGTGTACATTTCTGATTAAAGGAGAAATTCCCTGCCTTGTTTATTAGAGCATGAGTCATACCTTTGAAGAAGTCCCCTTTAAAGTCAGAGGGCGGAGACACTAATGGAGAATCGAGCTTTACGATCGACTTCATCACAATTTCCAGAGCGTTCCTGCCGTACTGTGGCACAGATCAACATGAGTGAGTCACTGGCAGGTAAAGACAAATATAAGAGCTTCTCTCAGACAAACGCTTGATGTACTTACTTTGTTGTCAAAGTTAAACCGGCTGAGATCCCTGGTTTCTGTTGCTCTTCGGTCTCCGTGAGTGAGAGCCCCCTGTTGGAGAGAGTGACAACAAATGGAGTTAATGTGTAGTATAAATGAGGAATGATTGGTTTCTAATTAAGAATACAATGAGTCCTTACCAGGCTTTCAAGTCTTTTGGCAACAATGGATGCGAATCTCTGCTCTCCTGCAAGCTCCGATATGAGGAAGACATATTCTGGAGCCGTGACCTGGTTTGACCTGTGAGTTCTCCCTGTGCCCAGACAAACAGAACAGAAAGTTCGGTACATATTGAACCACGTCGTCGTCATTTCGTATCTGTTAAATGCAAGAAGTACAGAAGAGCCCAAGGTTTAATATTTACTGACCGAACTGCTGTATAGCTCTGTCTGCACTCCACGGTAGCTCTAGTGTCATGTGGACTCTCCGCCGCTGGTTCTTCACTCGACGATCGGCCTGCAGGGATATACCTGAGCTGGCAGCCTCTGAGATGATGGCTATGTTCTGGTCGGAAAGAAAGACAACCAATATTAACCTTTCACATAAGGAAGTGGAATTAGCAGCCGCTTCATTTATTTACAAAATGCCATCAGTGCTGTCACTAGTTTCAGATCCCTCAGTATGAACAGTGAGACAGCTGCAGGACAGAGACTGAGCACAGTCGGTAAAGTGAATGTTTCCTTTGACACCTAATCTCTTTGGTGCAGTTCAAATTAATTCTGGTGCATTTGCCTTTTTTGGTTCAGTTCATTTGTTGATGTAAAAGTTTGAATTGGTGCAAAGTCAACAGCTGGGCCAAGACAGCCTGAACAGGAGGGTGTCATTCAACTTACAATCAGGCTCAGGTGTGTTTTGTTCGCTGCGTGACAGCAAAATGAATAATGTATTTCGGTAGTTCAGCATTAAAAACAAAACTAGAATTCCTGCCTCACGGTTGTATCCCTCCACCAAACAGTCAACTTGCAGGAAATATGGTCACAATCTGAGTTACAGCATTGAAAAAGGGCTTGAAATGTTTTTGCAGAACATTGTTATGTCACAGAAGTTGACCTTCGACCTTTTGGATATAAACTGTCATCACTTCATTAGGAGTTTGTGTTAAACTATGTCATAATTAGCGTTTGAATTATTGCGTTACATCTAAAAACATGTTTTGTGAGGTCACAGTGACCTTGAACTTTGACCTTTTACCAACAAAGTCTTAATCAGTTCATCCTCGAGTTGAAGCGAATGTTCAAATCAAATATGAAGAAATTCCCTCAAGGGATTACTGGGCCATTGTGTTAATGAGAATGGGACTGATGGGTGGACGGACAACCCAAAAACATAATGTTCCAGCCTCTGCTGTCGCCAGTGTGGAGGCCTAATGAAACATGGTGCCCCCACAGTAACTGTATTACCGAACAAGATGCGTCTTTTTCATCCTGTTTGTCATTATTCATATCATGAGATCAAACTGCATTCTCAAGAAATAACAATCGTTTCTTTCCTGGTGGCACCAGAAAACATGAACAAACACATCAAGTCCAGTAAAGAGCAGCGTGACTTTCCCCATGAGTCAATGCAGCACTGATGATGTAGGACGGCATCATCAAAACTGTTCAATAAATAAGTAACTCATCACTCCTTGTCACATTTTTCCCTTGGTCCAGACCAAATGACCCAAACTACAGGTGTGAAACCCCCAATCACTTATGATTCACATGTTCAGTTAAATCTATCTCCCCGGTAACTCTGCCTTTACCTTCTCTCCATCCATGAACCTCTGCTTCTCTGTGAGGTTGAGGATTTCCACCGGGACATCCAGCTCAGAGCGAGACTCATAGGTGATGCTGCCGTCGTCATTACTGACCACACGACCTTTACGTCCGGTCATCTGGAGCGCAGGAGAACAAACACTTGAGTCAGTGAAACACAATACCGATCCGGCTTTAAAAACCCAACAACAACATGAGAATTACTTAAAGCTACACAGAAGCCAGCCACAGATGTTCACACCTCAGCGACATTGTCAGGTCCACCCAGTTCATCGATGAGCTCGTCCAGAGTGTTGGGAGGTAGATCCTCTGCCAGCTGCTCAAGTTTTTCCAGCAGATCTTTCTTCATTTTCTGGGCATGTTCCACTGCGTCCTGACTTGTCAGACAGGTATCCTGAATCTCCGGCTTGACTAATGAACAAATAAAAACAAAGGCGTTCACTAACTAAGATTATATCAGAGTGTCATAATTTGTCTTTGCCACGCTGCGAAGTGCTTACCTGTGGCAGGGGCGCTGGGGGGGTTAACGGGGGCAGTGAAAGCAGGCCTGGTGGAGCCCAGCCCGGAGGCTAACAAGGCACTTTGAATGGAGTCTGGATCGATGCTCTTCCTTCTCTTTTTCTTCTTCTTTTCTTTCCCTTTCTTTGGTTCCTTTCTGATTAGCCAGGGATCTAAACAAAGGAAGGCATAAAGGTTTCCCCCATCAGCACCGAACTGGCTATAAAATGTTTTCATTCAACGTCCACAAGCCTCCTCCGTCTCACCGTCTTCCTCGTCGTCGCCGGACTCGTCTCTGAATGGGTTGAAATCGTCGTCTTCGTCTGCTGAGCTGACAGACTTTAAGCTGTCGTCACTGTCGCAGTCTTTACCGGAGTCTCTGTCCGAATCCTCCGACTGGCTCTCCTCCGAGCTCGTACCCGACAGACCACCGTGTTTGCGAGGCCTCTTTTTCTGCTGCTTTTTGACCTCTGAACCTGGAGAGTTGATCAGATGAAGACAAGGCAGGGATTATTTCTTAGTTTTGTGGAGTTTCTGACAGATAGATAGAAGACAGGTTCAGTTCAGTTTTAGCTTTTAACTTTCATTACCTTTCCTCTTCTTGCCTTTCTGTTCAGGCTTCGCTGCGGTTTCACTGGGAGAGGGCGTCTTCTTCGCTGAGAGGTCGATGCCTAACAGGCTGTAAAGCTTCTGTCTGTCTGGAGCTGGGAAGTGCTTCTCAATCAGGGACTGCAGCACACCTCTGCAACAACAACAAAACATTTTATTACAGTGACACTCATTTCACCCTGATTAAACCGTGCGAGAAAAATTATCTGTGGTCAGTCCGTACTTTGCAGTCGACACGAAGTCATTGAGTTCTCCTCCTCCTTCCTCCAAGGCCTCCAGTGTTCTCGCCTCACCGGTGGACTGAAGACCAATCACCACACACTGCGGAGGAAATAGCTCGTCAGTAATTTATACACTGAGGATACCACTGAGCATCATCGTTGTATTGAGAAATTGAAAAATTACTGACCATTTGACCATTTATGGTCAAATAGTGGTCAGGGCTTTTATTCACCCGCTTCCCACAGATTTCCAGTACAGTACCAGTACAACAGAGTGAGTGAGCCACTAGGTTAGTTTGTTATAAATTAGCTCTTCCTCATCAATAACAAGTTTCCAAGACTCTGTAGAGTAAAATATTTCTCCCCTGTCTCTCACATGTTGAGTTTATTTACATACAGACCCTGCTTCTCTTCCTGTACACAGTCTGTCATGCAGTAACACACTTGTCATTTGTCAATGAAGCTTAAAGAGAAAGTGTTTGCATTAGCGGAGTCAGTCATGAATCAGGATCACAATATTAACAACGGGAATGATTGTGAATCCTTTAACATTTCATGCGTAGACTCACCTTCCCATTCTGGACATCCTCTCTGGCCAGCTGCACCACTCTGCGGACTTTGGATGCAATGCAGAGATATTTGAAGAATCGCTGGTGAGCAGACCAGAACTGGCCCCACATGGACTTCTTCATGCGTTGTTCTGCATCCATCAGATTCGCAGCCTGCTGGAACTTCTCACGTGCACTCACCCACTGACGGAAGCATGGGAGCAGGATGAAATCAGTTTACTGATTGCAAGCACATATAAAAGAAAGTAATGTGGTTAAAATGCTGTTATAACTTCTACACGCTTATTTCTATTTGCTTACCAGCCTCACAGACTTGTTGTACATGTAGATGTACTTCTGAGTCAGGGGAACCTCCTCGATCTTGAAAGTCACACCTGTAAAACTCAACTGCCTCGCTATGTACATCCCCCTCAGTTTCATGTCCATAGCTACTATTTCCATGGCACCAACACCTCTGAAATTGAGGAATAAATGTACAAAAACACACATTTTTTTTAAAATAAGAGACAAGAAACAGATTTCCCACTAACCACCTGTTAAAACCTATGAACGTTTTGAAAGATTTTCGGAGGGAAATATTTTTGCTGTCATGTATAAAAAGAGAAAACCCACCTGCGCTCAACAGCTTGAATAAAGTTGCCAAATTCTCTGAAGGGTGTTTTGTGCCCCCAGATGCCCAGCCGGTTCATGTAGGCCATGTTCCGAGGTTCAGAGGCACCTACACAGAAACGAGTACAGTAATTTTCAGTATCTGGTGTTTGCACAGATTCACCTTCCTCACCAAGGTTTAATCTGCCAATTCAGTTCGAGAAGCAAATATCAGTTGGTCACATCTACTCACCTGTAGCACTTGCATACACAACCCGAGCCTTGGGGAGTTTGTTCTGCAGTTCCAACACCGCGAGCCCGGTTTTCGTAGGTTTGGAAGAACCAATTGGACACACATTTTTGGCTTTGTGACACTCGTCATAGACAATCTAGAGATATTTGGTTAAGGAAAGTCATTTGACTTCCTGAAAAGAAGACGGTATAAAATCCATCTTATTTAAATGCGTTTGTATATAATTTGATTGATTTCTGCATCATCTATTTTTAGTAACAGCACCTTCAAAAAAGCTTCTATAAAAAGGATACAACTCCATCAAAGTCCTCCCCGCACCAGTGGAGAAGCTGTTCAAATCTCGTCTTGTACTTGCCTCCTGATTGGCTCTCTCCTATCAAGGAGGAGTAGGTGGCGAAGATCACACCTTTCTTCACACTGCCGTTGTGTTTTGAGGAGATTTTGCCATATTTGAACTGGAAATATAAAAAGTGTAATTGAGTCAGACTTTAACCAGCCAGGAAACATTCCTCACTGTTCTCATCGGTGTATCATCCAAGGATCTTACCTTGTTCAGTGAATGAACCTGAATGTTTTTGGCTCCAATATCCCTTAAATCCCGTTCAGCATCATACTTCAGATCATTTGAGACACTAAACCTGAACAAAAGGATTTAATACATAAGATAAATTAGGTAATTAGCTTGGCAAAACATTTACTTGAAACACAATAGGTTGTAGTCCCTCAGTGTTGAATATAATTCAAGAGATTTGTGGTATTTACCAAAGTGATCTCTTCCGGCCTAAAAGGTAATTTTCATAGATGATCCCTGCAATGGTTCGGCCTTTCCCCACACCAGCTCCATCCCCGATCAAATAGGCAGCTCGGTCACCGCTGGGGAGGAATGTCTCGTGTTGCTGCGATCACAGGAAAGAAATAAACAATTAAGACTGCACTATTTTTCCTTTGAGTGTCACACAAAATCATAGTGAAAAAGAAAAAAGAAAAAAGGAATGCCAAGTGTTTACCTGCAGTGTTGATTTTGGCTCCTATCTAAATTTTTAATTTTTAAATGATACATTATTTATGGGAGGCTTTTCAAGGTGCTTGACATGACAAACTAATTAAGTAAGAACAAAACTAAAAAAAAAAAAAGAACAGAGTAGTGCAGGAAATAAAATTTTAATATTAAAAGCAATTTAAAAAAAGCGACTTTTAGACAAATTTCAAGTTTTGTACAGCTACGTACAGTGCAACAAATACATTAATTAACATCTGAATAAGAGAAAGATTTGGGCAGCCGTGGATATGTTTTACCAACCAGGTGCACGTCTGTGTTTCTGCAGATATTTTGCTTTATTCTGGTTTTTGTTGTGAATCAAAACTTTTTGAGATAGTTTTTTCTTCACAAAATGAACGCTGCTTACCTGAGCTGCGTACGTGATGGCTTCCAGCTGCAGAGCAGACAGGCTGCCCCGATCAATGGTTTCCTCCGGGATGGACAGTCGGTACCACACATCTGGAGGGTTGACGCTGGACAGGGAACTGGTCTCCACCACGGGATCAGGATGCCGCAGGCCAATCTTTACTACATTGACAAAGTGACTGGTCAGTGGCTCGACACAGAAACAGTAACAAGGAATCATTCTGTTTGATCTGATTGAGCGTCATCCGCCAAGGGAGAGCTGTTATCACTCAATCCAGCCCATTTTCAGGCCTGATTACACAGTGGCTGGCTGAATACTGCAAATTAAGTTTGTAGAATGGCTACACCTCACTGTTAAATATACACAGTGTTACCATGGCATGTGTGCTTCAGACTCATAACCAAACAATACTGGCTATGGCTCGGCAAAGCTCATTATCAAACTGATTACAATTCCTCCATGTTTGTCATCACATGGAGACGTGGCTTCAAGAGATTAGGAATCAGAGCAGTCTAACTCAACAGTTATACTCACATTTCATTGGCATGTACTCTGCATAAGTCTCTGCATGACCCAACTCATCTTCCTCTTCCTCCTCAGGCTCATCCTCTTCTTTCATCCCTGGGGGTTTCTACACACAGAGATTGACATAAAGAGACAATAAATTCTCACAATATTCACTTGCTTTTAAGCATTTCTTAGACCTAACGATAAACAGTACCGTTCCTTTAATATACTGATGCATTTAGCAGAATGCATGCTTTTAAAACACTCACCAGAGGATGTGAAAAGTTTTGCATTTTAATGTCATCACTAATCCAGATCCTGGCAGCATCTTTACCCATTACTTCCTTCTTGATCCCATTGTTAATTTCACCTGAAACGACAACAGAGACAACAGGTGTTACTGATACAGTGAATGCCACTCAAGTACAGATGTGCTAAATTTGAAAATATTGCAGTTTTGAGGGAACTGCCACACATCAGGTTAATTCAATCACCTCAATTTGCCTTCATTTTGTATTTATTAACTGAACTTTGCATAGATCACCAGCTTTTAGATGGCTTTGAAATTCAAAGTTTCCATGTTTAAATAGAACATGGACAAGAGGGTGTACAGGCATCTAACATAGAACACACACAAGTAATTTGTATTCTCATTTGGTACACTTTATCTATCTATTCATTTCTAATGACCTGTCCGATGAACCTTCTGTTAAATTACTTCTGGAAACACGACTTTGATCAAAAGGTTTTTAAAGAACCTCTTTGTAAATAGTTTTTTCTCCGTACACAGCTTCTGATAACTTAAGATGATAGTCTTTCCTGTAACCTTATTGAAATGTTAATATTTATGTCTGCATGCAGGTTGGTTTAAGTGCATCCTCTTTGCTGAGGGGTAAACAGGGAAATTGTTTGGTTCTGACTGAACATGGCTAACCGCCCTGTGCTGGGACTTAAACCTGCATTGAGCACTATTGATATCATCAAGTGACTCTAAAGAGACGCCAGGAGGTCTGAACCCACTAAGAATTAATAACCCACTCTGTAGCTTTTAGCTCATTATTTTGGATCTCTGGACCTCAAGTGAACTCTCAGGTTCTTTTAACTTCCTTTAACATTTTATAGGCCTCTCCAAATGGTGATGATTAAAATCATACATCACCACTACGGTCTAATTGCACTTTTAAATAACTTACTTGGACCTGTAGCTGTTGCTACTGGTGGAGCAATGTCAGGTGGAGGCTTTAGCTTCATCAGCTCCATTAGACTGTTGCCCTTTAGGCCAGTGCTCTTCACATGGCCGGTCCTAAGAAGATCTTTCAACTGAATCTGCTAAGAAAATAAAATGTACGATCATAACCAGGAGGAATGCCTTTCACTCTGATGTCCTCCATTTTCTTTCCGCTATTGAACACTGAAAACATGTGCTCCACCAACTGACCTGTTCTCTGTTCGAAGGCACGACTGTGGAAGCTGAAGGAGGAACAGTTGTGGAGGAGGGGGTGGATGAACCTCGCAGGGCTGAATTAGCAACATGGACCACCTTGGTGACCGTTATGGTGTGTTTGATGGGGTTTGTAACTGATTGTTTGGTTGCGACAGCTCCTAGCGACGGCAACTGATTCAGCTGATTTAAGACAAATGTGGTGGTTGATGGCTGAGGTTTGTGCTGTTGGAGACATCAGACAGAGAGTTAAGTTTGATTTTAATACATACCACAATACATCAGCAACAGCAAAGCATTGTGTCTTCAATAATTAATCAAGGGAACATCATGTTCTGTAATCTCACCCTGAAAGTAACTATAGGGACTGGAGCTGGAGGCTCAGTTCGAACAACTTCCACTGTCTCTGCCCCCACGCCAACATCCAGGGCATTGATGGAGATAGACTGAAAGAGAACCAGAAATCGGAATATTAAGTTATAAAAATACTGCTTCTGGTCCATCATAACTAAAACTAAGGATCATCTTACTTGCTGGGTTGTAGAGGGCTGTGCAACATCCTGAGAATCAACATCAAATAGGCCAATATCATTTGGGCAAATGCCACTCTCACTTAGGGCAGCGAGAAGTAAATCCTGTCCAGGATCCATCTGCAAGAAAAACGAATAGAACTTTGTTAACATCTATCATGTGCTGACAACATTTATTCATAAACAAAAATGTAATCGAACAATAATAGCTGATAAAAGAAAATACATCAGCAACAAATTCGGTAAGTTTTCCAGTGTTATAGTTTGTTTTGTATGACAGAAAACAATCTCTCTCAAAACAAGCAATTTGAAAACCATATTAGGAAAACGTGATCTGCAATTTTCCCCATTTTCTGACAGTGTATAGAACAAAAATTCAATCAATTAATCAACAAAATGTTCAGCAAATTAATCGACAATGAAATCAATGGCAGTTGCAGCCATAAAACATTGCAACACAGAACAAAGGATGTTTGTACTTTGTTATACTACACACTAAACTGTCTGAGAGACTAATCTCTGCTTGAGCAACTGGATGAACCAGAATTCTCTCACAACCACAAGCATGTAAATGATCATTTCCAAATAATTTAAATAGTGCTGATATAAAAAGGCAATTAATCAACTGAAATTAAATCTATTGTAACTATTTTAATAACTGATTAATTGTTTCAGCAGCTTTGTCAAATAAAAATGTTAAACATTTTAATGCTTTCAGGTTCTCAAATTTGAGAATTCACAGCCTCTCTTGTTTTTAGAAAGTCACCTTGGGCTCTAAAATGTGAATTTTTCAGGTTTTTTGTGTTTTATAGATGAAATTAACAATCAAGACAATAATGAGCAGATTGATCAGTAATGAAAACAAAACAAAAAATGTTCATTGCAGTCCTGAGTTTACATGTTATTTACAGAGGACAGATGCTAAAACATGCTACTGTGCATGCTTACAAAGTAAAAGTCAAAACAGTAATGTAACCAAAAACTGTACAAATAACTGCATGGCCCCCCAAAAAATATCAGAAGATATGTATTAGTAGATCTGGAATAATTAGCTGATCAACAGAAAATAAATCAGCAACTATTTTAATAACCGAATAATTGTTATAAGTCATTATAGTCAACTTTAAGCAACAACGCCCACAAGTTTGCAGTTCCTGTTTTCGTGAATGTGAGGATTTGATGCCATTTCTTTGTCACATATAATTGTTAGTTGCAGCCCTTGACATTAGAAATACTGACCGACCCACATGTATAGCACACGTGTGGATTAAACAAGCAAAGGGAAATTCAGATTCAAGTTTCTAAAGAAAAATAAACCTGTTACATATTTTTTACATTCAAAATAAGACGACCAAACATTTGTTGTTCACATTTAACACATAGGCAAAGTTACTTCAGTCTAATGTAAGAGAAATAATACGCCTCTATTGTAAATTTTCGCTTCACCGCATCTACTCAAAGACCGCACGCCGGAAAATGAAAATGAAACTTTAAAAAGGAAACCACCGACCCGGAGAACCTCAGTTTAGTCCAATGTAAGACTAACGATAGAAGAATGGGAGATATCCATTTATAACTGAAGCGTTTACACACCAGATCTGGTCCGTCTCTTGATCCGAAGTGTCCCAAAACAAGACACGTGTTTGCAATGCCCTGCTTTCAACTTCCTGATCCCTCTGACTCTATGGTAGCCCCCCCCCCCCCCCACCTCACCCCCGGACTCATCGCTAACTTCACCAGTTAATAATTATAAACAAACAAACAGGATCTAACTCTGCAGTGTGTCACGGTAGCAAACATTCAACCCGCTGATTCAGTTATGGCTCATTTGCAGCAGCTAACCACTGACTGACAGTGGCATGCCAGCTTATAACTGGCCTGGTTTAGCCCAGGGTGACACAGCTTAGCAGTGCAGTTAGCTCAAAGACACTTTCACATTCATCACTGTTACGAGACGAGGCAGTGGAGTCAAATGTGTACAAACTAACAACAGGGAACTTAATCCCAAGCAATGTGCAGCTACGGATTTCCCAAAGATCAAACAGGCGTTGTAAATGTCACAAATGTCAACCCACTTCTTTTAAACCCCACTGTAGCTACCTCACAGGTGGTGACATTATGCATTTATTACCTGATGTTTCTAACTTTATCTCTAACACCGTTGGGCGTCAACGAGCATTTTCGTTAACATTTAGACACACAAGTTTTTTGGTTAGCCAAGTTACGCTGCTGCAGCAGGAAACCGAATTACCAATAAACGAAGCTACAGGACAAATCTCCAGTAACAAAAACATCACCGTATGGCTCACTGTGTCCTCCCCCAGTCTGTCTCACAGCAGTTGTGAGCGGCTCGGTCGGCTAACACGGTTGTTGTCGCTCTCACGCAGTGTCATCGCAGACGCTAGCTAGCGTTAGCAACCGAAAGCGTTAACAACGCTGCCGTTGTCGCATCAAACCGAAAATAACGAGCAAAAATATCCGTCAGGTGTCAAAAACACGACGGCAAGTTTTTTGTTTTTAACGACGGAGGTGTTCAGTTGGTGTTACATGAACGGTTCCCCCGCAGATGTGAGGTTACCTGGCGGTCGGTTGGACGGTCTGTCGATCGGCGGGTTGTTGTCCTCTCCGCTCCGCCGCGCTCACGCCATCTTTTTATCAAACGCTCCGCCGCATGCTGGTCACGTGACGCGCGGCCCCACAGCGGCCGTTTTCTCAATCAAATTCTGCTCCCGGCGTCGATGTAAACGGGTCTTGGGGCAGCCGCGGGGCACCCTCCGACGAAGGTGAACCGACAAAAGCGAAAAATGCGGCATTTTTAAAACGTTAATGCAAACGACAAACATAGCAGAGTCACCGAGCTAATGTAACATCACGTGACCCCCGCTAGGTCTTCGTCGGAAGTGACGATTACAGTTTCTTCTTCTTCGTCCTCTTCCTCTGTTGCTGCACCTCGTAAATAAACCGATTACTGCAGCTGGGTGCTACAAGAGGAAAACACAGTTTGTTGAGTTTTAATATGAAAATAAATAAAATAAATTAAAAAAATAAAACACCTGCAGAAAACAGACAGTTCAAATAAATAAGAGCCTCTCTTCAAATGTCAATATAGTGTTACATTTATTCCATGAACTGAAATAATTAAACAACAACATCAGTAGCATGTGCAGACATTTGGGTTAAAAAATGTGTTAAAAAATCTATAAAGTTAATCAGTTAAATCTTCCATATGATAATGAACATTTGAAAATTGAATTCACTTTTCTAATTTTCATTTTTTTGTTAGATCAATGTATGATAGAGGTACAATCAGTACAAAGTGATAGGGCAAGAAAAATACAAACAGAAAATAAATAACATAGCTAAGGGCAGTTTTTTGTGCTGCTTTCTTTTCCATATAATTCAGTGATTTGCAGTACAGAGCTAGTTCTTTCATAAATACAACCAATAAATAAGATCAGGACCTGTTTTTATCAAACTCAAGACAAAACATATGACCAGTTTACAAAATATGCGTTGTTATAGACAAAAGTATAAAATGTTTATAAATAGCAGCATTACTGTGCCAGGTGTTCCAGATAAAATACCAACTGAGTGTACAACAAATATTATTCCAGTTTTCATGCCATAAGAACTGCAAACAGAACCACTTAACACAAACCATCCAACTATTAAAGACTCTAACATTAAGAGATTTGGTCGACTTTAAAACGTCTCCAATCTTGTATTTTGGCTTTACCAAATATTCAAAGATTCAAAAGCTTTATTGTCAAATGCAGATATAAACAACTTATCAATGCAATTAAGTTTCTTAATTTGCTGTCTCTCTATCCTGATGCATTCAATTATTGTATCTCACAAAATATACTAGAAACTAAGAAACTGAAATAATAAAAAAAAGATAGATGTTATCTGAGGCAAATATGTAACGACTGAGAACATATTTTGTAATTCAAATATATACAAACACACATTATATACAAATATATAAATACATGTAATGAACACACTTGCACTACCGCTGTCGGCCTGCAGGGGGCGACATTGCCCCGTCTCTCTTCTCCTTCATTTACATGGAGAAAAATGGCGGAGTGGAGCTGCGGAGCTGCGGAGGCTGCATCGGCGAAGCTGCTGGCAGTTTAAACACAACACACGGGCACACAGTCGCCGCGGACGGGGCCACCGTGTAGGGAGGGCACTACCGTAGGAGCGGGGCGAGGTTAATCTCCGAACCGGCGGACAACTTCATTTATTATTTTCCCTAAAAAACGAGAAGCCCGAGCCGAGTGAGGAGCCACGAAAACAAGTCATGAACGGGGTAAGTTTGCATGTTAGGGCATCACCACCACCAAACATAGGTGAAGTAGCTCAAACGAAAGCTAGCTAAAGTCGATCGTTACTTTATTTTAGAATGAGACTAACGTGTTTTTCTGAAAAGCTACGTTACAGAAATTAATATTACAATTATTATACGTTTTACTGTACGTAAAGTGTATTTACAGTCGCTATAAATGAGCCTTTTTGTTGAGGAGTGCTTTGCTAACATTAGCTAGTAATGAACGTTACATGTGCCCCTCTGCTGAGGACATAATTATAACAGTGTTTTCTGAAATTGGACAAAGCAAACAAAGACATACAATTGTCTTTTAGGGGCGGTTATTGTTAATAAGCAGGTATTTTAGTGTGTTTAGTTTGTCCAGTAGGTAAAGAGACAACAGGCCTGTGTGTCTGTGTCTTGACTCTGGATTTAAAGGGTCTGACTGGAGAGTTGATGTGGGTGTGGAGCCAGCATGGTCCCCTCCTCAGGGCCCCTCCCACACCACCGGTGGAAAATACATTCAATACTGTATTTAATTACAGCTACAAGGCACTTATACATTACTGCAGTATATTTATTTTTTTGTGTTACTTTGCTGTTTGCTGTTATTATGTCATGAAAAAAAAACCCCACACATAATATTAAAGTTAAGTGGGAATAGGAAGCATATGACATCATGATAATACTGTCGCAGGTTGATTTCTCCTACAGAAACAGAAATGCCTGGAAGCTAATTTTCAACAGGTGCGCTTTATTTATATAGAAACAGAAAATGCCGAATCAATGGTCGCTCGTCCCAGCTTGGAGGCAATGCTACGTCTTTTATGGTTTTAAGCATTACAAAGCAGATTTGTCAGCTGCACATTCATGCTAACAGTCTCCTGTTGTAGCACATCCTCTACCCTACCAGATCTGGTAACTGGGGAGGCCACTGAAGTTCACTGAACACATTGTCATGTTAATAAAAAACAATTTGAGACGACTTTTGCTTTGTGGCATGATGCTGGAGGTAGCCATTAAAACATGGCTGGGCAACCCTACAATATCATA
The DNA here is from genome assembly GCF_021018895.1 of Seriola aureovittata. Classification (NCBI taxonomy): domain Eukaryota; kingdom Metazoa; phylum Chordata; class Actinopteri; order Carangiformes; family Carangidae; genus Seriola; species Seriola aureovittata. Next base: position 22,092,838 of record NC_079381.1, on the reverse strand, counting down.
TTCCTCTCTATGTAACTGTCGACGGCCTGTTCACCCGTCTGTCTGATCACGTCCAGTATTGACATTCTCAGTCACTTGAGGAAGAGTCGCCCCTTTTGTTTTTTTACAAATCACACTAATGCACGAGCATCACGGTCATCATATGAACCCTGTTGACCACAATCTCTGACCTTATTTACTGACGTCTTTCCTGTAGATCTAAACGCAGATGTCACTTCAGTCACTGTTCCTATTGAAACACCAGCCAGTTTGTGACTGAAGCTCCTGCCATCCAACAATGAACCCTCTTTCAAAGTCACTTAGATAATGTCCTCTTGCCATCTTGACACAAAATCTGAATCCGCTGGGTTTGCTCAGTTTTATTACACATACCACAGACCATGATTGGATGTTAACTGCTTATTTGTACCGTGCAGTGCACCTGTGTGGAAGCATCTGGAGTTTCTCCACTCATTTATTCATGTTTTTTCTTTAATTTGTCACCATCTCTCTCCACAAAATTCAGAATACGTTTCTATTTCTCTGTGTGTTAAGGTATTTCTTGGTCTACAGGTGGGTTGGAGTGGGTGTAGTGTACATAATGTATATGTAATATATGACTTTTACCTTCATCATTTTAAAGGAATAGCCTGACTTATTATATTTCTAGCCAGGAGTTAGATGAGAGATCAGTAGCACTCAATATGTCTGTCTGAGCTTCAGAGGTGATGATGGCCTGATTTTGTCACCTTTGGACAGTGATGTTTCATGTGTAACAGAGAGACATGAGCATATACCCATAGCATTGAACTACGTTTCTTTCTTTCTGCATTCCCAGGATATTGTATGCAATTCAGTCACTGTCTTAAGCTGCACCAAGTCCACATCACCAGGTCAGCATGAAAACACGATCAAGCTGACACAGGAGGGGAGGTGCCCTGCAATAAGCTCCCAGCAAAATGATGCTCAGTGGCAGGGAGAAGGTGAGTGTAAGATCTGTTGTAGCTCTACAGCCTGACGTGGTTTTAGTGTGTAATCACTCCACAGGAAAGCAAACAGATCACTATTTATTTTTTATATTTCAGCGGATTATGTAAGAGTAGGGAGTGAGAAGAACTAGAAACACATGAATGATGCACTTGTTATTTTCTGTTCATTTACCTTTTTCTTTATTCCTCCCAGGTAGGAGAACAAATACCATCAGCACTACACCAAAAGCCTCGAAGAGCCAGTGTTCACCCTGCTGGTCAGATGAACAGCCGTCACCTCCGCAGCTCTACTGCTCTCAGACCTGCCTTCGTTCCCCTGCTGAACCCTCCCTGCCTCTCAGTAACAGCCTGTGTCACAGTCTTCTCCTCACAGACAACAGCGGCGCTCTCCACAGCCACCAGAGGAGAGGAGTCCGCCACCAGAGGAGAGCGACCCGCCCCAAGGTCGAAGGAAAGAAACCACCTCGAAGAATGTACGCACGTCCTCATTACTCATTCGTTATTCGCCTCCATGGCACGATGTCGTCATGCTGGCGTCTTCGACTATAGATGATAGATAGTAGAAACATCATACTTACACTATAGCTACCCCATATGCAGTAGATGATCTGAGTAGATTTTAGCATGCCTTTCTGCACACATTTGCATATCATCAAACCTGATCAAATAACATAATAGCGTAATGGCTGTTGACATAGTTGTGATAATTGTTGTTGTATTCTCCTTTTCCACTAAAGTGCAGCCGGGAAAAACTCCCAAAACCGAAAAGTTACTGACTACTACCCAATAAGACGAAGCTCAAGAAAAAGTAAAACAGAGCTAAAGGTAAGATTGAAAAATTGTTTTTGTTACATACAACAGCTTATTATATGAATTGGGGTGGATGTTAAATTATAGCTGGAGCAGATATTACTGTATTGGCTTGAACATAACACGTTTGTTTTTTGTTTTTTGAGAGAGAGTGGAGTTTACTTTTAAAAGTTTGGGTCTTATTGGAGGATTATGGGTTGTTTGTAGCCTTAATGTTGCTCGGTTAGCAAGTTACTTCTAGTTTGTTTTAGTTCTAGTCTTAAAAAAGATAAACGTCTGTGACTGACTGACTGAGTGATGAAGTTCACCCTCTTTCAGAATAAATGTCCGGTGGGAGAAATGGCAAAGCGACATGATTGAGAACCTTATTCTCTGACTATGAGGATCTGGGGGAAACTTTCCCAACTAGTCTAAAGAGTTCATTGACTTCAGTCTTTTTTTAGAAATAGATGTTGGGTTGTTTATAATCCAGGTCATTTTATAATTGGGCCAAGACAGACTGATTTTGCTGGTGTGAAGTTGACATTGTTTTTATTCCCAATAAGGATATTTTATGTGTTTTTGTGTGTGTGTGAAAGAGAGAGAGAGAAATCCAGTCCACTGTTGTTCAGTAACGCCATCTCGTGTTTGTTTTTGTTTCTAGTGTGAACAAAAGAAGCTCATAGACGATCTCATCACAAAGGGAATAGAGGAAGGAATGGAGGTACGTTCAGCTTTCTGCTTCCCTCTCTAACATCTGTGTACATCTGGGTGTTTCATAAAGCCCTTTTTAATAATTCGGGTTTAAATTAACCTGATTGTAGCAAACAAGGAAATGTCTCTGTCTCTGTATGACACGATCACAGGCAGCGCAACAAACTGAGCTGTTCAGTCTGATCATGTTATCTTTACATTATGGAGCCTTTTAATCCTGGTTTCTTTAGTTAGCCTCAGTCAATCCAGGGTTTTACAATAATCTCTGCTTTTCTGAAATAAACAGAGACATGATGAACAAAGATCAGCTGTGTAGTGCCACAGTAAGGGGGGGGGGGCTTTTTTTTCAAGCTTCTCCCACTTATTTTCATTTATTTTTTTAAAGGTGCAGCATATAGAAGGAAAGGGGAGAGCAGTTTTTGCCAATCGGTGTTTCCAGAAAGGCGAGTATGTGGTGGAGTACCACGGAGACCTGCTGCAGATCACCGACGCCAAAAAGAGGGAGGCCGAATACGCTCAAAACCCTGCCACTGGCTGCTACATGTACTACTTCCAGTACCTCTGCAAAACATACTGGTATGCTAAACCAATCCACTTTTCTCCCATTACCACAACATTTAAATGGATTCCAATGTTTTACTGGAGATTTAAATGCAGAAGCTCTTAAATAAACACCTTGGTTCTACCGGTGAATGTTAAATGTTGACAGTTCATATCAGTCAGACGGTTACAAAACCTCACAAATAAAAGCTGCAGTTTCATAGGAGACTGTTATTTGTTCAGTTCATACTTCATGATAAAGACACCTGTCAAATATTCTGGCTCATACTTGTCAGAGGTTTAAAAAAGAAATGTTTCTGCCATTGTTTTAATTTGCGGCTAAAGTGCAGAGAACAGAAGAAGAAAAAGCGATTTCAGCAGAACTTTGATTAATTTATCTAATGCAGAATTTCATTTGAAAATGTAGAAATTAAGAGATGCTGTTTATTTGATCGTGTTCTGCTTGTGCATTAAATATTTCCCGTCGTGTTGGTTTTTCTTTCTACAGCGTTGATGCTACGAAAGAGTCTGGTCGAATGGGTAGGTTGATAAATCACAGTAAAAACGGAAACTGCCAAACCAAACTCCACGACATCAACGGTGTCCCTCACCTCATCCTCGTCGCCTCTCGAGACATTGACGAGGGCGAGGAGTTGCTCTATGACTACGGAGACCGCAGTAAAGCCTCCATCGCAGCTCACCCATGGCTCAAATACTGATTGAGGGGACCTCCAAAAACAAAAAAAAAAAAGAAAAAGAGAAGGGAAACATACAGTAACACTTGTGTTTCTCATTTGCTAGTGTACAAAATGCCTTAGAAACAGAATGTGTACCCTTTTTGTTCCAGTATTAACGGCGCTGGATGGGTTTAGTAACTGTTAACGGGGCTGATGGGGGTTGATCGGGTACTTATCACATTTCAATTGAGGTCCATCTGCCTTGTCAGATGACATCTGTACTTTTATTTATATGTGTATATGAAACATTCTGGTTGTTTTGCAGCACATTTATTTTGTACATTTTGTATTACCTATAGACCAGTGCTTCTACAGCATGCAGGTGGTAGTTAATGCTCTGCATTTTTATACTGCTTTTTCTTAATTAGTGGTTAGATACTTAGCAATACTTCTATTTATGGCCCCAGAGCCCTTTTGGATCAGCAAGAATTATCAGATGCAAATTACAAACCCTTTTTAAAAAAACGTATTCTGTCAGAGTGGAATTTAATTTCAGCCATTAAAACTCACACAGTCCACCATTGTTTAGTGGGAGTGTAATAGTTTACCACGCTCACGGTGCAGTTGGAATTTCGGGTGTTTGGCACTAGATTATACTTTTTTTTATTATTATACTTTTTTATGGCGTTCATCACACAGACTTACAAGATCACACAGGGACACAGAACCTACTCAGATGTACTGTTTTCATGCCTTTAGTCTTTAACACGTATAGTATTTTTTAATATTGAAGATGCAAATCATATTTGAATCATGTCGTAAATGTTCAAATAATTCACACAACTGCAGTTAATTTTCTTTTCTTTTTTTTTTTTAAATGTATATGAAAGTTGATTATAAAGCAGTGAGTGATACGACTGATTCAAACAGACTCAAGAATTTAAAAGATGGTTTGAACTTCTACATCCTACACTGGCTCACGTGATTTATCTCGTCAGTGTTTTCAGCGTCAGGTTCTTAATCTCACTTGCATTTAAATTCTTCACCTGGTGACACTGTCTATACTACTGCACTATGTAAATATATTTATTAGCTTGCTGTTGCAAAGTCAGGGGTGGTTTAAAGGAATAGTTTGACATTTTGGGGAAACATGTTTTAGCCGCATTTTTAATTCCCATTTAGGAGAATTTGAAAGTTAACTTATTTAAAGTTCATTCTAACATACTAATGGTCTTAATTGTGGTCGTTATTGTGTTTGTTTCTATGGCGCTGGGGAGGAGTTAATTAATTCTCGTTGCGTTCTTTGGCTGGTTTACTTCCTCCAGACGTCCGTTTGGTCAAACACAAAACCACCGACCAACAAAACGCACATTAAAAAAAAAGTCTTCTCCTATATGAACTGTCTTTTATCACAAAGCTATGACCAAAAATTAATATGAACAGGAAAAATACACTCAGTGTTCACTTTATTAGGTACACCTGTAATCTCAACAACAGCTCAGCCATAAATTCCACCTTTACAAAGGTAAATGTTCAGGTTTTGTCGATACTGTCAGAGACATGTTAGTTTAACTATGTTTATTATTGAGGTTGTAGTTTGCAGTGTTGGTACATTTCCACACCACTGCAAACTACAATAAACATATATTTGAATTATCACCTTTCTGACAGAATCGACAAACACTGAGCATTACAATCTACAAATGTAGAATTTATCTTTGCCTTATTGTGAGAAATTAAAGATCAAAACAAATGAATCCAACAGTAAACGTAGATGTACCTAATACAGGAGCCAGGGAGTGCAGTTTCAGCCTCAAGGTTACAAGCTCAAGTGTCTTATTGTTGTTATTGTAGTTGTTGGGGGGAGGGGCAGCTCAGTGGATTGTAGCCTGGCTTGTTTTAGGACAGGCTAGCTGTTTTCCCACCTGTTCCCAGTCTTTATGCTAAGCTAAGCTAAGTATTTCCCAAAATGTCAACAGGCTAAAGCGTCTGCTGGACCAACCACATGTTTTGTTTTTTTTTTTTGGCAGAAAGGTTTTCACATAAATTTCATATTTCTACACATGTAAACAAATCATCAGTGTCTGCAACCCACGGGTTTGGTGAACTGTTACACTCCCGCTGTTCATCCTAGATGTTTGCAGATTTTTCTACACATCAGTTCCTCTTGCGCACAAAGTTGTCACGTCGTTCACAACCAGATATTCCATGTGAGAAGTGTTTAACAGCTGAACTGCCAACAGGTCATTTTTCTACTTTATATTTTAGTAGCTTTTTTCAAATCTGTTTTTTCTATATGAGTTGTAGCCGAAAGGTCCAAGAGTTCTGGCACTGCTCCAGTCACACACTTAAAATGTTATTTTTTTCCTGTTATATCTTTTCAAATGACTTGATTTTTGTTTGATTTAGTTATACAGAGACAAATTTAATGGTTTTTAAGATAATTGTTAAGAAGCGTGTTCAGTATGTAGATACTTGGTTTGACATAAATCACACTGGTACTTCATATATCAAATTTAAATTACATAAGTAATGATATTTTTGACTACTTGATTTATATTTAATCTATTAAATGTCCAGAAATAGTGAAAGAAATGCCCATCACCACTTGTCAGAGATCAAGGTAACATCCTCAGATGTCTTGTTGTGTCCGACCAACAGTCCAAAACTTAAATATATTCAGTTTACAATGATATAAAACACAGAAAAGACACATTTGAGGGGCTGGAACTAATGAATTTTTGATATTTTTCACTATTTTTGCTTGAAAAATCATTGAAACGATCAATTAATTATCAAAGCTAATTGTTTCAACCCTAATAATACAGAATCTTATTGTCATTTACAGTATTTTACCTTGAATAATCTTTGGTCAGACTAAGTATAAATGATTGTACCAAAGAAAAATGGCCACATGCAGTTCAGCAGTTGTGATTTTGATCCTTGCTAGGCAACAACTTGGACAGGTAACAGTAGAATCCTCTTCTGTTTTGTCACCTGGAAGCGTTCTTAAAAATAACACCGGTGATATTTTACATTTTTATTACTGTCAACAAATCAAATGAAAATACCCAAATCAACAATGTGTTTGTTAATCTGTTTATAAATACTTTGACTTCTCTAAAACTTCCTAAAACATTAGAGAGTCCCCAATTGGTGGGGACTATTTTCAGCGGCGGATTAATCCACGTTTAGCGCTGTAGTGAGTATTTGGTGCAGCAGGACGTGAGTGTGTGTGTGTGTGTGTGTGTGTGTGTGTGTGTGTGTGTGTGTGTGTGTGTGTGTGTGTGTGTGTGTGTGTGTGTGTGTGTGTGTGTGTGTGTGTGTGTGTGTGGTGTGTGTGTGTGTGTGTGTGTGTGTGTGTGTGTGTGTGTGTGTGTGTGTGTGTCTGTGTGTGTCTGTGTGTGTCTGTGTGTGTCTGTGTGTCTGTGTGTGTGTGTGTCTGTGTGTCTGTGTGTGTGTGTGTGTGTGTGTGTGTGTGTCAAATTAAACTCCACACACAAAATAATTATTAGTATATGTTCATTGCTGGTTGCGATGTTTTCAGGGGATTTGTTGATAGTCAGAAAAATACTGAATATCACCAAACTGCGTTCATCGTCATTATTTGAATTTATTGGTTCAGTACAATGATGAATTCAGATGTTTGTTCCAGCTCAAAACTTTTTCTTTTTTTTGTGTGTCTCCCCATGAAGTAGCAGTTTCAAACAAATATCCTACCACTTTATACACGATATGCATCCTCACGTTTTCTAGCAGGATAATCACATTTTCCTTAATTTAGATGTACAGCACTTTCTCTTCTTCTTCTGGGTGCTGTTTGTATTATTGCTAGTATTATGTAAATTTTAAAAAGGTTTTTTATTATGAGTTTGGTGTAATTATTTCGAGGTATCCTGGGGCTCTGTCTTAAAGGAATAGGAACATTGTGAATGAAAAAAAAAAAACACGTATTTGCTTTCTTGAGAGCAGATGAGAAAGTTATTTATTTTAAAACCTCTGAATTTAATTTCTTTCCTTTTTTTTACTTATTTGTAGCAGCTTTGTCTCAGACTTACGCTAACTCGGGACCTGACCAAATGTTATCCATCCTCTTTTGAGACACGTGCGTAGAGGAGATTTTCCACAAGTGTTTTCAAAATCACGACGACACGACAACTCCCAAATATTCAGTATATTATTGAATTCCTGTTTTCTTTTGATCCCGTGTTTTAATTTCATTCAGATACTGTGGGGGGGGGGGAAGAAAAAGAAGGTGTCGTCAGTGTTAAAATACAAAGAGCCCCGTGTGAGGAAAGTAAGTTTCAGGAAATATACTGTGTGTAAAACATAAAAATACATTTTAACCTTCCTCCTCAACACTTCCCCTCCCGCCACCTCTAACAGTAGCATTGTGTTACAAGTGTGAAATGTTTTCTTATGAGCCTTTCTTACACAGATGTGTTACCTTTTGGATTATTTCTTTTTTCTTTTTTTTATGTAGAACTAATGCAATAATACCTGAGGGGCAAAACTGACCTGTTGGCCATTTTAGGACATAATAGATCTTTGCTGTTGTAGCGTTGAATAAATCTTAATGCTGGGGGTCGATGAATAAAGATGTAATATGCAAGTAACAGGAGTGGCTTTCTGATTCATTCTTATATTAAAATGAATAATTACATGTTTAAAATTGTTTTGAATGAGTGTAAATGAAACATATCAAGATCACAGTGTAAGTCGAGCATCATTTCATTTTTTCATTCTTGTACCTAAGGGATATTTAGTGGGATAAAACATGATGAATTATTATACACTCACCAAGCACTTTATTAGGAACACCTGCTTGTTCATGCAATTATCCAACAGCCAATCGTGTGGCAGCAGATACAGGTGAGGATGTCACAGGAAAAGTAATGAAGCATTTCTTTAATTTCATATTTTAATAGGCATTAAAAATTAGGAATTGTAAACAGAATTTATATATGAACAATGCATCCATCAATAGATACTTAAGGTTTAAAAATGGATTTATAAAAACAACATAAAACACTTATTTTAAAAATGGGAATATATTCATGGATTCAATTTCCATTTCCTTTTTCCAGCTGCTTTTCCTTTTCCTATTAGCCAATTGAATTGCTTAGTCATTTTTGTATTACCATTTTTAAACCATTTCAAATTCTATTATTTATTAATGAATTAATAAATGTATTATTATACATTATAATGTAATATTCAATGAGTGTTTTATGCTGTTTTTGTAAAAACACTTTTAAATCTTAAGTATTTATTGATGAATTATTCGTTCATTTATACATTTATTTTAGAATTCCTATTATTAATATCTATTAAAATATGACATTAATGCAATGCTTTATTATTAATTATAATTCCTGTGACGTCCCGGGTCCTCCACACAGTTAAAGCCAAAGACAGACAAATATCACAGATTTTATTACTGAGGACACATGTTGGAGTAAAAGCCAGTTTATTTAATAAAGCACTGATCCATTCATTATATCTTTTTAAATATCTGTTGTAACTGGGTTCACAGGAGAGATGGTGATCAACACTGACTTAAATAAACGGCTGAAGAACCACAGTGAGCATTTGGAACAGGATGCCTTTTGTCGACCGTATTTCCCTTTAAATGTTTCAGTATTTAAATTCTTAATGCGGAAATAGTCCAGATCCCTTTTTATTCCAGATACAGTCTAGAAAGAAAAGAAAAAACACTCTACTGCAACGAGGATCATCATGTCATTGTATCTGTGAATGTGTAAAATGAGGGCAGCTGCTCCCACACTCTCGTTTTTAGCCTCATTACGGCGTTTGGGTCGTTTTACATTCATTTATTCCACCTCGCTGGGTGAATATAAACCAACATAAAGTGCCACTACGCCGCCTCTCAGGGGTGAAGACACCCATCAGTGTTAAAGTGTGAGGGCAACTTATAACAGCAGAAGCATCAACCACCGATTAGCATTTTTAAAAATAAAAAAATGTAAATCACTCTTGGCACTTCAGCTTTATTAACTTTGTTTTAACCATTTTTGAAACAAGGCCGAAGCTAATCTGATGCTCTTACTTCTCCTTCACGCAATCTGAGGAACATTTCAATATTTCCTTCATGATTTTACACTCTTATTAAAATATAGCTTGAAACCATGTTTACATTTGAGACCTGGTGATGAAACAAATGATGCATAAAAGCACAAACTTTCTGGTAGGTATTAAACAAACTTAAATTTGTAAGTGCGTATAGATGTGTATTTTCTACATGATCTGTGCCGTAAGGCAGCGGATATTTATGATGTAGAATAGCAAATTAAAAAATGATAACACTAGGTTTAATGTTGCTTTACTTGGTGGCGAATCCATATTATCTTGTGGAACATTACTGTTTTCCAAAAGGTCTTTGGTTCAGTTTTATATTTCCTTTAGGTGCAAGAAGTGCGTTTTTAACTGCCCTTTTATTGGAGAATTATACCTTTAGTTAGAAAAGGGCAGAATAGTGGCTTAGATACTGTAAATGCTGAACTTACTGGAAGACTAATGGTTTTAAAATTATAACACTGGTGATATATATTTTTTGTTGCTGTCAACAAATCCTCCGTCTCTCAATACTGTCTGTGCTTTCAGCTCTGAGCCCATTGGTTCCCACTGAAGGTGTAAACACCTCACAAATATATACAGTAGTTTCATTTGTGGAAACGTAAAATCATTTCTTCCAACAGCTGGACACTGTTGTTTTTAAGAAATGTCACTCAAACAGGAGGAAACTGTGCATTTGCTGGGGACTAGTTTCAGCGGCGGATGAATCCACATTTGGTGCCTATACCTTAGGCATCCTATGATCAGGTTTAAATCAGTTACTTAGGACAAGACCACTTCAGTGTTTATCCCTCCTCAGTTATATTAAAACATAAATAAATTAATACAGGCAGGTAACTCCTGAAGTTTAATACTGACAGTTCTGCTGTGGTAAAATCCAGTTATATTTTGTTTTAAGCTGAAACGCGATGAGGAATCTGCACGGATTCCTGCAGCTCTGATATGAAATGTGAGGAAGCTGGTGATCTTTTATTTCTTTTCGATATACTGCATCTGTTTATTTGCTTAATCAACAAGTAGGAAGGTAATTTATTCCAACCTGCTTCGGTTCAGCTGGTGATACTGTAATTGCTGTTATCACGGTGGGTATTATTATTATTGCATCTATTGGTTTTACACGTGGTGGACATTTGTGTTCACGCTGTAATCAGCCAGAGTTAAAGAGATGCTTCAACTTTACAATTACAGAAGCCCGTTTCTGCCAGGAAAAGAAAAAACAAATAGAAAAACATTAAAAAATATCAATTAAGTCAAAAGCACTGACCCACAAGTCAAAATGAAGTGATGTTAAGTATCTTAAAATTTTGACTTAGTAAGTCAAAGTCAAAACTAACCCAAATAAAAACCAATCAAACAATGCTAAATGTAAGTTTTTGCTAGTGCTACATCAGCCAACGTTAGCGCTAACAGCTGTTTCCTCACCAGTAAAGAGCTAATACAAACAAACTTCATCCCTTTACTCACAAACAGCTGTCTCCAGTGGTGGGAGGCGACGGCAAATTTTACTCTTCTTCTACTGAAGTTAGCATGCTAACTAGCTAGCCCTAGCTCGTCCCATCACGTACTACTACTGTGTGAGTCACTGAAGCTCTCAACAAGCATTAGAGAAACTTACATTTTGCACCTTTAAATTAAAATACCTAAACTATTATAATAGTTATTATTTAATAACTATTTTTATTTTCTTGGCAGAAATGAGCTTCAGTTCTTACTGTATGTTGCAGGGCGTACAGTATATTATAAATAAAAGCATCTCTTAGTGTTTTTATTTTATCCTTTTCTGTACACAGCTTTTAAATTGTGATTCTATGCAACATTTTTATAAACAGGCCCTGGATGTTTTTAGTTTGTTTGAATGCTGGTGACGGACCTACGAGCTGCCCACACGGACAGGGAGAGAAATATCAAATAAAATCACTGGGACACAAAAGTGTTGCTCTCATTTTGAGAATAAAATCTCCAGATAATAAAGTGGAGAAACTAATAGTGATTGTGTGTTTATCTCTGCAGGGGAATCCTCATCCTTCAGCAAAGCCTTTAAAACTCAACTCTATTTTCTATTTGAGCGATAAAACTCAACATCTGGAGTTGTGTCATTTTTTTTTAAACACACACTTTTGTGTCCCAAACTTTCATCTACGTGGACATTTTCACCCACTGTTTACTCTGGACTTGTAGCAACCACATCATTAACCACTTGAAATGCAAAAACTTTCCACTTTTCCATCCCACAACTTGAATTTACCATCATCCTCCTCCTCCTCCTCCTCCACCACCTCCACCTCTCTGAGTCGTCTGAACCCTTCAGGCATCTTTAAAGTCGAACAGTCTGTATGTGCCATCGCTCACTGATATATTCAACAATTCTCAAGTGTTTAAATAAACCTGTAGAGGGATTTCTTTATCCATTCACTCTTCTCTCCGTCCTCTCACCTCAAAGCACATGATGCTTCAGCTGCAGTGTGAGTCACTAGTGGTGCTTTGCTGTGCAGTCGCTGGTTCACCAGCTGGCCTCGAGTGATGAACATGGAGTGTTAAGTAAGAGTTTTGGAGTCCCCGTGTGCAGCCACTACATGTGCTGTAACGCCTCCTGGGCCTGTTCTGTGTACACGTCGTCTTTCCCCGCCCACGAGCCGAAGCCGCCGTCAAACTGCGCACTCCGCTGCGAAGTCCGCTGTTTGTCACGTGAGAAGAAACTAAACCTGAGACGAGAGACAGTCGAGAGGAGACAGAGGTAACGTGTCACATGACAGTGGGTTACAGTAACGTGTGTTTGCAGTGAATATCAGTTACGTGTAAAGCAGCGTTAAGAGTTATGGCGAACTACCATTTAAAACAAAAAGTAAATCCTGTTTGGTCAGTTATGCATTCGTTGTGTTTTTAAAATTAAGTCTCAGCTTTAATTACATCAACATAGAAAACTATGGATGTCAGGACCCACAGTTCAGTGTCTAATAAATACACGTTTTTAAAGTGGCGTTTTGACCAGCACAGGTCACAGCTGTGCAACAATCATGCTGTGTAGGACACATCTGGACAGGACACACCTGTCAGGTGTCACCAACACGGATTTAAACACATTTATCAACCAGATCCGAGAGAAAGAAGCTCTTCAGATTTCTTACATCTTTAATTTCAACTCATGAAAAATTGGAGCAAAAACAAAAGTGTTGGATTTATATTTTTGTTCAGTTTATATTTTTGTTGGCTCAAATTCAATTGAGCATTATTTCTCCATAAAACATCATTTATGTGCCAGAAAAAAACATCTGTTTCTTTCATTAAAATGTCTCATTTGTACGACGGAGTATTAGGGCGGGAAAAAAAGAAATCTGAAACTTCCAGAATAAATGCGTAAAAATAAAAATGTAAAATTAATATAATTTTTAGGAATATTATAAGTAACCAATCAAACGAGAGAAAGGACAGTCAGTGGCAGCTGCTGTTTGTCTGTCTAACAATAGAATAGACTCAGTTTCTGTCCTGATTAATAACATTTCCGATGTTTCTCCTTATTAGTGAAACTTCTGTTAAAGTAGAACTTCACAGGATGTTTTAAAGCTTCTGATATTTCCCCTGTAAAACAACACAGAACCTAAAATTACCACTTTATTCTCATTATATGATTTCTTTTGTAAAATTACATCTTTATTCTCGACATTTCAGATTTTAGTTTTTCCTCATTGTAGCTCTAAGACTCCGTCGTACATCTGGCACTGAGGACTGAAACACAAATATAAAGCTGTAGACGAAGATGTTCTCCTTTGTTTGTTTGTTTGTTTACAGTAATTATAATAACGTCTCAAAATGAATTGTTTATTTGCTTCACAGAAAACCGTAGTGTTAGAAAAGGTTAAGTCTTGTAATCGTTCATCACAGAGAAATGCAGCAGGTTTTAATTTAATTTGAAGAGATTTGGATTTTAACTGAGACACTGGAGAGTAAAACACGATGAGCTGAGTTGTTGCAGAAGAGCTTTAAAAAAAAAAAAAGCGCTGTAGCTTGTGATTATGATTATGATTGTGAGTCCGGAGCGCAGGTGCAGAGGTGAACAGGTGGTTACTGTGGTCAGTGACGGGGAAAAAGACGAGACAAGACGACAACAACAAACTGCACGCTTATTCTGACTGGCTGATTTTCACGATCCACAGTCATCCCGGTGGACGACGGTAATAAAGACAGCCCCACAATCAGCCAATCAGAATACTACACAGGCTCAGCACATGCAATAAGGGGGTGGAGGCTGTTAGCAGAGGAGGTGACAACCAAATATAGAGTCATACAAGCGATATGAGACGTCTGATTGGCTGTAAAGTGGGGTCATCTGGGATCAAACCAGCCGCCACCATCGGCATAATGGCTGTGAAGATCCTGTTACACAGAGGTAAAGACACACACAGGAAGAGATACACAGAGAGGAGGGACGGGTGGGGGGGTGGGGCGAACAGGGGGAGACAGGGACCACATCAACCTTTGACCTCTGTTTGACCTCATGTAAAGTTCCCAACCAAAATCAAACCAAAAGAAGAAGAAGAAGAAGAAGAAAAGGAAGAAGAAGGAGTCATGCCTAGGTTCATTTTAGTGGAGATAGAAAAATAAAACGAGTGCAGACACATGAAAACTGTTGACCCGACCCATGAGTGCATGCACGCGCGCACGCACACACACACACACACACACACACACACACACACACACACACACACACACACACAGGGTGGTGAGTGTGTCTGATAGGAAGGAAAAAGCAAAGCAAGGCGTCCTGCACCCTGCTTCTCATGCACAGCGGTGGAAATGAACTCCTAGTTTTTACAGTTTTTACGCTCCACGCTTCGTTTCACAGAGAAATATTCTACTTTCTACTCCACAGCTTATTTAACAGCTGTAATTACTGTTTATTTTTTAGATTAATTAAGTTTTTCTTTGGGTATATTACAAATTTATTAGTGAAAAAACGAGCCTTTCTTCCATGTTAATGCTCCGTTACATTATATTTCATGAACTTAAACACACTCAACAGTAACGGCTTGAGAACGAGTCAGTACTTGTGTAATAATATTCTGCTGTGGGGTTGTGACCAGCCGCACACACACCACAGTTTCAATATTTCTACACAAGTGTAAAAAACCAAAAACAAATGTGATAATCTTATAAAATACATTATTAAAGATTAAATCAGTGGTTCTTTGAGCAGAAAGCAGAATCTCGGGGCCCAGATTTTTCTTGTGAAACAGTGAAAATGATAATAAGCTTCCAGTTCACGTCGCTGAAAGTTGTTTTTAGTGGAAACAGCTGAATCTGGTGTTAATGTGTGATGAGGTTTTGTTCAGCTGCTTTTCGCCGCTAGCTCAATATGAAGTAGCAGCTGATGTCACCAGCCTGATGTGGAGCCAGATGTTTGGTGAAAGATTTCATTTGCAAATTTGAGCGTGCAGAGATCAAATCACCAACTCAGCACATGCAAAGCAGCTTTTTCACTTTACCTCAATTCTGACGGATCGCAACCTTCCTGAGGAGTGTGTGTGTGTGTGTGTGTGTGTGTGTGTGTGTGTTTGCAGACACATACAGGCGTTTGATTCCTGACTCTGGTTGGGCAGTAGATCGGGAGCGAGTCCTCAGCTCAGGCGAGGGAGACGGAGACGGAGTGACCATCTCGTCATCCGTCTCATCACTGCAACGACAGAGCAGCACAACCAACATCCACATGTTACAGCTGCTTTTGGTTTATTGTCAACACGGTGACACATTCAGAAAATACAACACAGCTTTAAAGAGACAGAGCGATAAGGTTGTGGACTGGTATTTATCAAACCTCTAAGATTTACTCAGGAGTAAAAACCTTGAGTTCACTGTTCCTCCGTTGCTGTTGTACATTAATGAGGAATAAAATGCATTAAACATATTACACACACACACACACACACACACACACACACAGCGTTTTGATGAATAACACTGAATGCGTTTGTGTACAAGAAAACTCCACAGGGAAGCTTTTAATTTGAAATTCACGGGGGATATTCAGTCAAATAAAGGTTTGTG
Source organism: Seriola aureovittata (assembly GCF_021018895.1). NCBI lineage: Eukaryota > Metazoa > Chordata > Actinopteri > Carangiformes > Carangidae > Seriola > Seriola aureovittata. The sequence continues at coordinate 22,077,012 of NC_079381.1, read as the reverse complement.
ACGTCTCTAAATTATAATTTTAAATCCTTATTGTAAACAGTAACAATTAACAGCAATCACAGGATTATTGGTGATTAATAAACTGAAATGAAAGCTTAAAAACAAATGATCACTCCAGAGGCTTCGTGTTCACCTGTTCTTGTTCTGCACATTCAGGATCTACTCTTCCACCTCCGGAGCTCTCTTCAGTTTAACAGACAAACAAATCTTAATTGTCTGACACAGGAATTGGAAAACATCACATATTGTCATCAGTACCTTTTGTAGTAGGCCAGCTCCTCCTGCAGCAGGAACACTTTGGCCTTCAGCTCGTTCCTCTCGTGGAGGACGTCCCTCAGCTCCTGCAGCGTGAACCGCGGCCGGTTGGGGTCCTTTGGGTCCAGGGCTCCCCCCGTCTCCTCCTCGCACAACGCCTCCTGCCGAGACGGAGAGACGCGTCACACGGAGGGAACGAAAACCAAAGGAAGGGAAGGAAGGAGGGCGGGAAGGAAGTGAGGATACCTTGGTAAAATATTGGAACACAGCAGGCATGTCCTCATCGTACATCGCCTCCTGGTGGCAAACGTTGAAGTCAGACATCGAGCCTTGTTCCAATACACCTGTTTAGTTTAGTTCGCCCCTCCCTCCAGCTCTTTCAGCCACAACTCACTTTTTGTTTCTGGTTTTTTAAACCCAGCACACGTTCACCGTCTGTTACACACCTGAAACACTTCAGCATCACATGCAGCTGATTGAAGCCACTCATGCACTGAGCAAAGAAAACACCACAAGTCTTATTAATAAGTTTTCTATGTTTTCAAAGCACAAAGTCCAACTGAAATCACGTTCAGTCCTCCCTCCCTCTGGCCGTCAAATATAAAGTCTGTATCAAGGTTATAACGGCTTTACAGTTTTAATTATTATTTCATTTTGACTTTTTCCTTTTCAATTTCAGTTTAATTTTAATTTTTCAAGCAGGTTTGTTCATTTAGTTTCCTTTTTTTTGTAAAAATGCTCCGTTTTAGTTCAGTTCTTAGTTTCAGGGGTGAGATTCAAAAAGAAAAAGATGAATCAACTCTGAATAACTCAGGAACAAAGTGACTCTTCGTCTGTGGCTCTTCATCATTGCGGCCGCTGCAGTCGTTAATACAGTGAAGAGAGACAGTAAGATGCTATAGAGATAAACAGGTATCCACCCAAAACACCAGACAAAAACTAAATAATAAATTAATAAATTATAATAATGAATTTATTCTATTTAATTTTTCTAAAAACACAGTAGTTTCAGTTTAGCGTTTTTTTTTATAAAGCCTTGTTTTTATTTTTATTTCAGTTAATGAAAATATTATTCATCTAGTTTTTGTTATTTCGTTAGTTTTAGTTAATGATAAAAACGGTCTGTATGAGGTTGATTAAACGTATTATTATTATTATTATTATTATTATTATTATAAGAGGATCAACAGTAACAGGCTCTGCTAACTCACATATGTTGCATTTCTCCTTCACAGTAAAAGCCTCCTGCTGGTTTTATTGTGAAGCAGGAAATGTTGGGTTTGCCTCAGTAGATTTCAGTAAACAGGAAAATAAATTGAACTAAACTCCAAACTACAGACATTCAGGTAGAAACTACAAAAGAACTGAGAGTGTAAGAAACAGACTTTTCACTATGGTGGTCCTACGAAGCGGCTCGGCTCGGCTCGGCTCGGATCAGCTGTCCCCTGCTGTGAGGCTGAAGTGGAAATGCATATCATCTCCTGCAGAAGCCTAAAAGTAAACTAACCTGTGCTGCAGCCAACACACCCAGGTGAGATTTGCAGGCGAGTTAACATGTTTGTTTAATGTTCTGCAGCTAATTCGCTAACTGACATTAGCAGTGTGTGTTTGTGACTGAGGTCAGGAGGAGTCATGTGTGTTGTTGTTGTTGTGAGTCTGTTGCTCTGGTGTTGTGTAGCAGCAGCTGTCTGTCTGTCTGCCTGTCTGTCTGTCTGTCTGCCTGCCTGTCTGTCTGTCTGCCTTTCTGCCTGTCTGTCTGTCTGTCTGCCTGTCTGTCTGTCTGTCTGTCTCCCTGCCTCTGATGTAACACTGACCTCACTGCTTTTTGAAGACATGGTTTAAATTAAAACATCTGCATTGGTTGCATGGAAACGAGTTCTCTAATATTCTGTTGGATTAATGCAAAGATACTAAAAATATATAATAATAAATAAATAAATAAATAAATGTCTCCCTTTTTGTTGTTCTGCAGGAGAAATGATTCACGGAGCAGACGTTTGAGCTGCAGCAGACAAGAAAAAGAAACTTAATTTCAGTTGGACTTTAAGCTACTTCTATAACTGTCAGTGTTTCAGGGTCAAGGCGCACGAAGGGAAAACTTCCAGAGCTGTTAGAGGCGGCGCTCATCTATATTTAGAGGAGTCGTCAGCGGCGTCGTCCAGAGTCTCACCCACTTGGCCGAGGAGCGAAAAAAATCCCAGTGACACTCTGTTAGTTCACAAACAGCCGTGAAGAGCTGCGTCAGCACGGCTCATGAGTCAGACACGTGTTAGTCCACCAGCTTTATTTTTATGTGTTTCTATCTATAAGCTTCTTCCTCTTCGGGGGGGGGGGGGGTGCGGGTTTGGAGTTAGAGTCACAATCACACCACTCTGGTTTTGCTAACTAGCACTTCTGCATTACCCAAAGCAACACTGCCTCGTCATCCTCATCCCCATCGCCGGGCGCCCCCGGGCTGAGGGAGCCGGGCAGGGGCAGGGGCCGCGGCGGGGCGGGGTCAAACCCGCCCCCAGACATCAGCTCAGAGAGGCCGGGTCTGTCTGACCAGCCCTCGGCCCCCGCCGCCGCCGCCGCTGCAGCGGCTTTACGACGCTGGTGGAGCAAAAGACAGTTTATTATCTGATCACTGAGCCTTTCAGTGAGAGAGAGAGAGTGTGTGTGTGTGTGTGTGTGTGTGTGTGTGTGTGTGTGTGTGTGGTGTGTGTGTGTGTGTGTGTGTGTGTGTGTGTTCTGGTGATCTATGGACCTCGATCATTATGGATTTAAATGGGAGAATTGTAGGTTTGAGCTTCTTGGCCTGTGACACTGCTTCAGTGATTATAACTGAAGAACTTAAAGGAAGAATTCAACATTTAACTTTCCTGCTCAGAGTGAAATGAGACGAACTTTTCCTTTTAAGAACATTTAACAATGTTTTTTTTTTTTTTTGTTGATAAGATCCAACAGGCCTTTTCCTCAGGAGACATTCTGACATGCGGGAACAACACAAGAGGAAAACATAAGACGAACGATTCAGCGGCTCCAGTCTCTGGCTCCTGGTATTTTGTGTGTGTGTGTGTGTGTGTGTGTGTGTGTGTGTGTGTGTGTGTGTGTGTGTGTGTGTGTGTGTGTTGGCTCAGTGTCACTCTGTCATGGGACACTTCACTGTAACACCTGTGCTCTTTGTGCTAAGACAAGATTAAACCTCTGGCCTATAAAGAAAGAAATAACAACAGAGGACAAAGGTCCTGGGCCAGATTTCAACCCACAATGCACTGCAATTACATAAAAGCTTAAAGCCATGATTTTGACACCATGACAGAATCTGATATTAAGTTCAGGCTGTAAAACTAACTTCAGTGTAACATTCAGACTTTTAATGCGTCTGCGTGCGGCGTTACCTCTGCAGGTGAGGGGGGCTGAGGCGGGGTCTCCTCGGGGCCGCGGCTCTGGGCGGGCAGCTCTCCCTGAAGCCGCTCCCTCAGGCGTGTGACTTCCTGCCGAAGGGCGCCGACTTCCTGTCCCCGCGCCTGAGCGCCGGCCTCCAGCTCCACCTTCTGCTCGATCAGCGCTTTGCCCTGAGCCTCCACCACCGAGATTTTGTGACGCAGGTCGTGGTTGATCTTCATGAGGCGAGACTGCTGCTGCTGGAGCTGCAGGAACACACAGAGGAAAAACAACAATCAATCAGCAAACTACACAACTACAGTATCTAACACACCGTATGATTCCACCAATTACATGAAGCCGGGAGAAGAAAGCTAACATGGATATATCAGAGGAAACTTCATATACAGGAAACCCAGAAGACTTTCTGGTCGTGTCCACATGTTCAACCTTTTTGAAAAGGAGTGGGCCGTTTGGTTTTGGAGTTGATGTGATTTCTCCTTCTCTGTAACTCGGTAAGTACAGGGTCACTGTGCAACAGTGACGTAAAAATGGCGACAGGTGTGGACGAGTGTGACGCAGCTGGACGGTTTAAGTTTCCAGGCAGTTTACAGATCTGTATTTTGATCACTGAGAAAGCGAATATGATGAATGACAATTATCTGACTAAGGGAAACCACAAGAATAACACGTCCCACTTCACTGAAGTGTCTGTGTAAACAACGACGGCTCAGCATCACAGAGCTTCCTGTCATTTTGTTTAAACCAAAATTATAAACAGCCGAGCGGGAAAAACACGCTCAGACTTACGTAACTTGGGAGTTGGAGAAACGATGAATGGAGCTACAGAAACAATCCATTCAGCTCTTTTTCATGTTTCAGAAGCTTATATCTGCTGTGGCTACAAGGTTAGCTCCAGGGCTAACCGCCTTCGTTACAGCCATCGTTAACATCATTAATGTGAACCTTCAATATGTCTGCAGTCTGTCTGTACTTATTAAATGTAGTGCTTGTTTTCTGTAAACACATTCCTGCCAGATATTCTGGTTTTTGTCTTAATCTGATGCTAAAAATAGAAACTTGTGTGTTGTTCAGTTGAAACCGCCCACACCGCCTCTGCTCTCCTCCGACTGACCACGGGAGTCTGAACTCATCCGGACTCATCTGTTGCTTTACATGCTAAAATATCGGGAGCTGAAACAGCGTCTCGGTGCAGCTCTAAGGAGAAACCAGCTCCTCCCGTTCTCTTACTGCTTCTATGTCCTCGTTCTTCAGCGTGAGCTCGCGGTCCTTGGCTCGGATCTCGTCTCTCTGCTTGTCCACCACTTCTTTCAGCTTCTTCATCACCTGCTTCTCTCTCTCCGTCATACCTGGACACCACACACAGAGAGAGGAGGAGGAGGAGGAGGAGGAGGAGGGTTAATCAGAAATAATACTTTGTCTTTATTGTCAGTGGAAGTCAGTGGACAGAGGGAAGTCTGACTGATGTGTGTGTGAGTGCAGCAGGTGTGTTCGAACACTGAGGCCGGTCTGTCAGAGTGACTGTGGCCTCTGTGTGAAGCCACGACAAGACTGGCTCGCCATCAGACACAGAGAAGGCTTCCTTTGTGTGTGTGTGTGTGTGTGTGTGTGTGTGTGCGCGTGCGTGTGTGTGTATAACAGAGACAGATGGGAGTGTGAGACATAGCTGGTGTCAGCTGTCGGGGTTTCCATCGAAAAGTGTCACAAATTTGAACCGAATTCCCCCGAAAATAAAATAAAAATGTTAGTTTTCATCCACTTCCTGTCATGTGACTGTGAGCAGCTGACTGATGCAGATAAACAGCAGGTGGCACCAATTCTCCAGTCGGTGCCGTTAAACCGTTGCAGAAGAAGAGGAGGAGACGAGACGACGTAAATTAACGATTTATCTCGTTAGTTTCAGGTTAATGTTTTGACAGATGTCTGATGAGGATGTTTGTGTCTGTGTCGTCTGTTTGTTTTAAAGTGTCTTTGGTTTTTTGTTTGTGGTATTTATATTTCGCCCACATCATCATTTATTCACCAAGTCTGTTTCCATCGCACTCTGTTTTTATTGATGCACAAACTTTTCCACCTCAGCAAAGTTTAAAAACTAGTTTATTTTTTCTTTGAATTTTTTTTTTCCCTTTCTTTTCTTTAGTTTTTTTATAAATTGAAAGTTTTCTCTTCGTGGGTTGCTGAACTTTTCTTTTACTGTTGTTATTTTGAGAAACGCTTCATTCATTTTCCCGCCGAGAGTTACATCATAATATATATATATATATATATATATATAAATGTTATAATACAGCTGTTAAGTCCCTCATATTTCCTGTCTTCTCACCAAAGATTACATCACATGTTCTGGTTTTTTACTGTGTAAGGTGCATGAACTTTCAGCGAGTGTGTGTGTGTGTGTGTGTGTGTGTGTGTGTGTGTGTGTGTGTGTGTGTGTGTGTGCTGTGCGCTCGTCCTCACCCTCGTGCCTCTGCAGGTCCTCCTCACTCAGCGGGTCTTTGATGGACATGTTGGTGAGGAGAGTTTTGTTCTCCTCCTGCAGCTGAGCGATCTGGGAGAGCAGATCCTGAGCTTCTCCTCTCCACACGTCCTCCACCAGCTCCAGCTCCTGCACACACACACACACACACACACACACACACACACACACACACACACACACACAGAGTTATATTAAACATTATTAAACATCATTGACCACATCTGTTACATATCAAGACGACCACATCTTCTTTTAAACCTACATTTCTTGACACTTTGACAAACTGGAGCTATAACGACCGTCTTTTTTTCTATGATTCATAAGAGGATTTTTTGGATGTTTATTTTCTATGGAGATCCCAGATAATGTTGTCCTCAGGAAGTGGAGGTCACACTGAATCTAAAAATATGTGTATCGTGTGTGTGTGTGTGTGTGTGTGTGCGTGTCAAGATGTGACTCAGAGGAAGTATCCATCCAGGAAGGACGATCCAACAGTTTGAAAACCTCTCTGCAAGTCTCTTCCAGGTGTTTGGCAGGTTTGAGTGTGGGGGCCGTAAAGACTTATGATCCACATCAGACCCTTCAGTGATACTTCGATCCGACCCAGAAATCCTCATGGGATTTTTAACCCCTGTGTATTTTTGCAGCAGCTGTGTCTGGAATCTCCGTCACCTACAGAAACATCCACTTTATCACAGTCATGAGACGCAGTTAATCAGTGAACCGCTGGCTGTGTTCACCGCCGCTCCGTCACCGTCACGAGAAACTGACACATCAACTTTTTTATAGCAGTGAGCAGACCGAGTGTCGGGCGGATTTAAAACCACCATGAGATTCACACAGCGTAAAGTGCTGAGCTAAAGTTCAATTTTGAGCCACTTAACTTGAGAATTTCCATTTTATGCTACTTTACACTCCCACTCCACCAACATTTGAGAAGGGAATACTGAATACTGTTTACTCCACCACATTCACCTGACAGCTGCAGTTAATAGTTACTTTTCAGATCTTAAGTTTCCTGAAGTTTTTGCATAAAAAATGTATTTATGTAATAAAATACAATTAATTGCATTGTTACAGATGAAATAAGTGGTTTTCAACTTCTCTGACAAAAAAGCAGTGTGCTGTGTCAGAAAATTAATTTTGATGATCAATTAATTGTTTATTCGTTGTTATTTTAAGCTAAAATACCAAAGATTGACATTCAATAAGCAAATATTAATATGGTAACACTTAAGACAATACGAAGATGTCACCAGGTTTTTAGGAAACTGTGAAGGCCATTTTCCGCTCTAACTGTGATGATGTAGCTCTGTGACATTTTGATACTTCATTAATTTTTCTTCCTGTATTTCTTGTCTTACTCTTATGGCAACAGTAGCGTTACCACGGTTACCAGCTAGTTTTTGAAGGAGGTTTCCTGCATTACAGATTGTGCACTCCTGAATCCTTGGCGTGGTTTGATGACTAATTGGGAACAATCACACATTACACCAAAATAACTTCAGCGTGAAAAGGAACAAGATTAGCTGAACAAACAGGAAGCGTCCCACTGGGCGAGTTAAGTGCTGTGCTCTCTAGTTCTGTACTTAAGTACAAATTTGATGTATTTGTACTGAGTATTTTAATTTTTATGACATTTCTACTACACTGAATTTATCTGACAACTGTTGTTACTTTACAAGTTGAGATTATACACAAAAAAAGTGTAGAACTTTAACAGTAGAAGTGGTACTTTTACTTGTACTGGAGTATTATACAGGGGTGTTGTATGACGTGATGACGTCAGTGTCTCTTCAGTCTCTGAGGTTTGTTACCGGTAGTTTATTGCTATTCTGTCTGAACAGTTAATGTTGCTGTTTTCTTCATCACAGAGTCTAACTACCTGCTGTACATTTAAACTTACACTAGTTATGCTTACGGCACCCAGAGCTTTCTGCTCCTTTTAGCGACTTTTCAATAATTCAGCTGTTGTTAACGTGCTATTCAGGCGTGCTAGCGACTTTAGCTTAGCAGTTAGCACTAGCTTCTCTCGCTCTCTCTCTTTAGCTCGGTGTTTCTTGGACCAACAGGTGAACTTGTTCAGAGTGTGCTGTTGGTTTAATTTCAGTGTAGAGGATTTTGATGTTTATTAAAACTTCAGTGACGTCTTCTGTTTAACAGTCTACATGCAGCTCCGCTCCTTAATTGCAGCGGCGCTAATCTGTGTTATTCTGAGTAGAAAGCAGTCTTCAGCGTGATAGGCTATTACTCATGACGTCAGACCAATCAGATCGTGCTGTGGGCGGGACATGACTGACAGCGCTAACTACAGACCAGTGACAGGCGGCTGTATTAAAGCCAAAGCAGCACAATTTATTTATTTTATCGGTTGTCAGTTAAAGAAAATAACGATTTCGATAATCAGAAAATGAGGAATATCTCTACTTTAGTTATAGGAAAGATCTAATATGACTTCACTCCAAAACACAGTGGGAACGAGTTCACTCAGATATTAGTAGGGACGATTCTGTCCTCCCAAAATATTGGTATTATACAGTGCGATATTGGTACTTTTACTTCTACTAGAGTATCATACAGTGTAGTACTGGTACTGTTACTTGTAATGGAGTATTATACAGTGCGATATTGGTACTTTTATTTGTACTAGAGTATCATACAGTGTGGTACTGGTACTGTTACTTGTAATGGAGTATTATACAGTGCAGTATCTGTACTTTTGCTTCTAGGAGAAAAGTATACAGTGTGGCACTGGTACTTTTACTTGTACTAGAGTAGTATACAGTGTGGTACTGGTACTTTTACTTGTAATGGAGTATTATATATTATGGTACTGGTGTTCCTACTTCAGTCACAATCTGAAGACTTCCTCCTCCTCTGGTTAAATCAGAGTCTGAGGAAACTCTGTGGCCCTGGTTTGTTTGTTTGTTTGTTTGTTTGTTTGTTTGTTTGTTTGTTTACTAACAGGAAACAACTTGTCAGCAGCTGATTAAAGATAAAGCTACAGCTGTGATAAACACAGAGTCTGGGCAGCAGCATCACTGTGAAGTGTCCTCACCTTCTTGTGCTTCTTCTCCTTCTCCAGCCGGTCCAGTCTCTCCAGCCGCAGCTTGTCCAGCTCCAGCCGCAGCTCCTCGGTCTCGGGAGTGATGCAGCTCCGGCTCACCATCACCTCCAGGATCTCCAGCACCCGCACCACTTTGGGCATGAGCCTGGACAGAGCCTCGCAGCCGTACTGATCAATAATCCGCTCGAACTCCTGGCCCACCACGGCGGCGATGTCGTACACGTCCATCACCGTGAGGTCAGCCACATTTTTCTCCAGGGCCGACCCGGAGTCCTCCATGTCGGGATATTTCGGCCCTCCCCGGTTTCCTATTATGTTTCCTTCGCCACCGCAAACTTCCTCCCTCTGGAAGAACAGCCCCGCGAAGTTACACCGCTCCTCTGCGCCTCCACCGCCCGGACACAGACACACAACCACGGCAGCTCCGACACTGTCTCTACCGCCGGCCTGTCACTGCCGCCGGGCTCCGGGCTGTAGTTTGATTTATTTGGGATAAATATCAGCTGCGTCCCATCGCTGTCCTCCCTGCTGCTCCAGCTACTCCACAATAAAAACATCGCACTTCCGGCTCCACCTTTCACAATAAAACCAGCGACATGAAAATGTGTCGCAACAATTTATAGGTGATTAAACATTTCGAGATTTTAAGCAGCAGGTTGAAGGTATGATGCTGGATTACAGGTAGGTAACCGCCCAGGGGCCCTCAAAGACCACATTTACTCCATATCATTTGTGTCATTAATCTGATTAATCGCTCATTTAATAGAAATTTTAAAACCATTAATCTGTTGGTGCAGCCCAGACTACTTGGAAGGAGATTAAAGAGGCAACAACAAGAGGATTTCCAGCTCAAACTGTGACTGGAGATACATTTTTGCTGAATAATTTAATTAATTTGGTGAATCCATGGATCAGTGTGTGAGTTTTGAGAAGGAATATGATGTTTTCAAATCCTGAAGATGCAGTATGGTTTGAATGATAATGAATTTTTGCAGATTTCTTCAATTAGCTGAGGGAATTTAACAGAATTATTTAGATAATAATCTGCCATAAATCTTCATAGAGGCGTATGTTTTGAAATTTTATAGAAGTCTACGACAATGAAAATGTAACTCATTGTATATTAAACAAAAATGTGAAAAAGAGGGAAATCTAATGAGGAATGGGAAAATTTATGTAAACAACAATGGAAAACATCATTAGATTTGTAGGAAAAAGGATCATCGGGTTCTTCATTATGCACAATAGTCCAGTTTTCCAATATTAAGCCCATTCTGACAGAAAGTTCATAAACTTTTGTGAAAAGTTTTCATTTAAATTTGAGACCCTGTGTTATCCTCAGTGCTGCTGGAAGAAAAGCTGTTACCAGAAAGAGGCTAAACCCAGAAAAACCTCAGAGAGATGACTGGACTGACTTCATCTACGATGTCCTGAAAATGAAAAGAACTTTTTCTTTCAGACTGCAAAAAGACAAGTTTTTAAAGATATAGGGACATTAAATCTTTTACATTACACAGCAACATCCATCAAGTGTTTGATGCAATCTTTGTCTGTTTGTTTTTTTTTTATCTTCCTTATTTTTATATTTCATAACATTGAAATTAAATGTAATCCTCATTAGGCTGAAATGTGAGATCTCAACATTAGTAGGGGGAGTCTATGCTTTTATTTTGAAGGAAATGCTATCCAATTCCGGTATTTTTCAACCTCCCTATTTCTAACTTGACACACCTCTTCCTCCTCGTTCCCAATGGGACTCTACAGTGGCCACTTCCATGGTGGTGAGATTGCAGTTTGTATTGCGCATGACAGAAATAACCGACGGATGAGGTCGCTGTGAGAATTTATTACAGCATGAAGAAACCTCCACTTGTTTCCGACTGACACACTTCAGCTGGAGCTGCGGGCCTGTAACACAACACCTGTCCTCCGCCGCTGTAACAGCTGACATGGAGCATGGGGCAGGAATATCAAACAGTATATCACAGCTGTAAATCAGATTTAATGATTTACAAAATTATGTTTAAATGAGTCATCCCCAGATAGTAAAAAGATGGTACGATTACACAGAAATAATTCACTAACTTCATTATCAAACCCTTAAGATGTCTTTATATGTGCTTGAATGAGGGGATAATGACAGAAGTAAATTTATATCTGAAATATAATTTATTTTCCAGCAAATTCAAAAAGAGAGGAAGTTGAAAAACGACAAAAAGGTTTAGCCATTTGAGATTTTATCAAGGAGGCGTCTGATTGGTCCAAACACACATCTATAGAGTCATGAAGTAGAAGGTCAGTTAGAAAATAAAATATAATATTGTGGTATAAATTGCACATTTTCAGTATAAGTCATACGGCCTTTAAACTGCTGTAACGTTTTACACAGAGATAAAATGGTTAAAATCAATATATTAAAAGGACATTTACTCTTGAATCTTCACGTTTTCTTTTTCAGTCACACTTCAGGACTCTCCTGTTCCAGCCTCACCTCGTTTGAACTGTAATTAGAAAAACAAACAGACTCATGTTTACGTCATCTACTCAGATTATTCACATGAGAGATGAATATAAAAACTTCCAGCACTTACCGCGTTCTTCAGCAGGTTTCCGGATTTGGTAAAGATGTTTGATCTCCTGGAGGCCGGCTTGGTGACCTCGCTGCTCTGAGGGGTCGTCTGAGGCTGGGAGGGGCCGGAGGGTGTGTGTGACGACGGCTGAGGCGCCGAATAAGTCTGAGGTTTTACGTAGCTTTGCGTTGGGTTTGGTGTGAAGGGCTGAGACGGGATGTAGGGCTGGGAGGGGGTGTATGTTTGGGAGGGGGTGTATGTTTGAGGGGGGGTGTATGTTTGAGGGGGGGTGTATGTTTGAGGGGGGGTGTATGTTTGAGAGGGGGTGTATGTTTGAGGGGGGGTGTAGGTTTGAGAGGGGGTGTAGGTGTTAGTTGGTGTGTAGGACTGAGGCAGTGAGACGGGTTGTGTTTGAGCCGGAGCGAACGGATTGGTCGACGCGAAGCTCTGAATGTTCAGGTAAGGCTGAGGCAGGGGCTCGGAGGAGTCGAGCAGGGTGGGCGGCGGCGGCGGAGGGAAGCTGTCAGGCGCCTCCTCTGCGTCGTCGCCCTCAGAGACGCCGATCTCGTAGTGCCTCTTCCTCAGCTCCCCCAGACGGACGCGCTCCTGCTCCAGCTCGCTCTCCAGCTGCAGCACCTTCACCTGCGGGATTCAGAGAGCAGAGCGTCCTCCGTCAGCCGCAGACGATCAAATCAAACCAACTGCACTAAGAGGAGACGGGGAATGTGCGGACATCATGAGCCTCACCTGAGCTTCCATTTCCTCTTTTTTCAGCTTGATCAGCGACATGCCAGAGAAGTCCATCACACCTGTGAAGACATCAGAGTTAAAGCTGCTAGAATCAATATTTGTATTCAGGTCCAGAGCGACCAAGTGACTTTTAATATTCATGTTCTCCAGAGGATCAATCCCCGACTTTTCTTTGAGCCAAACTATTTATTGAAATGGATTTGATGATCTTTGGTTCAGACGTTCATCCTCTCACCGTGGTCAGAGATCTGCTTCTGCCCGTGTTTGGTGGAGGTGACGACCACGGCGGCCATGTCGTTTACATGTCGCGATGCGTGCTGCAGCGTGTTCAGCTTCCTGTTGTTGCGGTCGGCCTTCACCTGAAAGGACAATGAATCTCATCAGCAACTGTAGAGACAACAAAAACAACAAGTCTTTCCAGAAACGGTCCCTGTTACACTCCACAGTCCACATGGGAACATTTTTCTTTATTGCACCTATTTCTGAAAGAGGAAATAGTCCCATTGAAAACTGTAGACAGGTGAAGCGAGCAGGTGGAGGTGGAGCTCGTTTTATCTGCAGTTAGCAAGTTAGCTGAGAGTCGTCCCCTCCAAAGAGGCGATTGTGCGATGATTCATGGGAAAGAAGAAAATCTGCTTCTCTCTGATCTTTGCTCAAACAAGTTACTGACATGAAAACATCTCAGAAGTTTGGAGACATTTTCTCTCTGGTGGAAACTGATAACACCTGATACACACCTGAAATGTGACATGGGTTCACAAATCAGAATCTGAGACGTAAGAAACTATTGTCTCAAATAAACGTATTGATCTCCCTCCAAAGCTGAGCAGAAGTGTAGAGGAGTATAAAATGGAAATGTGCAAGTTAAAACGTTGCAGCCTGAGTGTTCACTGTGAGGTGAGTTTGTACCTTTGAGGCAGCGACCAGCTGGGCGGTGCTCGCGGCGATCTCGTGTGAGCAGGCGATGAGCTCCTCGTACGTACCGTTGTCACCCACGACCCTGTCGGCTGAGTCTCTGACGGCAAACACATAAACGCACGAATACAAGTTCATGATACAGTCTGACATTCAGTACGACTGTAATAACGGACGTGTTTGCACCGATGGTTGTTGGCACCTACAGCAGCTGTGTGGCGCCCCAGCCCACGGCCTTCGAGGCAGAGATGAGTCCTTCTGTCCAGCGGGAGTTTTTGGCATAAAATTCTGTGACAGACGCGGCTCCCTGCAGAAACAACGATCACTAACACATCACTATCATAGAATGAAATTTAATACTTTTTCATGGTCACACAATTATTTATTATGTTCATGAATTTATTGACATTTATCTTACATTTTAATTTATTATATATCATTATTATTATTATAATAATTATTTTGAGTAATATAATTAATTAATTAATGTTATCTTGGCGCTATAAGCAAACAGATGAACTTTAACACATCAGAAAAGATCTATACCTTTATTTGATCAGTGCACCAGAATATTTCATACATCATTTTTCTTTTAACCGTTTCATTTAAAATGAACTCTTAAATCATCATTATTTCCACAGTGAAAAACAAAATGTGTTTAATATAATTTGAATATTTCAGATTGTTAATTGCTGGTGGAGATTTGAAGGATTTCATTCATAAAAACTGACTTTTTCCAGATTTTCTTGCAGAATAACATCATTGACTACAAGTTAAGAATTAGGTTAAATCCTTGTTTCTGATTGGTTGTTCCTGCTCTGAGCATGTACATGTGAATAAATGTGATTTCTTTTTGTATTTTCAAAGAACTGAAACTGGCTCTTAAATATTAATTCTGTGAAGGAGAAGATCTGTAGCTGTAACTCACCCTGCCTCCTTCCACGATGTCTTTCTGTAAGTCCGTGGCGGCCGTCACCAGCATGTGAACAGCCTGCAGAGGAGAGGGCGGAGCCGGAGGAAGGGAAATTGAATTGAAGTGAAAGTGGATCGTGAGTTCATAGAAAATGATTTGAAACTGGACGGAGTTTTTACCTTCATCAGGTCTGAACAGGATCCCAGGATGCTGTGATGAAACAGAGGGGAAAAAGAAATCTCAATCGATTTTCAAATAAAAAAAGTGAAGGAGAGAAAGTTTAAAAAACAGTTGGTCTCTCACCTCTGGTTGACCTCCAGCTTCACGCCGCTCCCGTCTCTCTTTGCCTGATTCATGATCTCCTGTGAAACACAAACTGAAGCATCAGCAGGTGCAGGTGTGTCCTGAGTGTGTCATGCTTCCATGTTGTGGCATAATGTGTGTGTGTGTGTGTGTGTGTGTGTGTGTGTGTGTGTGTCCTCACGTCCATTCGCAGCACAGCCTCCTCGATGGCGGTGGATGTGGCGATCATCTCTTTATCCACCATGCTGCCCAGCTCCTCTTTCAGCACATCCTGACCTTTTGGACGCAAATCCTAAACGAGACGCACAGTTACAGAGTTTCACACGTGTCTGTCACAGGAATCTATTCATTAGATGAGGACAGAGAGATGTGATATGATAGAAATGATAATTAAGTGTGTTTTATGTTTACTCTGGGGTTTGGAGATTTACTCAAAGGCCAACAACATAAACTGAGATCATAACTTTTCCACCACAGTCAGAAAAGTTTTGGCTTTTTCACATGTTTTTCTTTTTTGTCGTCTTCCTGCTTTGACGTGCTCTCGGTTACTTCCTGTTTACTGACTGTCAGTCGGAGCTTTTGACCATTAAACTCTCAATAAATAAACCCAGGAGTTTTTTTTTCTAAACATTAAATTTGAAACTTAAATTTGTTCATTTATTTGATTAATATATGATTATTTAATGTTATAGAGAATTTGAAACCGAATATTCAGGGACTTTAAAATTGGCTGTGATGTTTTTTATTTATTATTTATTATTCATTGATTTATTTTCCTGGGCTGTTGTGAACCTCAGCAGCAGATTTTATGTGTCTTGGACTTGACCCCTGCAGTGTCACGCTGAGAGGTCAAAACTCTCTTGCTATTAGCCATGCTAGCAGCGTAGCTCTGAAGGTGACAGTCTCTCATTTTAATGTTGTACAGACATTCGTGTTCCCCTGAGGATGGATTATAAGGACTTTGGTGATCCTCTGTTGTGTCCCACCTGTCCCAAAGCGAGGATGCGTTGAACAGTGTAGCGTATGGCGGAGGGGTCGGCTCTCTGTAAAGTGGCCTGAAGCTTCAGATCCTTCAGGAACTGGAGGCAGTTATTCGCACAGTCCCGGCAGCTGTCAGTTAAACCTGCACGAGACAAACAAACAGGAAGCAGTGTGTTCAGCGCTCAGTGTGTATCACCAGCAGTGACAGGTGAGAGTGTGTGTGTGCGTCTCTTACGGTCGGCCTGGTCTGTGGGAGCAGAGTGTGACGTCGCCGCTCCGTTGACGATGGTGTCGGCAGCGAGGTGAGAAAACTGAGTGACGGATCTCAACAGACCGCTGGCGTCTGAGAGGAAGAGAGGAGCGTCAGATACACTGAGCACCTGAGGGAAACACACAACGTCTCCAAACCAGAACACACACACACACACACACACACACACACACACACACACCCCTCACTACCCACCGTTCCTGTTTCCCAGGTAGACCACGTGACTCTGCTGCATTTTGTCGATAGAGGCCAGAGTGATTTCAGCTCGGTTCACCAGATAATCTGAAACACAGACACGATGTAGACGAACAACAGCAACAATGATGATGAAGACGAGGCAGGACTGAGTACAGGGGAGTTAATGGTCACATTATCTAGCATTAGCAGAGTGTGAATAATTGATAAAGAGCCTATAACACTGTATAATATAGTTATACGCAGATATAAAGACATTTTAACTGTTTATTAATGTGTGTATTAATGGACCCATATTAACAGATAATGTAGTAAAACAGTTATAATCATATAAACATACACACACAACTATATTATACTGTTATAAACCATCTGTTAAATGTTTATATGCTGCTTTTAAATGGCCAATTGTGCAAATTATTGGCCTAATTTTAATATTATAGTAGGAATATTAAATAGATCATCATTAATCATCAAAAACCATTTATTACGTTTGTACTGTGTTTTTATATAAATATTTTTCTCTTCCTCGGCTGCTGCCCAGATGTTTGACGGTTGGTCTCTTCGACTCTGGGATTGGTTGTTGTTGCCTTTATATTTGGGACTGTTGTAATTTGTGATGTGAAGTTCAATAAGTTTCAATAACACAAGTGTGTGGGAGCTGATGTTTGAATATCTGAATTCTCTGGGTTTCTGACATTTTATAAACTACATGATTATTAAAAAAAATAAATCAACAGATTATATGATGAAAATATTAGTTTTTCAAAGTGGGAAGGATTTGTACCAGGTGAGCTGATGCAGCGGACGTGTATGGGGTCGTCCAGTTTGGCCACAGCGTCCAGTATGATGCCCTCGGCCTCCACCACAGCGCACTGCAGCAGACAGAACTGCTCCTCCTGCAGCTTCTGGGACAGCTCTCCTTCACGACAGGCCTGGTGTCACACACACACAACACACACACACACACACACACACACACACACACACCCCTCACTACCCACCGTTCCTGTTTCCCAGGTAGACCACGTGACTCTGCTGCATTTTGTCGATAGAGGCCAGAGTGATTTCAGCTCGGTTCACCAGATAATCTGAAACACAGACACGATGTAGACGAACAACAGCAACAATGATGATGAAGACGAGGCAGGACTGAGTACAGGGGAGTTAATGGTCACATTATTTAGCATTAGCAGAGTGTGAATAATTGATAAAGAGCCTATAACACTGTATAATATAGTTATACGCAGATATAAAGACATTTTAACTGTTTATTAATGTGTGTATTAATGGACCCATATTAACAGATAATGTAGTAAAACAGTTATAATCATATAAACATACACACACAACTATATTATACTGTTATAAACCATCTGTTAAATGTTTATATGCTGCTTTTAAATGGCCAATTGTGCAAATTATTGGCCTAATTTTAATATTATAGTAGGAATATTAAATAGATCATGATTAATCATCAAAAACCATTTATTACGTTTGTACTGTGTTTTTATATAAATATTTTTCTCTTCCTCGGCTGCTGCCCAGATGTTTGACGGTTGGTCTCTTCGACTCTGGGATTGGTTGTTGTTGCCTTTATATTTGGGACTGTTGTAATTTGTGATGTGAAGTTCAATAAGTTTCAATAACACAAGTGTGTGGGAGCTGATGTTTGAATATCTGAATTCTCTGGGTTTCTGACATTTTATAAACTACATGATTATTAAAAAAAATAAATCAACAGATTATATGATGAAAACATTAGTTTTTCAAAGTGGGAAGGATTTGTACCAGGTGAGCTGATGCAGCGGACGTGTATGGGGTCGTCCAGTTTGGCCACAGCGTCCAGTATGATGCCCTCGGCCTCCACCACAGCGCACTGCAGCAGACAGAACTGCTCCTCCTGCAGCTTCTGGGACAGCTCTCCTTCACGACAGGCCTGGTGTCACACACACAAACACACACGAACTCATGAGTAACTAACTAACTGCTAAGAAGTTCAAACAGCTTCTCTACACAGTGTGAAACACAGACTCCACCTGCTGCTGTAACTGGGCGTGCAGGCTTCCCAGCTCCATGCTGCTCCGCTGCCTCTCCTGCTCCAGGGAGCTCTGCTGGAGCTGAGCTTGTTGTCTGAGGGAGTTCAGCTCCGCCTCCTGGTCCCTCATCGAGCGGAGCAGCACCTCCCTCTCCGCCTGCAGCCCCGACAGCGTGCTGCTCAGCTGGGTACCACTCTGAGGATCGAAACGTGCACAGGTGGCGTTACCGCTGATGCTTCATCTCATGTAAAAGAGGACGTGATGAAAGATGTGAGGCAAGTTTTCTGCTACCATTTCTTTGCTCTGCAGGGCGCTGTTTGCACGTGCCAGCTCTGCTCGTGTTGAGTCCAGCTCTCGTCTCAGTCTGTCAATCTCTAACTTCTGCTCTGCGTTGATGGCAAGCTGCAAAACACAGACACCAACAGGCATTAAAAACAGATATATATAAAACTTTGTACAGCACTTTTCAAGCAAAGAGCGGAGCTTCACACGCTCAGTCGTCCGTCCGTCCGTCCTCACCTGCTGCTGCAGCTGAGCCCTCAGCGCCTCCAGCTCCCTGTTGTACCTGTCTCTCTCCAGGTCCAGGGAGCTGTGCTGCTGCTGCGCCTGTTGTCTGAGCGAGGACAGCTCTGCGTCTCTCTCCCTGGCCGAACGCAGCAGCACGTCCCGCTCCGCCTGCAGAGCTGCCAGGCTGCTGCTCGCCTGAGATCCCTCCTGCGGATAAACGACACAGGAAGGTGGATGTAATTAAACATCAGGCCTCTGGATGAGAGGATCTGATAAACTGAGCAACAAGCAAACAGAAAAAACAAGAGGGAATATTTTGAGCTGAATATCCTGGAGGATAAGACGCTCTTCATATCACACCATGATGGTTTCAAATGGACTAATGAGTCTGATAAAAACAGGATGAATAGGACATGAAATATAAATTATATCCACTTTCATTTCATTATTTGATCTTCATGAAACATTCCCCAGAGTGTTGGGTCAAAATTTGAATGAACCAGTGTCAAGTAATTAAATAAAAGGCTTACATACAAACATTTCTGAAACATACTCAGGGCCCCGGAGCATTTAGTGACTTGAACACAAGAAGTAAAACTTTGAATTGAATTCTGTATCCGACTGGAAGCCTGTAAAACCTGAGAGCTGGAGGAACCAGTCAGTCTCAGTCTCTCACCATCTCCTTGTTTTCCAGAGCGCCGCGGAGGAGAGCCAGCTCCGCTCTCTGCTCCAGCAGCTCTTTGCTGAGGCGGTCGGCCTCCTGCTGCTGCTGACTCACCTGATTGGAGGGAGAGAGAGAGAGAGGGAGAGAGAGAGAGATTCAGTGCTTGTGAGAGTCTCATGACGACATCAGGTAAGTTGTCTGAGCTGCACTGAGCTCTCACCGCGTTTCTTCTCTCCTGTCGTAGATGTTCCAGCTCACTCTCCAGCTGTCTTCTGGCTCTCAGCAAATCGTCTTGGTCTTGTTTTGAATGGGACAGCAGCCTCACCGTGTCTGCGTTCTGCTCACACACACACACACACACACACACACACACACACACACACACACACACACACACACACACACACACGACAACAGGGTTGCACAACTCCGGACTGAACCTGTGGCTCGTATTGATCTTCTCGTTCAGTTTACCTTCTTCATCAGGTCGGCGTGACTGGTCACCAGCTCCGCGTGTCTCTCCTTGAGCTGACTGAAACGAAGCTCTGCAGCCTGAGCTCGACCTGTGCAGATGTGACAGGATGAAGAGGGAGATGAGGATGAAGAGGTTCAGCTGCATGCACGCGGCTCATTCACCAACTCTACACTCACCATCTGCCTCCTTGAATCCGATCTGGGCCCCGACGTTGGCGACGTTGGCGCTCCGTAAAGAGTCCACCTCCATCCGCAGGTGCTCGTTCTCCACCATCGCCATCTGTTTGTGGGTGCGCTGCTCCTCGACCTCGGACTCCAGGCGGTTCACCTGAGCCTTTAACTCCGTCACACACCTCTGAGCCTGAGGACAGGAGGGACAAGGGGCTGAAGAAATGTGCAGTAAAGCGACAGGAAGCGGAGAAAAAGTCCTGTGTGTTTTAGTGTTTTAACAACAGAGAGAAATTGGTCGTAGCAGTTTGACCTGATTATCAGCTGGAGGAGCAGCAGCGGAAAAAATCTGACTCCTATATAAATATTCACATTTTCCATTAAACAAATTAAATTGCCTTTATTAATAATCTTAGAGATGAGGACAATGGGGTTGTTCTTTTTTTATCCATGTTGATATTCTGTAATTGATTTTTCTTGCTGTTCTTATTATCATTATAATTATCATTGTTTAGTAATTGTCCTTTGTTCTGTGATGTTTCTTCTTCATTGCCTGATTGTGGACGGATCTGGGAGGACTCCAGATGTGTTCACATTCTTGACGTAATATACTTTGCATATGATTCATCCCTCCAGTTATATGTCATTTTTATTTTACATTTTAGATAGAAAGAGAAATAAGATGTTCCTTAGAGCTGCGGAACCATCGGACCATCCACTAACACCAACAACAAGCCGCACAGTTCACCTCGGTCTTGATGAGCTGCAGCTCCGGTTTCAGCACCTCCAGCTCCCTCCTCATGCTCTCGCTCTCCGTCTCTCTGTGCTCCAGCGGAGCGTCAGCAGCTCCCATCTGGCTGAGCAGATAGTACTGCCGCGACAACAACAACCAAAATACAATATCAGCCACAGATACCAGACGTTTACAATCATTCATCTTTTGACTTGCATGTAAACACACCTGTGGCATCTGCGCTGCTTCCCTGAACTCCGGCTGCGGCTCCGCCTCCTCTTCCTCGTGACGCTCCTCGTTCGGCATCACCACCACCGGCTTTTTATACTCCGCCAAGGCGGCGGCTCGGAGGAAGTTCGGAGGAGCCTGCAGGGTGATAACAAACAGAACACACACATGCATGACTGAGATCATCATCATCAACAACAACAACAACAACAACAGATTTGTGAACATGTGGGAACTCCCGCCCTGTTGCTTACATCTGGGAGATCTGGGATCTGGATGATGCTTTTAAAGAACTCCATCTCTCTGGCTCTGTCGAAGAACTGAGTGAGGCTGCGGACCAGAACACAGAGCTCATTAGAGACAGACAAGAGCGTTGATGCCTAATTATACTAATAACACTCTGTGATTATGTGGAGTTAATCACACAGTCGGGAGGTGGATCTGCTGTATGTCTCCAGTGTTGTTTAGATAGAAGACAGAGATGTGAGAGCTGGTTCTCTTCCTCTGAGTGAGACACATTTTCTTCTGCACTGTACAAACTATAACTGTGATATAAGAGAGTTCATTTCCCTGAAACATTCTGATGTGCAGACGATCAAAAACCGTTTCATTTTGATGCGTTTAAGTTTTTCTAATTTGTCTCAGACTCCTGGGAAAGAAGGAGAGAAGGATGATTTAATGAGTATTTATTCTGATTTCTTCAGTTCTATATAATTTATGTCTGTGTCACTGATTTATGAATTCTATTGTTGAGAATCATGATCTGAAGATTTGACTGTGAAAGATGTTTAAGTTGCTTCTCCTGTTTGGAAACGTACACGCAGCACTCTGGTCCCGGCTTGTATGAAGGTATGGTGTCTAATGACACAATAATACAAATATTATTGCAAATATTATTATTCATTCATTCATTCATTCATTAATAACCTACCTCGTAAACAAATCACGGAACCGCTCTCGGTGTCCAAGGAGAACATCTGGAGCGATGCCTGTGAAGCAGAGACACACACAGTAATGTTTTACTGTGTGTGTGTGTGTGTGTGTGTGTGTGTGTGTGTGTGTGTGTGTGTGTGTGTGTGCGTGTGTGTGTGTGTGTGTGACACTCACGGCTGTGCAGCTTGAACATCAACAGGACGGAGAAGTGGTAGAGAAAGCTGCAGTCCAGTATGAGGGGGATCAGAGGGGTCAGTCTGCACTGTCCCGCCGGGGTCGTAGATTTTGCCCCGTTGGCGTCGAGCTGACGCAGAACTTCAAGAAAAACACAAATGAGAGGAGAAGTCAGGATGTGATCTGAAGTTTTCTTATTGATAATGAATCCAATTAAATCCTAGAACACGTATCTTGTGGGTATATTATTCCTCTGAGCCGTGGAGCTCTAATTTAATAATTAATTTCACACCATCCTGCTGCTGGAAACAATTTAACTATTTCCTTAATATTTTTTATTTTCTGCTGAATTTAACTTTCAGATCTTCCACAGCTTTTGTTTCTGAAGTTTCCTGTTTTCATGCCCTTAAACTGTGGAACAGCTTCCAACACCTCCGGGTGTGTTTAGAAATTGATTCAAGATGTATATTTAAAGCTTTTTAGATAAACCAACCTCAGCGCTTCAATTTCCATCTTTGCTATTTATTTATAATTTTATTCCCGCTGTTGAAAACAGTAAAATAAAGTATTAAAATGACACGAGTAGTTGTGTCATTTTAAACTTTATTATTTGTATTTTAACCATGTTTTTTAAAGCACACTGGGCTGTATAAATATAGTCTTCCTCATCACTCCTACTAGAGCACCAATTGTGTATTAATCCACCACTGGAAATAGTCCCGCCCCCCAAAACAAATGTGCTATTTCCTCCTGTTTGAATAACATTTGCTAAAAACTACAGCACCCAGCAGTTTTTAATGTAATAATTCATTAATCACCTTCTTTAAAAACATAAATCTATATGTTTGTGACCCTTTTTTTAAAAGATTTACATCTTCAGCAGGAACTAATGCGCATGAGGCAAAGAGCCACAGACATGGGGGAGAATTCAGAGCGTAGGGAGAGAGTTTTGTGACAAAGTACAGCATCTCTGCAGCCACATCCTTTAGGAGTGAACTCATTATAAACCGATTACCTGTCTCCGTTACGCTATGAACTAACGGACCAACCTGTCTCTGCCATCTTCAGCCCGGCGTCCATGTATTCCAACAGCTCCTGCGTCATATCCAACCTACGGTTTATTAAGAACCATGTGTAAGAACCACAGTTAACCACACATTTAATGAGAAACACAGAATATAGTTGTGAGTTCAGAGAATGAAACTTACACTCTGGTCATGTCGCTTCCTGCTTCCCTGTCCAAAGTCTCATCACTGGCCTCCAGGTTTCCCGGGATCACCTTGTGCTGTGGAGGAGGAGGTTTTCTGTCATCAAATCATTCATATCGTTTTATAAACCATGCCACAAATAGAAGAGTCTTTACCTTTGCGTGAAACTCCATTTTGAGGCAGAGGAATTTGGCCGACAAGGCGACAATGTGGCCGTATCGATCATGCAAGTTTCCCTGGAAAAAGAATAAGGATTTATTAGATTATATTAGACTTTATTGACCCACAGTTTGGACGCTCAGTCAAACAGCTCACAGCACACAACATATGACACACACACACACACACACACACACACACACACACAAACACCTGAGACAAACTCTCCACTTGAATTCTCTAGTTTAAATACACGTTGTATCTTCATCACGGTGCCACTCACCCAGAGGACGCCCATGTCTTTCACGTTGCGACAGCGTCTGTGAGAATCTGCCACAGCCTGTAGGTCAGACGGAGAGGGGGTGGGGGGGATTACACACCATCACTGTGAGCGGGAAATGTGGAGGAGGAGGAAAAATACAAGAGGAAGACGGAGGAACTCACATTTCTGTGTCCGTCCCTGAGCAGCTTGTGCAGCAGGTAGCAGAACTTCCAGCTGATCATGGAGTTGCTGGACAGAGGCAGGTTCAGGATGTAGGACCAGAAGGTGGAGGCTCCGCCCTCCTTATGACTCCCCATGATGATGTCAGCACAGCTGTCAAGGAAAACTCCAAAACACTAAAGCACAAGGGGAACTGTGGTATAAACAGACCATAATATTTCTTACTGATTTCTTTAGGATCACTTGTGTCTTTAAACGCACCTTGGCGATGTTATTAATAAAGAAATATGACTTTTATCCTGTTAGCAGTGTGGCTGTTTATTATCATTATTATTGATGGTTATGATAATAATAATAATAATAATAAGTTGTTGTTGTTGTTGTTATTTGCCACCAGCATGTAAACATTGTGACAGTGAGCATTTCTCTTTAAGCACAAGCTCACAAAGCGCCAGCATGGCTGTAGACTCGTCAAGCTTGAATTAATTGACTAATTAAGCGCTGATGGGTGTAATTAATAAAAAGGATACTGCGCACATATTTCTCTTTGGGCGGTGTTTCAGCCGAGGTGAGAGTTTTGCTGATGTTGTGGAGCTGAAAGGAAAGAGACAACAGCCATGAGGACACAGATACAAGTCAACTTCAGGCTGCCGCTCGCGGAAACAGATCAGACCTGAAGATAAAGAGTTGGATTTATTCCGGCCGAGAGATTAAAGCTTTACTGCAAGTTCATCAACATTAACATTGATTCTTTTACGAGGAATATTTGGTTTTTGTTGGTTTTACATTAAAAAAAAAATTAAAAGTCATCAAATGTTTCCTGTGAAAATGTGGGATCTGGGTGAACACAGCAACTTCCACTGGTATAAAACTTATTTTTTGTCTCTTTAAAAGAAAATAAATGACCGACCTGTTGTTTGGCAAACTGCTCCTTCTCCGCAGCCAAAGCTTTTTCCGTCTTATTGTCACTCTTGTTCTTCGTTTTGCTCATCGTGGTGTCTTGTCTCCACACGAACTACAAGTCAAACCCGCAGCGGCCGCGCTCCAGGTTTCAGCTCCTCACCTGAGCCTCTTTAAAACAATAGGTGCGTCAGAGGCGCCGCGCGCATGTCAACAATAATACGTCTACTTCGGATTCAACACACCAGATTCTGAACAGAGCTGATTAACGAGCAAGTGAAGCCGTTTTTTCTTGTGCGTAAAAGCGCTCCACGCTGCGTAAAAACGCACGAAGCGGGGAAATAAAACTCGCCAAATCGTTGACGCGTTTATTAAAAAGTCTGATTGTGAGGCAGTAAAATACCACAAACATAGAGTTGAGATATAAATATTTTATAATGGAAAAAAAAAAAAAAAAAAGATGTCAAGATGGCGAAGTTACAAAGTGTAAAAAGTATAAAGAGCTCTGGACATTTCCACTGAGTCGCCGGAGAAACCTGAAGGCAGCGAAACTGGAAAGACAATACAGAGACAGAGCACTCAACAGCCCTGTAGGACTGGTTTCACATCTCACCGGCTCCACACAACACCGCCTTTAAAAAGCTTAAACAGGAGCTAAAATCCTACACATACACTGCTGCAGCATGTGGAAAATATACAAGCAGCAAATTAAAAACAAGATTAAGGATATAAAACATTTTTTAACAGTCAATGACAGTCTGTATTTTATCACTTCATTATTTTCCTGAGACAGTGAGAGTTCAACCTTTGGCTGAGAACACACAGTTTCAAGTTGAGGGTCTATTTAATGTGAGAACACTGATTCAGCTCAGCACCTGGTGTCACTTGGGTAAATACTGAAGTTTCCTCTAAAAAACACTCTGTTCTTCAGTCAGTGTGGAGCCATCCGCTGGGCTGGCTGGTGCCGTGTTCAGGGCAGGGTTTGGGTGGAGTTTCACCAACCTGTTGGAAGAAGAAAAAAAAAATAAAGCTGTTTATGTCTTGTGAACACACCCAAACTTAAAGGTGGAACAGTTGAACCAAACGCTGATTCCACACCCTGTGAATACAAATGGAGGGAGAGCAGAGAAGATGAAACTCCTCTCACCCTGTGTGCCGGGCTGGTTGGGTGGTGGAGGTGTTGTTTGGGGGGTGTTTGGCACTTATGGGAGTAAAGGGGTTCAGTGGTCCCATAGCTCTCAGCAGGGCTGCTGTTGTAGAAAGAGCTGTGGAGTCTCCAGCTGCTGCGCCTGGATTCATCTACCAGCTGCTGCAGAGCACATCTGGACAGATGATCTCCACCCTGATAGGAGGAGACGCTCAGTCATCAGCTGTGACAAGGAACAGATCAACATTCAGGGGAATATCTCATGTCCCCGTGACTCTTGTGTCTGTATGTCTGTTAGACATGAAGTAAAAGTAGCTTAGCTTAGCATTCACAGTGGAAAGAGGAGGAAACAGCAGCACCTCTAAAGCTCACTAATTATTACTAGTTTTTACACTTTGGTTTTTGTCCAGATTAAACAAGTAAGAAATAATAATTATAATTACTGAGCTTTAGAGGAGCTGGTTGGTGGATTTTGTTTCCTTCAGACAGCAGCAGGCTAGCTCCAGTCTTTATGCTAAGCTAACTGGCTGCTGACACACTCCCCGGCGACGTTATTACACCCACACAATCCAATGTAATCCAGTGCATCACTTCTGTCAAAATATTTTCTTCTTTTACATCATATTAAAATGTGCTTTTAATAATCTTCCATCCACTCATATCTGTAAATGAGAAAAACATCATTAACTCCTGTTGATATAAAGCAGTCCATCATCACCAGTGATAAACATGTGATTGAACTGACACATCTGTATCGGATGGTATGAGATTTTTTTTTAAAGGTGTTCC
The DNA here is from genome assembly GCF_021018895.1 of Seriola aureovittata. Taxonomy (NCBI): domain Eukaryota; kingdom Metazoa; phylum Chordata; class Actinopteri; order Carangiformes; family Carangidae; genus Seriola; species Seriola aureovittata. The sequence goes on along the minus strand of NC_079381.1, from coordinate 22,050,361 downwards.
TAATAAAGTGTGAACTTCCATGTATCCACACTGATTATTAAACTGTGCACCGCGTCGTCTCACATCTGTCAGCTGCGGCGGGAAGACTCCCAGGTCGTCGGTCACGGAGCCTCGTAGACCGGCTCCCGGTGCGGCCGTGGCGTCGGCCGCCGGTCCCGAGTTCTTCCCCCTGACGGAGGCAGGAGACCGGTTCTCCACACAGCTACAGCTCAACTCCTCCTGGCTGAGACACACAGAGAGACAACAAGGTTAAATGTCGGTGACCGATACAGCTACACTCCAGTTTATACATGAGCGACAGAAGCAGACAGTATTTAAGAATCACACCTTTTCATGAGTCATTTGTTTGTTTTTGTTTTACCAGGCTCAGCTGTGGTGTGTGAGGAGCAACAGCAACACTAGCTGGATCCCTACAATGGACTGAGTCTTGGTCCACAATCTGGCCTCTTCTGTGAAATCATCGAGCGAACAAGGAGTTTTGTTACGACCAGTTCTTTACGATGTGGCGGCTTCAGCTTCACGGTCACTCCGTCCCAGGGGAGGATGTGACTCTGTCTTTGCCGTGTCTGAATGACAGAATTACTCCAGTGCGTTAGTACTGGATCCATAATGAAACCACAGTAGCATCATCTTCACCGACCCTCCCTGCCTGGAAAATACCCCAGACTCTAAAACCTCCAGTGTGTAACTCAGGCTTTGTTTTAAACATGTGATTATTTAAACCTCCTCCAGAGCCACAGATATAGTTAAACAGCTGTTTTGAGATTTAACCCTTCATGACATGAACGTTGGAAGCCAGGACCTCAGAGGAAACTTGTGTTCACCACTGATGTGAGCAGATCAACATGTGTGTATCCGTCTGTGAGGGTTTAACAGAACAGAAACATCTGGTCCAATCAGATTAGATTGAATCTTAAATGAGTTGAACGTGTGTTTGTAGAAAAATACGTTCACACTTTGTTTGACCTGATGTTTAATGACTCTTTCTGTCTAATCTGCTCCTCGCCTCTCCGCTCGGTCTCTGTGGAAGCGAAGTGACCGTAGATCTCGATTCTTCACGTCCGATTTTCTCCACATGGCTGATCCTGGACGCGGTTTGCTGCCCGCCGACCGTCTTTAGATCGAGAGCCGAGCATGTAGGAGGTGAACGTGCTGCGATTTCCTCTTGATCTCGGTCGTCTGTGGGGACTGACGGAGTTGGCGTTGAAGGTCAGATCAGGGAGCGTCACGGTCACATCACTGAGTGTGTCTGTGAGCTCGCTGCGTTCAGCCGGTCCGTGTCTCTTTCTCCTTCTGGGCTCTGAACTGCGGCGGCATGAAGGCCGTTCTTCTCCCTTCATCCCCTCAATGTTCACTGACTCCAACACAGTAGCTCCTCTACAGCCACAAAGATATCAGTGCACACATTTAAAGAAAACAAAACATATTGCGCCTCATTAATTATGTTTTTCATATACACTGATCACCTGCCGAGTAACCTCCCGCTGGTTTTCGCCTTCAGGGTTTCACGGGCACTTTCCAGGTTTAACTGCAACAGCTGCAGGTCGTTCCTCTGATTCTCACACACCTGGAACACAAAGGACCTTTTTTAATTCAAAACTAACTATAAACACAAGGACAGGCTCGTACTCCTTTCAAAACCGTCTTAAAACGGTGTTACTGGCTGCTGAGACTGTTCCGCCTCTCTCTACAGGCTGCACAGAGATCACCTGCTTAAAGCAAGTTCAGTTTGTGCAGGATGAAAGGAACAACAAACAAAAATGGCACCTCTCCATCACACTTTCCACATCGGCTCTGTTTTAATTATGTCACCATGTTGCCCCTTCTTCTTCTTCTTCTTCTTCTGCAATAGTTTAAACTCCTGAATCGCACATTAATTAACATTTTCTTTTGCAGATTTTCTGGAACTTTGGTTTGGAACAGAAACTTCACTCTGAAAGTATTTATTTATTTATTTCACTGTGTCTTTAAAAACTCTAATTGTAATAAATGTAATTTGTTGTGAGTAAATTGTGCAGGTTGAACTTTAAGAAGTGGACCTGACCCAGACTCGCAGGAACACTCTCAGGTATGCTGCCAAACCAGAAACACACCTGTGACGATGACGGCAGTGTGAGCAGCAGGAATGAGGAAAACACGTATCTCCCGAGCTGCGACCGACCTAACAACTGTTTCGTTACAGTTCATTTCGTTGCTTCAGAAACAGCTGCTGGTTCATTTTTATTTTATTCTTAGACAGCGTACCTGGCGCAGGCAGCGGAGTTCAGTCATGGTGCGTTCCTGTTTGGAGCGAGCCAGTTCCAGCAGCTCGTCTTTCCAGCTGTCGCCCTCCCCTGGTGGAAAAGATCAAATGCTGCACTTATTGGGGGGGGGGGGGGTTATCAGACACTGTATCAGACACCCACTACTGCACAGACCAAAATCAAGAGAAGTAAACTGCAGAGATAAGAGGGGATCACACTCACTGTTCACCCAGGAGTCTCAAGATAATCATATCTACTGCGTCTACAGTAAAGTTTAGTGCTGTAACAATGAGTCTGTTAATCAACTCAGATAATCAATTAATCATTTGACTCTTTCCACCTTCTCAAATATGAGAATTTTCTACTTTTGTCTTTGTCAACTGAATATTTTTGGTTCCTGATCATCATCATCATCATCATCATCAGTCGATCAGATGTTGATTTCTGGGCCTTTTTATATCTTTATATGTAATGAATATATATGAATTCAATCAAATATTCTTTATATATATATATATATATATATAGAGAGAGAGAGAGAGAGAGAGAGAGAGAGAGAGAGAGAATAATCACAGATCACCAAACACATTAGAAGAAACTACAACTGATAAAATACCAACAATAAATGGATCATGAGAAACACACAGCAGATTAAAACTCCTGAGTATTACAAACATAAAATGGATCAATAAAATCCTGGAACAGATAAAACTGATGATAACTACATCTTCTAACTCTCCAGCTGAGTAAACAGTTCAGAGAGTGTGACAGCTGAGGAGGGACGAGGTGCAGCGTGTGACGTACCTGTCAAAGCCAGATCTCTGTGCAGCAGCTGCAGCTCCTGTTTGAGTCGGATGATCTCTTCTCTCTGAGAGCTGCTCTGTGTCACCTGCTGCTGCAGCTCCTCTACAGCCCCCACACCACACAGAGGAGAAGCTCATGGATTCAATCTGTTGTTTCAGTCATTGTTCAAAATAAAACCAGGTTTAAACAAGTGCATGACTAAAGACTGCAGACGGGGAAAGAAGCAGCGGAGCGGCTGGATGACAGGAGAGGTGGTTACACAGTGTGATGCGGGAAGCTGCAAACTCTGCTTGAAGCACACTGACACCTTCATACAGTATGTGTGGCTCTACTACACTACACTGTACCTGCTGTAAGGAAGAGAAGATTTAGTCACCTACCTTTAAGGTGTGTGACCTCATGTCTTGCTTCTCTGTGCCGGCGTTTACTTTCCTCTAATTCCCTCAGGAGCTTGGTTTCCCGTGATAGACTCTCCGTCAGCGACGTCTCCAGGTCTCGTATGCGTCCTGTGAGGTCGAGTATTTGACCCGAGGCCTCAGTCACATCTTTGTCCTGATGGGAGGGCAAAAAAAAAAATCACGTTAACCAACAAGCAGAATATCAAAAACTTTTATGATACATACCAGCAATAACTGGTCTTCTAACGTACCTTGAGTTTGAGCATGGAGCTCAGTTCTTCCTCCCTGACCTGCAGAGAGCCGACCTGAGAGGACAGAGCCATGAGCGTGGAGTTCAGACTCTGGTTCTTCTCCTGAAACACGACACAAACACCAGAGACACTAAGTCGCGCGTCACAACACTGTTTTCTATTGAACGTGAAAAGAGTGAGTAACTAAAGCCAGACACTTTAATATGCACTGGTTACTAATCAACTCTTATCTTCCTGATGGATCTTATTCACGTCACTGGATTCCACATGATGTGAACAGGTTTTTCACTGAGAACATTAATGTGTATTAATTATTAATTGAAGTTACTCTCGTACCTCGAAGTCTTGACATGTCTGGCTGACGTGCTGCTGCTTCTGTTCAAGCTCAGAGAGCTGCCGCTGGGCTGCGCTGAGCTCCCTCTGCACCTCCTTCTCCCTGGTCTCCACCACCCACACACGTTTAGTCAGGACTCTGATCACCTCGTAACGCTTCTGCAACTCATCTGTACAAAAAAAAAAAGAAAAGATGCTAAAAACACAGAAACCAGGAATGGTAAAAAAATAAAAGCACAGAATCTATATGAAAAGCCTCGTGGTTTCTGTCTCCTCACCGTCCAGACGGGTGCACCTCTGCTCCAAGGTGAGCACCCTCTGGCGGTCTTGTTCCCAGGCGTGGAGCTGCTTATGATGGGAGGTGGACATGGTGTTCAGCTCCCTGTCCCTGTCCTTCAGCTCAGCCATCAGCAGCTGCAGCTCCCTCCTCTGCCTCTGGATGGTGGAGCCACTCACGTCTTTCACAGGGAACTTTTGCGAAGCGCACATAGAGGGACACGACAAGACAGACATGGTTTACAGCTGAAGCAGTCAGTTAACTGATTAGTGGACAGAAAATTTGTTTTCGATTAAAATTTTGATAATCGATTAAATCAATTAATTTTTTTAAGCAAAAATATACTGATACCAGTGTCTAAAATGTAAATATTTGCTGTTTCCTTTGTAACTTGTAATATTGATTTCTCATTTCAGAAGGTGCACCAGGCAATGAAGTGTATTTTTTGTATCAGATAATATTCAAATTCCAATTAATCGATCAGTTGTTTTTGTCTTTAAAATGAGAAAATGTGAACAACTAATTCTCAAAGCCCAAATAAACATATTCAAATCTCTTATTTGTTCCAAATGACAAGACTCAAAGATATTCAGTTTACTATCACACATGGTGAGGAAAAACATCAAACACGCACGTGAGACGCTAGAACCAGTGATGTTCTTGAAAAATTACTGAAATAATAATAATAATAATAATACGAACTAATTGATTAATTGCTTCAGCCCTACAAACATACATGGCTGCAGATATGGTGGCACAAATATTTGTGAGTGTAAAACTCTTTGCAGTCGACTCTCAGGCGTCAGACGGTCTGAACATGAACATACCCAGATCTGGTCTCACCTCAGTGTCCAGAGAGCTGCGGGGACCCGGGGTGTCTGCTGGGATGGGAGGGGTACGCTCGGCCCACTGTTTGGCCGTGTTGTCCATCCTGAAGCTGGTTAGGACAGAGATCTGGCTGAGATCCGGTGGAGCATTTTTCTGAAAAGTGTCATCACATTCACTCAGCTGGCAGTTTATCAGGGACATGTAGCTAAATTGAATGAAGTCTAATACAACAGTCCTGCAGTAAATCCTCCATTCATGAACGTTTTTAATATTCAGTTTGTGTTTGAAACTGTTTTACAGAGTTTTATATCAATAAAAGGAAAATAACAGAAACATCTTTTTTTGTGTAAAGCAACAGCACAAACTACAAACTGCCAAAAGGATCACACAGGTGAATCAACACCTGAGCTGAACTTAATGCAGGACTGTTAAATTAGACATCATACTCAGACAATGCTCTGCTTTAAGACAAAGAAGACATTAAATAAAAACTAATGCACTGACCTTTTTAACCGGAGTGCTGTGCCAGAGCTCAGCTGAAATGTCTGAAACAAAGTCGGAGGGAATGTTTGAAGGCTGAAAACTTGCCTCATACAAGTAAAATAAAGATATTTGATGGGATAGTTGTTGGTAAAGACGGTGAGGGTGTCAGTTGTTAATGTTTACCATGTGAGAAGGGGAAACAGGCTGAAGCTTTTCCACGAGCTCTTCCATCCATCTGAGGTGGGTGGGTTGGTGGGTGTGGGGGGGGGGGTGTCGCTTCTCCCTGCCGTCTATCACATTGTCACACTAACACACCTTCATTGTTGTTGTGTAAAATGTTTATCGATACCTTCAAATGTCATTTAAATATCGTTAGTTAACTACACATTCTCTGGAAAACTGAAACGGCTAGGTAGCGTTAGCTTCTCGGGGAGTTTGAACAACTTTTTTTGAACGTAAATGGCCGCAGTGGAGAAATCGGGATCGGACGATTACGTCACTCTAACGGTCGCGCTTCATTTCCTTTCAATTTTTTTTTTTTTTTTTTTTTTACTGATTTCCCAAAATAAAATATCACAACCAACAGTATAGCGGTTGTCACTACAACTTCTTGTCCAGACTCGTGAACGTCGTTTAGGAACAATCAAAGTCAGCCTCATTAATTTCTCACTTCCGTTAATTTTGTCCGCACCTTGAAATACTCAGCCCAGGAAACAGGATGCCAACAGATTTTTCAACATAAAAGCTGGATGAACAATGCGCACTGTTGTGTAAATTATAAATATTAAAGTCATTATAGAAGACTATTGGGAACTATTAAGATAATCATGTAAACTTGAAAATCAAAATTTGATTCCATGATAGCGTTGTAATTTTTCACACGTGTTTTGGGATTACACTGGACTTTACTTGATGAATATGAGCAAAGCAAATAGAAGCAGTCAGCAGGACATTTCCAGGGACAGGTGAGATGGAGCTGAGACAGTGAAAGAAGAAGGAAAGAATCCAGAGTAGATTAGATAAAATACTGTCTGATAATGTTATGGTACATGTCCATGTTGTTTATCCTATGATGCTATTCTTTAAAGAAATTTAATAGAATTAGAGTAAATGTTCTTGGCCTTGTTGTGGATCCATGTCTGCACATATTATTATGGTCTGGATTTAAATGTTTAGATCATCTAAACATTAAATCTGTGACTTTTCCTCCAACATAGTGTGACAAAAATAGGTATCAAGATTAGTGATGCTGGCTTGATACAGTAAACGGTGCATGCAGCTGCTGTGAATGCGGGGAAAAAAATCCCTGAGGGAGCATGTCCCCTGAATATCGACTTATGTTGGCGCTCAGCCCAAATATTTACAATGCCTGGCTCCGCCCCTGATTCTGATCCTGTATCAATACTGTCTCTGCCCGTGTCTCTGCACGGTCCACACTCCGGGCCAGAAGGGGGCGGTGAAGCGCCGACGTTAGTGCGGTGGTCGCCGCCGCCGCTGTAACGGTCAGTGCCGCCTCCCTCCGAGCCGGAGGCTGAACCGACACCTGAACATGTGGGCTGCCCACTGCGCTTTCAGCCGAGTCAGAGCTCCAGCTGCGAGGTGATGGAAAGGACGGGAACCTAAGTGGTCAACAACCAACCGGCTGTCTCGCTTGTTATCTCTGAGGTCATCTCTGCTCCACCTCTTCACCTGCCCGGGTCCGTTGGAGAAACCACGATCGCTCTGGCTTTCACACCGCGCCGCTGCTAATTCTGCTAACGTCGGCTAACCAGCTGCAAGCTCCTAAAAATGGCCACTGTTTCAATTCCTGCTGGGACCAGTGCACTGTTACTGGACATTGAAGGCACCACCACACCAATCACATTTGTAAAGGTAAGTTATGTTAGATAGAGCTGTTGTTTTCCGTATTTAGTCCATGCTAATGTAATAAGCTAATTACTTAGCGCGCAGTAACGTCTCCTCAGCCGTGCTAACAGAGGGCTGTCAACGGCTACACCAGCGTAGCTCAACGGTGTTTGGTTATCGTTGACTTCAGCCTCAATTTAACGCCTCTTTCTCCTTTTGCTTGTATTTATCTGGTTCATCTTTATCTTCGTAAATTCCCCTTTATTCGTTTAACAAAACCAACTTGTTTCAAACGTAATGGTCGAATTGTTTAGACAGGATATCTGCAGGTCTGCTTTGAAAGCTTTGCATTCAGTTTCCGCAGTAAACAAACAAAAAGTCATAAGTTAATAAGCCAGTAGGTAAAAGAAAAAATAAAGATAGGCCATATAAAGTTTAATGTTTAAGTCCTAAATGAAGGAATGGATGAGTAAATAAATTAAGGCCTTATAAGGTTAGAAAAAATACTAAATAAATTAATGAATGTATGAATGAATAAATAAATGTTTGACATTGATTCGCTATTTTTGCTTGAAAAATGACTGAAATTGTTAAATTTATTATCAAAATAGTTGCAGTTTATTTTTCTTAATCATGGCAGCTCTAATTTTGAGGTACTTTACTTGAATTTTACTATTTTATTCTACCATCTACTAATCCAAATAAAGATGGTAGCCAGAAATGACATTGTACAATTTAACCCAAAGTTAAATGTTTATTATCAGTATATTAATGTATGTATAACTTCTTTTCAAGTATTTTATAGTTTCTTACAAAATAACACAATTTCGGGAACCTGGATGAGGAAATAAAGTCACAACTGGAGTCTTTAAGGATTTTGGAAATGAACAACTTTGGGTTTCTTTTCCCATAGCACAGAAAAAGGGAAAGGAAAAATGTTATTTTCGATCTTGATTTTGTAAATAAATATGAAGCAGTACATTTTGTATCTAACACACTTTTGTCATTTTCAGGATATCTTATTTCCTTACATTAGGGAGCATCTTGAGGATTACCTGTCCACTCACTGGGAAGAAGACGAATGCAAACAGGATGTTCATCTGCTAAAGAAACAGGTAAGAGCATCTAGTGAGTAAAGAAGGGAACACCATGACCCTTGCAATGTATCATCATCGGTCCGTTGTTGGTCCAATAAATGCCAGACAATAATTAAAAAACATATAAATGTTTAGTTTGATCATAGGACACTAAAAAACTGCAAATATTCACATTAAGAAACAGAAAGTAATGACATTTTGATATTTTTGCTTTAAGCAAGAACTGAAATTTCTTGTTTATCAACTAATTGACTTGAGTTGAACATAAACTAAATACATTCAAATGAGCCTCCTCCTTGTGACCTCATTATATCGCTCGCTCTTTGCACAAATGATGAATTTCTTTAGTAGGTTTTCAGAGCATTTGCAGCCAAAATTAAATAAGATGAATTAAATATATGATGAAAAATTGGGGACTGTGCATAAAAAGGTTCATGCATTATTGAGCTCAACCCTTAAATTAAAACCAAAAATTTTAATTTTAATCTCATAGTCACAGTTTTATTTGCACGTGATGTGCTAGAGCACAGATCGGCAACTAATGTATGAGGATGTGCAGCACATGACTTTGCAAATTGTCCTGCAAAAATTGAATTTATTAAATTACTGTAAGTATGTGTGTTAAAGTGGGATGACTCAACTTTACTCAATTTATTGACACTTGAAGCAGGAAATGTTTTAATATTAGATCACTGTACTTTGAAAATGTTTTGTTTGGATCTATCAATACCTCCCACACACTATCCATCTGATCAGTTACGATATTTTGTCAAAGAAAACACAAACAATGCTCCAACGCTCCTTTAACAAAACGCCTGCCTGTTGTGACAGATTGAAGAGGACATGAGGCAGAACCGGGCGTGTCCTGTCCACGCCGTGGACCAGACGGTTCACACAGACGAGGAAAAGGCCATTAGAGAGGTGGTGGATAACGTACTATGGCAGATGGCGGCGGACAGGAAGTCAACGGCGCTTAAACAGCTCCAAGGTCACATGTGGAGGACGGCGTATGCTTCAGGGAGAATCAAAGGCGAGTAAGTACACTGATCATTTTCCTCACTTCTCTGTTCTGACTGAAGTAATGGCTGTAAGGCTTCCTGAAACCTGATCAATAAGACATGAACATAAACAGCCCATCCACCAGGACCGATTCACAACATCCATTACCGTCGTTATTACATTAGGAACCAGGAAGTTGGAAACGCATGATGAGTCAGACGGCCGTGTCCTGTTCTGAGAGTCAAGGAGAGTCGTTACTTTAATGCTGAGTAGCTACTAACGTCTCCTCCACTCTGTGATGATGTTTATTTTATAATCAATATGTAAAACCTACTTCAGCCAAGTTAGAGGCGTCCAGCTGAAGTGGTTTTCACCGATTCCAGCTTCTCAACAGTCACTCTGTCTCTCATGATGGTTAACTGCATCATTTCTGGTTTTGGACTTTGCCTGCAACATTTGAGAAACTGGAACCAGAGAACATTTGGCATTTCTGCTTTGGAAAACTGAAATGAAAATTAAAAAACTGAAATAATTAATCTGTTGAAATAGATCAAAATTTCTTTATAATGTGTTCTGAAAATAGACAACAGTTGTAAATTACTTTCAAATCTTTTATTCCTGAGGTTATGAGAATTGAAGGACCTATGGACTGTGTCAGTAATCACATTAGGTATATCCTCTGATGCTGGGCTTGTTTCAAACAGGATCTATCAGGATGTAATTCCATCCATTAAAAGATGGAGAGGACAGGGCCTGAAAGTCTACATTTACTCATCTGGAAGCGTGGAGGCTCAGAAACTTCTGTTCGGATACTCTGTTGAGGGAGACGTTTTAGAGGCAAGTACAACCAACTCATCATTTCAATCCCAACACACCGACACTGACGTTACCTTCACATAACCGTCTTTATTTACTAACTCTGGCTTTTCTGTTGGGAACTTTTGTCTGTTGATGCTGCTGCTGTTTATATATAATGAGATCTTCCGTGTTTAATCTTTTCAGTTATTCGACGGTCACTTCGACACCAGTATAGGACCTAAAGTAGACGGTAAAAGCTACGAGAGAATTGCAGAGAGGATCGGCTGTCCACCGGAGGAAATCACGTTCCTGACAGACGTCACTCGAGGTTAGTGATCTGTGTCACTGCACTGAAATCAGGTTGTTATTCACTAACGTGCTTTAGTGCTTGTTTTATTTAGTCAAGTCGCAGGAGTCTGTGTAGTCCAATAAAATGCGTCATGAATTTACTATTGGCAGTTGCAGGTCGTGGTTGTGATTTATCTCTACATCCGTCCTCGATGGATTCACACCTGATTTTATACAGATTCCCAGGCGATGAGATCTTTTGTGTTTTTTCGGTTTGTTTTGTTTTTTAATTGAAATATGTCGACAACCATTGGATGGATTTACAAGAAGTTTAGTTTACCTTGTGTTCAGTACTACTTTGCAAATATTCGCATCCTAACTTGCTAAGACAACAAACATTATTCCCGCCATAGATCAACATGTCAGTGTTGTCACTGTAAACATGTAAACATGCTGGTGTTAGCATTTAGCTCAGGGCACCACTGTCTTTCAGGGAACCTTTAATGATGTCATCTTGCAGCGTAGCTTTGTTAATGAACCGTTAAAGTCTGGATTAAAATCTAGGATCTATATTTACGTTTTGTCCCTGCAGAGGCTAAAGCAGCTGAAGAAGCCGGGCTGAATGTGTTGGTGGTGGTCAGGCCTGGAAACATGGAGCTGACGGACGAGGAGCGAGCCCACTATAACCTCATCACATCCTTTAACCAACTCGAACTGACGGGACGAGTTTAACACGGAGCGCGGAGGAAGACGAGGAGAACTTCTCTGACTTCATGTCATAATGACCTTTTCCTTCTCTTCTTTGCCCCCTCCCCTCCCGAACCCCCCTCCTCCTCCCACCCACCCTTTTTTTTTTTTTTTGGCAACTCTGGTGTTTTTTTTGTTTGGTCTGTGTCGACAGTTGGAGAGATGTAGGAGAGGGGCAGCAGTTCGCCTCTAAGTTCTTTCAGGATCCTTTTCACATGTATGGAAACACATCTTCGGAGCATAATAGGAGCAGAAATGGAAAACCACTCTCACTGGACCTTTTGATTGACTGGGAAGACGACAAGACAAGCTGTAGATAAAAGTTGCTGCACGTGACCTGTGAGGTTACTTTACCTTTTTACCTTTTTAGATGACCCGTATTTGTTCGCCAGTCCTATATGAGTTGTATTTGCCACCGTTTTGTACACGTCTTCCACTCGATTCCTCCCTCTACATGTACACGTGTTGCTGATGTATGGCGTTTTATCCAGTAACTGAACTGTGATGTTTTAGAAAGTAGAATAACAGTATCGTTAGCACTCAGCACAGGTGCTGCCAACAGAGAGTTTTCATTTCAGACTTAGTTCGAATGTCTTTAATTAATCCCCTCACAGGTGAACGGTCTCTATTTAAATGTGCCATCCCCGTTGTTCATATGTAACGTGGGTCCTTGGAAAGTTACCTTAAAAACTGCAATTTGATGATTTATGTGTGAAACATAATTGGTATTATTCAGGAAAATTACTTCCAATAAAAATGCCTCGTCTCACACAGAAGTTGGTCTCCTCTAACAATACTGGATGCTTGTAATGCAAATGCTTGTTTGTTAAACAGAAAGTTCACACAAATCATAAAATAAAACTCACTCATCACTAGTGGTATTGAGCCATACAGATACTAGTTTTGATTTTATATGCCAAAGATTTTAAAGGAAAATTTGTGACATTTTGGGAAATGCACTAATTTGCTTTCTTGCCAAGATTAGACGAGAAGATTGACGCCACTCTCAAGTGCATATGTTGGATTTAACATGTTCATTTTCCAGCTTTAGAGGAGCTGCTGGCTGTAGCTTCATATTTAACAGATGTGACGGTAGCATCGATCTTCTCGTCTAATTCTCTTCAAGAAAGTGAATAAGTATTTCAGAAAATGATGAACTACTCCTTTATAAATGGAGCTTTTCCTTTTAAAGAAATTCCTCTGGAAATAAAAGCTTTACTGTTTTATTTCACAACAAAACTACTGGTGTTAGCACAAAAAAAAACAATGTAATTTCTCCCTTGAGCAAAACTAGCTGTTTGTCTTCATGCTAAGCTAAGCTAAGCTAACTGACTGCTGGCTCAAGCTTCATATTTAACAGACAGATATGAGAGTGGTGTCAAAATCTAACTGTCAGCAAGAAAGAGAACAAACATTAATTAACAATGTCAACTACTCCTTTAAAGGTGGAGGTTTACGGTCGTTTTAAACAACTTAAATTAAAAACTTTAGGGACACAAGACTAAACACACATTTAGCATTTTTTTAATACTGATTCTTTACTGTGCAAACGTGTCATAGCATTCATTGATTCACACAGCCCCTCAAAACTGTAGCATTTGAAAAGTTAAAAAAAATATCTATATGTCTTTAATGTTTAAAAAGAAGTGCAAAACTGGTTCCTCTATTAAAGCTTCCTCAGAAACAGGAAAAATAAAGATAAACCGCAGCAGATTTTTGGTGCAGCATTTAAAAAATGTCACTTTTTCAAGCTTCTGGATAAAAAATATGTAACAATCAAACATGCATATTTGAACTGGTGTCAGTTATGGTGATACCAGAGGAAAGGACAGGCGTAAGAACCAGGTACAGCCTCTGCAGGTGGAGGAAATTGCATCTCAAAGTTGTGACCCGGTGTTAACATCCCTACAGTTGGTCCGCCTGGTACCTGCACACCTGAGAGTGGGTTTCTGACAGGCTGAGCGGACGCCCGGTGTTGTCTGTGCACACCACGTCGAAGCGGTTGTGACGAAACTCGATGGCAAAAGTGGCGAGGAAGGTGAGGAAGAACATGACCAGCGCCCACTGGCATCGAGCGGCGTGCATGTGGAGGCGCTGAGACATCAGGGAGAAATCTGCAGGACGTGAGTTAAAGGGTCAAACATGCAAATGGAGGATTATAGAAGATAAAAAGAGAATAATCTGCATCCATCGTAAAGAAAAGGTCCACAGTTTTTCCAGCCTTTCTTAAAACAATAGTCATGTGATCAGAAGTCTGACTTCATCAAATCCAGAGGGTATCGACAAAGTTTCAGTCTTTTTTATTTTTACTATTAGCTGCAAGTTTAATTTGCTTTTTTTAAATAATGGACGGACATGCAACAGTTATGGAGATGTATTATGTAAAAATGACAAGAATATGATGTTTGATATCAGTCTGTAATATGTGTGTGTGTGTGTGTGTGTGTGTGTGTGTTTGGATGGGGAGAGAGAAGAAGACAATATAGTGATAATAAATTATGTAATCCTGAATATAATTGTAGAAAGAATGTAATAATAGAGCAATATAATAATTATAAAAATTATATAATAATACTCATCAATTATATGACATCCTGTCAATGTAATGGTAATATATCTTACAACAAAAATATTATAAAATAATATAATAGTGTAGTGATATTATGACAACCATTATATAAAGTGTGATACAATATATATATATATGTATTATTATATTTTTTTATTTTATACAATATAATAATTTTAAATATATAACTATAATAATAATAGTATATAATATATAGTATTACCTAATAATAATTTTGGGTTCTGGGAAATTGTGACGGGGCATTTTAGTTTATTGTCTGGCGTCGTTTAGGCCGAACGATCCATCACAGAATTACTTAGTAGATGGATCGATAATGAAAGTAAGTTGTGTTCTTCTATTAAAATCGATAACATATAATATGTCGGTATGTATTGACAGCTCTTTAAATGCTCTGAGTAGAAGGATACAGAGTATCATGCAGAGGGTGATGGCCGCAGACAACAGGAAGCGAATGACGCCGGCCTTCCTCCCCTCGTTCCTCAGGTTAACGCTCAGGGTGATGTAGGACTGCACCCAGCAGAAGAGCGTCCCCAGTCCAAACGTCATGAAGGTGCCCAAGTTGTGAATCATCTCCTGAGTGAATAACTAAAACCAAAATAACAAACATCAGGTCTCTTGAACTGAGTCCATCTATAAATTGTTGTATAAACTGTTAAATACACGTATCTGTTGGTGATGTGCGTCACCTGGAAGTTTCCTACGAGTGTCATTCCAAAGCAGCCAATAGAGAAAGCCACCAGACTCGCAAAGTTCAGCCACGGTTTGTCGATGGCGTGTTTCAGCTGGAGGTATCTGAGGACGGCAATAATGAACCCTGGCAGGGAGAAGGAACCAGTGGAGATGTATTTAGCACATTGCATGTTGTGTGGCAACAACCTGTCTGTTTATGTCTGTTTATTATATTCTGTGTTTGTCCTTGTGTCACCAAAAACCAACAATAGATGGATCCTGTAATAATTCATAAAAAGTAACATACGGACACTCAAAGATGTGGATCAGAAATAAGTGAACTGAATTATAACTAAAGACTAGGATTGAACTATAAATATATACACTGACAGTCCCTAGTTTAATTTGATTTGTCAGAATTAAATTCATTCTAACTGTTTCCATCTTTAAACATTTATATCTTCAGTAGGATCCGCTGAGCTCTGGGAAGTTTTGAGAGATGGATAAACACATATTGCATATTTTATACACCTATTGAATATTCTAAGTTTGTATTTACCATATTATATTGTAACTATATTGACATAATCAACACTGGTGCGTCACTGCTCTTACCCACAATGGCTGCCAGGTTCATGACCTCGCTGAAGATGCAGCTGGCTGGTGGAAAGTTTCCTGCAATACTGAGAGGAGGAAAGGTAAATAATAAAGTAAATAAAATAAAAATAGTATCTACAGTATGTTTTCTACTGTGAAGAGAAAATGATGAGTACGTACCTAATATATGGAGCATAAAATGATCCATTTCTTCTCCTAAAATTAATAAATTAAAAAAGAGAGATTATTCTGACGGGATTTAAAAAGTGATTATTTGCTGTAGATGATATTGAGTTGCTTCTCACCTGTACTGTGAGCTCAGCGGAGATATCTTCTGGTCCTGCACAGCTAGAAAGTACCTATCAAAATGCATCAAAACACATCATGGTAAACGACGATAAATGAATAAA
The DNA here is from genome assembly GCF_021018895.1 of Seriola aureovittata. Classification (NCBI taxonomy): domain Eukaryota; kingdom Metazoa; phylum Chordata; class Actinopteri; order Carangiformes; family Carangidae; genus Seriola; species Seriola aureovittata. The sequence goes on along the minus strand of NC_079381.1, from coordinate 22,034,704 downwards.
GTTATTATGTACTGTAATATCACCTGCTGCAGGAGTAAGATGTGCTGTTGGTGTTTTACTCTATATTATTCCAATGCTCCTGGAGCCTCAGATTGTTGTGCAGCTGTCACATGATGGAAAAAGAAACAAAAACAAATACTGGATTGCATCTGTTTGGCGCCCCTGGGCCTGTCATCCATCCATGGAAACAGACCTGGTAGTTAATTTAAATCCAATCCTATAATTAACAGAACTTACACCGCCCACAGTCCAGCAGCTGTGCACACGGAGTAGACGGGAGGCAGAAGAGCCCACGGACTGCAACCCCACATCCTGTCTCCTCTGACACCACAGAAGAAGAAGTTTGTGTTAGTTTGCATGGAAGATATTAATCTGTTTAATATGTCTGATGTGTATTATGGCGAGTAAGATGGCGAGAAACATTTTAACACTTCCTAGTTATAACACACAGGCTTTAGTTCACTTATATCATTCAGACAAGACACTGTTTATTTAAGAAGTCATAAATAATGGCTTTATTAGCGTTTAATACATCACCTACTAATAATTTAATTAATCATAATTAATTAATAGTTAATAAATCAGTCATAAGCCATTAATAAGAACAACTTTCGTGTTGGCAGATTGTTCAGTTGTAAATGTTCTTATAACTGCTCTGTAAAGCATTAAATTAATTATTTATTAACCATTAATAAAGGTATTCATTGCATTTTATATAGACCATGGATGGATTATGACACATCGGGCCCCCTGTCCTCCTATAGGAACACCCAGACTGAAAGACACACAAAAGACCACAAGCCCGTGCAGCTGTATTGTTTGTGTTTGCTTGTGTGTGATCACTACGCGTCTGTTAAAGGACTGTTCGCACCTGTTTGCACCTGTTTGCACCTGTTTCTGTCTTTTTGTAGTTGTTTTGTGTTATTTTATTTACCTGGTTGAGGTTGTTTTGTGTCATTTTTGCATCCATGCCTATAACTGATCTATTATACAGTATTAGTAAATGCTCATTATTACCTAGTAATAAAGACAATCATTACGGCTGATAAACCCTTTATAAATGGCGCCTAATCAGAAAAGTGTTGCCCATGTTTCTACAGTTCTGACGTGTTTATTCAATAAATGGCATCAAACCAAACCGGAAGTGAGTGTTCTAACGCTGTAAAACAACAAGAGCAGAACACAACACCGCTCCATGTGTAGACACACAAACACGGAGACAACTAGCTGCTCGTGCTGCTTTGTAAACAGAAGGTAACCGTCGACTATTTACCTGTACCGTGCGTTGTTGGATGATCCGTCAACGGTCCGACGCCCCCTGCGTGAGTTACAGGCGGCGACTTCACCGCACGTAAGTTTCTTTTAAAATCCCCTCCAGCGCTTTTCATCTACTTCCGGTGTGTTTGACATCGGTAACAAACGTCGGTCGCACAGGTAAAAAAAAAAGAAAATCGTTAACGGCGTTTCCACACACGCCAAAAGGTGCAATGGTGTCGTTTTGGCATCACACACCTGGTAAGAGTTTTCTGGCAAGGTAAGACTTCCGGTTTGGGCGTATATCCTTCAAAATAAAAGCACGGGAATGTAAATTAAGTGAGTGACAGTATCCGGATATCTGATGCAACGTGAGGATGGAGATAATACAGAGGATAAAATGCTGCTCTCATTAGTTTTAGTCTTCAGCTAATGCAGTTTAAAGCCAGGCTGGATCACCAACAAAGTGGGCGACTGCAAAGGGACCCCAGACCCTCCAGGGGCCACAAAAGCTCACCTAACTACCATATCATTTCTGTCCAAATAATTTAATTAATCAATAATTTGTCAGAAATCTGTACTGAAGATCCACACCAAGTATAACAGGTCCTCCATCCCCCATGTCAACATAAAGAGAAAGGGTGGTATCATTCCCTCACTGAAGAATTGTAAGGCTAAAGACAAGTTATTTTCTTTTATAAATGATTGCTTTAGTGTTTTTTTGCTCCATGAAATGATTCCCTGAAGTTAAAATTACTCAAAAATACAAGCATGTTGAGTTTACTATCTATAAAACTGGAAAAATAGCAATTATACAGATTTGAGAAGCTGGTACAAGTGATTTCTTTCTACTTTAATGATTATTAAATTATTAATTATTACATGTGGGCGTCTCTTGTTTGTATATTTTTCTATACACATGTTCAAAGATTTCAAAATAAAATAAATGCTAAAATTTTCTAATTAGCACAAAACACAGTATGACTGAGGCTGAGGGGAATGTCATTAGTTTTGCAGGAGTGTTACAGCAAAGACGAACTGGTTGGTCCTGGTTTGTTATGAAGTTTTTCTGTGTTCACTTTACTTTGGAGGCAACAACGGTCCAACAGCAAATCTCCCGGGGCCCGAAACAGGATAATCTGACCGTGATAAATACAGATAACTACTGCATACACAGCTCCAACAGGGAAATTACATAACAGTTTTCTTTTTGTGAGTTACACAAAAACCCTATTTATCTTTATTTATATTTAGCTCCCTGTGGCGATAATGAAAATAAAAACACCACAGCTTCGGTTCAGAGTTACATAAATTACAAACAACTATTTGATGCATTTCTAAGTAATTTGTGGAATTTAAGGAACAATTTAATCTAACTGAAAAAGGGGATTTCTGGGAGTATTTACAGCTGAGGAGCAGAACCTGTAGTTATTAAATTCTCTTAGTACATTGCCTCATAAATAAAATAAATCTCAAATACTCAGATTGGATTACATGATATTAACATGGAAAAGAGATGTTTATTGTGAGATTAGATTTTTCCGGCTGAATTCATTTGTTTATATAAATGTCCATTGTGTTTTTTTTCTTGCTATGTCACAGTTGTACTATCTGTATTTGTCAAAATGTTAAAATGAATTAAAACTATACGACAAAAAAAGGAAATTTGGTTCAGATGTTCATGTTCTCCTCAAGATGAATTATAATCTCTGTGATGATCCATTGATTTTTCCTCTGGCGCCAACATCTGGTCAAAATTCAGATTTGTCCTGTTCTTTAGTTTGTGACCAAATACCTGCAAAAATCTACCTGCCTCAGCTCTAAGTTGTATGTTAGTTAGTAGATTTAAATTTAAACAAAGCAGCATCGTATTGTAAATAAATACTATTTATTGAAAATATTGCATGTAGTCAATCTAAAACAAAGACTTGTTTTCTTTTATTAACAACATAAACTTGAGGTTGACCACTCAGACTGCCGCCCTCATCGTAGCTGGAATGAAAATCAAGTATCATGTTTCCAGTCTCCTTCTGAGGTCCGATTAATTAGCAGATAATTACCTCCAATGCCATTTAAGACGACCGCTCCTGTTTGTGTTTAAGCATGCAAACTTTAAAATTCCATAAAAGCACAAGTCTCGTTTTTTTTCCTTTAAAAAGTCCATTGCACTCTGCTGAGCTTTGTGATTACAGAGGAAAAGAAAAGAAAACAATTACAAACAAAAATTGAAAAACATCATTAAAACGTCCTCAACAAATGGGATTGCATTGCTTTGCATTGACATATCCCACACACTGACAACATCTTGGTCCAATGTGTTGTATGTAGTGACACCAGTGGTGAAAGTAAGTCAGTAAAAGCAGCAAATGTCATATTAGGTACATTAAAAAAGAAAAAAAAAAAACTAGCACTCCAAGCATTACTTTGCTTTAAAAGCTTGTGGGAGGGACGATACGTTTGAAGTATAACAGCCAATATGACGCCCTGGTTTTTAAATTAATCCATATTCTGTCTTTTGCACGTGTCTTTTCGATCTGTAGCCTCGACTGCAAAATGCATGCAGGCGATGATGCAATAATATGTTATTAAATGAAGCATGATTTTGTAGTTTTAAGAGAAAACTCTACATATCCGGGTATTATATTGTATCTGAGCGTCGTTGTAGTGCACAAACATTTAAAGACTATAAAGATGAAACTAGCTAATGTTTCCTACATGATTGTTGTTTTACGTGATTGAGCGGTTGTGAGTCAAAAGCACGCTGCATTGCAACAACAGCAATCTGCTATTAATACCAAAGGCATTATAATAATTACTAATAATTAATTTTCTTTAATGACTACATTTATTTTGATGATCTCAAGACGAGTTGATAGAAATGCCCTTAAAATTCCTGAATATCCTTTAGCTTTTCTTATCTTTATTTTCATTCCTTTGCATCTTTTTTTTCTTCATATTTATTTATATTTATTTCCAAATCCAAAACGCTGAAACCTTTTGTTTGTCATATAGGAGGTTGTTGCATATTTATTTAAAGATTATACATTAATATTCTGAATTAAAGACAAACGTTTAGTGTGACTCTTGTTGACGTCTCTAGCCCTTTAACTGTCGTGTTTGCACGGGGCTCAGAATTTACTTTCACCACTGAGTGCGACTGATATCATGGCTTGTGTTTGTGTTGCTGCGTCAGAAAAACGTAAAATGGCACAAAAAGAAGAACTTAACAGTATTTTCATACATCTCAGGATTCTTCATCGTTTGCACTGCGAGTCAAATGGAGCTCCCTGTAAAACAAGCGACCAACAAAATCTAAACGCTGATACTCTCTCTCTCTCCCTCTCTCTCTCTCTCTCCGCCGTCCACCGGTCGAAGACGCGGAGGAGTTTTGGAGTTGTTTATTTTTTTTTTTTGTGCCTGATCAGACCCCGAGTTTGTTGGCCTGCGTCAGCACCACCTTCAGCACGGGCATAAACGCAGACGTCTCGCTGAAGTTGCTGCTGCTGACTATGTGGGTGTGGATGTTCAGGCCCTCCATGTACGATCGGGACTCGATGGTCCTGGCGATGTTGTGTAGTCCTCCCACGATGGCGGGAGAGAGCTGGAGAGGGAAAGTGGAGGTGAGAAGTCACAGGTGTAGCGGACATACCTGGCCTGGCATCAGTCACAAGCCCCACACACACACACACACACTTTTTCTTTTAGTATATTAATATCTTTTCTAAACGGTCCCAGGAAAATAACTGTCATAAACTAAACTAGAACTAAACTTTGGTCTTGGAGAAGTTGAGGTCTGGAGAAACTACTTCAGATTTTACCTAAAAGTAATAAATATAAATATGAGAAAATTGACAAATGTGACAAATTCTGTTCATTAATTTAAAAACAAAAGAGTTCTTCTTGCACGGAGCCCATGTGTAGAGTCCACTTCTATTTTTAAATCTAGATTTAAGACTCTGTAGTTTTTCTTTTTGTTTGTTTGTTTTGTGTGTGAGACGCATCCGATCATTATTATTGACCTCTGTCATGGAGTCAAGTCCAGCCGGACACTCACCGCCTGCTCTCTGAGTTTGTCATAAAGTGCTTCCAACCGTTTGTTGGCGTCGTCGAGCTTCCTCTTCGTTTGCTGCGAAACGATGAAACACAGAAACACAGTTAAACCTCTGATGATTCACTCTGTCCGAGCGGAGACGAGCCGCGGCGTTCATCGTCAGACGGGACTCACGGGGTCGGTCGCTACAGCCAAGCACTTCTGGATCAGGCCCTCGAACGTGGTCTTCAGGACCATGTGCTCCTCGGGGATCGGCTTCTTCATGACCTTCTCAGCAGGGATGGACTGAAGAGGCTGACAGGGTCAAACAGACGGAAAAATATAGGACATTTCAAGTTTATTAATGTTCAGTTTTTGTTATAACGTCTCCTATGAAGACATACTTTATATTATTAGTCGTTATCACATTAAGTGTTTAAACAGCAGCTCACAGCAGAAGTTGTAATTGTTTACAAAACACTACAAAATAAATACTAGTATTATGTAACTTTTGTCTTTTCTGTTTGTATTTTGTGAGCTAATAAAGAAAAAGATCAGATCCACATCTTCAAACTGAAATATAAAATATATATATATAGCTCACATAAATAAATATAAATGTAAATGTATCAAAACTGTTAATCATTAGGATTATTGTAAAACATTTATTTTCTAATAAAGAACTGTTTTGTTCTTGATTTTAAACAGTTTATTTTGTCAGCACCTTCAGGAAACTGAGGCAACCTGACATCCTCAAGCTGTGATCTTTATTTTCTGTCACACATGACACCTGTGTACCTGTATGAGCTCTCCAGTGGGTGCTCCAGGTGCACCCTCCACACTGGTCCTGGGCATTGCAGGGTTCATAGGTGGAGGGGAGAGCTGCTGCTGCTGCTGCTGCTGCTGCTGATGCTGCATGCCTGAGTATGGGACCTGGGCACCGTGTGGGCCCTGGATCATGGCCTGAGGGGCCCCAGAGGACACCGGCTGGGCCTGAGGGTCGGCGCCCAGCGGAGCCATGATGGGAGCCGTGATGGGGGCAGGAGGAGTGTAGTTCTGTGGGGTCTGCTGATTTATGATAAACAAACAGTATTTTATTTAAAACCTGCAACATCATCAGGTTATCATTGTCTATATATATATATATATATATATATATATATATATGTATGTATATGATGTGTACTCAGCAGCCTTACCTTCTTCTTTGGTGCTCTGCTCAGAGCTGGGGGGTCGTTCCAGCCATTCTGAGGCCCTACAGAGAAAAACAAAGACCTAATGATTCACACTGTCAGGGTAAAGTTTATCTTACGTTATGAAATGTGTTGAGAGTCAGAGCTTGATTGAGTTGATTTGTTAAGCTTCAGCTTTGATCATAAACTTCACAGATACTGTAATTAAACGCCTCAAATCTGCTCTACTGATTGGCTGTAGCATGATGAACATGATGTCATTCATAATCATATTAATGAGCAAAGCAATTTTTAGTGTAGCTTTAAAATTTCTCTTATTCAGGTAATCAGTTCCAACCTGGAAAAGCCTTAAAAACAAGTCTGAAATATAATCATCACTCAGGTAATAATGTGTCTGTGCAGCCATGCAAAGTCCCCAGAGGCTGATTACCTGCCTGTTTCCTCCACATGACAACAAACTGCTTCTAGTTATTTATTCATTATGATTTAAAACTACATAAAGATCTGAAGAATCCAGAGATGATTATGTGCGGCCTGTTGATGAACTCTCAGTCGTGCTTCCTGTGAAACAAGCGACCAACAGCTGAACGATGATGATCAGCTGTACTCTTTAATTAAGTCCTGAGTCAAGCTGCTGAAAAGGACAAAGAGACTTTAGGAGTTTTCATAATTTTAAATTCCTGGACCCACAGCAGCTTCATTTTCACTTTATTTTAGGTTAGTAATAATCTGCCTTTTCCAAAATCTGCAGCCAGAACAATAATAATAGACTTTTTTAGTGTTTGACAATTATTAATGCATAAAGTTAAATTATTCCTGATAAATGTCAAACACAGCTTAATTATAATCAACAAATAAATTAAAAAAACAATGATAAATTGATTAAAATTGCAGTTTCATTGAGATTAAACTTTGTATTTTAGTTTATCTAATGTGTTAAATTTTAATTATACATCAGATTAAATACACCTCAACTTGAAAATAAATATTAATTATCAGTTAATAAATAAATACAAATTTACTGTAAGTTATTATAATATTTCACTGATATTGTACAAGTGTGCTCAGTTGTTGTATATTGTAAACAGAATAAAGAAATTTGCATGATTTAAATGTGATGTCTGTTTTTCCTTTTTAATACATTTGCAAAAAGTTTTTTTCGTCATTATGAGGTTTTGAGATTCATAGATTCATGAGGGAAAAGGTGATGTTTTTATTTATATTTTAGCATAAGGCTGCAACATAACAAAAAAAGGGTCTGAACACTTTCTGAATTCACTGTAATTGAATATAATGAAAGGTCTAATGATTCCTACGGCACACTCCAGGCCTCCTGTTAGTGCTGGTGGTTAAAAAGACGAGTCTGGTTAAAGATGCTCTTGATGTCACAGCTGCAGCTTTTTAGTAATAAATGAAGTGACTCACTAACTGAGAACTACTACAGCGGGAGATGATGTGGCAGTTAGACGGAGGACTTTCGGACACACAGGCTGAGTGAGTGTGTGAGCAGGATGATCAGAGCCATGCAGACCTGTTCTCTGAGAGGCGGGGATCAGCTCTGGGTCAGCGCCAAGCTGTGTACCTGAGAATCCGCTCGGTGGAGGAAGGGGCATGTACGACACAGGAGATCCTGGACCGCCATGCTGGAAAGACGCTCCGGAGGAAAGAGGAGCGGAAAAGGAGGAGGAGGAGGAGGCGGCGGCAGGAGTGGGATAGAAAGGAGGATGAGAGGGGGGAGAGGAGGACAGGCAGTGGCTGATGGGAGGTTGTCCGGGATAGACCGGAGGTGCTGGCTGAGAGGGGATGGGCTGGGTGTACTGCGAGAGAAAGCCGGGGGGGTGAGGAAGGGAGGAGGGCTCTGCAGGAGGAGGAGGAGCAGCAGCAGAGGAGGAGTACTGAAGAGGCTGATAGAGAGGCACCCCCCCAGCTCCAGGTGGGTACTGGTTGACCTGGGGGTAAGCTGGGAGTCACACAGGAAACAACAGATGCTGTTAGAGAAAAACTGTTGCATGTTATTCAAACTGTATCATGCAACAGGAAACATGTAGTAAAACACAGAGTGCATGCTAACGTGCTTCATGTTTATCTTGTTGGTTACAAAAGAGATTAACACACTCAAAAGTTATTTAACCATTCTCATTATCTGTTAGTGACTAAAACTGAACACAACAGCACAGAGGAGATCAGACACAGAGTCAAACATTTCCAAAAAACAAAATGTTTGCCAGTGTTTTAAAGACGAGAGAATAAAGGTTGTGTGTTGCTCGTGTGCCGCCTGCTGATGCAACCATGTCTCTTTGTGAATGTGCAGATGTTTGTCTCATGGATTTAGCTCCTAAACAATGATTTAGATTATCTGCAGATCAGTCCACAAGAGGTGCAGCAGGAGGGGAGAACAGGTGCTTCTAGTCTTTACACTGCGAACAGGAAATGCTAATTGCTAATTCTCTGTACTTTTACTTGCCAAAATGTAAAGAACTACAGGCTAAAAGCCCCAAAAATAAAACAGGGCTCAAGTTGTAGCCAAGTGACAACCTCCAGAGCTGAAAGACGAAGCCATCGCCAAAGTACCAAAAACTGCAGTTCCTCTAATGACCACTAGAGTCCGGCTCCGACAGTGAGTCGATCCCCCATAGACTCCCATGTTAAAACGTCCAACTTTACAGCAGAAATAAACATGTTTACAGCCTGGAGCGAAGGGTTCTGCATAATTGAGGACGTCTTTGCCCATTTTTGGATTAGCCGAGAGTTGGGCGGAGTCAGGCACTGCCAAGATGGCGATGGCGGAGCAGCTCACTCTGAGCTTCAAAACCGCTCTTCAGAAACCTGTGAGGCTACGTCCATCTTTATTTACAGTCTAATGTTGTAGCCTGTGTCTCAGTTTTGGCTGAGAGAGACCACATTGTCACACTTTGAAAACCCCTGCATCAAGTTTTTGAAAAATGTCTTCATTCATTTTCTTCATTCTGGGTTTAAATTAGTCGTATATAAACATGATTTTTAGGATACAGGGTTGCTTGATGATAATGTGACTTACACTCAGAGACACTGCTTCTCTCTCCATAACAGAGATTTTTTTTCCTGAGGTCAATGACCCCGGTTCTACACTTACGCTGGTACTGATGGGAGTACATGTACGCGGGAGTGGAGGAGGCTGGAGGCGCGGCGGCTGTGCCGCAGGCCGGCATCCCGTACATGGAGTTTGAAGCCTCCACCTGCAAAAACACAAAAAAGGAAAATCTGAAGCCATATTTCAAAATAAAAGACAAGAGCACTGTTCACTGGGCTCTGCAGGAGAAGATGAAGCCAGGCTTTTTTCTCCGTGAGGACAAAGTTTAGAGCTGCAAACAAACAGAGGGCAGAACAGTTAAATTTGCCTCTTGTGCTCTTTTTGTAATTCACAAATAAAGTGATTGCTGCACTTCAGTGGTATTTTGCTTGGTAGCTAGGAACAACATGCATGTCATGGTTTAGAGTGTGGACAGTCATGCAATAAATCACATTAATAATGGTGGTGCAGGAGAAACAAATGAGACTACATGCATCATAGGAGACAGAGGTAACAGGCTGAGTATAAACAGGAAGGGGGGGGTGATGGGTAGCTAAGGGGAGGGGCATTACCACAGACATAGCAAAGAGAAGTCTCGGACGTCAGGCACTGCTTGGATCAATGGAAACAGTTTAGTCGGTGTGTGTGAGGTTGGATGCGTGGTCAGTATATGTACCTGCTGGTCTGAGGCGCTGCCTACTTGAAGAGGAGGTGGGACATTGGGGAGGGCTGTGGGAGTTTGGTTACTCCAGGAGGTGACAGTGGAGGCAGCCCTCACCTGAAGCACACAGAGGCAACATACCGATGATGGCCGCAGCACGGGGAGGGAAAACACCAAACAACGCCACGACGCCACAATGCACGAGCATTGGACCAGTGGAGACGAGAGAGGACACAGTAAGAGCCAGGGTTCAAATAACAGCAGGAACACAAGCACCCCGAGAAGAATTCATTTCTCCCAATCATTAGGGGGCAACAACACCCTCCCTGCAATAAGCACATTTATCAATCAGCATGTGATTTAAACCCTGGCTAGAATGGACGCCCAGTCAATGAAATGACAACACAACAGCAAACTGCAGTGAGCACTTCACCGGGTGGTTAGTTAGTGTGGAGGTGTGGTCAGAACAGGGAAAACACTGGTCCGAGATCTGGTTTCAGAAACCCCAAACCTAAATCTGTGTGGATCCTGATGTCTGACGGTTCAGAGTCTGAACAGAGGTATAAACAATACGAACGCATAAAAGCCATATTTATAAAACAGTGTGTGCGCTTCTCGCACAGCTTTTACTACTAAGTGAAGAGCGGTTAAAAACAAACAACAACTTGGATCCTTGTGTGAACTTTTAAGGCGGTACAGTGGAAAATCAGCGGGACGTACTGGCTGGTAATACTGCTGCTGTGCAGGGGTGGGGGCAGAGGCAGGTGTAAGCATGGGTACAGGAGCTGCTGGAGTGGGCTGAGGCACCATGGCGGGCTGGACCGGGGTGAAGGGATGCCGGGGCAGGGCGGAGCCGTGCTGAGCCCGAGCGGCGGGCAGCTGAGACCGAGCTCTCTGGGGTTGCACCGGAGCTGCGGCAGCCGCCGGCTGCTGCCCAAGAGCCCGACCGAGACGGTCACGGAGCTGCTGTACGGCAACCTGTACGGACAAAACAAGAAGAATACACTGTGAATATTGTCACAGGGTGATGTTTCGTCTGGTACATTATTCAGTGGGGAGACGCACCAGGCTGCAGGTGTGTCGCATACCTGGTTGGTGTTGTCAGGCAGGTAGGTGATGGCGGTAGACAGACTGCCCTGCGAGGCCAGCAGGTTGGCGTACTGGCTCATCTTCTCGGCCAGTAAGATACCGATAGCAGCGGGACCGGAGCGCTGGGTCTGCTCGACTGCACGCCGCAGCACCACCACCTTCTCCACCAGGTCCTGAGTGGAGGAAACAAAATTAAGGTTCAAGCTGCTTTAAAAAACGGTTTAGCTACGTCACTTGAGGGCAACAGAAGAAGCGTAAAAAGGCAAAATAATTCATTTAATCACCGTGTGTAGTTGTAATGTTAGCAAATTACATACCTGGCGGACACAGAACAACGTTAGCTTTTATGTCGAAGTCCATGTCCACTATGTCCTTTTAGTTCTATTTTGGTCTTAACTTACTCCTGACAAAAATATCTAGCTAGTCGCTAACATTTGCAGGCAGGAAAAACCAAAACAATCAGCTAAAAGAAGCTAAACTGCTCTGCAGAGCTGCAGAGTCAGGTGCTAATTCTCTTCGGGTTCATCTGGCTTCCAGCTTATTGTTTATCTGTCCACAACTTCACTACACTTCGCTCTCATTGCATCGTTAGCAGACAGCTGCTTTCAAAGAAACAGCTGTAAAAAATTCAGCTTGAGTCGAGCATCTAGCAGCTAAAGAGCCAGATATTTCCCTCACGAGTCGATGGAGACCAAAAACAGAGCTAAAAGAGAGGGAATATTCTCAATATATGAATAATAATTTTGATCCATATCTGCTGGATGTGTAAATAAATAACCTTCTGCTGAAAAGTGATTATATGTCATATGTTTCCAAGTGGCCGAAACAATAAGTTATAGCAGGTTTAAGATACAGATGTGCAGTCAGTCTCTCAACACACCTGCAGAGAGAGAGGACAGTGTCCGTCCTGCGCTTTGGTCCAACAAGACACGAGTTTCTCCACGTTGCCAGCACAGATGTAACAGAGGCAGGCCTGAGCTCGCAGGTGAGCGACCTCAGCTGCTTCCAGTCTGTTCCCGAGAAGGTCTGACAAACAGAGAGGTTTGGTTTGAGGGGATGAATTTGTGGCTGAGCTGAGAATGTGACAGAAAAATTAAACGATATGCACGAAAACCAACCGCAGAGAGAAGAGAACTCCTCGGGCTGAGCGTAGGTCATGACGGCGGCCAGAGCCTCCTTCCAGTTCTGCAGGTCGCACGTCTTCAGGATATCGTGCCAGTCCTTCATCACCACAGCGCTGATCAGCTGCGCGACAAAGAGACGCAATTACATCACTGACAATAAACATCTCAATTCATAAAACCTCAGGTAAAAAAAACATCCATGTGGTGGTTACACACCTTGGTTATCTTGCTGTGTGTTTTTGTAAAATACTTCCTCTGGGTTTTCTCTAAGAGATCAGCCCCTCCGGCGATGGCCAGGATGATGCTGTCCGCCATCCGGTTGTCATGGAGACAGAGCTCCACGGCTCCCTCGAAGTCTCCTGTCAGCAGAGCCTGTGTGATCAGCCCGTCCACATCTGCGGGACAACAAAAAGTAAATAACCAAACGACACAGTCACAGATTTTTAAAAACAAACCCACTGGACTTTGTGAGCTGAATTATTACGTTCACTCACCTTGACTGATGCGGAGACTGACTCCTTCTGCAGGGGCTGGAGCTGGCACCTGAGTGGGCTCCTGAACTGGAGCTAAGGGCTCAGCTGGAGTGGGCTCAGCTGGACTGGGCTCGTCCTCCACTGTTGCCGTCGTCTCCTGAAACACCAGAGAAACATCATTTATGAAGGTGTTTTGTCTGTTTGTATGTGTTTTCTTAAGTTGCACATCTTCAGTTCAACTGTGCTAGAAAAGTTAAGTTTTACCTCCTCTAAGGGGATTTCCTCCTCCTCCTGCTTCTCTTCTTCTTCCTCCTTCTCTTCCCCCTTGTCCTCCTCTTCCTCCTCCTCTGCCTCCCCCTCTGGGACACCCTGCTCCACATTTTCCTCTGGTTCACTGGTGAGAAGATCGTCCTCTGGATCTGCTGCTGATGCCGCCGCCGGAGTTTCAGTCTCCGGTTCAGGAGCGGAGTCAAGTTCGAGCGTGGCAGCCGGCTGGAGGTTCGCTGCAGCGATCATGTCGAACGCTGCCTCTGGAGTGTCAGCAGGCGGCACGAGGCTGAGGTCTGGTAGCGGCTGCAGGTTGGCTGGAGCGGGCGCCTCCACCTGGATTATGAAGGAAAATATGGGTTCATAACAAGTCAGGGACGACGAGTGAAGGAGAAGTGTGAGGCTGAAATGCCACGTAGGTCGGACCACGAGAGAAATCAAGTAAAAGAATATTTGCAAGTGAAGGATTTGTGCAGAGAGGAGAGCTAAGGTCACACTTGGTTTCATTTTGTGGGTAATGACCGCTCAGGATTAAGTCTTTGATCCACGTTAAGATGATGAGAAGGATAAAATTAAGTCCAGGAAACATCCGACTGGAGAGGAAGTCAAGTTCGGATGTAACGCTGGAGTCGGGGTCATGTAGGGTAGGGTAGGTCGAATAGGCAACACATTCCCACCTCAGAGCGGAAGCACTTCACCAACACCATCCGCGTGAGAGAGAAGAGAGTCAAATTTTGTCCTTACAAATGATTCCTGCTTCCTCCGCGCAGTTTCATAAACTGGATTCACACTTGCGACACTTCCTCATTACGAAATGTAAGACAGAGACGTTCAGTTCGCAGCACGTCGGCCAAGAACCGCCGCTCTAATTACAGCCAATAACAGTCGAGCAGTTCTGTTGTACCAGTGTCAGCGGAGGAATGCTGAGGGCACAGTGAGCAAGAACAAATGAAGTGTAGTGTGGCGAGGCAACGGGCAATTAAAGAGCATCTCAATTAATGGAGAAGGGAAACTATTGAGCTGCTCGGTGATAATTATCTGTTGATTTTTTATTACTTTTTCTTTTGGTCATTTTTAAACATTCCTAAAATGTCAAACTATTCCTTTAAAATGCCACACAGAAGTTGAACTCACCTTCGGAGGCTCGGCAGGTTTTTCCTCTAGTGCTGCTGAAATCTAAACAACAAAATGGACACGTTCATCACAAGATGCACAGAAAGACACTGGATCAAATTATAAATAAAGAGAATTAAAATTATATAAACAGCATCATGTGGAAAATACATTTCACCTTTAAGGCTAACTCCTCTTTGTTGTACCCCAGAAGCTCCAGGTACTTGCTGCGGATGTCGCTTTCAAAATTAGCCTGAAAAAAAAAGTCACAGAAAAAAGACTTAAGGGCTGTTTTCAAGTTTATCCTTGATATTCTAGGAGATGAATCTTTCTGAATTGTTCACCTTGAGGAAAGACCAAACTGTCTTCTCAAACTCGTTCTCAGCTGCGTCGATCTTTTCCTGGCAGAAGTCCACGAAGCTGCCTGCGCTCAGAGTGGCCTGCAGCTGATCGGAGCGCTTCAAGAAGGCCGTTTCTGTGACAACCTGACTGATGTGTACGACGTGCGAGGCGGGCTGCTGGGGCTGCTGAGGGTTCGGCTTCTCGTTCTCCAGAGACACCAGCTTCCCACCGAACTACGAGCGAACACAGGCCGAAAGTGAGTGTGTGAGTGTAAAAATACGAACACACGACACTGAGGAAAGGTAGAGAAGAGGGACTCACGGCAAATGAGGCTCCCACGGGTCTGCGGATCCACTTGGGTGGCTTCTTCAGGGGGTTTATCGTGGCTGGAGGGGCGGTAGTCTGGGGCAGCTGCAGCGGGGGCAACGCTTGTCCCGTCCCAAAAGGATCCATGTTCCCGAAGGAGGTGCTAATCTGTAACCGACACCCAGAGGGACGTTAGACAAAAAATGTTGAGAGGTGGGCGAGTTCAGGAGAATCCAGACTGGTCAGCTGGTGTGTTCAGGCTGCGTCTGTACTAAATGTTTTTAGCCTGTCGTCTCCTCAGAGCACCTTATAATTGCATCGGTCACCAAACATGACAAGAGCCGCCCTCCGTTTCTGTCTCGGGAGATTGACTCTCACCTGGTCGGCGTGTCTCTGGCTCTGCGCCTGGCTGCTGCCTCCCATGATGGAGTAGATGTCGATGTGTCCGTCGAAGCCCGCCGCCGACAGCACCACGGGGTTCCTGGGGCACCACTGGATGTCAAAGCACCACTGGCTGCTGGTGGGCAACTCGTACAACACCTGAAGAATCAATCGGAGCAGGACATTTACTTAAGAGGACAGAAGAGGGCGTTTCATCGTGAGGTCTTCATCAGTGTAAGACGCACTCATGAAGTCAATAACCTATGTGCAACACTTTTACCTCCGCTGTGTTTGGATTCCAGCACAGGATCCTGCTGTCCTTCCCACAGCTCAGCAGCAGCTCGGGATCAGCCAAGCTCCAGGCGATGGAGAGGACGCCCCTGCACATAAAGACCAGTACAGAGACGTCTTAAGAAAAGTCTCAACATTATATAAAGATCAAAACCAACAATGTGTTAGCCTGTCTCTTAATACTTTGACATCCCCTGGCGTTCAGTGGCACAAGTCCATTAATTAAATGTTTACAAGAGGTTTGGTTATTTTCTAAAACAGCTGGGAACTGCAGTTTTTAGCAAACAGGAAGTAGTGCATCTGTTGGGGACTATTTTAAGCAGCAGATCAATCCTCATTTGGTTCTCTGGTGACTATCTGAAGCAGAAGAACAGTGTGTGTGGGACTGAGTCAAAATAAACTACAGAGTGTGTGTTCATGGTGATGAGGGAAGACCCAGAAGAATAAGATATACAGTATATGTGTTAGCAGGTACATTCATAGTGTTTGTTTTTTTATTACTTTATTCTTTAAAGCCACAAAGGAAAGATGAACTCTGTGTGCTGCTCTGGTGCCATGTTTAACAGAAGTGTTTACCGTGTGTGATTCTCTAAAATCTTGAGAGGAGAGGTAGCAAAACGCAAGTCCCACATCTGGATGACTGGCATCCGATCGTCCTCCGAGGCCAAGACCAGCTGAGTGGCCACCTCTGGGTTCCAGGCCAGTCCAGAGCAATGCATCTAAAAACAAAGACGTGCACACGAACGTTTCAGTTGTGTGTACAGCGTCACAGGATTGTGAGGAAATAAAACACTTTTTTTGCATCGTAAGATTTAAAAAAAAAAAACAAAAAAAACAAAAAAAACAACGTACTCTGTTGCTGTGGTCGCTGACTTTAATGATGAGGTCATTCTTGCGGAGGTCCCACACTGAGGCTCGGCCACTCGGGCTGGCAGAGGCCAGGATGTGTTGGACCTGTCTGTTCCACGACACACAGCTTATATCCTCCAGAGGCTTTAAGACAAAAACCAGCAGCTTTAATCTCCATCCAAACTGCTAAAAATTATTATTTACACACATGAGATGATACAGATTGTGTCAAAAACATCTCGCTCATCTTCAGTGATGCTTCCCAAATATCACTTCTTAATCACAGACATGTTTTAATGTGGATAACTCCAAGTGCATGTTACCCTCCACTTCCACCACCTACCTGAGTTTTAGGTCCTGGTGTCATTGGAGCACCGAAGTTATTCATGTCCCAGATGTAGATCTCAGACTCATTCCCACCTGACGCGAACAGGTTTGTCTGCAATAAACAGAAAATACAGCACGAGTAAACGCAGTGCACGCACACGATGCTGGATTCACCTTCGCCGGATTAAATGGATCGTACTTGGAAGGGGTTGACGTCGAGCGCTCTCACTGGGCCCGTGTGCCTGTCGCTCTCAGTGATGATCACGTCGCTCTCTCCAGCCATGATCTTCGCAGGGTCGTAGAGGATGACGTTGCCGTTCTCGCCTCCTGCGATAAGGACGCCGGACGGGCGACCTTGGTCTTCCATCCCGTAGGGAGCCCACACCAGTTTGTGGTATCTTTGGGGTGAAAAGAAAAGAAAAAAAGATTATCAGTTGAAACTGACAGAAAATTAATCTGTTACTTATTTAATTATTGTGGTTTTAGTTTCTCATCTGCGAATATTTGCTCATTTTCATTCTCACACGTGACAGAAAATTCAACATTTTTGGTTTTGGACTCAACAGATTCATTGACAATAATAATAATTTTTACTTTCAGGTCTAAAAACAGCGGTTTTTATTACCTGTGAGTGGAGGAGAAGCTGCCACATGACTTCATGTCCAGAGATGGCTCAGCCAAGTCCAGCTCGAAAAACTCCAAGGAGGCACTGGTGCTGAAGGAGGCATCCAGCTGCTGGGCTGATGTTCCTGCAGAAGGAGAATACAGGAACCTTTGGTATAGAGCTGCAGCAGTCAGCCGATTAATCGATTAGACAGTTACTTTGATGATCAATTAAGTTATTTTTCAAGCAAACTGAAATGTTGCTAGACTACAGTAAACTGAATATCTTGGGGTTTCGAATTGTGGGTCAGAAAAAACAAGACATATAATTATATCACCTCAGGCTGTAAGACATTGTAATGGGCTCTTTTCACTGTTTTCTGATGTTTTATAAACCCGGGAAAATAATCAGCAGATTGACTGATAATGACATTGTCCATGAGTTGCAGGTCTGCTTTGGTACAAACTCACTTCAGAGACAAATTCTGTGGTGTGTGGCAGTGGTTTATGCTATATACTTCACATAAAAATAAACATTAAATAAATGAACTATTGTTGTGTCACATGATACGTGATGTCACAGGTGCATGGTCGATGACTCAGATGACTTGAAGTGGCTGGAAGTCTAATGATATAATTGTCCTGTTAAAACAGCAGCAGCAGCAGCAGGCCTGTGCTGGTGCTTGCTTTGTGCTCATACCTGTAGCCAGGTAGATGGGGTGGTGCTGAGCAGGACTCCAGCTCTGGATGGCTGTGCGTTTGATCTCTTTGAGTTTCATCCTGGAGGAAAAAAAGGTGAAGATTTTGAAGGATCCTGCAGTAATTACAGTAAATTAAAACTGTATTTTGTGTGGCTTCAAGTCTTTATTTTATTGCATTGGGTTTAAGTGTTTAGGGTTTGTTCATATTTTTCCAGTCTGCCTTAAAACAACACTTGAATGCTCAAATATACATTGACAGATCTACCAGTTGCTGCAAGTGTTGCTGCCTGTATGGCTGTGAAAAGATCTCTTCTTAATGTGATTCCACTTTAAGTGATGTCTCTGTGTTAGTAAGCCAAATCAAGAGGGTGTCTTTCAAAGTTAGTTTTTTGGTATGAAATGTCCTCCTTGTGGCTCTGTCCCTCCACCACTGATCATAAAGACACTGTAACTTTAGAGGATACCATTTTAATTACTGTTTATCAAACAAAGATTCAATTTTGTCACCCATCACTTACATTTGAAACACCTTAAGAAAGGATCCCTTCACAACCAGGATCGATTAATCACAACAATGTACAGTAAAGAAAAAGTGAACCAATCCCTTAAAAAGGTAAATACAAGCTAGTTAAGGTGCATGGTGAAGGTGTTACTAGTGTGGGACAGGTTTATAAACATTAAATTAAGATTTGACTCCCCCTCTTTTTAATATTGCATTTTCACCAGCTCAGCTCCTGTAATAAATACAATAGTTATAGATTTACAGACAAAGGGCTAATCTGACTGACACTAATTATCTCATGGGTACTACTGCGTTGTAAAGCTGCCATGGAGGAAAAGACACTCGGTTTGCACTGGATGTGCCATGTGAAATAAATGTCAATGTATTTATTTCACATGTTTGTCATTAATAAATCCACCTGGACCTGGATAAGCAGCAGAAAATAGACGAACAGAAGGATTAACCAATTTAAAAAAAAAAAACTAATTAAGGTCAAAGGTCTGCAACAATAGCACGGAGAAATTCCTAGAGATTTATTACTAACATGACTGCCTTTGTAAATTAAATGTGAGGCTTTTTAATACCTGCTTAGGCCTTTTTTTTTTTTTTTTTTTTTTTTTTTTTTTTTAAAAGACTATTCAAGTCCTGCAGATACCCAGGATATTACAAATGTATTATGTGGCTCTGAAGAAACTGGGTGTACTTTTTGTACTTATGGTTTAACATGAGCAAATTCAGTGAGCTAGCAACAAGCTAACAGCGTCAGGAGCAGAAGAAATGTGTTGTCACTTTTTGTGTGTGGTATTACAGCTGCAAAGGGACAGATAGTCCGTTTTCTAGCCTGTTAGCAGCCTGTGCAAAATACAACAGTGAGGACAGTTACACACACACACAGAGAGAGAGAGAGACGTGATTACTTCACTAAAGCGTCTTACCTTCCTTTCTTTGCTCCTTGTTACATGAACGAACATATAAAACAGGTGACAAACACAGCGCAAGTTCCCCCTTTGCTTCTGCTCAAGGATTAACGGCTGTGAAAACACAAGAACGGGAGGCTACCGGGTCCCGGCTGCGGACTGCAGGCGGATTTCCACGTCCTCACTGGTCTCCATCAACGTGGCACTGAGCGACTGCCTCCTCCTACCACGAAGAAGAACAACAACTTCCGGGGGACGTCCAGACTCTCCCTCCCTCAAACTAGCACCATGCTAAAAATGCTAGCGTGCATATTCATAAACCAAACCGCAGCAGACTGTTTTTATTTTTAAAATATATATAATGGTACAAATGCACTAGAACTTCCGTCTTCTGTCATGATTCAATTTATTTATTTATTTTATTTTCAGTATATCATTTAATTGAAATTATTTTTTGTTTCTACTTGTATCCCCGAACTTGTGTTCTGTATATTATGTAATTTGTGTTTTGTTATATAGAAAAATTAACAAACACATCCATAATAAAAACCGTTAAGAGAATAAGTAACCCAAGCGGGACATTTTACATGTACATATGGAATAATTGTGTTCAATTTGTTAATATAATTTTATGGTGAAATATTTCATAAACAAATGCAAATATTCTAAATCACCAGTGGAAAAAGTATTCAGATGTTTTATTTAAGTAAAAGTACCAGTGTGGAAATAATGTTACAAGACAAAAATCACACATTTAAAATTTTCCTTCAGTAAAAGTTGATGACCATCAATATATACTTTTAAGTAGCCAGTAGTAAAAGTAAATAAAGTACAATTACCTCAATAATGTACTCAAGTACAGTACTTGAATAAATTCAATAGTTATTTTCCAACACTACTGCCCAACTTAAATAAATATCAGCTTCCTCTGCACTTGTTGAAGTCTGCAATGTGGGAAAGTCAGGTGATGAATGTACAAAATATCCAAACAGGTTGGTAAACCTAACTCCCCAACAGATATCCCACCATCCAAAAACCAAAAACACAGCAACTTTTCTTCACAATTTTGGTATTTATTTGGAAAATTAATACATTAAAATAAAAACAAAAGACAAACAAGTCAAATACTTATGGTAGATGTGCCAAGAGACAGGCTCTGCATTCACTCCAGCTGGTCAACCCTGAAAGAACAATTTATATATTAAAGATTAATATTTACAGTCACATCTGCTCTACACTTAACACCAGCAACACGCTCTTTACTAAGACAACAAATGCCAAAACCCTCATTTAGAAG
The DNA here is from genome assembly GCF_021018895.1 of Seriola aureovittata. NCBI lineage: Eukaryota > Metazoa > Chordata > Actinopteri > Carangiformes > Carangidae > Seriola > Seriola aureovittata. The sequence goes on along the minus strand of NC_079381.1, from coordinate 22,013,935 downwards.
TTCATGAATAATCTTCCCCAGACATATGAATGGGTCAGATGGGTAGTGATTGATATAATCATTGGGATGGCCAGTCTCTTTTGTTACATAAATAAAAATAACAGAGCAACAATACATACATGTATATGAGGTCCACAAGGCTCATTCCACTGGAACCCTTTTCTCCAGATGACCTGACAAGATGTATTTAGATTTACAGAAGTTAAAAATGAATTCAGAACAATCAAATACCGTGACAGAACAAATTTGACATTTATAGGTGGTCAGTAGTTTGTGCATTTGTTTAATTAAACTAACACCATAGATCACTTATACAGGGAAATATTGTACACACAAACATAAAATCAAGCGATAGGATTATAAGACGTACACCGAATTAAAGAGGTGATTTTCAAACTTAAGAAACTAGATTGAGTCGTGTTTTGTTGATTGTTAATCGTGGTAAATATACAAGCTTTTTACCACATCACAATTTTTAACTGGAGTTCTGCGTATGACTTAAGACGCCGACTTCTTCACCACGTGGTCTGGTGGTGGCGGGTTGACGACATGTAGCCGCTTGATTTAGCTGTTTACAACACACTGACACCACAAACCACAGTAATAAACGGCTAAATTTAAAACACACTTACCTAATTCACGTACAAGCAGCCCCACGTGTAGATAATATACGTTGACCTAAAGTTAGTTAACGAAACCTCTTTTTAAAGTAACGTTACAAACAGAGGTGTTAGCCTGCTAGCTAGCTAGCCATACTGACTGGATGTATTTAACATGCGCAAAAAGTGCAAACGCTTGTAGGTAAAACGTCAGCGATCATATTAACACTTTACTGACGTACTCCAGCACCCTACATATCTAAGCTACAACTACGCGCCTCCACCTAACTTCTTCTTCTTTTACTTCCCCTGCTTCCTCCTCCTCCTCCTCTTCTTCTTCTACTACTTCTTCTTCTTCCTCTTCTGTAACGCGGTTGAAGTCCAACAATTAGGTGTATTACGCCACCTAGTGGGCTGGAGTATGGCTATGTACTCTAAACTTTTTGTTTTTTATTTGTCTTTTTGTTTTTTTTTAAAAAGAAGTATCTAAATTGGAAATTTAAAAGCAACCAGTCATACTAATTGTTAAGTAAAAGAAAGAAATAAAAATAATAAAAAAAAAAAAAAAAAAAAGATAAATTTAAGATGGAGGCCATCTTGGACAATACCAACCATCCTCTCCACAACATTCTGGCAGGACAGAGAAGCAGCTACATGTGCAGCAAACATCTCATCTCACTGCTCTGCAGAACAGAGAGGTTCAGGAGATCCTTTATTCCCACTGCCATCAGGCTATACAACACATCAGCCAAAGGATGTGGACTAATCTAATTATTATTGTTTATTTATTAACTGTTTTCTAATGGAGACATTGATATCCCTAAGGGATAAATAAAGTATCTATCTATCTATCTATCTATCTATCTATCTATCTATCTATCTATCTATCTATCTATCTATCTATCTATCTATCTATCTATCTATCTATTTATCTATCTATTTTAAATGACAGACTTCTTAAGACAAACATTTTGGGCTAGTTATTAACCGCTGACATGGACTTCTTGTTGGTTACAAACGGTCTCTAAACTGCATCTGTCTCTCAGGAATCTCCTTCACCTGCATCCAGTGTGTCCACTATTTATTGGTCTGATTGGTCCCTAATATAATTGACACCAAAAAGTTTCACCTGTTTAAAAGTTTAATTAATCTTAAATAGTTTTCTTTGAAATGTAATAAAACAGCACTAAAAGGGAACAGCATGTCAACTTAATATTAATCAAAAACATGTGTATCTTATTCATCTTATCCACTCTATAACTTGAGTGCTAACAGACAACACTGCCGTATTTTCTCTTAATCATACCAACAAGTATATAAACAATCTATTATTTCATTTTTTTATTCTATTTCTTTTATTGTGACATCAATATGAAAACTTTTTGTGTTTGTTTTCTGTCATTGTGAGGTGTTTACTGTGAATGGGAGTTTTAGTGGATTGGTGCACGCTGACACTGAGAAATCTGTGAATGTAGATTTTTATTGGTTGAACCTGGAGTATGAACTTTACCTTGTAAAACATCATTGCTGTTGGAAGGATATTGTTGGAGTAACATTCTTGCAATGAAGTCATAACACTGGAGAAAGGAAGCTCGAAAAAGGTTAATTGGGGGAAGGGGGTGATTTAGCAATTACTAAGGATTTAAAGAATGTGGGAGAAACAGGAGCAAATGGAGGAAACCCACAGGGGGAATGGGGGGTGGGGGGTGGGGATGACCTGGATGTGAGGAAGGAGGGGTTTTTGTTTTATTTTGGATGGTTTTAAAGGATGTGGGAAAACTGGAGCACCCGGAGGAAACCCACAGGGGGAATGGGGGGTGGGGGGAATAACCTGGATGTGAGGTAGGAGGGTTTTTTTTTTTTATTTTGCCTGGTTTTGAAGGATGTGGGAGAAACCGGAGCACCCAGAGAAAACCCAAAAGGGGTGGGGGGGTGAAATAGACAGGAGAGAGGAGAAAGGAGATAGGGGAAAGGAGTTAGGAGACAGGAGATTGGAAGGAGAGAAGAGACAGGTGATAGGAGACAGGAGAGGAGAGAAAGTCAACTTAATATTAATCAACAACATGTGTATCTCATTCATCTTATCCACTCTACAAATTGAGTGTATTTTCTTTCTCTTAATCATACCAACAAGTATATAAACAATCTATTACTCCATTGTTTTATTCTATTCCTTTTATTGGGGGGGTAACCTGGATGTGAGGCAGGAAAGGATGTGGGAGAAACCGGAGAACCCGGAGAAAAACCCAAAAGGGGGGGGGGGGTAACCTGCATGTGAGGCAGGAAAGGATGTGGGAGAAACCGGAGAACCCGGAGAAAAACCCAAAGGGGGGGGGGGGGAGAGAGAGAGAGACAGACAGGAAAGCAAAGAAACAAGAGAGGGGACAGGTGACAAGAGAGAGGAGAAAGGAAATAGGAGATAGGAGACAGATGGTAGGAGACAGCAGGGGAGGACACGGGAGTATCATCTAAATGACACTAGTTCTACCCGCTGAAGATGTTGGAGAGGCCTTTTCTCATAGAAGAGAAGAATCTAGAGATGGCGTTACGCTGAGTTGGTCGCGTTATTCCTTTCCTGAAGGAGAACGCGATGTATTTGCTAATTTCTAGTTTGTGTAACTTCATGGAAACCAGCACCATCTCTGCACAGCTCCATTTCTTACACAGATCCTTGAAAATGATCTTGTCGAGGTGTTGAATAGTTTCTGTGGTGATCTGGAAATCGGTGCCTTCGACTTGGGCCCATGTTTCTTCAAACAGATGTTGAATGATGGCCTCTGAGTCTTCAGTCATCATCACTTTTGCCTTTTTAAAAGTGCGTGCGACAAGTTTCTCCACCAGAACCCTGATGGACATCTTGTTTCTTTCTGCCTGTGCTCTTGTGTCCTGCACAGATTCAGCCTGTGTCTCCTCACTAGCTGAGGCAGACACTGCAGCAGTTGGTGCTGTCTCTTCCAGGAGCTGTGAAGGTGTCAGTAACTCAGTGCCCATTAAAGCTCGTGTCACCCTGCGACTATGGCTGGTAGCCTGAGTGCTCATCCACCAGTTCATCAGTGCAAAGAAAGACATCACTCTGTTCTGAATGTCATCAAACATGTTGGCGTGTGACTGAGGAACATGCACTGTGCTGGAGGTTCTCGTCTGTGTACTTGGTGATGAAATAATCTCTGGCCTCGTGTCTGTGATGTAAGTGTACAGCAGTTTGGTGAGTGCTTGTGCGAATTTAGGTGGTGAAACTTTTTTGACTCCCCGAAACACAACCTCTTCTCCAGTTGTGTCTTTTGTCATAAGCAGAGAGTCAACACTATCCATGAGGGACTGGAGTGACTGCACTGACTCTCTGCTTTTAGCTTTGGAGTGATGGTGGAATTTCGCCCTTATTTGTGCCACTATCCGATGAATGGATCCGTGTACAAATGTCCTTGCAAAAAAGTTCTTGATCTTCATCCTCAAGTCTTTGAAAGACACTCTGTGTGTCTTTTGGGGTTTGGTGCTTGGACGTCTTTTCTCTGATTCTGTGCTTAACAGAGCAATTTCATCTGCAACAATCTGAATCTCCAGAGAAGATGCAGATTGCAGCAGATCATTGTCAGAGTCTGACATTTCTTCTAGAAGAGGTGCTAATATTGCACGCACTTCTTTGCTGATTATTTCCTGGACAGACTCTATCTTCTCTTCCAGGCTTTCTTCCTTCTCTATGGAGGTGGTCGGTTCTTCTTCTGTTCGTCTTTGCGTCATTGGGATGAAAATCTTGGCGGCAAATCCCTTTAACATTTCGCAGGCACGATCCACCATCATGTTAAGTCTTTTAGGGGGAATGAGGCGATTTTGTGGAGCCTTCAAAGACCCGCTACAGAGGACAGAGCTGATACTCTCTGCGACCTCTTCTACAAACAAGTCAGTCAGTTTTTCTGAGCTGACACACTGGACATGGTCTTTAACGTTGAGAGCCTCAACAAAACTGTGAGCGAGTGCATCACCCAGACTGGACTGAACACACTCCTGAGACACGAATGCATGTGACTCCTTAACAGCCTTCAACACAACTGATGAAATAATGTTTATCAGTTCCATCAGCAGCTCTGCCAACAGAACTTTGGTGGTGAGATCAGGGGTACCAGAATTTAATAATGCCCACTGTTCTGTTGTCAACTTTGTGAAAAAGTATTCAACCAGTGGGCGAAGAGTATCTACTTCAATCTCTGGTATCTCCATTGGCTGTGGTAACTCACTGTTATCCATGATAATTGTTGGTGTTTTCAAAAATCCTTAATTTAACTGTTGGTGTTTTCAAAACTTCTTGATTTAGCTGTTGGTGTTTCACAAAATCCTTGATTGAGTATTCTTGTACAGGTCTGTCAGTTTAACACTAGCTGTAATGAAGACTGAATGTGTACCTTTGATATATCTATATATATACAGATAGATATATCAAAGGTACACATGTCATTCACACATCAAAGGCATTCCATGTGACGTCTCACATCAAAGGAATGGACTACACGTTAAGCCCCGCCCCTTAAAGCGTGTGCCATAGCAACCGTTCCTGAGGCGTCTTAGCAACCGTTGCTAGGCACCTGCGGCGTGCTTTCATCGAGCTCTCGTTTTCATCGGGATCAGCTGAAAATATAGTCAGGCGGAGAAGAAGGTGTTTTCAAACCCACCAGCTACAGCTGCTAAAATATGCAGTGACAGTTTTAAATTCAGCGTAAAACAAACTGGGAACGTTCCCCCGGAAGTTTACAGCACGTTTATGACGTCCGCCACTGGTCCCCACCCCAACGCTTCCTGAGGGACCGGGACGGTATTTACGTTCATCAAAAAGTCCGAGGCTATAGGATTACAAAATAAGAATCCAATTAAAAAATCTATTCGTTTTTGGAACCAATCCTATTGGACAAAATCCTACATGAATGAAATCCGATATATAATCGTATAGCATATGTCCTATAATACTATAGGATACATTTTTTTTATATAATCCTCTAGGTTATATCCTATATCATTTTATATAAGATAAAATCCTATAGGATTGGGATACATGCCTGTACGGATTATAACAACCAAAAGGACTATCATATGATTAACCCTATAATCATCATCATCTTATCTAATTATAAAAGCCCGAAATTTAAAAATTTGAAATCATCTAGAAATAGTATTTGTTTCTTTCTTTCTCAAATCCATTACAACAAATTCAAAATCCTTTATAGTACATGCTTTTATAATTATATTGTCTTTACTCTCTAAAAACTTTGATTGAATGACACTGAGGTCGCTCTAAGTCTTCTGCTCATCTTGTCTTCATCTGCACACTTCTGGGCAATCAACTTCTTCTTTCCACCTTTTCCCAGGTCAGATTAGGCAGTCGTGTATGCTGCACATTAAGAAGGAAGTTGGCAATTAAATAATCAGCCATTAGTTGGTTTGTGCAGTTGGGGGTTTAAAAGCATAATTCATAGGAAATAAAACAAAAAGTATATATAATGTAAATTCATTTTGCTAAGGAGCTCTCTTCAACCAAGGAACTGAAGGTTAATGGTTAACATTATTCACTTCTTGATACTTCAAAATGAAGTATACATATATATAATAATAATGATGGCGAAATAAATGTAATGTTTAGTTTCCAGGGAGGACATAAACATGAATAAAGAGATGGTTAGGTCCAAAGTCTTGAAGGGTTCTTACAAAAGTTGAATTAAGGGACCTCTCACAGCAATTCCTTAATTTTCCTTAAAATGACATATATTTTCATGCATCCTTTAAATGTGTTGAAGTGTGTCAATTTGCCAAGAAGTTGTGTTACAATTGGCCTCCCTCATTGTTTACAGATTCCTAGATCCTGATTCATCCTGCCCCCTTCCTAAGACCAGTCAGTGGCATCATTCTGTTTGTCCAAATCAATGTCCTGATGAACAGATGTCCACAAGCTATAATCATTAAGAAACTGATGAAAGAATGGACATTGTGGATATAGACCCACGTGCTGATTAATTTATCTGTGAGGACGCTCAAGACCACTGTGATCATGACATTGACCCTGCATGTTTTATAGGATTTAAAAGTCTTTTTTCCCAGGGTCAGATGTAACCCTTGCACTGTTTGTAGTACTTCTCCTGTCATATTCTGTAAGACACAACATGAATAGAAATAATAAATAAAGAATTTTAGTGAAGTAAGATTGAAAAATATACATTTCCAATAGGAGTGTGAAGGTCAAATAGAAAAAAAAAACAACTTTCCAATAGGATTGTGAAAATTCTTATAGAGCCAAAGATATTTCCTATTAAGATCCTATTGGACTTGTAGAACTCTATAGAAAAAAATCCAAGGACTTTTTTGACTAGGGTCAGTGGATCCAATGAAAAATTTAAAAAAAAATACAATCTTAAATTATTTAATTTTTTATATTTTTTGTATTATGTTTTTCATTGTTATCATTAGATTTTTTTTCTTCATGTCTGTGTTTTTTCTGTTACAGGTATTTTTTACGCTGTCACTATTGTTTTAGTGACACTGGTTTTCACTTTGAACTTTCTGTCACCTTTTGGCTGCAACTCCAGAACTGCAGCTACATATTCTCTCCACCGTCTTCTTCACATAGAACCGGACCGGGTGAAGGTTAGTCTTTAACGGACTTCATGCTCTTCTGGCAAAGGTCCACTGGAACAAGTGCTGACGTTAGCGAATATAAGTCAAAAGTCAGTTTGCAAACCTGTTCTTCAAAACCTGCCCATCTCCTCCTGCACTGTTTGTTTTGGGCCGATTCCGCTGCTCATGTTACTGCACTGAATTCTGCTGTGGTAGGGGTTGATGCTGCAGAGTATTTAGCGTTAGCACGTAGATGAAACCGTGTGCAGCAGCAATAACAGTGGCCTCAAAACACAATCAATCACACGGCGGAAGACTCCGCGACCGTTAAACACATGTTAGCAAACTGCCGTGTATTAGCTAACGTTAGCTAAACCGATCAATCACACGGCGGAAGACTCCGCGACCGTTAAACACAGGTTAGCAAACTGACTTGTTTTACCTAACATATTAGCTAACGTTAGCTAACGTTGCGCTTGGTCCAGCAGACCTCAACGACCAACGACTGCCCATCACCCCGGGCCCGGCCAACACGATGACAGAAAGTTGAAACTGAAAAAAGTGACAGCTAAAGACATCACAGGGCGGGAGACTCAGCGACCATTAACCACATGTTAGCAAACTGCCGTGTATTAGCTAACGTTAGCTAAACCGATCAATCACACGGCGGAAGACTCCGCGACCGTTAAACACAGGTTAGCAAACTGACTCGGTTTAGCTAACGTATTAGCTAACGTTAGCTAACGTTGCACTTGGTCCAGCAGACCTCAACGACCGTTATGACTGCCCCCCCCCAGTTGAAACTGAAAAATAAGTGACAGTATAACAAATAACTGTCACTGAAAAAAGCCAGATATGATGGAAAAATAGATTGTCATTTAAAAACATCATAATACAAAAAATATAAAAACTATATAAGTGAGATTATATTTTTTTTCTTTGATGCTGTGTCTTATTTTCCAGTGGAACTTTTTGCAGGGCCAATATTCATGTCAGTGTCAATACAACTTTTTCCACTGCAATTATTTCCTTTTTCAGTTCCGGGTTTGTTTTCAATGCAAAATTTTATTTTCAATGTCAAAATGTTACAGTCACTGTTCTTTTCCCATACAGCCAGAGCCGGAGGCATAATAGCTGTGTCCCAATTCAAGGGCCCTATCCTTGGGAGGACGTGGTCTACGAAGGCGTGGCCCTTCGCAACCGACATAGACCGCAAAGGCCGAACCGAAATGAGACTGGTCTGGTCTACGGGGGACTTACGCTTTGTGTCACCAGCTGTGCCCGCCGTTACATTTGTATTGTAGCGTGTGGCGCCTTTCGCCTGGCATCCTTGACAGCGTAAGTTTTTTTCACAAAAACTTGAAGTTTTAGGGCCCTTGGTTTTGTACTGTTGTACCTTAAGCTGTTGAACTGAGCTGAAAGACAATACTTACATTTTAAAATTGCTCTCTGTTGATGTTGTTTGCTTTCATTAACAACATGAATGAATCTTGGGATATGTTGAGCCACAAAGGATCCACCCGTTGGATTCTTCCTTGGCCAAGAAAAGAAGGCTAAATTTGTCTGCCTTTGAAGGAGCCTCTGAAATGGGACCAGTTAGTCACGCCACTGTGACGCAAATGGTTCTTCATTTGCAGCCTCCGAATTGGGACACAGCTATTGTTTTTGGTGGATGGACAACCCATAAACAAAGAAAACATTTTACAGTGTTGTCTTATTGTACTGAAAGTACTTGGCTATGTGGAGGAAACTGGGTACTGCATTTATTTTGGGCAACAACAATGTTGACATTGTTGATGATTAAAATATGAGACTTGGTATTATCTGCTAACAGCCTGTCTTCATAATGCAATAAGTGATATTAATGCTATCGATATTAAAGATAGCTTATACAGAAACGACCCTCTTGAGGTCTTACTGTGTATGTGGGATATACTACTTACTATAACAATTCCAACAAGTATCAATATACACTCCCCTCCAAAAGTATTGGAACAGTGAGGCCAAGTCCTTTATTTTTGCTGTAGACTGAAAACATTTGGGTTTGAAACCAAAAGATGAATATGAGACAAGAGATCAACATTTCAGCTTTTATTTCCAGGTATTTACATCTGGATTTGATACACAACTTAGAAGATAGCGCCTTTTATTTTGAACACACCCCTTTTTCATGTGAGCAAAAGCATTGGAACATGTGACTGACAGGTGTGCATTGTTGCCCAGGTGTGTCGTATTACATTGATTATTCAAACAATAAATAGCACTGAATGTATACGCTCAGTTTCAGATTTGGATTTTATAGTTTTTATATATAGCATTTATAGTTAGAGGTGTAACTAACATGAAAACCAGAGAGCTGTCTATGGGTGAAAAAAAAGCAATTGTGAAGCTGAGAGAAGATGGAAAATCAATTAAAACCATTGCACAAACATTGGCCATGGCCAGTACAACCATTTTGAATGTCCTGAAGAAGAAAGAAACCACTGGTATACTAAGTAACAGACGTTGAATGGGTAGACCGAGGAAAACAGCAGCAGTTGACGACAGAAACATTGTGAGAGCTGTAAAGAAAGACCCTAAAACAACTGTTATATTGTATTCTGGGACAAAGTTTTATGGACTGATGAAGTAAAGATTAACCTTTACCAAAGTGATGGAAAGGCTAAAGTTTGGAGAAAGAAATAATCTGCTCATGATCCCAAACATACAAGCTCGTCTGTGAAACACGGTGGAGGTAATGTCATGGCTTGGGCTTGCATGGCTTCTTCTGGAACGGGCTCATTAATCTTCATTGATGATGTAACACATGATGGCAGCAGCAAAATGAACTCAGAAGTCTACAGAAACTTTTTGTCTGCCAATTTAAAGAAAGATGCAACCAAACTGATTGGGAAATCATTCATCATGCAGCAAGATACTGACCCAAAACACACAACAAGGGAGTTCATCAGGGGGCAAGACGTGGAAGGTTTTAGACTGGCCAAGTCAATCTCCAGACGTAAACCCTATAGAGCATTTTACCTGCTAAAGAAGAGACTGAAGGGAGTAACCCCCCAAAATAAACAACAACTGAAAGAGGCTGCAGTGAAAGCCTGGAAAAGCATCACAAAAGAAGAATGCAAAAGTTTGGTGATGTCAACGGGTCACAGGCTTGATGCAGTTATTGCAAGCAAAGGATTTGCAAATAAAGATTAAGTCTTATACACTTTAATCTATTTTAAGTCTATCTGTTCTAATACTTTTGCTCACCTAAAAATTTGGTGTTCCGTTACAAATAATGCTATCTTCTAAGTTGTGTATCAGATCCAGATGTAAATACCTGGAATTAAAAGCTGAAATGTTCATCTCTTGTCTCATATTCATCTTTTGATGTCAAACCCAAATGTTTTCAGTCTACAGCAAAAATAAAGGAATTGGCCTCACTGTTCCAATACTTTTGGAGGGGAGTGTAGTTACCGACCAACCCTCTTTACTCTGCTTCAATTTTACGCCATATTACCCAATATTTTACAGTGATTCCCAGTAATTATACTATGACAACTTGGCATTATTCTGCCTTTACTTGACCATTATTTCTTGGAAATTTCTTCACATTACCACATAAGGGGTTAACCTTTTTTAAATATTTTATGTTGGTGAATAATTTTGTATATTTTGACGGGGCAATTTAGAGGTTAAATTTAGAGTCCAAGATGGTAACACCCTGCTCCGATGGCCTCCGAGGATATGAGGCAGGACTTAATTCAAGTTTAATTAATTTAGATAGTTTTCCTTGAAATGTAATAAAACAGCAGTAAAAAGGAACAGCATGTCAACTTAATATTAATCAACAACATGTGTATCTCATTCATCTTATCCACTCTACAAATTGAGTGTATTTTCTTTCTCTTAATCATACCAACGAGTATATAAACAATCTGTTACTCCATTGTTTTATTCTATTCCTTTTATTGGGGGGGTAACCTGGATGTGAGGCAGGAAAGGATGTGGGAGAAACCGGAGAACCCGGAGAAAAACCCAAAGGGGGGGGGGGGGGGGGGGTAACCTGCATGTGAGGCAGGAAAGGATGTGGGAGAAACCGGAGAACCCGGAGAAAAACCCAAAGGGGGGGGGGGGACAGACAGGAGAGAAAAGAAGCAAGAGAGGGGACAGGTGACAAGAGAGAGGAGAAAGGAAATAGGAGATAGGAGACAGATGGTAGGAGACAGCAGGGGAGGACACGGGAGTATCATCTATATGACACTAGTTCTACCCGCTGAAGATGTTGGAGAGGCCTTTTCTCATAGAAGAGAAGAATCTAGAGATGGCGTTACGCTGAGTTGGTCGCGTTATTCCTTTCCTGAAGGAGAACGCGATGTATTTGTTAAGTTCTAGTTTGTGTAACTTCATGGAAACCAGCACCATCTCTGCACAGCTCCATTTCTTACACAGATCCTTGAAAATGATCTTGTCGAGGTGTTGAATAGTTTCTGTGGTGATCTGGAAATCGGTGCCTTCGACCTGGGCCCATGTTTCTTCAAACAGATGTTGAATGATGGCCTCTGAGTCTTCAGTCATCATCACTTTTGCCTTTTTAAAAGTGCGTGCGACAAGTTTCTCCACCAGAACCCTGATGGACATCTTGTTTCTTTCCGCCTGTGCTCTTGTGTCCTGCACAGATTCAGCCTGTGTCTCCTCACTAGCTGAGGCAGACACTGCAGCAGTTGGTGCTGTCTCTTCCAGGAGCTGTGAAGGTGTCAGTAACTCAGTGCCCATTAAAGCTCGTGTCACCCTGCGACTATGGCTGGTAGCCTGAGTGCTCATCCACCAGTTCATCAGTGCAAAGAAAGACATCACTCTGTTCTGAATGTCATCAAACATGTTGGCGTGTGACTGAGGAACATGCACTGTGCTGGAGGTTCTCGTCTGTCTACGTGGTGCTGGAATATTCTCTGGCGTCGTGTCTGTAATGTGAGTGTACAGCAGTTCGGTGAGTGCTTGTGTGAATTTCCCAACTTTAGGTGGTGAAAGTTTTTTGACTCCCCGAAACACAACAACCTCTTTTCCAGTCGTGTCATTTTCAGTGTCTTTTGTCATAAGCAGAGAGTCAACACTATCCATGAGGGACTGGAGTGACTGGACTGACTCTCTGCTTTTAGCTTTGGAGTGATGGTGGAATTTCGCCCTTATTTGTGCCGCTATCTGATGAATGGATGCGTGTACAAACGTCCTTGCAAAAAAGTTCTTGATCTTCATCCTCAAGTCTTTGAAAGACACTCTGTGTCTCTTTTGGGGTTTGGTGCTTGGACGTCTTGTCTCTGATTCTGTGCTTAACAGAGCAATTTCATCTGCAACAATCTGAATCTCCAGAGAAGATGCAGATTGCAGCAGATCATTGTCAGAGTCTGACATTTCTTCTAGAAGAGGTGCTAATATTGCACGCACTTCTTTGCTGATTATTTCCTGGACAGACTCTATCTTCTCTTCCAGGCTTTCTTCCTTCTCTATGGAGGTGGTCGGTTCTTCTTCTGTTCGTCTTTGTGTCATTGGGATGAAAATCTTGGCGGCAAATCCCTTTAACATTTCGCAGGCACGATCCACCATCATGTTAAGTCTTTTAGGGGGAATGAGGCGATTTTGTGGAGCCTTCAAAGACCCGCTACAGAGGACAGAGCTGATACTCTCTGCGACCTCTTCTACAAACAAGTCAGTCAGTTTTTCTGAGCTGACACACTGGACATGGTCTTTAACGTTGAGAGCCTCAACAAAACTGTGAGCGAGTGCATCACCCAGACTGGACTGAACACACTCCTGAGACACGAATGCATGTGACTCCTTAACAGCCTTCAACACAACTGATGAAATAATGTTTATCAGTTCCATCAGCAGCTCTGCCAACAGAACTTTGGTGGTGAGATCAGGGGTACCAGAATTTAATAATGCCCACTGTTCTGTTGTCAACTTTGTGAAAAAGTATTCAACCAGCGGGCGAAGAGTATCTACTTCAATCTCTGGTATCTCCATTGGCTGTGGTAACTCACTGTTATCCATGATAATTGTTGGTGTTTTCAAAAATCCTTAATTTAACTGTTGGTGTTTTCAAAACTTCTTGATTTAGCTGTTGGTCTTTCACAAAATCCTTGATTGAGTATTCTCGTACAGGTCTGTCAGTTTAACACTAGCTGTAATGAAGACTGAATGTGTACCTTTGATATATCTATATATATATATAGATAGATATATCAAAGGTACACGTCATTCACACATCAAAGGCATTCCATGTGACGTCTCACATCAAAGGAATGGACTACATGTTAAGCCCCGCCCCCTAAAGCGTGTGCCTTAGCAACCGTTGCTAAGGCGCCTTAGCAACCGTTGCGTGCTTTCATCGAGCTCTCGTTTTCATCGGGGTGAACTGAAAATATAGTCAGTGTTAAATTCAGCGTAAAACAAAAAGGGAACGTTCCCCCGGAAGTTTACAGGACGTTTATGACGTCCGCCACTGGTCCCCACCACAACGCTTCCTGAGGGACCGGGACGGCATTGACGTTCTCGTTTGAACGCTTCGCGAGGATCATATAATACGGAGCACGGGAGGGGACAAAAAAAATTAAGTTTGCGAAAAAAAAAGAAAGTTGTATTCGTAGTTGTAAAATCATTTGCCTCTTGGGACATGTTTTTACAGATGAAAAAAAAAATAGAAAAGTGATCCTGGCAAAAACAAAACAAAACAAAAAAAATCACGTGCCTCTCAAGGCTTGTTTTCATAGATTAAAAAAACAAACATTCACTTGTTTCTCAGGGCGTCTGTACTTTGCAGCTCTAAACTCTTTTTAGTCTGCTTTGCTTGTTGCATTTTGTTAAATGTTGCATGCTACAGAAAAATACTCAACACATAAAACTAGGTTTTTAGGGGCTTTAAGCTTTTTTTCTATACCACTAAATATTCATGACTACATAAGCAGAAGTTAAAGTTTGAAATAAAACCAGACTTGTCAATAATATAAGTTTAACACTCGAAAATGAGGAGTATGGGTGTGGTTTGATTAGATTTGATTGGTGCAAAAAAAACTTGACATCAATTGAGTCATCACACAATTGCAACTGTCGTGTCAATTAACCCAAACCTAGCATTACTAGCACTCTGTCCTGGGCTGCCCCCTAGACTCCATTGAGGAAGTAGGTGACAGGAGGATGTTAGCTAAGCTGACATCCATCATGAACAATAACTCTCACCCTCTGCATGACACTGTAGGGTCTCTGAGTAGCTTCTTCAGCAGCAGACTTTTACATCCTCGCTGTAAGAAGGAGAGGTTCCGCAGGTCCTTTATTCCAGCAGCTGTCAGACTCCACAACTCCTGCTCTTCCTGACCATGTGCAAACTTGCACTTTTTCATGTACATATCGTGTGTATTGTGTATATTGTATTTATTAGTGTATATTTGGTATATTTTTGTTGTATATTTCCATAGATGTTTTATTCTATAGATGTTTATTTTCTGCTGTGGTAAATGAATTTCCCAGTTGTGGGATAAATAAAGTTAATCTAATCTAATCTAATCTAATTAGCATTAATCACAGTAAGAGGCTGACTGCAAAAATAGGTTTTCAAGAGTCCCAATAATGGTCAGCTTAGACTAGAAAAGAGCTGGTTTGTAAGATGTGTTTTACCAGCACATCTGAAGTCATCTGAATGAGTGACAAACAAACTGTTTTTAAATGTTATTAGTTACTCCTGTGCTTTTGCCACTCTGAACTGTGTTCATCTGCTCATCAGAACAGCCTTGGACGGATCAGGTGACTGTAATTTGCTCTTTGTTCTTGCTCGAACAAATTTCAGGAACAACAATGAACAAATCTCAATTATTTTTTCAGTTAATGGTGTTTTTAATGTACAGTAAGCATGTGACTAATAAAACAGAAAACAGCACCAGAAGAAATGTGTATCTCTGCCAATCTAGCCAACTACTCTGAGCCGTGTGTGTGTGTGTGTGTGTGTGTGTGTGTGTGTGTGTGTGTGTGTGTATACGTACTTCTATCTTTATGAGGACTAGTTTGATTTTTAGACTTTAGGAAGTCTGGATATTTTGGACGGTCCACATTTTCTGACACACCTTCAAAGGGTTAGGGTAAGGCATTTAGTTGTGATGGTTCAAGTTAAGGTTAGGGGCTAGGGAATGCATTATGTCAATGAGTGTCCTCACAAAGATAGAAGTACAAGAGTGTGCGTGTGTTTGTGTCTGTTTGAGCATAATGCATAATGTGTGTGCTTTCATCTTACAACTGCATTTAGGATAAAACCTAAAAGATTGCCTCTACTCATTTTCATTGAAAGAATTTAGCCTAGCCATGGTTAATGATCAATAGTTTGCAGCACTAGAAGCCACACAATATTAGCGCTCACAATTATTACAAATACTTGTCAAAATAAATATCAAAAGATACATGTTCTGTTTGTCTACTGTAAGCACAAATGTACTGATTACATAAAAATTACAGGCGTTGTTTTCCAAAAACCTCAAAATGGGGAAAGAGAGAAAGAAAAACTGATTAAAAATGGAAGAACAAAAGTCCGGAGAACAGATTTGATAGAGAATTGTAGGGAAAATAAAGTGTAAAGACGTTTAAATTCATGTTCAGCGCTACCTTGCTCAGGCAGTTCTGTTTATCAGAGCCAGGTGAATGTGAGTTTTGAAGGCAGATCCTTCAGAGGCAGTTTGCTCTGTCCATTTGTCCTTCAGTTAGCAGGTGAACAGCCCAAACACCTGTTCCATGTTTATTATTCCAGCTGGCCTCAGCCTGGCCCAGGCAGGGGGATCTGTCTACTATCAGGCCATTGTTCTACCTTCTGGTGAGGGAGACAACCTGTTTCCCTGCAGGAGAGAAACCCCAGGGGTCCGACACAGAGTGCTGAGTAATCCATGCCTCTCGGCCCCGACAACCGAGGGCCGGTAAGAGAGTGGAGGACCTCACGAGTGCTCGGCCTAGCAGTTGATGGATGCACAGTCTGCTTTGGCTTTCCCCGCCGAACTGATTATCCTCATGAGGCAGTGTCCAAACTCCTCCAGGATCATCCTTTCTGCTTCGGCCTGAGGCTGATGAGTCTGTTCTGCCTTTTTGGCCTGTTCCAGCAGACACTCGCACGTTGCTTCCAGCACCTCCTTTGTTACAAACGTGTACGGCAGCCTGCGGGGAAACGAAAACAAGGCCTTAGAGAGAAAATACACCATCCTTCATGTCATCAGCCGTTATGATCTGTTAGCAGAGGTGTTTATGCCAGTTGTCACCAGAGTAGGGCTGCCCCTAAACAATGATGGTTATAAATCATCAGACGAGAATCTCCCAAGTTGACTGCACTTTTTTTTCCTTCCTTTTTTAGCTGTGGCGTCGTACACAGTGATGCAGGCTGTAAACTTTTGCAAACAAAGTCTTATACGACTAAATGTCTAATATCTTCACGTCAGATGATGAACAAAGAATCTGAATACTTAAATCGATCCCAGGGGGAAATTAGGTTAGTTTACCATTGCTCCCTCAGCAAAGAAAAGAGAAAAGGAAGTAGATTACAAAGCTAAAGCTAAGAAAAAGTAACTGGAGGAAGAAAGGCTTAAAAAAAGTGAGTTTTGTAGGTTCAACATGAGACTGATGTAGGCTGTTACAGGAGTGTAGTGTGGGGTGGACTAGACTGTACTGTAACCGGGTGGAGGCTGTGGAAAATATATTTCCCATAATTGTAGGTAAGGGGTATTAAAAAATAAATAAATAAAATGACGATAATAATGTTGACTATTTATAAAACAAAAAATATCAATAAAAAAGCACAAGACAGATTAAAATCAACCCACATCCTTTCATGACAAATCCTGACTCAGGTGCAGCTTTACACCTGGGGGACTTTAAGTGATCATTCTTAAAAGTTTTCATGAATTCAAACTGTTTATGATCAGCCTCATTCTTACTTCTTTTTCTTCCTAAACCACTTCTCTCCTTCCGCGTCATCAGTTAAACTTCACTGACGGGATTACATACTCTGACACCCCACACACACACACACAAGCTAATTGCTTATTTCCCATTGAAAACAAATCCTTGTGTTGGGCTGGTCTCCTCTCTCTCTCTCTCTCTCTCTGGGCCACACAAAGGTAAAGTTAGCTCACTTTACTACAGCTCAGTTTAACAGCAATAATCAAGCAACACAGACCCAAAACAAAGGGGCTTGTCTCCGCCTGGTCTGAATACTTATTCCTTAATGTTTGTGGCCTAGACTGTATGCTGTTTTTCAATTAGCATAACTCTTCTTTTTGATTCATACGCTGATATCATTCAATACAATCAACCAGTCACAGCGAGTCTAATAAAAATCAGAGAGCTGCAAGTTGTTAGTGTGTTTCTGACATAAGAGGTAAGACACCTCAACCTCCATCTGTTATCATAATATTATTAATGTTATTTTTCCTCCTGTAACTCGTTGTAGAGGAGAAGTGTTACTGTACCTCCCGCCTCCACTTGAAATAACAGGTGTCGTCCGCATGAGCAGGTCTGAGATCTGTGAGGACAGCTTGGTCTTGGCTGCCGTCTGCTGCTGTACTCTCACTTCTGCTGCGTCGGCCAAGTGCATCAGCGTCTTCCTCTCCGGGCTCTCCTCAAAGTTCTTGCAGCCGATGCATTTACAAATGGACGAGCACATGATCTTCGCCTTCAGGTTAAAAACGGGGGAAATATACGGATGTAAACAACAGTCTACTTAATCAATACGAGGTGAGAAAGGCAAAACAATGCAGTAAGGGGAAAACCCACCTCGTAGCACTCGCAGTAGTTCTTCAGGCAGCCTGATCGTTTGCAGTTGCAGCCTTTGCTGTGCCGACGATCCGACTCTCCCTCTTTACCTTTACCGATCTTAGGTTTGAAGGCCTCTGGATTCCGGTCCAGACACGTCTGTGAAAACACGTTTTCCCCTTAATTCACGCATCTGACATGAAGAAACTCCAATCAAACAGCTCGCACACTGTACGTCCTCCTTACCTTGATAGCTTTGAGACGTTCTGTTTCATGCTCCAGGTTATTGAAGCAGTTATTGCAGTTACAATTATTGCAGAACTCTCCATTTGCAAAGCAGTCACAGTATCTAAAGGAAGAAGAACAGAGCTCTACTTCATAAAACTGAGTTAGAAGCCTATATCGTACTACCCATCATCTGTAAAGATTATTCCTGAAAGTATTAGGAATAATAGCTGCAACTGATGATCATTTGCATTAGTGATTCATGTATTAATGACTTTTTTGGATTAAAATTAATCGTTTGGCTCATAAGAGGTCAGAAGAAAGTAAACATGCACATCAAAATTTTCCTAAACCCAAGTTGGGATAATCAGATACTCAAATTGCTTGTCCAGAGTCATTCAGGTAAATATCATAAAACACTAGAAAAAAACAGAACACCACGCTAGTCAATTTAGGCATTTATGAGTAAGATATTAATCTAATAATCTTCTTTCAGCTTTAATTAGAAACACTGAGTTACACATACATTAAGAAAAAAAACGAAACAGATTGGATTAGTCTCGATGAGCGTCATACTTACAGCTTGAGACACTGTGACTTGGTGCAGTTGCACGGTTTCCTTGGTCTTGAGGTTGTTTCTGCTGTCGACAGGCTGTGAACCCATGAGAAATATAGTTTCAATTAATCAATTAGTAGAATGAAGAAATGACCTCAGTCTTAATCTTAAAATTCTTGAAATTATTTACTTTGTGGTTAAAGAGTTTTTTGGTGTCAGCTTGATAGATTTGTTGAGTTTTGTTTCACCAGTTTAATTGTAGTTGTGGGATTTTTTTCAATATAATTTTTTGAGCAGACATTAAGTGTTTATTTATTTACACCTTACAACACACAGTAAAAGAAATAAAATACACACATACAACTATAGCAAGTTTGAAAAGTTGTGTTTTGATGTGGGATTTGAAGAAGGGAGGGATGATATACAACAACAGTTCCCAGCATTGTTGCACTAATTGCCATTTTAGCTCACAAGATTGGTTTCTTCTCCACCTTGTGTAGTCTGATAAAAACAGTTTTAAATAGAAGGTGAATTATTTAGTGTGTCCACACAACAAATCAGAACATTAATGTCCCATGTCTTACCCATTAAGTGGCAGTCTGGCCTGAGTCTGGATACCAGCGGGCGCAGGGAAACCAGAGCTGCTGGCCAGGGTCACAAAAGGTGACTGCTGGAGCTACAGCAGGGCAGAGAACACAACAGAGAAGCTGCAGCACATGTACAGTATATGTTCAGAGTAGTGTCTGTAAAAGAACATCACTCACCTGTGTTACATATTGTGCTGGCACGACTGCGTAGCCCACGTTCCCGCCTCCGGGAGCTGGTGCCAGGACGGTGCCTGGGGGGAGGTTGGTGAAGTTGGGCTGGATCTGGGGTAGCGGAGTTGCAGGCATGATCAGGCGTTGCTGGGTCTGAGTGGTGGTTACTACTTGTGCTGCTGATGTTAAGGGCTTAGGTGCCACCTACAGGGAATACAATCCATGAATGAAGCTTCTCACAGAAAGCTCTGAATAAACATAAAACAGCAAGAACAGAAAATCTAAAGGTACCTGTTTCATGGTCTGTGCTGGGACGATGGGGACCGACATCCTCACTGCTCCTGCACTGACCACCATAGGTTTAGCTGTGGGATGTTAATCATCATAAGTTGCCAAAGAGGAGCTTCTACATGTGCCTTTGCTAAACAACATTAGTTGCCACCTTGGTTTGTTAGCAGAAAAACTATGAAAATGCCTGTTCATAAGTCACCTGTCTGTATGGAGCTGGTGCTGGGACCACTGGGCTGTCCTGTGCTGCTCGCCGTGGTTGCTGTGACGAGGCGGACGTAGTGAAACCGGCTTCCTGGCACCTGAATCTGCTGTACATTCGGCTGAGTGGCCAGTGGGATGATGGTCTTGAACTGGGAGCCACCGACTCCTCCCACAGCAACAGACTGCACTGGTTTAATATTCTGAAGATGTTCACATAAAAAAAATCAAAACAAAACAGAGACTTATTTAAACTTTTTACCTCTAATTGTTCTGATATTGGCAAAAAGCTTGGTCCAGAACTCACTTTACTATGTGTCACTTAAGAGTGAATTTTTATAATGTTTTTGTTACTAAACGACTAAAAAGAAGATGGTGATACATTTTCTGTCGATCGATTAATTGCTTCAGCACTTGTTGATTGACAGACAATTAATCTGCAACTATGTTCATTCTCTGGTTCAAGATTCTTGGCTGTCAGATTATCGGAATATCACTAATCAGATGAAACAAGCAATTTACAGTTTCAAAAAATTGTGGACGTTGTCACCATTTTATACATCAACTGACTGATTGATTATTTGAGAAAAAATCATTTTTTAAATCAATGTTTTATGTATAGGGACAATTATATAGCATGCATCAGCCCAAGATAATTTGAAACCTTTGTCCTTATATGAATCATCAGATGAAATGTCAAATAATCAATGAAAATTATTCCTTTTTTTTGCCTCCCTACGTCTAAATTCAACACACCGTGTGCTCTCTTTTCTAGATTAGATGTGACTGTGTCTCTAGCACGGCAGCAGCAAGAGAAACTGTCGACTCGTGCTGACAATAAACAGTCCTACCTGTGCTGCGGTTTGGTTGGTGGCCACCTTGACGGGAGATGCAGACGTGGACTGCTGGACTGTGAGGATCTGCTGGCCGAGTGCTACATTGACGGGCAGAGCTACTGACTTCTGAGAGGTGTTGGAGGTCGGGGAAGCCACAGACACCACAGTTACCTGGTAGAGACAAGAGGAGCGCAATATGATGAGTCTAACTATTCGCCACATCAAACACCATCAAACACCAAGTAGATAACTCATTAATAATTAATATTCTCACAAAATATTAATGCTTTGCTCATATCAACCAACAACCTGCTTTTATGTGGGTGCTATGATGCATGAATGCACGGGTTTCTTGATTTACGAAACACAGGTGAATATAATAACATTAATGACTGCTGTATGGGCTTACAGGCACTTTTACATGCAGTAGTTGTTAGGTTATTAATCACACCTGTGCTTTTCCTGCTGTGATAAGTGAAAGTGGTGTAATCATCTTAAACTTGAGCTCTTGAAAACCGCAGTGGTGATAGTTTTAGGCACCTGCAGCTGGTTAATATTCAATTAAAGTCCATCAATGACACAGAAACAAAACTTTAATTGAGAAATTGTCAAATGGTGTGAAACATTTACCTTGCTGGGACTCTTAAGAGGTGAAATGGCAATCTTTTTCCCAGGGATGCTCTGTATAGTAGTGTTGTGGGGTTCAGACAGCGTAATGGTCCTCGGGGGCATCACTGGGGAATTCTGTGTTAGGACTCGTCCTGTGGAAAAACAGAACACAGGAGAAAAGCTGACATGTCTGTACCTAATTCTTGGTATAAAAACAAAAAACTAAGCAGTTGTGATAACTGACTACAGCAACAAAAAGTCCAATTATTCAAATATTCTTACCAGCAATAACAGGAGGAACTGATGTCTGAGGACTCAGGCCTTTGCTGTTGACAGTTTTTGTGATGATGAACTTGATTGGTGCAGCTGAGGATGCTGGTGTTTTCTTAGTAATCTGTGGAGAGAGTGAGAAAAATAAAAGCTCACATTAGTCACATATTCACCTCTTAATGCCAGTATCTGAAATGTATGTTTTATTTTTTTCTTTCTATTAAAAAATTGCCTTTAACTTCAAGTGAAATCTTGATGAAAGTTAAATTACTGCCACTGACTTTTTCTTGTTTGTTTGTTTCAATAACCTCAGATCTGGATATTTGGGAGTTTAAATACCCAATTATGAATTATCAAATGATCTTTTTTTTTTTAACAAAAACATGTAACATGAATCAATCTTGATATGACTCTCTTAGATTTGCTTTGTTTGTTTTATTATTATCATTATTATTATTATGACCAAGATATCTGCTGAGTGGGATATTTTACAGTGTAATAACAAACGTATAAGAACTCTCTGATAGACAAACTCTGTAATGGTGACACTGTTTCTAACAGAGTTGCAATGATCAGGCAATTAATCAATCAGTCAATTGCCAATAAATAATCAGCAACTATTTTGATTTCAGTGTCCGTCTTTTACCAAGTTCCCTGACTGTTTCTAGTACATAGGTGTGACAAAATAAGCAAGGTAAGGCAAAAGTAAAACTAGACAAATAGTTGTATCTGATCTAGTTTAGATTACTGTAAGAAAGAACTACACTGACTCATCTTTTGTTCCCGCCTTCTATTCCAAATAGTAAACTGTAATTTTGAGATAAGAATCAGATGCAAACAAACTCTTGTTTTTTTTTTACTTTAAAAGCAGGGAAGCTAATTTAGCACGGCTATATGTGCCCTGCACTGTCAGCACATGTCGGTCATATGTTTAACAAACAGCTGTTCTCACTTCTCACTCCTCTGACACTCATCCATGAATGGAAAACACTGAAATCCAGACTAACAATGTCTTATTTTTATCATGGCTAAAATTAGCAATCATAATTTTGTTTAACACTCATATGTAGCAAGTGATAAAACAGCTACAGTATGAATTTGCCATATAATAGCAAAATCTATTCATTTAAATATTGCACAATAACACAAAACATTACCTGTACTGCCTTCAGCTGCTGGGCCTGTAATGTGGTCACCTGGTTGCTAGCACTGCCCACCACAGGCTTCAGCTCCGACCTCCCACCAATGGTCACCACTTTAAACTGTGGTGCTTGAGCCTTGGTGTCTCCTGAGGCCTGTGAAATGCCAGGCTTGCTGCCTGTGTGGGGTAACTGAAGCACTATAGGTTGCCCCGATTTTCCAATGGCTGTAACCAAGAGTTTTTGTCCTTCCTGCTTGATGACCTGGGGAGGGGTGCCTGCAGACTTTGCTGCTTCTGTGGCTTGAGATGAGGCCACCTTGTTGAGAATGATCTGGTGGTTTGCGGGAGAGATGGTGAACGGAGCCGTGAGTTTCTGTAGCCCACTTGTAGAGACAGTCCCAGTCACACTATCTGTAGTTTTGGTAGTGGCTGTGGAAGTAGCCAGGGCTGGTTTTAGGGTAAGAAGGGGTGAGGATGAACTGGAAATGGAGACAGGAATCTGACTGATGCTGAGGGTAGAGTCTGGGGCCACGGAGGTGGTTAGAACCTGAGTGGGTTCTGTTGCAGCAGCATCTGAACACAGGCTCAAATTTTCTGAAGCCACAGGTGTATCCGTTTCCATCGGGACCGATGTGTCGTCACTGGGCTCTGACTCGACCGTCGCAGCGTCAGGTTGGGAGTGAGGGACGTCCTCTATGGCCTCAGTATCCATGATCTCATCAGGAAGGAGACTGTTGAGCTCTGGTGACACCACATCCATGCTTGCAAAGTCTCAGCTCTCTGTTAACCCTGTAAGAGCAACACAATTATTTGTCAGTCATTGTAAAATGTACAATTTCTTGTCATTTATCAGCTGACGTTTACACACATAACACATACACACATACATCTGCAATCAGCTAATGTGGGCAGGTATATCAGTCAGGCTTTGTGCTGATATGTATAATTTAATTAATTCTTCTGATAGTGTCGCAAAAGCTGAACCTTACAGGTACAATAAAAATAAGCTCCATGGCAGAACAGTTGTATTGGATTGCATTTGACTGCACAGGTGTAACAAATAAAGTAGCCAAACAGTGAATATCAGAAAATATATTGATCAGTTCACACACTTGATACATTTATAGCAATGAACCATATTTACTTTTTTTTTTTTTTTTAAGTATTGTTCGTTTAAGATGTATTGCTCTATATGATTAATAAATACATGTACATGGACATTAATGCAGTCTGCAAAAGGCTTTGCAAAATAAAAATAAACAAACATGGCAGGTCATTAAAGATAACGAATTAGCGGTATTCACAGCAATTATGCCCGGTTTGACACCTGTAAATTAGTTTTCAGTAATCACGTCAGATTTATCAATACAGTGGGGGTGCACGAGTCACGTCTGAGTTCCAGTTATTTTGACAGAAGCTGACAGCTGATGCTGGGTAATCTAGGCCGCACCGATCATCTCAGGCGTATCTTTGTCCTGCTGCTCTCCAGTCAACATTAATCCACCGAAACGCACATATGAACCCTACCCACCACACACACGCGCGCACACACACACACGCGCGCGCGCGCACACACATACACATACATACAAACACAAACACACAGCTAACTGCTCACATTGTTGTCACGTCCCTAGATTAAAGCAACCACCAGACACTGTGCTGGGCTGCACTCATTCATGTAAAAACACCCCCACTGCCGACCCCGCTTGGGGTAAAGAGTGAGGAAAACGCGACAAGCTGTTTGCTGTCTGCGTTACTATTTCAGGCCGGGGTTGGATTTCGAAAGATCCGCCATTTTTACCTCGTCATCAGCTCTGTTAGCTCCACGGCTAACACTGAGCTATAAAGGATGAGGTACTGCAGTTTACTGTTATTTACATTAAGCCACGACACTTACCCGGAAAACAGAGCAGTTACATGAGAGCTGACGGTAATAACTGCTGGAAACAGTTAGCTAGTAGCAAGTAAGAAAACTCTGACAACCTAAACAATGCTAGCTTCCAATAATTCCTCCCTGTCACTTAAGATAACCACCCTGCTTATAACATTTAATACACACTTATTACAACTGCACCTTTAGATTCACCTAGCGGCACGTATAACCTGTGTAATGGGGCGTTATGGTTCAAGTAAGCGTGGCCTAACCTGTTATAAATGACACCTTTTCGTTAGTAAACGTCGTGTAAGTCTAGTGTTTGATCCAGGTAAAATGCGAGACCCGTTTCTAAACCAGAGACCCGTCAGATATAATAACAAATTGTACTGAGTAACATGGAAATAGCTAACAGCGAAGGTAACTGATGACTTGTGCTGTTAAAATTTTTGACAGCACGCACAAATCACAGACGCAGAACAGTTATCGTGCTGAAGTCCCATCAAAACAACTGTCAATGTTCAGCTAACTTAGCTTTTACTTTTCATTTGCACTGAGCGGACTGTTGACCGTCTGTTATTCAGTAGTTATCTGTTAGTACACACCAAACTTTGTCTCAGCTCACAGACACTGAAGGCGATCAGTTACAGGGAATATCCTAGCCCCCGTACTCTTCATTGGTGTCTACCCTTAGCTTCACCATCATCATTATCATCATCATCATCATGATCATGAGCCATGATCAAGTCAAGCAGCCCAGCGGGCAGGACAACTGTACTAGCAAACTTGCTGAGCTTGCTAACCCGAGCTAGCTAGCTACAACATTATACCTCAACATTTAAACACATTCTAAAGTGTGTGGCTTTCTGCTGAATGCAGTGTGGTGGGCTCCAGAGAGGGACAGCAGATAGTCGAGCTTACCAGAGATTTTTACGCTGGGCGACGTTTCCAGATAAAACGAGGAAAGGAAAAGGCGATTGTTCAAAATACCGCGCCGAGCGCCATTCCTCCCTGACATTTCACAGGCCGGCCACGCCCTCTAAGCACTACGTAACTACTACGTAATATTTAAAGGCGCAGGACAGCTTTGTCCCACAGACTGTACATGAAATATGGATTAAAAATGTTTATGATTCTGTTTTTTTTTTTTACACCATAGTAGTTTTATAAACTGAGTGGGTTTTTATTCATCACATTGTGTTTCACATCTATTATACATCATATTAATCTGTTCTAGGGGTCCAAGCCATGGACTATAGTTAATATTTGGCCATATTTATTTTTGTTTATCCATCTGTATGACTATTTTGAAGGCTATAACTTGACCTGTCTTGCATTATTATGTTGACAGGTGTCCTTATTATTTTCTCTTTTTATTAGTTGTCCTTTCCAGCAATATAACTTAACTGTATTTTCTGTTTTCTATCATGATTCTCTCAAAGTTAATCAAAACGAAAAGAGTATGCACACATTAATTATTATAACTACACTTTTTTTTTTTTTTTAATCTCAAATTGCCTTTATTTACATTTTAATACCTGTTTAATATCTGGAATCATCGACATTATAAAAATTTCGCAAAAACCATCCACTCACTCAGGAGGTTAATACGGCCATAACAAAATCAAGGCTCAGATTTTAAACTTTTTCACCTTGAAATTTTAGTTTTTTAAATGAATTAAAAAAAAATGTATTATTGCAAAGAAAATAATTTAGATAGTAAGAAAGGCAGGCTTATATAAAGGAAAACAGACCTATCAACATCAGGTCACAGATGCAACTAAAAGCAAATTTATCGATTTTATTTGCCAAATGTCATATGCATATATGCACATTTTTTGACAGCATTTTCTGTTTTCTAAGGAATTTTAGGGAGGAGAAAGAACTTTCAGTCAAAACGATTAAATTTTTTGTTTTTTAATTTGATTTAACTAACAGACCCCTGGTTATTTGTTCATTTATTTTGGTCTACATTAATGATAAAATAATTGGCTATTCTTAATCATATTTTTCTATGTGTATTTCTTTGTATTTTTTAATGATTATTCCTTATTGCATTTATTTGTTCATTGAAATAGTGAAAAGATTGGGCGGTTGCGGGGGAGTGTGACCACCGTGGTTGCTGAAGGCAGGGTTTCCCGGTTGGAGGACCGACCGAGCTCCGCGCCCTGTGGGACACAGACCGACCGGAAGACTCGCTCCCCTCTTGGCAGAGGAAGCTGCTGTTGTTGACACTTCGCAGGCGACAATGGCGACCGAAGTGAGGCAGGAGCTTGCACAGCTGATGAATTCAAGTGGATCTCATAAAGATCTCGCTGCCAAGTATGTAACAGAATTTATGAAATAATAATTTACCTGTTAACAACAGCCATACACTTATTTAAATGTTGATATTAACGGTACAGTAAGTAGCAGTGAGATAGCTGTGATGAACTAAGCTAAGCTAACGTTAGATAGCTAGCTTGCTATATTAGCTTATAGGTTAACGTGAGAGTAACGGAAACAAACCGTAATTGTCCGTTAAAGCACTTTATTGTGCAGATACTCAATTAAACTGTAACACCAAATGAAAACGTCCAGTCTACCATTAACGTTGCCGTTACATTTAATCATTTTTTTTAGCTACACTGTTGATGCTAAACATAACATAGCTTTACAGGAGCCTGAACTTGGGCTAGCCACCAAATCCCCCGTTAAAAGAAACTGCAGCTGCCAAATTGGTATTTGACAACAAATATGCAACTGGCAAATACAAATTGTCAGGGACGCTGCACGCGTTTCTGTGGTGTGCTACAGCTACATCTATCTGTCCTGTGTCAGGAGAAGCAGGTGGCTAACTGTGATGGAGAAATGACTGTCCACAACTTCATGCCAGTCTTAGCAGAACATGTGCAATCATATCTGAAATGCACAACAAAAATGTTACAGTCTTACTGACTTTGGGTGTAATTGTTTTATTTGATCTCTTTTCTAACTTGCACTTATGGGCGTTTAAATCATCATCTTATTGTCTACCTGGTTGTGTATCTTAATGCATATTTTAAAGCATTTAAATGTACACTCTGATCGCTGTTTATATTAACAAATGTCCACTTTTTTAGTATTAATAGCTATCTGAATGTTTATTTAATTAGCTGAAAATTTGTATTTCTGCTATTAATATTTATTTTTAGGTATTTATTTCATTTTTCTGTACTCAGGTATCAGTGTAAATGAGATCTTGAGCCCAATGTGACTTCCTGATTAAATAAAATGTGTATATATTTATATGTATGAGCTCACCAACCACTCTTCACACTTCATACAGATGATTGTAAAAGTGATTTTGCAAATACATTTATGTTGAAGTCTTAAATGATACTGCATAATATATCACATTTTCACAGTCTCAGCCTTTTAAATTTCCATTTATTGGTTGAAAAAGTGGTGTAGTTTCTAACCTGTTAAATCTTTTGCAGATATCGACAAATTTTGGACAAGGCCATTCACTTTACAGATGCAGATCAGCTGGAATCCTTGAAGGCTTTTGTTGAAGCAAGTATGCTGTGCCTATGGTCTTTTATATGATCTGCATTGTCTACAAGCTTATTATTATTTATAATTTAGATTTAAACAGGATATCTTGATTTAATATTTCTATCTTATCTTTTACAGTGGTCAATGAAAATGTCAGTCTTGTTATCTCGAGACAGCTACTCACCGACTTCTGCACACATCTGCCCAACCTGCCCGACGCCACAGCCAAAGCAGTGTATCACTTCACCTTGGAAAAGATTCAGCCGAGGGTCATCTCTTTTGAAGAGCAGGTAAATGCCCCGACCCTCTCTCATAGCCCCTGTGAGAATTTGTTGTTTATCGTTCAGACAGTTAAATTTCAGCATAGTTATTGAAATGTATAATTAAACTGTGTTCTTGTATGTCTTCAGGTAGCTTCAATCAGACAGCACTTAGCAACCATTTATGAGAAGGAAGGAGACTGGAGGAACGCCGCCCAGGTTTTAGTTGGTATTCCCCTCGAAACAGGACAGAAGTAAATAAGTTGCTGGCAGATTTATTTCTTGATCTGAAATGTTTTTTATAATCCCAAATGTTTAAATACCTTTTTGTGTCTCTCCTTAGGCAATACAATGTCGACTATAAGTTGGATACGTACCTGAAAATTGCCCGTCTCTACTTAGAGGATGATGATCCGGTGCAGGCAGAGGCCTACATCAACAGAGCCTCATTGCTTCAGAATGAGTCCTCTAACGAACAGCTGCAGATCCACTATAAGGTACACAATCACTTATTGATTTCATGGCCACATCCTGTATCTGTTGTTGTTGCTGCCGTTTGCAATTGAAACGTAACTGCTGTAATCAAACTCTATGGGAACCTTGCAGTAAGTGTTTCATGCTGTTTTTCCTCTCAGGTGTGCTATGCAAGAGTCCTAGACTTCAGGAGGAAGTTCATTGAAGCTGCACAGAGATACAATGAGCTGTCTTACAAGTCAATTGTACATGAGAGTGAACGTCTAGAAGCACTGAAACATGCCCTTAACTGCACCATACTGGCCTCTGCAGGTAGACGAATGTGTTTAGGTTCATGTCTTCATAAAAATATGGTAAATGACAAGCGCTCAATAGTTGTTTTACCACGTGTCTCATACCAAGTCTATTGTATGTCCTTTGTTTTAGGCCAGCAGCGTTCCCGTATGTTGGCCACC
Source organism: Seriola aureovittata (assembly GCF_021018895.1). Classification (NCBI taxonomy): domain Eukaryota; kingdom Metazoa; phylum Chordata; class Actinopteri; order Carangiformes; family Carangidae; genus Seriola; species Seriola aureovittata. The sequence goes on along the minus strand of NC_079381.1, from coordinate 21,984,522 downwards.
CTCTTTAAGGACGAGCGCTGTCAGCAGCTGGCTGCCTATGGTATTCTGGAGAAGATGTATCTGGACCGGATCATCAGAGGAAACCAGTTGCAGGAGTTTGCTGCCATGCTGATGCCCCACCAGAAGGCCACCACAGCGGATGGTGAGTGGAGATAGTTGGTTCCACACAGGTTGATAAGTTGTTGGCAAGTTTTTGGTCACAATCTGTGTCCAACTAGTGTGTCATGTCTACAAAACTACAGTACCCTACTGGAATCAATGTAACATCTAACCACAGGTGTTTTATGGTGTATACGTAGAAGTTAATTGTTGTGTTTTATGTCTTGATTGCTGATGATGTAGAATTATTAAGGTGCTTATTTTAGTGACTTAAATTAACCAAAAAGCAAGTCATCCATTACAGACTATATATTTTCACTGTGAACCTTTTTATGGTCAGTATATAGTTATTGTCTCACTGGCTCCACAACACTCTTAAATGTGCAAGACTGGAACAATTGCTAATTGAAAAGACTTGATTAAATCCAGTGGGATACATAATGAACCACACTTACAGTACATTTTGTGCATGATCCTCCCCAGTGTGTGTAAATGAGCAGTACACATGTCTAACCACTCACAAACTGAGCCTCCAAGTTTGTGTTTCTGTGTTGATTAATTGCACAATGTGTCTGAAACGAAGCGAGAAAACTGAAGAATAAAAACTGAATGTTATTTCGCTTTTTAAGTCGTTCTCTCTCTCTCTCTCTCTCTCTCTCTCTCTCTGTCACACTCTTCTGTCTCAGGCTCCAGTATCCTTGACAGAGCTGTGATTGAACACAACCTCCTGTCTGCTAGTAAACTCTACAACAACATCACTTTTGAAGAACTAGGAGCACTGTTGGAAATCCCTCCAGCGAAGGTGAGATGTGGATTAGATCAACAAACCAGCTAATTAGATAATAGCGTCCGAGCTACATTTCTGCTCGATGAGGAAACGAGTTGGATCCAAAATAAATTCATATTCTGCTGATAATAAAAATCATTTTTACTTTACAAATGTAATATGTGTAGAGGTTTGTTTCCGTGCTGTACGTGATCATAGTGTCGTTTTTCTTTTTTTTTGTCTTTAGGCTGAGAAGATTGCTTCTCAGATGATCACTGAGGGACGCATGAACGGCTTCATCGACCAGATAGACGGCATCGTACACTTTGAGAGTAAGTGATGGCCGCCACAGTGTTTTTACATTGCATGTAGAACAGAACTTGTCTCTGCATTTTTACAGACCAAAGTACAGATTTATTTTTTAACTTAAAGAGACATTTACATTCCAACACAAACGTAACAGCTCACATATGGTTATGACAATACTGTCCTTTTTTATATCCTACTGTTTAGTTCACCTCCACTAAAAGTAGTCTGGCATCCACATAGTTACATCCATAAGAGGTGTGCGACATCATCTTCCTTTTCCTTCTGGTATGGCAACCCGGCTAAAATCTGTGTTGGAGGGCTCGCTTTACCGCGTATCCAGTGTATTTATCAAAGCTGTAAACCCAGGCTTGGTCACCGTGCTGAGAGGCATCATATCTTTCCCTATGAACTCTGTTATTGCCTGAGTAATTTCCCCCGTGCCGCTTTGAATTACGTTCACATGGAGTTATTTTTTCAAACATTTCGGTCAGTGATCCTTGTCGGGTGGTATTTGGCTTCCCGGACACACTGATGGTCGGCATTTTAGCCATGCAACTATCGTACATGGCTTTGTGGTGTACTTTTAAGTGCTGATACAGCTTAGAAGTGTTTCCCTGTGACGTAGCAACGGTAGCAAGGCAGGTTCTGCACAGTGCCTGATTCTGTGCAGCATCTTTTTTTAAAGCCAAACTAGTTCCACACTACGACGTACTGCTCCTCTCAGGCACTAAACTTTCCGCTGCGCCAGGTTCTGTCGAGCCTGTGGCCTTTGTACAACAGGTCAAAGTGTAGCGTGCCAAGTTGTTGCTCCCTCTTTTAGCCGACTGCTCTACTCTCACTTGCATGTCACATGACCAGAGTGTAATCGCAAATGTGATTAATCATTCAGCCCTACCTGATAGCTTGTTGTAAACAGTATTGGATGCACTTCTAATACTAGTATTGGTATCAGAACAACTTTAATTTTAGCTACTAATTATGATGCCGCATATTAGACATATTATCAACTAAAATCGGAACTTATTGTCCGTTTGCTTTATTCAAACAATAAACTGTTCGTTAAAGATGATTTTAGAATCAGATTGATCACACAGTGTTGAACTCAGATAATCTCAGTTCACTGTTCACAGGCGCCAAGAGTCTGGTCGTTATTAAAATGTTGGAACATGGGCGTGTTGTTGGGGAATATGTGTTGACAGAAGTGTATTTTGCATATTGTGTGGACCTGATGTTTTCATCAGATTGTATGAAGTTATATCATGTTGTCTATATTGTGATATTTAACTGTATGTCTCTCTGCAGCCAGTAGGGGGCAGCCTGGTTATGGTCAGGTGCAGTGCTGAGATAGAGCAGGCAAAGCTCAGTAAAGCCACACACACAGTTTTAACATATAAGTTAGATTTCTCCTAATCTTTCCTTTTGTCTCCGGCAGCCCGTGAACCCCTTCCTACCTGGGACAAGCAGATCCAGTCTCTGTGTTTCCAAGTCAACAACCTCCTAGAAAAGATCCGTGCGGCTGCTCCAGAGTGGGCCGCACAGGCTATGGAAGCCCAGATGACCCAGTAAACATCCCCCACCCTACACCACCCAAAAAAAAAAAAAAAAAAGAAAAATTCACAAAACTGCTCCCTCAGCCCGTCCTAAAGTTTTGTCTTCCTGCTCAACAACGTCACCACTTGAGTCCCAGTAACGGAAGCGCCCACGGAGGACCCTCTGGTATCACCGTCACTCATTTGAGATGTTTCTCTGTTTTGCTAAATTTTCAGACAGCAGTGTTTTATTACTTTCACCCACGAGGATAATAGTTCAATGTTTCCCAATATATCAGATCTGTGTCTGGCATAGATGTAATCACAGGAGAGGCATGGTGTAACCTTTGGGCGTGACTTTGGATACGCTTCCTCAGATAGTTGCCGTGTCATGTCATCGGGTCAAAAAGAAGTGAAGAGATACGACTGATCGTTCTGTTTATAGGGTTTTGCGTTCCAACACGTTCTCCTGTTTTTAAGCTCTGAAAATGAAACAGTTGTGGTTCTTGGTTTCTTTCGTCATGTACACATCTCGGTTCACCCTCATTACATTTCAGCAATGCATTCAGAATTAAATTCACAGCTGAGACAAATTGTTCGGCATCATGGTCGTGTCATTTAAGTTTATTTTCTCCTTCATTGAAATGTTATACAATTTTAAAGGAGCTATTTGTAAGTTTTGCTGGTGCTACATAGCTAGCGTTAGCATCAACAGCTGTTTACTTGCCAGTCTGGAAGAAACGTTGCGAGTTCAACATCAAACTTCATTCGTTTACTTGCCAACAGCTGTCTCCAGCAATGGAAAGCAACAGCAATGTTAACTCTTGTCTCTATCATTTCTTTTTCCTCTACTGAAGTTAGCATGCTAACCAGCTAGCCCCGGCCCGTCTCGTCACTTCCTGATAGTGACTCACTGTAGCCTCCAATCAGCCCTGAAGATGCAGCGCTGCTCAGAGGGCGTATTATAACCTCTCGTCTCGTAAAAGCAGCGATGGCCGAAGCACCTGTCAAGCGACAATAACAAACACCTGCTCCCAGCTATCAGAGGAAACTTACAAATAGCCCCTTTTACAATCAGCATGTATATGTCATAAATCATGACATGCACTCTCTGAGTTTGTTTTTCAGCAGCTTTCCCAGCAACATCCTCTTTTAGCTCCCAGTGTGTTTGTTGCTGTTACTCTGAGGAAAGAATGGAGCATTTTCTTTAGAGTTGCCCAGAGTGCCGGACGATACAGCTTCATGTAAGTTAAAGTAGCTGAAGATTTTACCTAAAACGTCTGTAATTGCAAACTTTGCCACTGAGAGGTGCATTATGTGAGTTTCTCCACCTGTTAGCCCCAAACAGCGCACACTCACTGTTGTGATTCCTTCAGATCCGCACACAGGTTTTAACATTTAGGCTGAAGATATACACATGTCGAAAAATGTTTGCTAGTCATGCACATAATACCATAATACCTGGTAGGCTGCAATTATCTATACAATATAAGCATATTAAACAAAGCTCGTTATTATTTTACCTTTTTGTACTTCATCCCTTGTTCATTTGAGAAAGAACATGGGTGGTTACAGTAACTCATAGTAATATTCTTCATTAAATTCACCCAGTTGAAAGGCAGGACATAATGGTGACCAAAAGCGGAAGTTTGTGGACACTTTAAGATGCATAATGACAGAACATTTCTCATGATGTTTTTCTTCTGTGAAAGTTCCTCTTCCTCCATCAAGTTTAACCACACAGTATGTTCTTTCTATCACACAAGCGCACACTTTGACTTTCTCCATGATCCAAAACCTCACTTTGAATCTAAATTTACATTTACGTTATGTATGCCAACACACATTTGCAATTGTGTGTCAACGCTGTGAAGAATAAGTTGTGTAAAGTTACTTTCATTATTAACAAATTCCCTGAAGACATTAAAACCAACAAAGGATTTATGATACTAACCAGTGTTGTTTGTGGAGCCGTGGCCTTGTGTCACAGAGCAACAAAAAAAAAAAAAAAACATACAAAACTACTAAGAAACACATTGAAGATCCACACTGCTGCGCGGCATGTAGCTTTTTCTCACTTGTCTTAACAGGAAAATGTGTTACAGATGAATTCTTCATGGTTCAGTGATATTTAGGTGTGCCAACAAGCTGTGCAGATGAACCAGCATGCACAGTACCAGAGCCGAGACACTGGCACAGCTAAATGGAATGCAGCCGTGTTATGAGAGACACCTGTGTGACACCTTCCTTCATCCAGCTAGTTTATTCCTCTTAAACTGGCAAAGTTAGAAAGTGTGAATAGGAAGTCATGTCCCTGAAACCCGATTAGATTAAACTACTACAGAAGGAATATGATAAGAAAAAAGAAAAAAGTTTATTTTCTACAAATGTTTTTTTGTTTTTAGTCACTCTCGCAGCGTTTCATATGAAATCCCTGATATGAAACAATCTATAAAAAAAATCACTCAATAAAAATGTTAACATGTCAATGTTTAGCAAGTTTAATGTGACCATTTAGTTTACTGTGTTAGCATTTGCTAATTAGACACTATTTTATTTATTTATTTTATTTTTGACAAATTTATGGACAAATTAAATATGATGATGATGGTGCAAGAGGAAAAGTTAGAGTTAGCAATCTTCTCCACATCCAGTCAACTGCTCAGGACAACACAGATAAAATTTGATTTTATTGTAAGAGTAAATAATGACACTGTTCTCCAACATCAAATTGTGACCCAGATGACTAATGTTTAACTGTCTAGAAGATATGAATGTTCTTAATCTCAGAGGATTATAGAAGCGTATATATAGTCTATGTCCAACATTATATACAGTGAACCACTTAATGCCTCAGCAGCTCAGCGATCCACCATTTACAGCCTCTCTTGTGTCATAGCAGCATCTAGAAGGCATAAAGCACGCATGAGATTTTCCATCATTTCAACAGCTCCATAAACTTGAGGATAACATAGCAAGTCATTATGAGGTGGTTTAAACGGGATGGGTGTGTTGTGGAGGTGCTTACCCCAGTCAGAAAATGCCCTGCTGCTTCCTGCGGTCAATATCTCTCTTCAGTTGGCAGGCTGCACACATGGGACAACACATGACCATCATGAAGTCATCACACAGGGACCCCTAGAAAACAACAGTACAAAAGTTACTCTTAGAGGTTGCAGCCTGGATGTGATGCACCGAGTCTGGGTGGGGTTGATGGCAATCAACATAGGATTTTACTCCAGTTTTATTATTAGGTAAACACCTATGCACACAAGTGCAAACCTAGATTACTTCAACTTAAGCAATCATGCATTTTTTATTTTTACATTTCTAAGGCTGTAAACCATGTGAACTTTATATGTCGTAATTAAAGTGGAAGATAGTTGAAAGACAACGATAGGATAACGATTTTTAATGAGTGTAATGAGTTAGAAGTTTATTACTGGTGTAGGGAACAATGCTAACATGCTGATGTTTTGCAGGTATAATATTCACCGTGTTCACTGTCTTTGTTTAGTATTAACTATTTGCTAATTAGCATTAAACACCAAGTACAGCTAGGGCTAATGCAATTTGCAGGTATTTAGTCATAAACCAAAGTATTGGACAAATTAAATCTTTGGCTAGATGATGGCACTAATCAGTCAATCACACTTATGTACTTAAGTATGATTTTGAATTAAGGACTTAAACCTGTAATGGAGTATTTGTACATGGATGTAGTGGTACTTTTACTTCAGTAAACACAACGCTACTAACCTGGCATTAACACATCCCTCCTGTTCTGCAGCCACTCCTGTACAGGTGTCATACTCAGAGTTACCTACTAATACTGTTGCTGCTTTTTTTCCCACAGTGTGAACAGGGATTCCCGCAGTCAGCCAGCTGCAGACATCCACTGAAACTTACATTGATGTTGTATTTGGTCCTGTAGACGCTGCGGATGGACATGCCCATTCCACACAGGCAGAACTCGTTCATGTCACTGGCGATGGCGCAGCCCAGGCACGGGTAGCAAAAAGCACCAAGGAGGCCTGAGGCGAGAGAAATGCATGATGATGAAAATACGCACTCTGCATCTCGCAAATATAAACAAAAACAAGATTAAAAACAGATTTCTTACAGATCCCACAGTCGTTGAAGAAATCACACAGGCCGGTCTGGAACTCGGAGGCCTCGTATCTGCCTGGTTGCATCGTCACAGCCATGATCCGGATAAAAACTTTTCTCTGTGGGATGAAAAGTGTCACTGATGTTTGTTTGTTGGATTTTGTGATCACTACTTCTGTCATCCCCCCCCCCGCAGAGATGAATATAGATTACACTTCTTTTTAAACATCAAACAATATGGCAGCGGACTCGTACAGTAAAGCTTCCCGTTTGGGATTCCCAGTTCAAGCAAGTCGTTAGGAGGTAAATCTTACCAGATGGTTGGAGAGCTGAAGGACGGTGAAGCTGAACAGCGGCGGCTCCTGGAGAACAGACTGAGACCAGGACGGAGGGTGAGTCTCTAAAACCAATCAAAGCAAGGCTCCGACGTTATTACTGTTATTGTACATTCAACGATTTATAAACGCACCTACGCCCAACCCACAATAAAACACTTCTGTCACACCATCTCTCATTTTGGGGAACACACAACATGTTTCAGTTTAAGGAAACGTTAGTTCTGCAAATTAATGTTAATAACCCATTAAGGATTTTATTAAAAGGTCTGAGTGTGATTCGGTTGTTTTTCAAGCAGAGATCCATTTTAGAAAAATGTAATGTATTTATCATAAACTATTATTTAAAATATTTTAAAAATATGTATATTTAATTAATATATTCAATAATTATTTACCTGTATCACAGACATCTGTAACTAAGGAACTTTTTAACTTCTTTTTAAACCTCTTTTCTGAGTTTTATTTTGGTGAGTTAAAGTTAATCTAGCTCATTCACACCAACTAAAGTGAGATGAACAAAGGCTGTAGTGGAAAGTACTTTCAAGTAAACTTTCCTCAAGTACTTAGGTACAAGTCTGATGTACTTGTACATTACTTGAGTATTCCTACAATGATGCATTTTCATGCAAGCCCTGCTATGCTCCTCTCAGACACATGGCGGCGCTGCTCCCCACCATCTCGCTGCTCTCCTGCTCAGGCTGTGCAGGAGAGCAGTAATGACGACCTGACTGTAATGATATAGGCTCCTACATAATGAGCAGCTGTAAATGCAGCTCAGGAATAGGCATGATTTTCAATTTCCGACAGACTAAAGATAGACCTGGGCTAAATTACACCAAAATACACGGGGCTGCCATTAGCGTACACTACAGCGGGCTCTTAAAAATACTTCAACCTTTCCCCGCAGTGGTTACATCCACTGATTCAGACATCAAACCTCCAGGCCTGGGTCATTATTGCCAATAAATGTGTGTATTCTGAGCGGCCTGACGCTTTGATTTATTTGATTATTACCACCTTTCATGATACCACACAGTTAACCCAGGTGATGTCAGTCCAACCTGCGTGTATTTATTTAGCATGACATCAGTTTTCATTCATTAAATTCAACATTAGTGCCAAACAAATGTCAGAATATGTTCTTTTTTTTTTTCCTGATATTGTTCTTTGTTGATATTGGTGGTTGCTGGGCGATCATCTGCCATCGCTCATATCATCACCATCCGTCAGACTTACCAATGGTGGGAAGTGCATTTTCTCAAGTACAATTTAGAGGAAGTATTCTTATCTTTTACTGATGTGAGAGTGTCAATACTTTCATGTAAAAATACTTAATTACAAGAAAAAGACCTGCATTCAAAATCCCGCTTCAGTTAAAATAGAAAGAGAATCATCAGCTAGTTTAGACCAGTGGTTCCCAATCTAGGGCTCAAAGGGTCGGCAGATACATCTGAGGGGTCGTGACATGATTAATGGGAGAGGAAAGAGGAAAAAACTAAGTTCTTTATGAAGTTGTGTTGTATTTTTGGGGATTTTTCTTTAATCTTTGACATGTTTTCGGCCTGAAATGGTCGTTTAGATGAAACCAGTGTAGAGTGGAAAAGGAGCCACGACTACACACTGAATTTTATTTAAAGAGTCACAATACAGCAGTGATGGAGTTGATGCAGTTACTATAGTAACTATTTACTTATGCAGGTAATAAAACAAGAGTTCAGATATAAAACATATGATCAGTTAATGAAATAAGATGCATTGTTATAGATTAAACTATTTATAGAATAGTTAAAGTTAGCTCAACTTTGACCAACTAAAACATTAAAAGGCTCCATACACGTGTTCATCAGTGTAATAATCTTATTATATTATTATGCAGCATTCACAGGGCTCATTTTTCTACTCTGAGTACTGTTACTTTCTATGTCTTAGTACTTTTTGATAATTATACTTTTACTTAAGTAACGTTTTCAATACAAGACTTTTACTTTGAAGGCGGTATTTTTACATTTTTGTATTAGCACTTTTACTGAAGTAAAGAATCAGAATTCGTGCTCAGCCACTGCAGCTCATAAAGGTCGGTACTCACCAGATTAACTTTTAACAATGTGTTGTATTATATACGAGTTTTTCATGTAAAATCTTAATCTGAAAAGTGACTAGCTGTCAGATAGTGGAGTAGAAAGAACAATATTTCCCTCTGAGATTTACTTTGTTTCTGTCCACTGATCATTTTGTTGCTATTACTTCTGTACTTTTTCATCAGTGAAGTTTTGGATGCAGGCCTTGTGCTTGTAATGGAGTATTTTCAATGATGGAGGATGTATTCCTAGAAGTAAAAGTTACTATACCACCGAGTAGAAATACTCCATTATGTATGTTCGTAGAATAAGGTGTTTAAAGTAGAAGTGCTCATAACTCAGACAAACGAAGCCTGTGAGCGTCGTCTAATATTCTCCATTATGTCATTATCACTCCTTGAATAGGGCTGCGACTACGGATTCTTCTTCATCACAGCTTGATTTGATTATTTTCTCGATTAATTGATTGACTGAGGTCAAAGTGAGTTCTGCACAAAGTTTATTTTGTCCAACTAACAGGCCGAGCCTCAAAACTATTAAAAATGAATTAAAATAGTTCAAATAATCAAGAGGAAAAAGCAGCAGATCTTCATATCTGAGAAACCAACATGATTCTCAAAATTCTAATTAAATCAGAATTAAGTCTTTGCCAATTGACGCATTGATTAATCTCTTATCATTTCAGCTCTACTTACACATTACACACTGACGGGTCGTCTGATCAGATTCTATAAGCGCTTGTTATAGCTTTTATGCAAGAATCATCATTTTCTGAAGCACCAGTAACTACAACTGTCAAATAAATGTCATGGGTTCATTAAGTTCATTAAGTGCCTTTGAGTATAAAGTTGCATGAATAATACTCAAGTAAAGTTCCTCAATATTGTACTTAAGAATAGTACTTGAGTAAATGTACTTAGTTACTTCCTACCAAATATTTCTGTTACTTGTAATGGAGTATTTTTTAAAATAAATTTTATTGCTGCTTTCACTCCAGTAAATGATGTGAGAGTTAACCCCCCCCCCCCCCCCCCCCCCCCCCCAACCTACTCTTTTCTTAAAGGGCTGAAGTTGAAGTGTTATTTCAGGGCAGCAGCACTGATAGACATGCGCACAGCTGATGGGAGAGAGAGGCACATCTGCACTGACGTCAACCCCCCCCCTCTTCCCTCTTCCCCCCTCCCACCCCCCACCCCCCACCCCCAACCCGAAAAAGCTGCCAATTTGAAGCTGTCCGAAACTGGGACATACCCGGTTTCTGCAATGTAGTGAGGAGGAGCAGCTCCAGGCCAACTTTTTTTGCTGGTGTTTGCATGCTCTTTTCTCCTAGGCAAGTCTGCTGTGGCGGTTTGTGAGGTGGCAGATCACCCTCTACAACCTCATCTAACTTTTTAAGCCACTCTGAGCCACCACCACCACCACCACCACCATACCAGCACCAGCACCAGCAGCAGCAGCAGCACCAGCACCAGCAGCAGCAAGAACACAACGTCTAGATTATAAAGACGACTGATAGGCTGGAAATAGATCCTTCTGCTGCTGGAGGAAATCCAAGAATTTGAAAAGGCTGACTTTTGTGTGTGTGTGTGTGTGTGTGTGTGTGTGTGTGTGTGTGTGTGTGTGTGTGTGTGTGTGTGTGTGGTGTGTGTGTGTGTGACAGTGTCTGGTCCGAGATACTGCTGCTTGGTCTGAAGGGGAGAATCTCACTGCAGTTTCAGAGGATGGCAGAGTCCAAAAGGAGATGAAAAGAGGAGAGCTGAGGAGGTTCGCGTGCGGAACTTCACAGCCCTTTGTCCCGAGCTCTCCCTGCACACTTGGACCGGAGCTGACAATGAAGATGAGCATGGTAAATATCTCCTGTTAACACTTCCCCGTCTGTTGAGAATAGGACTCTATGTCTTTCGGTCTTGCTTTTGTCGGGAGCAGATTCGTGTGAGCGTTTAAATCCTCTTAGTGAAGCGGACACTGTTTACAGACCAGCATTTAGCCAGTTCAACTTTGGCACCGACAGTTCAGACAGAGGTGGAAAAAAAGAGTCGTTTTGCGCACATTTACGCACAGTTTCTACATTTGCAGGGTGTCAAGTTTTGCACCGTTACAGGTCTGCAGTCCGCGCTGCTCCCAGCAAACTAACAAAACTTCTTGACAGAGCAGGGCTCACACCTTTTGCAACAAAACCCACGGTTTATTTTGACGTGCAGACGCTCCGTGGAGGTTGTATTTGAGGTACCGGTGTAATGCACAACGGGCCGGCTGCCAACTGTCTGGGTCAGAGTGGCCAAGTAGGTAGCTGTCTGTCTGTCTGGACCGCTGCAGCTCTACAGCTCAAGACACACACACACACACATTCACACACACACACATGCACGTACACAAATCCCGGTTTCCAAAGGCTGTCATCCGTGTTTGGACACTTTTCATTGGGCATCATCCCGCTATCACTTGGACCCGCTGACGTTTGTTTATAGTGGTCTAGTTTGCACATGCTGCCGTGAAGCGCGTCAGTGAGTAAAACCACAACCTGCAGAAATTATATCATGTCGACCAGTCAGCCCCGTTGGCGCTGTTCAGACTTATACATTTCCTTCTAATGTGGTCGTTTTCTTTTCTTTCTTTATTTATGTGTTTTTATCGCACTGCACTTTAAGGCCATTAGTCATTAAACTGTCATCTCCTGCAGACTGAGATTTAATTAATAAGGAAGTGGCACTTGGCGGAAATGTAACCAAAGTCAGTGCTGCTCCTGGCAGTTTACTCTTCAAGTGTCAAATAACGTGTTCAATTAAATGATGTGTTGAGAGAGGGAGTCCCACTCAAAGATAATGAACTCTGTGGGAGATTGTCATTCGTTTACCACAAGCTAGAGCTGCAGGCAATGTTTATTTTTCATTAAAGCTGCAATGATTAATGGAGTAATTGACTAATCGACCAACAGATTGATTGTTTCTGTCGTTTTTCAGGCAAAAACTTTCAACGTTTTTCAGGTTCCAGCTTCATAAATGTGCAGATTTGCTGCTTGTTGGTTTATTTCTTTGTAAATTGAACATGTTTGGGTTTTTGAGCGTTGGTCAGATAAAAGACGCAACTCCAAGATATCATGTTGGACTACTTTAACATTAGTTGTGAATCTCTGATTTTCATTACTGATTGATCCACCAGTTCTTTGTGGATTAATCCATCAAACATTTGGCCCATAAAGTTTCAGATAACAGTGGAAACTGCCTGTCAGACCTTAAGGTGACATCTTCAAATTGCTTGTTTTGTCAGAGCGACCGCCTGCAGCAAATCTTGACATTTGAGAAGCTGGAAACAGTGAACTTTCAGTATGTGCTTAAAAAATTACAGAAATGATCAATATAATATTAGAATAGTTGCGAGTTAATCACACATTGATTGCCGATTAATTGACTGATCGTTTCAGCCCTACAACAGACAGCAATCTGAGTAAGTGATAATTCCTAGAGATAAAGGGTCATTTAACCTCTGATTGATTTCCTCCACAGGAATGCAGATGGATCGGTCAAGACAAGTTCCCAATATAGAGCTTCCTGTTTGGAGTTACACCTGAGAGTGACTGTGCGTCTGATGGATTACGGTGTTTTCTACGAGCTGCTGACATGAATTCAGAGGCCAGTGGGATGTGGAAGTTCTCGCCTACAGGAGAAATCTGAGACCCCGGATGAGCTTTCGAGCACGACGAGAACATTTCAGCGAAGGAGACAAACCATGGACTTGTTATGGTGTGGCATCGGACCGACCGTGTGCTTTTAACCCGTTTGTAGCACCCTCTACCCCCACCCCATGTCACATCTTTCCCTGAATTATGGAAATTTTGTGGAAGACGCTGACTTGGACACTGAGCCTGGTGGTGATGGCTGCTTCTGAATTTCAAAGCGTCAACAGACTTTCGCACAACTCTCAAGGTATGATGTAGACAGTTCGGACAGGGAGATTATTGTAACGCTATGTTCATTGTCACAACATCTTCTCTTCTCCACTCTTCTCCTTTTCTTTCTCCCGTAAAAGAGGAGTTCCTGTCCTACCTGCAGCACTACCAGTTGACTGTCCCGGTGCGGGTGGACGAGAACGGAGAGTTCCTGAGCTACACTGTGAAGCACCACCGGCCGGGCCGACGGAGACGGGGGGCGGTGGACCCCATAATGGGGCCGGTGCCCGCGTTGGACCCGGACCCTCCAGAGTCCCGGCTGTTCTACAGACTGTCAGCTTACGGAAAGCACTTTCACTTAAACCTGACACTCAACCCCCACCTGGTGTCGAAACATTTTACAGTGGAGTATTGGGGCAAAGAAGGGCTGGAGTGGCGTCATAACATGGTAGATAACTGTCACTATGTTGGATTCTTGCAAAATCAGCACAGTACGACCAGAGTGGCGCTCAGCAACTGCAAAGGCCTGGTGAGTACAAAGTGGCATTTTAATTATTACCAGTGACCAGCCCACACTCGAACTGCCCCTCGAGCCACATAGAGTTCACACTCCTTCCCTTCAGATACTAACGACAGTACATATACCTGACTTGTGCTGCTCTCATGTCAGCCAGTCTTTCAGGATTAAGCCAATTGTAGTTTGCTTAAAACAATCTTGGCCTCTTTCCACTTGGCACACTGAGTCTGAGCAGGCAGCTTGTAGTGAGGTGATGCTCATGTATCACATCATCGTAGTGATCTGTCAGCGCTGAGCATCGTGGGGGGACTTTTCTTTCCAGTTGTGCATTAGATATCACACTTTATCCATGAATTTTCAAAGCCTCAGTGCAGACCACATTTATCTGGTTGATCCTTTTTGTGATCTGTAAAATAATGTGTCTAACTCGTAGATATTACCCCATTTCGGAGTGCTCTGTTCAAAAACAAAACCGAACAGCGGTAACAAGGCATCTAATTATCCTGTCTAAGCTTTTAGTCCTCAGGCTTTTATCCACAGACTGTGCGACTGTCCAGCTTCTCTTTCGCTAATCAAGGAATTGGAAGAAATTTTAATAGCTGTTATCCCTCCTTGCTTCAGACTAACTCTAAAGAAGGGAGAAAAAAAAGGCCCTGCTTCTTATTGGCAAATGGAGTCATGTGGAGAAAACATCTAGCCAAATGTGTTGGCAAGACCTGCGCCGAGTATCATAAATTGAATTAGTGTTTGCCCTTTTTTCTAACAGCACCAAAAATGGACAAAAATGTGTCTGTACTTTAATGTAATCAGCTGTCTGTGCAGTTTGAGATCTTGACATCACACACTATTAAAACCATAAATCGAGGATGTTTCTGTTTGCTAGTGTGATGTGTGGTTAATTGCTGTCATTGTGGGTTTTACAGAGTCAAACCAGTGTTTTCCACAAACTCACTTTAAAGGACTCCTCTCTATTGGCACTGGAGGGCAGTGAATGATGTTTTAATGTTGGTGTGACTGTAATATTGATTATTTGGGGTTTGACTGCACACTAGTGACTAATAAATGATTGCAACAGACAAAATAAGTTAAAAAAAAAATGGTCACAGCCTGAGATATTGTGACTTTTAGTCCCAAGTATCAGTCAAACTCTAAAAACACTGAATCCTACATTTCCCATAATGCAACTCAAGACTTTCCCTGCCAGGCAAATACATATGTATGTCAAACACCACCAGTTTAAATTGTCAGCTTGCTGTAAAAATGTAAAGCCTCTTGGCCCACGCTAAGCTAACCTGGATGACGTCATCAGGGTTAGCTTATGTTTTCAGACTCAAAAAACTTCTGTAGAGCCACATAAGAAACTTTACAACGGTTGACGGTGTGTTCAGACAGAAAGCAAAGACAATTTTTGCCTTGGATTATTTGCGCAAATTTGACCATTTGTGTTTCTTCTCCCCAAACAGCCCAAGTACCAACCGCGCAGACGTTAGCTGTACGCTAGCTAGCGAACACTGACTGTTGCTAGCTAGATGCTCAGCTCATCTCAGCCTCTGACTGCTCTAAGAAACTCACTAGAAACTCTGGTTCAGTCTCTTTCCTTCTTCCCCTCATCTCTGTATGTTCATGAAGCAGATTTATTAAGCTGGATTTGTGCAGTTTTTTTCTTGTCTAGCCTCTGTTTTGAAGCGTGTTGTTGGAATTTACTTTTAATATTCGATAAATTAGCTTCAGTACAGCAGTTACTAACGATGATAAACTAACGGCGACCCCTCGACGCCCTCATCTTCTCGTCTCTTCTGTCAAGTCGCTAAAAACATAAAATATTAAATAAGCAACAATATCATACATATGAATAAACATACGAAGCAAGTCAAATGACAAAGTGTTGAGAAATGCTCTGTTCCAAAGCTCGATTTTTCACTTCGGCTCTCTGTTCACTTCTGATGCAATCAGGTCGTTTGTTTGCGTCTCAATCTGTCTGAACTCACAGTAACAACTCAACTGAACTTTATGTGTAAAATAGTTGAGGTACCCCTTTAATAGAGTGAAATAAGAAATACAGAACATGCACTGTAAGTTTTTCTTGCATTTTCTTAAGGTTTTTGCATTCAGTATTGATGTTTGCTTGTGTTTGTAACCTGTTTCTTTCACTGATTTTTTTTTTTTTTTCCTTCCCTGACAAGCATGGTGTTATAACAACAGAGGAAGAACAGTATTTAATAGAGCCATTAAAGAACATATCCTCCACCACCTCCAGTGAATGGAACCTGGAAGAAGCACAGCAACATGTTATTTATAAAATGTCTGCCATTCCCTCACCGCAAGAGCATAGCCAGGAGTTCAGCTGTGGCATTTCAGGTTGGTGAACCTCCATCTGGGTTGGACTCTGTGTGGGTGGAACTGACGTAAAGGAATAACTATACATAGCAGGTTAGAGGAAGTGCTGGTTTGGTTCTAGGCCCAGGTTCTGGTAGACATGACCGGGCCTCTTGTGTGCTATAGTTGCTCCTGGCCTGGACACCTTTCAACCTGTAAGAGAAAGTCTCGCTCCAGCTTTCATAAAAGGCCCTTCAGTGCATAAAGAGAACTTGGCTCTGACTTTTATTGAAGCACAAATCCTATTTATAGAACCAGCAATCATGTTCAGATTTTAAAATTTAGACAACTCAGTGCCCCCAAACACTCTGGCCCCTGAGATATGACGAATTGGAAAAAGAACCAGGTGGATATTTAGGTATTTGGGCCAAGGTCTTATAAGAAACAGCAAAGGCTGTCATCGCCAGGAAGCTAGCATGCCCTAACATGTATCATCTTATAGCTTTTTCCCAGAGCATCTGGGTCATAAAGCAAAGGCTTTAGCCGCAAGGTTCAAAGGGGCAGATTCCCTACGTGCATCTACCATTCACAAACCAGCTCTCTCACGTAGATAATGCATCATAAGTTTGATTGATTGTTATTTCACATTTCACTACAACCCGCAGTTGTCTCCCTGTCGTTCACAGACCTCATTAAAAGCAGTGCACCTTGCCAGTTTAGCACACCTCCACCTGTCCACTCGTCCCCTGCCCCCCAGAACGACAGCGAGCGGTCCAACAGCACCCACAGACAGAGGCGCTCCGTCAGCACCGAGCGCTTCGTGGAGACGCTCGTGGTCGCTGACAAAATGATGGTCGGTTACCATGGACGCAAAGACATTGAGCACTACATCTTGTCTGTAATGAATATTGTAAGTTTGATCCTAATTTTTGGTCATGTTGTCGTTACCTACCGCACAGTTGAACATACAGTTTTAATTGTTTCCAGTTTAGTTGGTGGATATGTGTTGTAATGTTTAGAGCTGCCGATTATTTCTTTGTTTTATCAGTTGATTCTTTTGTCCAGAAAATGTCAGAAAACAGTGAAAGATGCCGGTTACAATTTCCAACAACGTCCTAAACAATCCAAAACCCAAGACTATTCAGTGTGGTGTCATGTACAACAAAGAAATGCATCAAATACTCACATTTTAAAGGCAGGAACTAACAAATATTTGGCATTTTTTCTTTAAATAATTATTAAAATGATAATATTCGAAAGCTCTAGGAGGTTTTACAGGAAAGTATTTAATGAAGGAAGGTGAGATGTTATGGCATATGGACACAATTTGTCTGACTTTGTGTCTTTTCTTCTTTTCTGGAGGTCAGGTTGCCAAACTTTACCGTGATGCCAGTCTAGGAAATGTTGTGAACATTATTGTGACCCGGCTGATTGTTCTGACTGAAGATCAGGTGAGAAAAAAAATCTCTGTTTGTTTGTTTAAAAAAAAAATTCATTTCACTAACTCTAATCTGTCCATTCAATATTACCATGAGCCCTATATAGTGTCTGCACCCTCACCTGTAGTGAGTGTATAACTGATACGCTTGGCGTGAGTGGGCTGCAGTATTTTATGTGATTGCCGTGGCTGAAGGGGAGAGAGAGGAGAGACTATTCACCATATGGCCACCACTTCAGATGAAAGATGTGCTCAGGCATCTTCCCTCAGGGAGCCTCGATTGAGGATTTTTACATGCACTGTACATGTGTATGTATGTGTGATGGGAGAAACAGAGTGTCTCCCTAGCATCTGCTTTTTTCTAAAGGGGTCATAGCGGCTCTTTATGTAGCATCAGGTCCAAAAAAAAAAAAAAAGAAAGAAAGAAAGAAAGAAGGTTTCATGTTAAATAGAGCCACACTTTGATCCAAAAGGAAGGAAGTACTAGTCTAATTGCCATGGATTCGGATTAACTGATCAGAAAATAGTTCGAAAATATTTTATGGTGAAAGTGAATCACTGACGGGCGGTTGAGCTGTTCAGTATTGTGCTGTAATCAATCAGTGGGTAAGCTGAGTTCAGCACTGCATCATCAGCTGGAAACGTAACGGTCTGCTATAATTGAACCTATTACATTCATAGAAGTAGATGCATTTTGCAGACTC
Source organism: Seriola aureovittata (assembly GCF_021018895.1). NCBI lineage: Eukaryota > Metazoa > Chordata > Actinopteri > Carangiformes > Carangidae > Seriola > Seriola aureovittata. Next base: position 21,966,432 of record NC_079381.1, on the reverse strand, counting down.
CACTACAACTTCCCCAACCGTCCTTCTTTTCCTGCTGCTCCTCTTTCCCCTTCTCCTGCTTTTTGTTTTAGCTTCTCTTAAAATACAGTATTTCCTCTCCTCCTTTGACTCTCCTAACTCCTTCTGCTATAAACGGCTTTACCTTTTACCAGAACTGCGCTACGCTTAAATCAAATACAAAAAACATGTAGCTGTTCCAGAAACTTGTTCTCCAACCTCCCACTGATCCCAGTACAATCCTCCTCCATATAATTCATCCGGATAATTGTTTTACTCTGTCGGCCGCTGTGGCTCAGTGGTTAGCAGTTTCATGACAGTGTAACTTTTTTTTTTTTTCTCTTTTTGCCTTTATTGGATAGAAGACAGTTGAGACAGACAGGAAGTGAGTGGCGAGGGAGGGTTGTGACGTGCAGCAAAGGTGTCTGGCTGTAATTGAACTAGGGACGCTGTGTGCACTTAATCATAGCACTGAGCTACGTGACAATCCTCATGGCACATACTTTGATAACTTTTGCGTAGGTAGAAATGTACTGTTTAAGCATTATTACAATTGCTTTCAATTAGTCCACATGTATTCATCATGAAAATGGATCTTTTCAAGTTGTTTGGTACTGTAGCGTATAGTATACAATATGATGCGATACGATACGATATGATACGATAAAGTACAATATCACACGATACGACACGAAACTATACCAAGCGGTACGATATGACACGACACGTCATGAGAAGTTGTAAAATGCTATAATATGTTACGATACAAAGCAACACAACATATGATATGATACAATACAACATGACATAACAATACGATACATATGATGCGATAACAACACGCTAACAAGACGACAGTATATGACACAACACAATATAATACAATCTGATCGACACGACACGATTCGACACAAGACAGTTTGATATGATACAAAATGATACATCCCAACACTGAATGATACAATAAAACACAATACGACATTATGGGACACGATACACGATACAGCCCAATAACAACACAACGCGGTACAATGTGACGAAATGACACATTAACTGATACGATACGATGTTTTCATGCACTAAAAGAAGCTGTATTGTGTTTTGTCATGTGGTTTTGTTTTACTATTCATACTGTTGCACCCTATTGCATGTGTGTTGTGTTGTCTTTCTGCAGCCAAACCTGGAGATTAACCATCATGCTGACAAGTCTCTGGACAGTTTCTGTAAGTGGCAGAAGTCCATCTTGTCTCATCACAGTGATGGCAACAGTATTCCTGAAAATGGGATGGCTCATCACGACAATGCTGTCCTAATCACTCGGTAAGTGTGCTGGGTGTGGACCACATTTTCCTAATATTTCGGCACGGATTCGTGTACTTCAAAGAGTGAGAGTTGTTCTTTGCAGTTGCTACTTTTGTTGTAAATAGTGCTAATTTTCTCATTTTGAGCAAATAGGTTGCAGGTTATTTTCTGTGCTGTTGGCTCACAGAGGCTGTGCGGTCACGGTTCAGCTTCACACTGTAGATGTGTGTGTGTATGTGTGTGTGTGTGTGTGTGTTTTCTAATAGAGGTAGCCAGCAGCTACAGCAATGTCCAGTTCTTCGGCACACACTTAACCTGTACCCGTTAGAGCTGATGGGAATAAAGACCTTAGTTCTGAAAATAAAATGTGCTGTACCTGTCACACTGCAATTTATTTCAAGGGTGTTACCTTAAAACAGTAAAACCTCTGTCATTACCTGGAATAGGCTTCATTGTTGCCAGGATGTTTTGGCCACATAGCCTCACAACTGAAGCATATTCCCCCCATTGGTTTTGTCTAGAGAGAGGATGGTGTTCTGTGATTGACATGGGCGAAAGCCAAGATTTTGGACTCTCTGGGTTGTCCGTCAGGTGATGGTCTGCAGCTCCTTTGGGTCCTGTTTTTATATTTTTGGTTTTAGCTTCACTCCGTAAGTACCAGTACCAAAGACTGCTTAGTAGCGTCTTGGGATTTGTCTCTGAGGCTGTAATTATTTCAATTTCCTCTCTAGGATGTGATCAATATGTTCCTATTCTCATTGTTTTAAGATGCCAAACACCTCTTGGAACTGGCTGGTGACTCACAAACATACTCAGTCATATTTAGGAGCCTTGTACTCCACAAACAGTAGCTGCATGGTAATTTTCAGACCAAGTCTGCACAACCCAACCTGCACCACCTATCAGGAGAAAAAAGCAATAGCAGCAGATGTAGACACATCAGTGTTGCCACCTATGGTAAAGTTGTTATGGCTAATGTAGCTACTAGCAAAAACTTTACAACATCATCCCAATGGAGATTTTACAGAAGTAAACTTAGTATTAACTCTGTTGCTTTTGGCTCTGCTTTGGTCTCCAACAAAGCTTTAGTTTGCTACTTGTTCCACTTTCTTTGCAAGATAGCAGCTAACTAGGTGATAAGGTAGCTAGCGGGGTAGTGGTTTGTCATAGCTGGTTTGCTATGAAAAGCTGCAACTTGATAGATGAGAGCAGCAAGGCTGAACCATACAGTAAATGTGCTAATGCATGCTAGTGCAAAAAACTGTAAAACCAACAACAATTGAGCTGCAATGTTTTGTGCAGCTCTACCAAGTAATTAAATGTTAATACAATATTAGCGATTCGCAATAGCTAAACTCTGTGCAACTCATTCAATTCCTATTCCATTTTTTTAACCATGCTAACGGTATAAACCACTTTGGTCCATGTTGAAATATCTCAACAACTATTGGATACATAACCATGAAATGTTGTGCAGAGTTCTGTGGTCACTAGACAATGAGTCCTAATAACTTATGTGGATCCCTTGACTTTTCTTGTAGCGCCAACATGAGTTTCACATTTGTTGTTTACAGCTATTGATAGGATTGCCATGACATTTGGTGCACACATTCAGGTCGCCCTAAGGATGAATTGCAGTAAGTTTAGTGATCTCATGACACTTCATCTATAGATCAAGTCTAGATATAGATCAAATTTCAGTTTGTCTTGTCATACTGCAGTTTTCCTCATTGCCTGCAGGTGACACTGGCATGAATTTCGTAGAAGCTTTACTGCCTGTAGGTGGCGCACATCAACACTGCTGTTGCTTTCTGTTGCTGATTGGTAGCCAAGCCCATAATTAACCTCAGTGCTTCGAGTCACTTCCATATGGTTTTGAGTAAATATAGTATTGGTGAATAGTTAAACCGAGGCAAAGCGTAGGCGAGAGATAATGAGATAATAAGCTGTGGGGAGGGCGCACCAGCTGAGCTCAGAGATGCTAACATTGGAGATTGTATAAATAGCTGATGGTAGACACCAGGAAGCTCTTATTAACCACCATGTCTGGAGGAGCAGTCAGACATTCCTCGTGATGGTGGAATGCGCCTGAAAAGGTTCAGTATGATTTAAAGATGGCTGATGATTGCAGCACAAGCACCATCTCAGAGGACATTTATTTAATTCATTCTTTTGGAGCGTTGTGTCTTTGGTTTCTCGATCAAAGAAGAGCTGAAACTATGAATATTTTAATGACATAAGTTGTTTTTCATGCAAAAACACAAAACATTAAGCCAGTGTTTTACAGGCAGGGTGAAACCAAAGGCACATATGCCTTTAAAATGTTTTATTTGTTTATTTATTTTTATCTTTGTAAGAATAAAGAATTTATCTATAAAACTATTTGTTTTAGGGCTATATCCAACAGTTAATGTCATTTTCCCCATTAAAGGAGCTATTTGTAAGTTTTGCCATTGCTACATAGCCAACGTTAGCATTTACAGCTGTTTATTTACCAGTCTAGAAGACACGTTGCGAGTTCAGCATCAAACTTTCCTCTACTCACCAACAGCTGTCTCCAGAGGTGGAAGACAACACCAATGTTAACTCTTTTCTCTATCACGTCTTTTCTTCTTTTGAAGTTAGCACACTAACCAGCTATCCCCGGCCTGTCTCGCCACTTTCCGATAGCGAGTCACTGTGGCCTCCAATCTGCCCTGAAGACGTAGCACTACTCAGAGGGCGTATGATGACTTCTTGTCTCGTAAACACAACAAAGGCCGAAGCTCTTGCCAAGCAACAATCACTACCACCCGCTCCCAGTACGAGCCAGTGTTTGGCAGAAGAGAAAAATGACAAATAGCCTCTTTAATTACAGAGTTAGAGCAACTTATATTAATACTCATTTGGGAAAAAATGACTCATGTATGAGTGTGTATCTCACTACCAGACTAGAGATGTAACTGACTGTACATTTACTCGTCAGGGAAAAATATTTCTGCTAGATGGCCACGGGCCGCTATGTGCCTCCCTCTGGTGCATCTCAGGTTCCTCATTACACACATCAAACCAATCCCAACTTTGTAATTCATCCAAACACTCAGAAATGAATACAGTTATTATTTAAGAAATATAGGGACTGAGGCCTTCACGGGCAGCAGGACACACAAAACCTTTTCCATTCAGATGATTCACCTTCCTCGTCTCCCTACTCATCGTCATAAAAGTGACCTCTGCGGCTTGTTTGTCTGTCTGTGCGTCGGGGAGCGTTTTGCCTTGTTTGGAATGCGGCCTGTCACGTTCTAAATAAAGACACTGATGGAAATTGTGGAAAAAAAAAAAAAAAACATCAAAACAAATAGACGTCCTGAACGAGGTCACGATTGTACCTCACTGGTTTGGAGCTGCTCCACTGGGGGAGGAGGGAGAGAGAGCAGAGAGGGAGAAGAAGCAAAGGAAGAGGAGTTTATGGAGAAATGAAAGAAAGAAAGGGAGGGCGGGAGTGAGGGGAAGGAGAGTGAAATTAAATTTGCTGTGCCCTTGGTTTTAATAGATTAAAAGCTTTAGGAATGATTGGATCATTTATTTGAAATGTATGATGTGTTCTTAAAGAATTGGGGCTCAAGAGTGTTCAGGCCTCCCCTCCCTTCGCTCTATTGGATTACCTGTATGTGCGTTACAGGGGGGTTAACACGAGGGACCGAAGCCTTTCACTCTTATTCTGATTCTGCGTGTTAGACCTGGATGACATTTCGCTGACAGATGTAGGAGCGAACCAGGTGTTCTCAGAAACTTCACGATAAGCTATTGTTATGCTAAATGTTGAGATTGTATCTGTGTGATTAAATATGGAAAGAATGGAGCGACAAAGAGCCAGCGGAAGAAGTCGAGTCAATTTAACTATTATTGTTCTTTCCCTTTTCTTGCCTCTCCTCAGGTATGACATCTGCACCTACAAGAACAAACCCTGTGGTACCTTAGGTGAGTATATACAGTCATTTGACATGTGTTTTCTTGCCAAATAGGTAACCTTAGCTGCCGTCGACTATACGAGTCTCATTCTTCTCTTTTCTCCCCTCTGGAGAGGTTTTCGTTTTCACCTTCTGCGTGTCCTCAGACAAACCTTATTTAGCAACCTTCGCAGTCTCCCCCTTCAGAGGAACACCAGACGGCTCCTGCAAGACATAATGAGAAGGATGTTTTCACTTGTGTTATTATAGCTCCTCAGTGGCTCTCCTTGTTGTCGGTTGAGGCCGGGAGCCGTGAACCTGGACAGCCGTGGTCACCTCCTCCACACGGCCTCGCATTTATAAAACTCCTCTGTCTCTCTCCTCCGCCTCTAACCTCAGTTTGTCCAAGGTGTTTACACTTCCACCGGGACTCAGAGGGAGAAAGGAAAAGGTATGTGTTGGAAAGTCGAAGAGGAGGAGGAGGTAAAGGGGGGGAGGGGGATTGAAGGATAAAGAGCAGAGTAGTGACAGAAGGAGGAGATGGAAAAGAAGAAGAGGAGGAGTTGAAAGGAAAATGGAAGGGGAAAAGGACAATTACAGGGAGTGTTAGAGTATGCAGGAGGGAGATAGAGTGGGTGATATGCTGGTTGTGGAGGTGCTGGGGGTGGAAAAAGGACAGCGAGCGGTGGCAGAGACCCTTCCCCTCCTCTCCTCTCCTCTCTTTCCCTCCCCTCTCCACAACCCCTCGCCCCACCCCGAACCTCCTACCCACCCAGGCCTTCTCCTCTCCTCATCTTATCTTTGTAAAGGCCCTGCAGGCACCACAGTATATCTTGGAGGTAATATTGTGACTTCAGGGGTGGTTTGACAGATTGACCGCATTCGTCACATTCCCCGGTCGCTTTAATTGCCCTGGCATCTGCTTGGCTTCCTCGTTGTCTCTACTCCCAGACCCACCCCCCACCCCCCACCCTCCTCCTCCTTCTCCTCTCGGGGATCATGCTCCCGGGTCAGATCGCTGGCCTTTAGGGTCGCCGAGTAATCACGGGGCTGGAGATAATACACAGTCCACCCGGGTGTGAAGAGAAAACACTTGCAATGCAATTTGTGTGTGTGTGTGTGTCTCACTCTCACACACACACACACTCACACACACACACACACACACACACACACACACACACACACACACACACTCGCCTTACTCTCTCTAACCCACACATTCTTAAACTAATCGTAGAGTAGCCACCCTCCTTTCTTTCCCTCCCTCTCCTCCTCCTTTCTTCACCTCCAGGCTCCCTCTTTCCTCTGTAATGTAATGGTTTCAGTGGCCTCCTGATTTGCGAGTCTATTCTTGTTTAGCCTCTTTAGTAAAGAAGAAACAAAAAGCCATGCCACTTTAAGCGGGGAGGCAAAAAGTTCACGCAAACTATACAGGAAAGTGTGAAGCAGCGGCGAACCACCGGAACGTGACTCACGTAGTCGCTCGCTTGTTTTATCGACATCACGCTTTTGCAAAAGTCTCAGAGCATGTTAGGCGAGTTGCAAAACGGTGCCTCTGCATGCAAAACAAAAATTGAGAGTTTGAATTTCTTGAGATTGATTTAAAGCGTCAGTGCCTGCTTTGTCTGATGCACCTATTTTAAAAGTAATGTGGTCTAACACAACAATCCAGCAGTAACTGTTCCCTTCATGCAGCTTTGTGTTACTGACAGGTGTTTCTATTATTTTATCCACACTATTTATATCAATGAGGGAAGGCGAAATAACCTCTAATAATATTTAATCTAATATAATAGCTCCTTGTTAGTTTATTTTTCCTGGTTTTCAGATTCATTCCATTCATTGAAAAGTGCTGACTATTCCACATTAATTAGCATTTTCTCTGGCCGGTTTTCTGGAAATGTGGTTAAAATTTGTGCTAAATGTGGATGGAAACTTGACTGGTAACATCTGGGGATCTAGGATTACTCTTAAGAAAGAAATGTTACTCTTGAATGATTTCAGAATTTCATTTTTTAATAATGTGAGCAACACAAATAAAATCCCATTCACCTACATTTTACTGAAGGGGAGGCAGATGTCTTAAGAAAAGCTTTGGGGCCGAATGAATCTAAAACTGTCTGTGTGACTCAATACAACAAGAGTTAAGTGAGAAAATGTGTTAATTGGTTGAACTGATCCGTTAAGTTTTGTAAATAATTTAACACCTGAAAACATCTAAAAAGAATCTATCACTATGTTGTAAAGAACAATTAAAACAGTCTTTCCTTCACACTCATTAATACACATCCCCCAACACACACACACACACACACACACACACACCTGCTTTGCGCTGTCATATGATCCACTCTCCAGTCACCTGTAGATGTAATCTGTGAAGAATTGCCTCCTGTCTCCCTATCTGACCTGTCAGGCTGTAGGAAAAAAAGGACTTGCGACACCTGGATTGTGGAGTGGTTTTAACTTTAAACACCCTCTCTCTCTCCCTTTCTCTCTCTCTCTCTCTCTCTCTCTCTCTCTCTCTCTCTCTCTTCTCGTTCCCTGAGTCCGGTTTTGAAAATGAGGAAACCATCTATATTCTCTGACAGGTTTCTGGTGGGGCACAGCGTTGGTGAGGGGGTTCTTATATTCCCTTCCTTGGCTCGGGTTTTAGGCGATCCCTTGTTACATGAATTGAAATGTGTAAATCTAACCCTTGTCTAGACATTTTCCAGAACTCGCTGTAGTTTGCAAGAAAAGCTGTCTAGCCGGTGATGCTAAACTCAACTCCCCAACCCCCCAAAGCGAATCTACGTATAGCAGCAGATTGTCTTTCAGCGCTGCTGTAAACAGGACCGTCGTATGTGTGGAGTCCCGAGTTTATGACCATGACTCCTGAGAATGCTACATCTTGACCCTGTGTTTGTATGTTTGTCTGGCGTGTGTGTGTGTGTGTGTGTGTGTGTGTGTGTGTGTGTGTGTGTGTGTGTGTGTGTGTGTGTGTGTGTGTATGTGTGTGTGTGTATGTGTTTTTGTGTCCAGGCTTGGCCTCAGTGGCTGGAATGTGTGAGCCGGAGAGGAGCTGCAGCATCAATGAAGACATCGGCCTCAGTTCTGCTTTCACCATTGCTCACGAGATCGGCCACAAGTGAGTTTTAAGACTTTTAAGATCCTAATATAAAATATAAAATTTGACATTACTGTCTGATGCAAATAGCAGAGGTGGGACGGAGCCAACGGGCTTTGTGTGAGAGCTGCTCATATGAACACATCACATTTAAGAGGTTTAAGAGATCTTGTCGCATTCACTAATTTTCTCATATTTGACATTTTCTCTAAAGATTTATGAGCCGTCATATGAGCCATGTTCAGATAGTCTGCCTCTGTCCATGGGGGGGAAACACAGTTTGATTTGAAAATACCTTTCTGCAACATTTAGTTGATTAATCAATTAGTGGATCAACAGAAAATGAAAGGTTCCATATTTTCCTCTTCTCCAGTGTTTCATTTTGAAGTGTTGATCCATAAGAAGATAAATTGTGGTTTTAAGAACCAAAAACCCTCTCAGTGTAGTTTTACATCTCCTCTCTCAGGCTTCTCTCTGGAGCTCTAGTAACAACAGGTCGGTGAGCCAATCAGAAGAGAGGAGGCTCTGAGCCTCTCTTCTGATTGGCTCACTGTTTTTTGAGTGATCCAATAAAAATAAAGCAGATTTCAGGTAAAAACACTCAGAGAAACCAAATCCTGTAAAGGTTTGGATGGTGGGTCCAGGTGGGCGGGGCTTGGTGACTGCTTTGTTGTGACATCACAAAGTTCCAGAAGTCCTGACGGCTGGTTTTAAGGCTCAGTTTCTGAACACAGGCTGTGTGCATTTCTCTGTGGACTGAGGCTTTGATACTTTCACAGTATTAATATAGAAGCTTGACCTGATCTATAATCACACTACACATGGAAATCTCTCTTTATACAATATAGGACCTTTAATTGCAAACAATTCTGATAATTGATTAATTTTTTATGAGGAAACTTTCATAATTCTGTGGTTCCAGCTTTTCAAATGTGAATATTTTCTTTTTAAAAATAATAAACTAAATATGTTTGGGTTTTGGTCTGTTGGTCAAACAAAACAAGACATTTGAAGATGTCACCTCGGGTCATTTCTGACATTCTGACATTATATAGACTCAATAATTTAATTGACTAATTGAGAAAATAGACATAGATTAATCAGTAATGAGTTGCAGCTGTAATTATGTTGCAAAAACCAACTAAAATAAAAGTTAATAATTATAATAAACCTAATGCAAAGTTATTATTCTGTTCACTGGGTTGTCATCGTCGTGGCTTTCCAGTTTACTCAGAAGTTTGATGTTTTGTCTTTTCCTCACTTCTCGTCCAGATCTTTTTGTTTTCATTGGCAGAGTTTAACGTACCGTATCTTGGCAACACACAGTTGAGCAGCAGCCTCAGGGTTTTTTTATTTATATGCTCCGTCCACAGGAACATCTTCTCTTAAGTCTGACAGTTTAACATCACCCTCTGTTTAATATTCACTCATCCTGCTCGTCTTTATTTCTGTCAGAGTGCAGCGGCGCTCAGATGACACATTGTTGGCAGCTTGGTAATATCTTCTAATCGTTTCTCGTCCCTTAATACGACTGGATGACCGACATGTTTTCGTCTGCTGACAGCAGGACTTGAAGCGCTGCGTGCACAGGACGCCCTTTATGGCAAATTTAGGGGCATTTATTGAGCAAGTGATCAAATCTCACAAAACAGAAAATAGTTAGAGAAATTTAGAAGAAGAATACAAAAACATCCTTTCATGATTGTAGCATGAATCCCTTTTTGAATCATTTGTCTTAAGTGTTTTGATGATCTCCTGACTTTTCATTTGTGGGGGTTTTTCTTATTGTTGAATGTCTTGAATTGATGCACACACGCTCAGGATAAAGTGTAATAACTTTGGAGATCCTTTAACTTTTTTTATTTTGTGCCGTCGTCGAGTCAAAATGTCAATTCGTCCAGTATTTTTGTTTATGACCAACTACCTGCAGAACGAGTGATTTTCTCATCATTCTCAGCCGTTTGGAGCTAATTAGTAAACAAAGACAGTAAACATGATGGCTGCTCAAAACACCCGTCACAGAGCTGCTCTCCCTCGCTGTAAACTCACTTTTTACAACATATTTTTAAAATCTTTTTAAAGAGATGTGAGTCCTCATCATCAGATTTATCGACTTCTAGCCAATGGGATTCCTTCTTTTGCTTGAGATCGTTGTAAAACCTTTTATCACTTTCACAAGTGCGCCCTCTAATAATTGCTCTTAAACAAATATTACTTACTACTTGGGTTTGCCAGACCTACATGTAGCGCCCCCCCCCCCCCCCTCCATCCCTCAGCAGTCGTCTTGAACTGTATCTCCACATATTTCCTCATGCAAATGTCAGTGTCCACATACCTCTGGCTCTTTCTTCCTGAATATAAAGCAAAATAATGATGATGTATTAGTCTACGTATCCCTCTCGAGAGAGTTCAGCAAGATGGCGATTTCCTTTATTATGTCTCGTGTCTGCTTCTGTTGTGGGGCAGTTGTAAAAATAGTCTCTGCTTCTAGAGGATGTTTAAAAAAAACACACTGCAGCGGGGTTTCAACCGGGGGCTGATTTATTTCCAGAGTAGGGTAAAATGTCATAAACGCCAGCCTTAGAAAAACAGGTTCAGGCTGTGCGATGTGGTCGGGTTTGTTATATACATTAGACCTGATTTGTGCTCCTGGACTGGAAGGAAAAGTAAGCTTTGACATCCTGCTGTAACCTGAGATTCTCTCTCAAATGATATCCAGACAGATAAGAGTTTTTTTTTGTTTTATTTTAATGAATTGTTAAAATTATTTATTTTCCTCAGCAGCTTTCATAACAGAACACAAGGTTGCGAGTTGTTTGGGTTTTGAGTCTATTTCTCTCGCTGGTGTCTGTTGCAGCGATTGATCTAAAGGAACCCCCCCCCCCCCCCCCCCCCCCCACACACAAAAAAAAACCACCTCACCCCCCAACCCGTCCTCCCTCCAGTCGGTGGTGACTCCGCCTCCACATCACGGCCTGCTCAGACCTGCAGGCGCTGATTGACAGGCAGGCATCAGAGTGGTAATTAGAACTTTTTCGTTCCTGCCGAGCTCCAGACAGGGTTTGACCCTTGACCCCTCGGGTCTCCTCCACACAGCTGTTTCAGAGCCACAGAGCTTGAACTTTACAGCCAGGGCCACTGAGGGAGACGTCCTCCAGTTCAGCAGTCTGGACTTTCCAGCGTCGCCCCGTCCAAACTGAGCAGTTAACTCGCCAAAGAGAAGGCTCATCATCCCAGCTGCATTAATTTCCAGCTTTTATTTTGTGTGTTTCAGTTTTGGGATGAACCACGATGGGATCGGGAATTCCTGCGGTACCAAAGGCCACGAGACAGCCAAGCTGATGGCCGCTCATATAACAGCCAACACCAACCCTTTCTCCTGGTCCGCCTGCAGCAAAGACTACATCACCAGCTTTCTCGAGTAAGTGGATGATGGTTGTTCCCTGTGGGACTGTCTGAGTGTGTTTGGATTTGCCTGCATGTGTGCGTATATATATGTGTGTGTATGTGAGTGTGTGTGTGTGTGTGTGTGTGTGTGTGTGTGCGTGCAGTACAGAAAAAGGTGCATGCCTGTTTTCCTGCTCGCTCGCAGCCGTCTCGCTTTACAACCCGCTGCCACTGGCTGGCCCTTGTGGTGACCCGCTAGGCTGCCTTGTATGCAAGTCCTTCCCCACTTATTCACATCCATTTCATCACTATGACTCCTGCCAGACCTCCTTGTGGCTGTGTATGATAACTGGGTGCCTTTCACCCTTGCATCCCTGCACCACAAGGCGGGTGATGTTAGAGCTCATGTGGTCCTTTGGTGGTGATGTGTAGGCCAGCTGCTTTCAACCGCTGCTCCACTGTTTTGCGGATAGGTCAAAGGAGACAAAAACTTAGAGCACATGAATAAACAAAAGAGTAACACGGTGACATTTTGGCAGAATGAGTCCTGCCAGCCTGGCATGATTAAAAAAGAACAAAACAACACTTAAAAGGCCAGACAAAACCTGTGACGACAGCAGGACCCGATGAACTAAAAGCTGCCACCCTGATCCCAGCACATCGTAGGTGTATTGAGTTGACTTATAAAAGTTAAATTCAACTGTTGAATGTCCAGGAATCTGAGCAGCCTGGTCCCAAATGAAATCTCCTCTAGCTCTGACGTGGAGACTGTTTGTAGCTGTAGATGAAGACTGACGTTGCTCCGCACACACACAGCTCAAGAGTGAATTATAAAAAAGTGCATTGTAGTTTTTTTCCTGGGAGGGCTCAGCCACTGTTGGGAAAACAAGCTTCATTGTGTTCATTGTTCCCTCCGATGAGAAACATGTTATTCTTCTTTAACTACCAGAGAATGAGGTCAAGGATTCCTCAGCAACTCTCTGAAATTGCTTGCTCGCAGCGATGGCGGGACGGCTGTAAACTATTGCAAAGAGCCACGTTGACTCTGGTGGACAGACGTTGTGCAACACTCACAGCTCTGAGTGAGTCATGGTGTCATTTAAGGTGCTCTAATCAAATTTCTTTATTAACAATGGATGAAATGATTGTGTATAATGAGAAAGGGGTCACTTATTGTGTCTTTTCGCTAAATGTTTTGGGTTTGTTCTGGTTCAGCCTCACTGCTAACATCTGTGTTGTTTCTACATGCAGTAGACTGCAGCTGTTTTAGGTGGAAAAAGTGCCGATAAACCCACTGCACACAACCCGCTCAGCAGCAAACAGCTGAAAGACTAAATCACTGACTTGTCGGAGAACACAGTTGTGGAGAACAAAGCAGAGCTAAAATCCAGTCCAGTGAAAAACTGACTTAGATTCACGAGGTCGCCGGAAACACGTCTCCAAATAAATGCTTATGTTGCTACATGTCGCCTGAATAAGTAAATAGACAACTGGCTTTTCACTATATTAACTATATCAAGGTGATAAGATGCCAGTGTGTGTGTTTGCAGTTTGTTGCAACGACCCCTACGTGGCCCAAAAGGAGGCGATAATGCTGGTGTGACTGCACTTAAAGTGACACACAAACAGACACAACAGCGAGTTCATCGGTTCATGTCAGGACATTAACATTGACAAGCGTCGCTGTCTTAAACGCGCTCTCGTGTTGGGGAACAGGAGTCCACTTAAATCGTCTTTTTCTGCTAGAACAGGTGCGGTTCCCTGATTGCACCCTGCAGCCTTTCAAATTGCAATCATATGATGGAGACACCCAGTTTAATACTACAGCAAACACTCCGTCATTGACCTCTTGGTCAGAAAGCAGAAGACCAGCTGGTATTTCTGTTTCTGTTTACGGTGCAGCCAAACACAATCACGTTGTTTTAATAAAGATGTCAGTCAAAAGTAATTGCAGCCACAGTCTGACTCCCTGCAATATTTGAAACTGATCCGCTGACAAAAAAGAACGACATTTTTGTGTGTGTGTGTGTGTGTGTGTGTGTGTGTGTGTGTGTGTGTGTGTGTGTGTGTGTGTGTGTGTGTGTGTGTCACCACCGCACAAAAAAAACAGACTGATTGTAATTCCTGCAGCGGCTTCACAATAAAAGCCTCCCAGTTTTTCACCAGTGGAATGCTTTTATTGTGAAGCACCAGCAGTAAAAGTGAAGCTTTAGTAGTGAAGTTAACGATGAGATAACATTTGGATTTTTGTGTGAATCCCTTGTGCTTAAGTAGGTAATCAGATTCCAGCATAGGAATGGCCCCGCCCCCCACTAACAATATAAACTGCCAAATTCAGAGCTGATCACTGAGTGTAAAGGCTTTTAAAGGCTAATGCAGAAAAATCTAACAAAAAATATTAAAATCGGGGTTTTATTCAATGAAAGTCTGAAGGATTATAACTTATTTTCCTCGACTGTTACTCTCCTTCCACAGGAGGTCAGAGGTCACACTCCAGCGTAACAGAGTCCGTCAGTACTGCTGCGCTAACATACGTGCTTTTGTATAACAACCTGCATGTATCCGGGTTCAGTTTTAGCTCGGCTCATCACTAAGACCTGAGTGCTGCTTGTAAATGCTAATATGCAACCTTGCTGTGAAGTGTTGGTTGGATGCGTTGCAAGACTGCAGTGTGTGTGTGTGTGTGTGTGTGTGTCTGTTTGTGCGTTCGTGTTTAGTTAGCAGGGCCCTCCAAGAAGGCGGATAATAGCTGCCGTGGTTGTCAGATGATGTTTCCGGCTGAAAGCTGTTAGAGGAGGGTTAGTGAGCAGCACTTGTGACAGAGATGACAGTATTATATGCCAGCTTCCATCTGGGACACAAAGAGCCGCTTCTCTGCTGCTCCGTCGGGTTCCTGTCCATTTCTGGCTCGAGTGTCCGAGGACGACCGAGCAAAAAAAAAGAAAAGAAAGAAAGTTGTTTTACATTTTCGTCTCTAAGCAGAATCACTTCTTGCTTTGCTTGTTATCCCCCCCCACCCCCCATCTGTATCAGTCTACTGCTTGAGTTGTCTTTTCAGTTTTGGTTTTTATTGCATTTAGCTTTTATGTTTCTTACAAAAGGGTTCTGTCTGTAAACTCCAATTATCCTCCCTTTCTCTCCCTCAATCAGAGTTTTGGATATCGCACATGCTTCTCCCTGCCAAGTAAACAACTTTGGCTGTGGTGTTGGCCTAGATTCACTGTCTTGCTCGAGCAATATGTGGTGCTTTGTTTGGGTTTTTTAGGAATGGTTTATGAATGCACTCACAGTTCAGTCATAGTTTATTCTCCCAAGTCTGCATGCCAGTTTGCTATAAATGTTAAAAGGCAGGCAGCTTGGGTCTATTAAACTCTCAGAGACCACATGCTCTATTGAATTTGATATTAGACTTGTGTGACTTGTGCCTTGTGATAATTGTTAGGTTAGTCTTGATTTAATCCTGCTGCTGTTTCACCACTGGTCGGGTCCAGCCATTATGGTTAATATCTACATGAATGACCGGTGTCAGAGTTCAGGGGTCGCTGATGTTCCCGCTTATGAAAGGATATTTCCGCTCAGCATAATGAATTTGGCTGAATCTGCCGGACAGGAAGCCTTCGCGACAATGTCAAATAATAGCCTCTATGTTTAAAATTTCACTATTTTGTCTCTCTCCAAACCAATAAATAGTGAGGCTTGCCCTCGGTGCACGGGGAGTCTGGCGGCCTCAGAGGCTCTCTCTATGATGAGAGGGTCCTCCGAGGAACAAGAGCCAAGAAAATAGGATTATTCCATTCAGTAAATGAGAATGGAGGGAGGAGGAAAGACAACAGAAAGAAGGAAGAAAGAGTTTGCTCCTCTTCGGTCTGGAACATTAAAATTCCACTTAAAATGCATCTTTATATTTGTTCCTCTGGAATAAAACCAAACAGCATGTATTAGATCTCTGATTTTGTTCAATACTGTCTGAAAAGTTCATATTTGATAGAGATCTTTGGACCGTGCAGTTCTCCATCACTTAAAATGCACGTTTTCATCAAATCTTTCTGGGGGGAAACGAGATCACAAAACAACATTAAAATATGTTACGATGCTGTTTCAACATCAGAAGACTGTTGCACCAGCTGTTCCTAATTATAATGTGAGTGCTTAATAAGTAGAGACACATCACTCAAGTTAAAAAAGTTAGAAACAGTTGCGTAGCTAATTGAGAACGCTAACGTTAGCTTGCTAATATAGTATAAACCTGCCTGGTTTCGCTGTTAAATAATAACTAGCAGCACATACATGATAACTGATATATAAACATAATTGGTATCATGACTGAGGAATGCAATTAAACGTATTTCCCAAATAACTTTTCCTTTAATGGTGCTGCTGGATTTAGGAAATCAGTAGCTCTTAAGAACTTAGAAAGGACTTGACAACCTTAGCTTCAGTAATGGATTCATGGCTAGCTGAGTGAGGCTGGAAGTGCATGAGAGGTGGACATTTGTCCTTTCAACATAGTCTGTGAAGTGACATTAAAGGGTAATTTCAGACAAACCCTCACTTTCCTCCAGCCATTGCAAGCCGAGCGCTTTTTACAATCTGCATAGCTTTGAAAAATGCATTAAAATAATTTCTAAAAGCTGCTTGTCTTTCCAGAAACTCTTTCCTAATTCACTGAGCTACTCCACTATCTTTCCATGTACCCTGGCAACTGCAGACGTACCCTCCTGGAGTAGGAGGGTGCAAGAGTTTCTAAGGCTGTTAGCACCAACCAATTAATTTCCATTCACCTCCACTGTATCAAGGTGGAGCCATAAATCTTAGAGACGGATAACTCAGAAGTATCGGCATGGCTTAAAGTGAGTGAGTTTTTCTACTCTTAGTCTCAGTCTTCAATCTTCTCCTCTCTTGTATTCTGGGCCCAAGTTTAAGTCTGCTCAATCACAAAGCCTCGCTCTACGTTATTGTTGTCACCAGGCCCACTTTTCCTTTCGAGGGATGGGAAGCATTCCACTGCATGTTGCAGCTGCCACAGCTGGAAAAGAGCACAGTGTTATAGTAAATATTCGTAGTAATATTTTGCCTTGAGTGAATCCTCTGACTCAGGGAGAAGCAGAGGGGGTAGGGATCAAAATGAAATACATCTGTGTTTGTTTATTGGCACTTGTCTTTAGCATGATTTTAGTCTCTTACATGAAAAAGGTCAAAGGGTCAAAAGAATAACGCAAAAAAACTTTTACTGCGCGAGCCGAGTGTCGGCCCCTCGGATAGTTAAACAAGCTCAGCATCTTAACGCAGAATAAACACACACACCAACGAAAGACACAAGACTGTGTTTTTACAGTTTAGCTACTAGAATATAAAACTGATGTGTGTGTGCGTGCGTGTGTGTGTGTGTGTGTTTTTCCTCTGTGAGTTCTTTGTGAGTGCACATATTTCTATCTGACAAAACAGACTAAACATAATCGTAGGCCTGGACATATGACCCATAGCTCACTCCAGATTTTTCTCCTCCTTTCCCTGCTCTGTCATTTTATTGGCTCCTCTGTGGATTCAGTATAAGCAGTGACATACAGAACAGAGCCGTATAATCAGAGAGGGTTTGTGTGGATCGGCCGACAGCCCGCCCCTCTTCGCCTCTGGTAAAATGTCTCTGCTTGTGCTTCAACACTCCCTTTGATGAGGAGGTGTTGATGTGTAATATCAACATTAATTACATGTCATTCTGGATCTTTGACAAGCTTCCTACAGTGGTAGTTTGGTGGTAAAATTAAACGAGTCAAATGACACCAGCCAAGGTCTAAAAGCAAAGAGGCGGGTGCGAGGGGTGGTGGTGGTGGGGGGGGCTGTGATCGTGTAGAAAGGTTCCTTTGTGTAAGAAACAATCCTATTGTAGGTTTGTTTTTTTGACAGCTCAGGTCGGGGGACGTGTCTGGACAATGAACCTCTGAAACGAGACTTCCTGTACCCAACAGTGGCCCCGGGGCAGGTGTACGATGCAGACGAGCAGTGTCGCTTCCAGTACGGAGCCTCCTCACGCCAGTGCAAGTATGGGGTAAGAAACCAGCATCTTTCACGCCGCGCTGCTGCTCACTTCTTCTCTTCCCACTGACAGAAAGCCGTCCCTGTTACATGCTTCACCTGGAGCAGCTCTGGAACAACGGGATGGTGTGTCGCTGAAACACCCGCACAGGCTTTTATTTTGAAAGGACTGTAAGGTTGTGAACAAATATAAACACATTATTGTTGCAGTAAAACACGATCAAACACGACTGACTCGGCCGAACTCCCGCATCACCATGTGGTGGTGTCAGCATCTCCAATGTCCGTCAAGATCAGACGTCCATAAACCATCAGAGTGAGAAAAAGATCAGCTGATTAATCGATCGATTGAACAGATTCATCATTGAGTCTAAATTCATTTCCTTCTTTTCTTTGTCTTATAATAAAACAGAATGTCTTTAAGGCTTTTAGGAAATTTATGACACCGTTTTTGGTCAAAAATGTTTTACGATTAATCGAGAAAATAATTGTCGAAATAACTGATAATGAAAAAAATTGTTTGTTGCTGCCAAGAAATCGTTGATAAAAGGCGCTTAGCTCATAATTACATCATAATAATCAGATTTCTTCAGTATAAATGTAATCCAAACTAAAAACACATACAAAGCTTTAATTTCAGTATTTTTCAGTTTCATTTCACCTGACTGATGTTCTACAGGTGTCATTGTTACCTGAACCTCGCAGTGAATGTGGAAACTGAGCAGCTGATGTTAGGGTTTGTCTTGTCAGATTTTTAACAGGTTTCTTATTTTTTTTTTTATCAGAAACAACTTTATATTCATCTGGACCTCTTCCCATTACGTACAAAACCTCATATTTTTCAAATAGAAATCACGCAGGTTCTGTTTCCAGTATTTATTCCCACCTGAATCGTTACACATACTTTAGACTTTATTGAGGGTTCAAATACAAGCTGTGTTTTATTATTTTATTATGGTTAAAATATGCTGGTGCTTTGTATATCTTGTTGACAGCTAAACCTATTGTATGAGGAGTATAACTGGCAGTAGAAAACAATTTAACACAGAAAATATCACAGTTTTTATTGGCAGCGTCCGCTTTCCGTATAAATCTGAAAACAAATATTTTTGTGACATCAGCAGATAGCGGTTAGCGTTATACCCTCAGCGGAGAGTATACAACGTAGTGACACTTAAGATAGAGATTATAAATGCGGTGTGATGCAGAGGGCAAATTCTCACATTTGAGAAGCTGGGAACAGGAAATGTTTGACATTTAACACTTGAAAAATGACTGATTAATCAATTATAAACAGACAGTTAATTAATTTACTGAATTGTTTAATCCCTGTACTTGACATGAAAATGATCCCAGTGACTTAAACGCAGTGAGTTATACAGGAAAGAGAGCACGGGTCGTTAGTAGACGATATCCTGAGTTGATGAAAGCCTGTAAAATCCCCCTGTGGGTAATAAGGTAATAATAACAGCTTTCTTCAAGTTTATATTTCCTCGTTGAGATTAAAGGGCGGTAGAACATGCGAGGAAGGTAATTGTTTTATTATTGTCTGACAATTAGAGCGGGTTTGGAGGCGTCTTTCCGCACGTTGCCTTATTCTTCTTTTTCATCTATAAACGTCCCAGACAAAGAGATGAAGGATTGAAGTCAACACTCCCCTCATCTGTGTGTGTTTTCTTTTTTTTTTTTAGCCTGTAATGATAATGATTCACCCTCCTGCTCGAGTAATGAGAAAACCTTGGTGCATAAAAGCGACACAGGCAGTGAAAGACGAGCAACAACCGCACGCTGAAAACGAGCGGTCGAAAGGATCCTCGAAGGTTTAATGAACAAGAACGTGATATTGTTTTTGCGTCGCATAAATATTTGGGGCACATGATGCGAAAAAAAGGAGGCAGAGATTAGCTGAGATCATACAGTTATTTCATTTCATTGAAAGAAATATCTGACAGCGGATTATAACAGGCCCCGAATCAAACCCTGTTATTTTGGCTCCTAAGCTCATAATTGTGGTTTCAGATCAGCATGAAAGACACACATTTATGAGATTTATGAGCGGATTGGATTCCAGCAGTGATTCAACAGAGCTCGATTGGAGTTCTTCATCTGACAATCAGATCTATTTCATGCAGCCATCTGTGAAAGCGATGCCCTCTGCGACTGCTTTACAGGACAGGCGCGACCACAGAAATGGATAAAAAGGTCTAATGAATGGAAGAGTCTGGTTTTGTGAGGCTAACGCTCAGCCGTAACCTATTGAACTTTTCCACATTTGGATGAGTAGTTTGTGTGTTTTCTAATCGTTCTGCGCTGCGGACGAACACAGAGGGAACGGCGATGGGAAAGGCAGAGACGTTTAGCCTGAATATATCACATTTTTATCTCTAATATATCTATAAATAATGTCAAAACGGTCATATTGTAGTTTTTAATACTTCACGGGTAAAACATGTTGCTTAAGACACCATTCCTTAGGCTTAGTCTGTGAGATAACGAAATGATTTGTACGTTTTTTATCGACCACAACAAACTGAAGTTCTGGACACAAATCTACATCGCACTCATCTGTCTTCGGGACAGGGTGGAGATTTACCGTCACACATATCCTGGTGTGTTTCGTCCAACTGGTGCGAACAGCAGTGAAGAGCAGCGGCTCCCGACCTCTCGCAGTCATGAGATGATTTTCTCTACACGTTTTATTTCTAATTATTGCGTCGTTTCTTGTGAAATATCAGAATCAATATCAGAGAAAGGAACGATTGATTGACGAAATATGGTTTTGGGCAGCTTGTGAGACTTTTTCATAACTTTTGGAGGTTTTCCCAAATGATAAGTGAGACTACATTCTCATCAGTCGGCGCCTGCTTCATTCCAGTGAGATTAACAAGGGACTAGTATGTTCGACGCACAGGAAGTGATAACTGTTGACTAACAAGATAAAAAATAACATTTCAATTTATTACATATAGCGTTAAACTACTTTCAGACCATGCAGGCTGCAGGACTCTAGTGGTGCTAATGCCAGACTGAGATTACAACAACTATAAACCAGTTTAAATAACACGAAGGGGAAAATAAACTTTAACTTCTCACAAATCAAACTAAAATATTGATATTATATCTCTTATCTGGGAACCACCCGTTCAACGTAACAGCAACATTTCACTCAATATGGCCCATGATGCCTTCAAGGACCTTCAAATAAAATTCAGAGACTTCAGAGATCCTTGAACCGCAGCGGTGTCACCGACTGTGAATCACAGCGTGAGACCGTGTGAGAGGCGGGAAAAGTAACACAGACATCAAGAGAGGAAATTAGCGTCATTTATAGCAATAATTTGTTTTTTAGTGACTTCTTCCCGCTTCTCAGCGACACTATAAAATCCTGAGTGTTTTTCAAACCGGAGCGACACTGGAAGCTGAAGGTATTAAAAACAAACAACCTTTGATGACTATATTAGCGAGGCCCTCGCTGAGCGCCCCTGCCCCTCGCCGTCCTGTTCCCTCTTAGCATAAATCCATCAGGCCCACATCCATGTTGGTTAGGGCCCGGGCCGCTGACCTTTCAGCAGGGCTGAGATAGTGAATGGAGCGGTGGGGCGGTTTATTGAAACCAGCTGGCAGAGGGGAGTCGCTGCAACCAGAGAGTGGCAGTTTGCCGCTTTATTTAATCTGGATAGGCTCAGGGAGCTGCAGGGCCGTGGCGTATTTACTGACCCCGGGGGTCAGAATCTGTGCGTGGGATCATAACTCTTTTTCATGGGGGGGCTGCTCTTCTGCCGTTCAACAATTGTCCTGTAAAAAGCCTTTGAAGTCGAAACGCAAGTCGACCCAGTCGGGTTTAATGGGAAATCTAATGCGAGGTTGTGCCGAGCTGTCCTTGTAACATGTGTTCACTTTATGCTTTTATTTATTTGGGGGCAACTTAGTGCTGTCTCCCCACTATCTCTCTCTCTCTCTCTCTCTCTCTCTCTCTGTCTCTCAAACACTCTCCATTCCTGCAATAATCTAAATGGATTCTCCTTCTGTCCCAGACTGAGGAGTGAGGAGGAGAGGACAGAGATATGATGTTTGTTCAGACCACTCAGTAATACTAAAGATATTTGTTAGGCCTACAAGTCGTCTTTATCTGAGACTTGGGAGGCCTATTGCTCACTCTTGATTTCCCCTAAGAAGTAGAAATGGGATTTCTTGAACTGATGTCACGGTCCCGTGTGGTCCTGAGGTGAACGTGAGCAAACGTTAGTCATGGTGTTGATCCAGCTGACTCTTCATTTCTCATAAGAGAACATTAAGAGCACCCAGTGACCCTTGGCATATTGCTCAAGATGCACTATGATCCAAAGCACATGGGCTCTTGAAGTGAGATGCCTCCGAGCAGTCTCGCCGACTCCCTCTCATCCTCTGGTTTGATCTGGAATCGTGTAGGTTTGTCGATGAATTTCATGCTGTTTATGATGTTTTTTTTTAAATTATTTATCTCACAGCTGTCAAAGTGGAGAAGAAAAAACAAAACACCAAAGCCTACTGATTTATCATTCTCACCCCCCCCGAGTCTGCTGAATTGATTTATTCTGACCAACTTGCTTTTGCCTTCTTTCCTAGGAAGTGTGTAGAGAGCTCTGGTGCCTTAGCAAAAGCAACCGCTGTGTAACAAACAGTATCCCGGCTGCAGAGGGGACTCTGTGCCAGACCGGCAGCATCGAGAAAGGGGTAAGTCACCGAGTGTCTCCCCTTCAGTTAACGGTTCACCTGAATTACCAAAAACAAACGTCCATCCTTTCTAGATTACTCCGAGTGGCGTCGGTGGGATTTTAGGGGGTTTTCTTCCTCCAACTCAAAACATTGCAGACAAATAGGTTTTTGTTGACAGTTAATAGCAAATAATCAACAGAAAATGAATCACAGGTTATTTTGATAATCGATTAGTTGTTTAATTAAGCAAAAATGCCAAAAAATATCCATAAACTTTCTGACTTTCTCGGTCCTCTGTGATTACAAACTCTTATTTTGGGGTTTAAGGTTTTACTTGAATAAAACAAGACAGTTGGAGACGTCATCTTGGACTATGGGAACTTGTAATTGGACCCCCCCCCCCCAATTTGTTGATGTTTGATGGATGAATTGACAGACGGGAGCGTGTGCAGGTCCACGTATTTTTTAAAAGGGTGCTGCTCGGCCTCGCTGGGAAAGCTTAACGCCGAGAGACTTCAGATCCACGAGGAGCGACGTGGATTCCAGCCTGAACACCATTCGATCTACGTTCAAACTCTCAGCTGATGTCATGAGCTGTGGGTGCAGAAAGAATTAGGATTCCTTACAGTTAGGGCAGGGAGCTCAGACATGCGGAGGGAGTAGAGCGGCTCCTCCTTCACCCTGAATGGAGCCGGTGGAGGCGGTTTAGGCATCTGATCAGGAGACCTCTTGGGTGACCTTCCACTGGAGGTTTTGCGGGGCACGTCCAACTGATAGGAGACCCCTGAGCAATTACAATAACACCTTCAAGTCGGTCGTAGTTCTTGCAGACTTGTTGTTGTTGTTAACAGAATAGTTAAAACGCTCAATAAAGTTGAGTTGATCTCAGTCCAAAATTCAGACACAACTAATGCTGGTGTGATCAGGCCTTTGGATAATCCACAGACCTGCGAGCACATTTCAGTGGCGCTACTTTCTACCCAAGAAATAGTCCCCATGAAAATCTCTTGAAAGCTCCTTCTGCTGATTGTCAGAGTAAGTGGGAGTTTGTTTCTTGGAAGAGATGTTGCATTTTTTTTAATGTCATTTTTTAACACAAACAAATGAAATGACCTCATCTTTTTGAAAGGAGGCAGAAATCTTAGAATTCAAATAAATTAAATTCTGATAATCGCAAATAAAACCAAACCTATCAGCGTGGCTGGATCCCACCACAGATATATCTTTTTGTAATGTGCATGGAGCAACCCTTCAGCCACTGCTCACACAGTGCAGTACCTGCTAATGTGAAATGAGCACTTCAGTAGTGGTACCTCACTGCCTCAGCTTGCATCTGTTCCACTCTGGGAAGGGGTACTGTTCCCTGAGTGTGCACTCATGCAATGTGCTACCACACACACACACACACACATGCACACACACGCAAGCAGGCCAGGCTTTAGGTCATCAGCCCACTGTTGATGCCAGCCAGGTTAGGAGAGACAGTTTTAACACGGATTATGGCAGCCATTGTCACTGGATGGTCCGAGGTCTAAAAGGGAAGAATAGGAGAGTGTCACGAGCTGTCACCCGTGATTACCATTAGCTCAGTGGAGCCTTTGAGGGCCGGGGCCCACGGACAGGGTCCTGGACAACACAGGGGGCCCCAGGTTGAGCCTGGGGGGCTTTGGAACAGCTTTTGGAACAGCTTTAGGAGAGCCAGTGGCATACCCTGTCTGCCCCTGCCGGGGACAGCTTCAAAGGAATATGAATGTCAGCCATTTCTCACCCAGCGTGTAATGGAGAGAGGCCCTTCCAACAGGAGCAGGGAGAGAGGGAGAGAGGGAGGCAGAGGATGGGGGGAGGGGGCAGAGGGAGGAGGGAGAGAGGCAGAAACTGACCAACAGAGAGAAGTGTTTTTTTTAAAGGTTTTTACTGTGTTCAGATTGACTCAAAGATATATACTCCAGGGTTGTTGCAGAAAGCAGAGTTTATCTTCCTCCCTCCTGTGTCCTGATCCCTCCGTCCTTCTCCCCATCTCTCTGTCTCCTCTCTCCTCTCTCCCACGGCTAATCTTGTTTAGACAGCGTCTCAGGACGTGAATGAGTAATTCTGAGAAAGAGGACAGTGGCCCAACGTAGCCCTCACCTTGACTGTCCCAGTCTCTCTGGGTTCTTAACCTACTGACACAGTTGGAGAGACAAAGGGCTGTCTCTGATCCCTTCTTCCCTCTGGATCTCTGGGCAGCTTAACATGAGGCTTAAAACACTCCTGACACGCCGGGCAGTGCTTTCCATCCCTCACCTGCCTCTGAAAACACCACACAGTACACTGCAAACATTAAACCAAAAGCTTTGGAAACATGATGCTTTGAGGAAAGAAAGTTTTGTTTAAATGAGACAAGAAAATGCACAGATTAAAGGAATACTCCAGTGTTCAGGGAAATCTCCTTATTAGCTTTCACTGCTCGGACAGTTAATATAAAATAAAATAAAATAAAAATCAGAAAGTCGTGAAAAATGTCCAAGATGATGTCTTCAGATGTCTCGTTTTGTTTGACTTGCTTGACTACCGAGAAATGGTCATATCATGTAACTCCGCCTTAAAAGCAAAAATTGTTGTTTTTACGTTAAAACAAAAAAAGAATTCAACATGTTAATTAAAAAGCTTTTGAATTTTGTGTGTTTTTGAAGTTTGGACAGAGGCCAGGTTGACTCTGTCTTTAAGCTAAGCTAGGCTAAACACATCCCGACCCACCTGCTTTAAACAGCCACAAGTGTCAAATATTGAACAATGCCAAATGCAAAAAAACAGTCAGTGAACTGATTCAATAATGTCTGTAATTCAGCAATAGTTACCTGACGTTTGCTAGCATTAGCTAACATTAGCCACCATAAGTTATAGGTCATATTAGATTCAAGGTCCCATGTTTTACTCTTATCCTGTGTTTTATTTTGAAGTGTTGATCCATAAGAAGATATATTTGTGGTTTTCAGAACCAAAAACTATCTCAGTGTAGTTTTACATCTCCTCTCTCAGGCTTCTCTCTGCAGCTCTAGCAACAACAGGTCGGTGAGCCAATAAGAAGAGAGGAGGCTCTGAGCCTCTCTTCTGATTGGCTGACTGTTTTCTGAGTGATCCAATAAAAATAAAGCAGATTTCAGGTAAAAACACTCAGAGAAACCAAATCCTGCAAGGTTTGGATGGTGGGTCCAGGTGGGCGGGGCTTGGTGACTGCTTTGTTGTGACATCACAAAGTTCCAGAAGTCCTGACGGCTGGTTTTAAGGCTCAGTTTCTGAATACAGGCTGTGTGCATTTCTCTGTGGACTGAGGCTTTGATACTTTCACAGTATTAATATAGAAGCTAGAGCTGATCTATAATCACACTACACATGGACACAGACCTTTAGATGATATAGGACCTTTAAGGCTATAGCAGAAAAACCCCTGACTGTATTGCTTATGAATTTAACATTTCTTCTTTAGGAGGTAGATTGTGTTATTTCTTAGTTTTGCTGCAATGAAACAAACATAAAATAAAAATATTCCTGTAACTACAAGCAGGACCAGAGTGAATTGAGTCACATAAACTGCACAACAATAAAATAAAGCTCAACGAGGAGGAAACCAGGGCAGCAATAACAAAATGGAAAATGACAGGTGAGAGAGAAGAAATAACAGGACTAATGCGGAAATGAAATTATAGGGTGGGCGACGGTGTGATCACAATTTACTCTTTGTGTGTGTTTTTAAAGAGAGACGGAGGGAGAGAGAGAGAGAGAGAATGTGTCGCTGAAGGAAAAACAGCCTGGACGGTTTTGCGTAGTCTACATTTCATTATATACAGATGCACATAAATTCACACTGAGCTCATAACTGTTGGAAACCTGTAAAACTGACACCTGAGTGTTCTGTATGTTATTGTGAGTCTCACCTTAACTGAAGACTCTAATGTGTCTCTGTGTTTTTTTTTTTGTTGTTGTAAAGAAATGATTCAATAATATATAATAACCAAAGTCTCTCCCCCCTCCCCCCCTCCACCCCTTGTCTGTCTGTGCTTCTGCTCCTCCCCGGCCAGTGGTGCTACCAGGGGGAGTGTGTTGCGTTTGGTACCTGGCCTCAGAGTGTGGACGGAGGCTGGGGGCCCTGGTCGCTGTGGGGGGAGTGCAGCAGGACCTGTGGGGGCGGTGTATCCTCCTCCATGAGGCACTGTGACAGCCCAGCGTAAGTAGGCAAAGTAAGCCACAGCAAGCTGAACACACACATCCAGGTCCTGCCTACAGGTGTGTGTTTGTGTGTGTGTGTGCGGATGTGTGTTACATCTGAGTGGGAGTAGTGATAATTAGAGTACTGGAACATTTACAGTGAATCTCTCCGTCCTTTGGAGCGAAATACAGCCTTAATATTTTGTCCTTTTAAGCTCAATGTGATGATGTTTTCTTAAAGTGTTAACTTTTCTTTTTTCCACTTGTTTTTTCAACTTAACAATCTCAGTACTCTTTCATATTGATCCATTGCGATCTGCAAGCACCAGGCAGGATGCACGAGTCCGTCACACAGGGCTTTAAAGATCCCATCAAATGCTTATCCTCACTTCTTAAATGTGATGTATCAGGTTTTGGAGAAAGAAAGGAGACATAAATGGACTTCATAGAAAGGAAGGGATTGATTATGTTTTGGTTTCATGAGGCCTGTAACGTGAGATCATGGAACTTTTGAAAGAAGAAATAACTAAAGGTGCACTACAGCCTTTCTTAGTCTGGTGTGACCAGTAGTTTATGGTCAGCTAATGTTTGCTAATTGTGCTACTGTTGCACTGTGTTCACGAGACATTTCTCACCACTGGCTGTAATCAATATTTTTAGAATAACAATCAAACGTCAATGCTAAATCGAATCTACAGAGAATTAACACCCGGATCTAAAGTTTCAACTCGTTGTTTATCCGTCCGACCCACAACTTTACTGTTCTGGTTCCCGCTCACGTCCCTCTGCTCTGCAGCGAGCAGCAGACGGACACAGTGAGAGAGCAGCTGAAGAACATCGTGGAGCATGTAGCAGCTGGAGGGCCAGATGTTTGATTTGTGAGTTGGTGGAGACCAAAAACGGAGCTAAAAGAGAGGGAATCCTGGATTTACCTTCCCCAGGTCTGCAGGCTCACGACACCAGATGGATAAATAATACTGCTGCTCTGTAACTGCTGGTTTGTTAACAAGTTCAGCATGTAAACCTCAGCAAAATGTATACGGCACATGAAAAATAT
Organism: Seriola aureovittata; assembly: GCF_021018895.1. NCBI lineage: Eukaryota > Metazoa > Chordata > Actinopteri > Carangiformes > Carangidae > Seriola > Seriola aureovittata. The sequence continues at coordinate 21,938,735 of NC_079381.1, read as the reverse complement.
AAACATAGTGGCTGTGATGCTGCACATGGGGCTTTGAAAGAGTTGATTTGAAGCCTGGATTTGCTGCTCACCTCCATCTGCATCAGTTACCACCGTCGGAAAAATCTACATTTGAGCAAAGGGGCGAAAGCCCGGGTGGATCTGAGGTGGGCGACCATTACTTCAGAGCGTCAGACACTGTTGCGCCTGTCAGTCAAGGCAAACACACCCCATTAAAATCATTCTAAATACAAATGCTGTACCACATTAGCTGCTTTTTGGCGCAATAACAACAATATCATGATGAATATTAAGGCTCCAGCTTCAGTTTCAATCCGTGACGGCTGCTTCTAGGTCAGTTTTTATCCTCACGCAGTTTGAGACGGACTCAGTGACGGAGCATGTGCAGTTAAAAGAAAGACACAGCTCGCTCTGTACTGTAGATTATAGTGCTGCGTAGTTTTGTTTTAAGGCCTCCCATGTGTCCTCACCAGACAAATCGCTGTCCAGAGCATCTTCGTCTGGCAGCTAGACGTCTGGGCTCTTTATCCATCTCTCGTCTTTGCATTCCTTTTTTTTTTTTTTTGGAAGCTAGATATTACGTGAAACACGTCATGAGAAGACACGAGAAAAGAGCCAGGGTGAACCAGAGGGAAGGGGAGAAAAAAGAGAGGGATGGGGGAGGTGGTGGTGGGGGGGGGAAGAGGAGAAGGCACCGGCATAATGTGGAACACCTGTGTAAGGTGATCGCTCTGCCGCTCAGGCATCAGCGCAGAGAGGAGGAGGGAGGCAGAGAAAACACAGTCGGACCTTTAACACGTTCATTACGGAGCAAGTCTCAGGGGTTTTCAGTGAAGTGGAAATAGTGATGGAGGGAAAGGAGGCTGATGAAGGTGAGAGGAAGGCAGAGGATGATAAGAGCAGGAAAACAAACCCTTCCTTTACAGAGACGTAGCAGACGTGAGGCGAGTAGAGAGAATCGCTCTGAGGTTACTCGCTTCAGTCTCTCTCCCAAAACTAAATGTCATGTCACACTCAGGAGCTTTCAGAACAGCTTGGACTTCATGAATGAATCATTGGCAAAGCAGCAAACGCAGACAGACTTCTGGCAGAGGTTTTTTCTTTTTTCTTCTTCTCTTTAAGGCCTGTTTCACGACCCGCTATCACCAAGCTTTTTCCTAATGTACTCGCTTCATCCCAAAGGTGATTTCTCTGAGGAAAATTTGTGATTTGTGAATTCTTGCTGATGTGTTGAAGATGTCATGTCCTCTCACTTTTCAATTTCCCTGCTCATTCAACTCTCCTGTGTCTCTCAGTCCGTCTGGAGGAGGCAAGTACTGTCTTGGAGAGAGGAAACGCTACAGATCCTGTAACACCGACGTGAGTTTCCTCATTTTTCTTAGTTTTATTTGGTATTTAGAGGAAGGCTTAATATCCACCGTGGATTTACAGTTTTCCTGCTGAAGCCTCTCTGAACATTGTTCTTACTGAGCAGCCGCCATCTTCCAAATGAGAGAAGATCTGAGTCACTCATCTGAGTCGCCTTTAATTATCACTGTGCACTCACAGCAACGAGCTTAATGAGCAACAGTGAGGGATATTTTTCGCCCTGGGTTTCGCCGCTCAGGCCGCATACAAGCCACCCTGCCCTACTGCCCTTATATATTATTTCAGCAACAAAGAAGTGAGGATGTCCGCCGCCTGTCATCACCTCGCACCTACATTTGAATGGCGGACGAATACAGATCATGGTTTATGTGTCGTTGTAGTCACGGTAGCAGAATAAAGTTCAAACGTCATCTGGTTAGTTACACTATTACACACAGTTCAGTCTCGTATGATGTGGGACTATTATTGTGTAACAAGCTGATTATTCCAAATTATATTATGATTAGATGAATATAATGATGTCAACGTGAATGACAAAGGGACCAAATCAAAAGGATCTAGTTTAGTGATTGCTTGTGAAGAAAATAAATAATATTGATAACTTGATAACCTGCAACATTATGATGATAGATTAGCGTTGAAGCTAATTTCACCATAGAAACATTGAGCTGATGTAATGCTGCGACACACAGTACGGCAGTAAAGTTAAGTTAACACTGAATGTAACGGTGTTTTTAATCTGATATAATAATAATATGGAATAACTGCACTGGGGCCTAAAATGAATCCCTGCAGACACTACTCAGGGCCGAGGACAAATTTAATCTATATTTTAATTTAGAGTTAATAACAGATTCTACAACTGAGCATCAGTCAAAAATTAGACAGTAGAGCACTTTTATTTTTGTGATAACGATACAGAGGTAATTCATCTTAACAGAAATATAAGAAGAATAAAATTAGAAGCATAATAAGAAAGAACAGGAACAGTATAAAAACACAGATTATCAAACGGATAATGTCTAATTAAAGTGCATGATTAAATAATGATTCAATATAAAGTGACTGAGGTGGCTGGTCTTGTTGGGGCGTTCTGACCTGGGATGGATTTTGCCTGATGCTGCAGAACTTGTTCTGTTGAGGAGAAGGCTTCACAGAAAGCGGCGAGCAGCATCACAGCACCTTTAATCTGTCTGACACGCTTTCTTCCTGGAACGCCGGATAGACGATGATAAAAACGCACAGGCTGTGAATCAATATTCCCCCTGGTGACTTTTGGGTCGATCCGTCTCTGTATCGTCACGTTATAGTTCACATATTGTTTGTGACATCTCACTCGAGTCGACGGCGATGACCGTTTCAGAGTGTATTTCATGAAAAGCAATTCACAGACCCCCCGCCCCCCCTTTTTCTTTTTTTTTTTTTGAGGTCTGGAGCAACGCTTTAAACAAATATTTAACATGGCTGCAAGTTGAGATCTCTGTTCAACTATTTCTAGGTGGCCGTTTTTTTCACAAGGTGAAAATTGAAATAGTTAGGGCCCTGGTGGACATTTAACCGCAAGTCTTAAAAATAACAGCTGAGAGCAAGCACTGAGTGTTTTCTTTGGAAAACAAACAACACCCCTAACCGCTATTTCATCACACTGACCACACCTTGTCCAGGGAAATGTGTGTGTGCGTGTGTGTGTGTGTGAAGTAGAGAGAGAAAAAGCACCAGATGTAGATACAATGATACATACTCTCTCTCTCTCACACACACACACACACACACACACACACACACATAGATTGATGTTTATATCCCGGCTATTTTTACACTGATCAGTGCTCAGATATTTGTTAATGGTGCCTCCCTCCCTTCCCTTTTACTACTATGTTTGCCGTGTGGAAAGTTGCTTCATATGAAAAGGCTGCTCCCGTTAGCATAAAGCTTCATTGATTGGCTCCAGGCCCATTTGACGCAGGTCATAACTGAGATTAAAGGGCCGCTCCAACAGTTTAGTGATGTACTTCCATTAGTACTGAAGTGAAAGCTTTGACCTGCTGTCGGCGCCGCAGGAAAAATCAGAGGATCTATTATGAGTTATCAAGATTAATCGTCTGCGCACCACGAACATCTCTACCAAAGTTCGCGTCAGTGCGTTCAGACGCTGTTGAGATATTTCAGTCTGGAGCGAAGCTCCTCCAACAGCTTCTCTAGTCCTCCTCATTACATGTAAATTCATCAATATAATATAAAGTGCTGGTAAGTCAATCAACAGAGACCAAAGTTTTGATAATCTATAAATCATTTAAGTCATTCATGAAGAAGGAACTCCGAGCAGAACCGAGCTCTGCTTCCAGCTGTTTAAATGAGAAGGCTTCGGTGCTTTTCTCTCCGGGTTTTGGACTAATGTTCTAAGACATTTTTATATTTTATTAATCAAAAGATATTCAACAGGTTAATTCAAAATGAAAATAATTCTCGCTTTCAGCCCCATTAAAGTTTTTTTCCTTTCTTCCTTTAAACACGTGTAAATCTCATTTGAGCCTTTGTTGTCATTTCAACACACACTTGTAATAATATTATTTAGTCTCTTCTGACTCAATCTGCATGTTTGATGTGCAAGTTGAAAGCTGCCATATTGGCGAAACACTTGAGTGGTAATGAAAGTGGCTCGGCCTCCCTGTGGCCCGCTCCAAACGTGGAACGCTTTCAGCATGTGAAATACAGCTTTGACCTGAGAGCTTTTATTTGTCCTGGGGGAGAGTGTTTTGGGGTTTCTAAGGACCTTTTCACACCAATAAAGTGCTTCTTTTCCACTTTTTACCTCCTCTTACTGGAGCAACATCCACACAGCGGAGTCCCATCACAGATAAGTCAGTCCGGAACCAGAGCCAGAACCAGAGCCAGAACCAGGTCTGCACCAGCCTGTGCTGAGCTGAGCTGCGCTGGGTTTCTACCTCCTCTGGCTCAGTTTATGTTTCTAATTACCCGGCCAAAGAAGTGCTTCATTATCCATCATAAATCCACACATGAAAACAAAGCAATCTCTCCAAATGCAAAACACACTTTTCTCAATTAGGAATTCCAAGAAACAAGTCTGTTTTAGTGTCTGAAAATAAAATGTGACATTTTAGACAGACTTTGTCCAGTTATTAATAATGATGTTGTCTGTGCAAATAAAAACTTCCCAGAATAAAGAAAGACTCTCAGCAGATAATTCACTTACTCAAATGGTAACAGCATGCTAGCTAGCAGATTTTAAAGAACCACACCAGTGAGCTCGCAAGCTTTAGCTGCTTTAACACAAATCACATTTCCCTGTGGTTTGAGGCATTCGTTGTCTTTTATTAATTTCTATGTGATAATAAAATCGATTGGCAGACGCTTTAAACCTGTCGGAGCTCTGTAATCAATCACAGCAAACGACCAGTCAGCAAAACTCTGCGACAATAATGCGACCTCGGCAACAAAGTGATGCAGGTTTGATGTTCATTGTGATGGATTAAACAACTCAAGAAAGTTTCTTTTTCTTTTTGTTACTTACTTTTTTAATAGAAATGATTTTTTTTAATGGTAATAACATGCAAAAAATAAACGACAATGTTTTAGCCACTGTGACATTTATATCATAAATAAACATGAACTCTTGATCCACATCAAAGACAACGAGTGTATGAAATATAAAGAGGCAAAACAACAGATGTATGTCATAGTAGAAAAGTCGGTCTTTCTCCATCTGATGGATCTCTGTGATGATTTGAAGCTAACTGAAGATAATTGGATAATTCATGCAAGTACAGAAGTGAAAGAAAGCCACTGGATGCTTGAAGCAGCCGCACTGATTAGTCATAAACAGGCTGTTGAAAATCAATGTTAGCGTCTCACTGTTGTAAAATATTAACTCTTCCTTTTCGCAGGCCTGTCCTGTGGGATCTCGGGACTTCCGAGAGAAGCAGTGCGCCGATTTCGACAGCATGCCTTTCCGTGGGAAATACTACAACTGGAAGCCTTACACCGGTGGTGAGTTCATGACCGGGGATGTGATTGGATCATTAAAGGGGGGCAGCTATGAAACTATGACAAACCACGGTACATTTAGGGGTTGTAGCTAGTTTGAGGCATGTGGTGTGTCATTTTTCTGCATTGTAATTTAAATGACTGGGAAATATCCTATTATGCTAAGCTAACCGAAGCTATTTAGCTAGCCGTTACGTCTGTCTGACATTATTAGCACGACATTTTGTAGTTTGTGTCATGTTTTTATTTCCGTGTACGTCTTTTAGTCTGCAGTCTAAACAGGTCGTATGCTACAAAGCTACGGTTACTCTTTTTTCCATTAGCTGCTTCATTTAGCTGCTCAACAGTTACACCTGGAGGTTAGTGGGTGTAAATATTTAGTAATAATCTCTATATGTGAACTACTTCCTGTGGTGCGACTCGCTTTAATTCAGTGCTGTGTAATTCCTCACTTAATAAACACTTAAGTTACAGGTTTGAAGCACTCGCTCCTGAACATTTCATACATCCAGTCTCTCTGTTTTTCAGTGCTGAGCTGTAAAACTTTGCTGTCATCCTTTTTTTTTTTTTTTTTTTTTTTTGTGTGTGTCACAAATGACAGCCCGCAGGCCGCCCTCAGTGTAGTTAACACCAACAGTGGGAAGGATTCTTCGGATTCCTTTACACTGTGCTGTGTTCGAAGACCCTCTCCGGTCGACCTGCTGCTGGTCCAGCCTGGAAGATTTTACATTTTGGACAGATGTCCTGACACAGCTCATGTCAAGAATCTCCCTGGAGAAGGACTGCAGCTCATTCTTTGGTCTATTCTGGATCAGCACTTATCTGCCTGAGCCAGAATAAGTGGAAATGCTATTGTACTATCACAGATATTGGCAGGAGTTTCGCAGTGCGGGCCTTGTGTCACCCCCTCCCCCCCCTCCCCCTAAGTTCTCCCCTTGATGTCTGCAGATCATGGAAAATATCCACTTAACTAAAAACACAAATAGCTCAAAGTAAAAGTGATAAGAGTTTGAAGCATGTAAACACAGCTTTTATTTTCTTTTAGTGATGGAAGAGCTTAAGTTACATCTCCTTTATCACGCGGGTCTGTTTTGTCAAATCCATCACCTCCTGACTTACAGCGCTCTGCGGGCTGCGAGCTGTCGTGTAAAAACAGCGGATAACCTGTGTGTGGATGTCAGTGTAGCTGTTGCCAGCGTTGTCTCTGATGGTGTCAGCTTTTGCGGTGACGTCATGTTCGGAGGTTTTACACCCCCCCCCCCCCCCCCCCCCCCCCAACATGATTATTATTGTCAACAAGTCGAAAGGAGATTTCAGAGCTGGCTGCAAGTCCTGGAACAACAGCAGTGTGTTTGCTGGTCTCTATGTATTGTTAGGGTGTATTAGGTCATGTTGTCTGTTTCGTGTGTGCAGGCTGTACTGCAGATAACCGTGAGCTCTTGTCTGTGTGTACTCTGTGTAACCCAGGTGGTGTTAAGCCCTGTGCGCTGAACTGCTTGGCAGAGGGCTATAACTTCTACACAGAGCGCTCTCCTGCAGTCATAGATGGCACCCGGTGTCAGGCTGACTCTCTGGACATCTGCATCAATGGAGAGTGTAAGGTAAGGTCATATATGATCCGTACGGTCGTTTACGAGCCTAAATCCACATGATCAGTTCTCTTGTATCAAGCTCTTGAAGCTAAAACTACTTATTTCTTTTATTACAAGTTTGATTCCTGCTGCTGCAGACATCAGCTGAAACAGTTAGCAGCTAACAGAAATTGAATCAAGCAACTATTTTGATGATGCATTCACTGTTTAGGTGATTTTTCAAGTTTGAGCTTCTCAGTTTGTTGCACCTTCTGCTTTTCTTTGTCTTGCATGATGGTAAACTGAACTACTTTGAACAAAACAACATATGCGAAGATGACTTTGGGTTTTAATTCATTTTTTTTCACTGTTAAGATAATAAATGTTAATCGCAGCCCTACATTACACGCCTCGGATCACTGCGATATCAGAACGCAGAAACATTTGTTAAAAATACGTCTAATGGGCCAATAACTAAGTAGCAGTTGGTTGTGCTCACTTTTGTTTTTATCTCCCAAATAAAATGGTTTAGATCATGTGGCTAAACTGTTGGTTTGTTTACAAGCAGTCTGAAGGCTTGTGTTCCTTACAAATACAATGTTATCATATCGGATGCAGCTAATGCCTGGAGCTACCAAAATAAAACCCAAGTCGGACAGTAATGGACCATTTCTCCTCGTAGCCACCAGCCTGTCGTAGTAGAGATTCAATGATGATTTTGGTTTATAAAGTTATAAAACATTTGTAAACTTTTAATTCTGTTGGACGAGAAAAATCCCAACAGAAGGCCCACTTATTGGCTTTTTGTGGGGCTTTCAACCGCATGTCACGGTCTTCCTCAGCGGACGGAGCAGCGATCATGTGACCGAAGTTCCGTTTCCAAAGTCACATGATGACAGCTGAGCCAAGTCTGCCCGCTGAGGAAGACTGTGAGATATGGTTGAAAGCTCTGGGGAAAAAAGCTGGTTGAGTCGTATCTCAGACAACTGTTGCTGTAACTTTTTATTTTTATTCTTATCTTCCTCATTCGTTCTCTAATTCTAAAACAGAATGAAGCATCTCAACAATAAGCGAAGGACAGACTCGTCACTGGGCTCTTGTGATTGTTTGTGACTTATATTTTTTGTCTGTGACATTTTGGCTCTACGTTAGCTTGACCTGGAGAGAGTTTCCTCGGCCTCCGTGCCTCGTAAACACGGCTGCACAGAACCGCACCATTCTCCCGTCAAGAACAATCGGACCTTTGAGTCGCTGATTGTGGCTGATAGTGATCGAATGACTGGCATTGGTCTGTCTGACTCTTATCAGGGCTCTGCAGCCTCCACCAGGATTGTTTTGTGATAAATAAAACAAAAATCATTGTTTTGATTGAATAATGATTTATATATATTTGAAAAGGCCGATTTAATAACAAGGCAAAATAACATTTTATTGAAAGGAGTTGGCAGTTGGTGCTGTCTCTGTTTTCATGAGCATAAATCACTTTGTACAGTTAGTGTGTGTGTGTGTGTGTGTGTGTGTGTGTGTGTGTGTGGAGATGATTTTTTTTTTTTTGTGTGTGTGTATTTTCTAAGATGCAGCTGAAATAACTTTTTGGTTCCTCGCTTTAAGTATTTGCTTTGACTTCCACCTGACCGTACAATTTGATTCCTGTTTGGCATGAAAATGTTGTGTCTGTGCCCACAACATTACTCTGATTCTAATATAAAAACACAACATGGTGTGTGTTTTAATGGGAAGAGAGCTCTAAGAGGTGGAATATTCCCTACCAAAGGAGCATTACAGGTTTATTTCCAGTCTGAGTCCAGCACGTCGTTTTATTTCAGAGGCTGGCTCTCTGGGTTCGCTGCCACACCGTGATAAATCTCTGGAACACTGTCTGCTTGGAAAGCTGTCAGAAACACTCAAAACTGCTATGTTGTGCACATGTGCCGGAGAGAGAGAGAGAGAGAGAGAGCGAGAGAGCGAGAGAGAGAGGAGAGATAGAACCGGGGGAGGTCCAGAGGAGGAGTGGACGTGTCAGTGACAACAGTAATCCTCCCGGTTGTATTGTCACACAGTATTAAGTTGATAAAGTTGTTATCAGACAGTTCAGACTGGACTATTTACTCTACACTGCATTCACCCGCTTTACTCAGACGTATGCGATCAATACAGTCATTGTTTGCTCCATAAATCATATTTTCCCAGAGTCCTTGTTGATGTTAATAAATGTCTTGTTTTGTCTGAGGATCTTTTCACTTTGCAGGGAAAAAACATTAGTTACAAGTTACAGATTAGTTCTCGATCGACTGATTGATTAATCATCTAACTGTTGCAGCTCTAATATGTGTGCCTTATAAAATCCACACAGTTGAAAAGAAAAAAAAGGAGGCGTCTCCATGGTTTTGTACACTTCCGCCTCCTGACAATCCCACAATGCAATGGGCTCTGTTGCATTGTGGGATTGTTTTGACTCTACACCCGGTGGAGATGATGCAACATGATGATGATTTGTCAGTGTCTGAAAGCTCAATTTCCTGCTCACTGCAGAGTGAATGACTTAATGTCTGTTACTATTCAAGTGTCCCATTGTTGTTTAAACTTCAGACATATCGTACATTCAGCCCAGACATAGAAACAGTGTAAAGATACTCCAAGTAAACGTATAGTAGTTTTGATTTTAAGTGCACTAAAACATTACGAGTGAACTTGTTGAGGATCTGATGCTGAAGAAGAACTCGGCTTCAGTCTGTGAAGACATTACCAATCAAGCAGCGATGAAGCAATCACTACAAATTGAGCACAGATAAAGTTTTAATGAACTCCATACGGCCTCCATTTTGAAATGTACTTGAAGGCCAACAATTTTATATCTGTTACACTGGCAAGTTTAAACACTTGGAGTCCATCATTTTTTATGAGCTTTCCTATGATTACATGTAAAAACCTGCTCGTTAACCAGCAATTACAGCTGTAAGTGTTTGTATGAGTGCAGTTGTGTTCAGGATAAGACTGATGTTATTATTAGCTGACGTCATGACGGTGTTTGTGTCATGGTATTTGTTAACAACAAGAAAAATATAAAATAACGACAGATGAATCCTTACAAATTCCACGCTTATAGTACATTAAAACACTGATAAGTAAGTAAAGAACTTCAGTAAATGTACTTTACTTTCTGATTATATATCTGATAGCTTTTCTTTTTGTTTTTAAAGGAACAGGTTTCATGGTATTCATGGTGTCTGCTTAGCATAGCTTAGCATAAAGACTGGAAACAGGGGGAAACAGCTAGCCACCTACCAGCACCCATAAGGCTCAGTACACACACAACTGTATAATTTATTTATTTAATCCATGTAGAAATCTGACTTTAGGAGATTTGTAATATAAAGTCATGTTTATTTCCAAATCTTGAATCCATTTTTTCCAGCCTTCAATTAAAACAATGCTTCACTCTCTTTCTCAAGCACGTGGGCTGCGACAACATCCTGGGATCCGACGCTAAAGAAGATCGATGCCGTGTGTGCGGAGGGGACGGCAGCACCTGCGAGGCCACCGAGGGGCTCTTCAACGAGTCTTTACCCAGAGGAGGTAAAACACATCTGACCGCAGACGCGCTTGTTTTGGGACGAGAGGCTTTTAAACGGCTTTCCGTCAGATCTGCGCTGACGTGTTGTACAGCAGCTTTCAGGCCTCTTTGATTCACTCGGTGTGAAAAAGGGAGAAGCAGAGAGCGTGTTTTGGTTTGATGACCACATGTGACAAACTTCAAGTCACCGGAGATGACCGTGAAAAAAAAAAAACAAAATAACTCACTGTCCTTTTTGGCAAAGCGACTTTTGTCCAAAATCCAACACATCCCTGAAGCCAGGGAGATAATCTTTCATGGACATGTGCCTTTTTCACCTTTGTCACTCACCAACAGAGCATATGTTTTTGGCTGTTTAGAATTATGTTGTCAGAATATGGATCAAAACATAATATTTTTCCCATTAATTACATCATGGAGTGAAGAAATCGGGAGTAGAGATAGGGGCCAGGCGTTGGCTGTAGCCTGAGGTCGTCTATAGAGACCAGGAGAGAGAGAAAACTCTTCTCCTTCTATGGTATGGCAAGTAAACCATCTAAAAATACTGTGTGTGCATGTGTGTCTGGACATAAAAAAAAAGAAAAAAGGAGGGGATTGTTTTGTCCTCCTGCTTTGTCCTTTTTCGGCGATTTGGAATTTATTCTATAGGTACTCCTACCGAATATGATATGTGACTTTCTGTCTCCTGTGTGATGTGAAATACGTCGGAATTGGAGGGAGGGGGAGAAATACCACTTTAATGAGGAGTGTCCTTGTCTTCCAGGCTACATGGAGGTGGTTCAGATCCCAAAAGGATCAGTTCACATCGAGATTAAAGAAGTTGCCATGTCCAAGAATTATATTGGTGAGTGATGGCCTCGAAAATGAGTAAGTCACATTGATAATTAGACTAAAAATGCACTATTCTTTTTGGCCTTTATTGTTATTAGCCACGTCATTGGCGAGGCTCTAGGGATGTCAGTGTTGGTCTGCTGAAATATCTGACTTTGATTATCTCCTGATCTTTCATCTAGAGCCACTAACAGGTTGATATTTTTGTTTTGCAGTGAGTTTTTTACTTCACAGATTATTGTGAAAATTGGTAAAATTATTCATGTCTCCCAGAAGGATCCCCTGACTATCGGTACAGACAATCATGGTTCCCAGAGGATGAATCCTAAACACTTTGGTGACCCTCTTACTTTTTCTTCTAGCGCCACCATGAGATTGACATTTTTGTTTTGCAGTAACGATGGATCACCATGACGTTTTAGTACAGATATTCATGGTTCCCAGAGGATAAATCCTAATGACTTTAGTGATCCCCTGACGTTTCCTGTAGTGCTGTAAACAGGCAAAAATAAAATATCTCAACATCTACTGGATGGATTGATCCCCCGAGGAATGAATCCTAATGACATTTTTCACTCCCTTTACTTTCTCTCTTGTGCCATCATGAGATCATGATATTTGTGGTTTTCGAAAGAGGATGATTGTCTACTTTGGTTAATGACCTAATACTGCATCTGCAAAACTAACGACTTTGAGTTGAGCATACTAGCATGTTAGCATGGTAAGGTAGCGGTTAGCTCACAACACCACCGTGTCTAGGTGAAGTGCAGCTGCACGGAGCCAGCTAGCATGTCTGCAGACAGTTTGTCTTGTTTCATTATCTCTCCATCAGTCTCAGCAGACCCTGTAATTCACTACAGTGTTATGAATTGGCAATTTGCGACATGAAGCTGTTTCATATTATGTGTTCTGTTCTGTCAACCACATATCCAGGGATTTCCTTGTGTCTTTGTCAAGAGCAAATTAGAAAGTGCCATCATTTAATCTCTAATGTGAAGCCATAAGAAGGAGAAAAAAAAAAATTAAAAAACCCCTCACTGGATCTTTGCATGTGTGATATCGTCTTGGCAACGAACTCGTCCGTTCCATTCCAGACTAAACAAAAACTGTTTGCACCACTGGCAGCGTCAGAACCAAAACAATCAAACAACCGGATTCAATTAAGCCCAGTTCTGTGTCTTTTCATTAAGTAGAGACAGACATGTGACAGCGTGTTGAATTTATAGCGGATGGTGTTGATGGAGGGCTTAAGTTACACTTTGAACCGGAGAGCTGCATCAGATTTATAGGGCCTTGGTGACAGCTGCCTGGTCCACCAGGATTATGGAGGATATGATGTCTATATATCAAAGTTTAAAGAGTGCAATTTTGGCTGTTGTGTCGAGCTAGATTTTCCCTTCCAAGCAATTTGTAACTTTATTATGAATTTCATCTGTGACCCCATTGATAAAGATAATATTTTGCTTTTGTAGCATCATCTGAGTCCGTGCTATTTAGGTCAGCAAAGTTTGCATTTTTAAAAATGTTTTATTAAAGCAAAAACTAAGTGGGTTAATGCAAAAATAGTACTTGTGAAGACTTTTGTAAACTGCACTTTTCAAAATAACAAAGCCACAGACGCTCACAGGTGCCAGATGTGCAAGAAAATGAATTTATTGAGAAGAGAATTGAGGTGCGTTGAAAGTCGAGCGAACTGTTGTTCATCTAATCTGCGTAAATGCAGCAGAGGGGGAATCTGGAGAGCGCGAGCCAGAGAGACAGAATAGCAAGAGGTTGGATCATTTCTCCTCAATTTGGCCCCACGTCAATGCAGAGAAAGTGGATATTTTCAGATCTGTTGTGCTTGGAGACCAACTTTTGTTTTGACAACCAGACGGAGCGGTATTCACAAGGTTCGTCCAGACTTTCACCTGAAGTGTGTTTTCTCTCTCTTCCTAAATTAGACGTATGTACGTGTTGGTGCACGTGACTGTCTTCATTTTACGGTGTGTTTCTGCCCAGTCTGTCGGGGGGGGGGGGGGGGGGGGGGGGGGGGGCGATGAAGATGAACGATGGCAGTGACATCACGTCAAATGATTGTCTCAGCTACCGTTCCTGTGTGCTTCTGATTGCGTCCTCCTGACGGTTGTTTCTCGGTCTCTGTGATCACGTAGCTTTGAAGTCTGAGGAGGACGATTACTACATCAATGGGGCGTGGACCATTGACTGGCCCAGGAAGTTCGACATCGCAGGTACGGCCTTCCACTACAAGAGACCTTCTGATGAACCGGAGTCTTTAGAGGCGCTGGGAGCTACCACTGAGAACCTGGTTGTCATGGTAATACAACATTTCATTGTCCCTAAACACAGAGATGTCTTCTGGATGATTTAATGTTTATATAGGTTAATGTTAATTATTTCAACTTTGCCTCTTAGAAATCACATTTTTCTTCTGCATCAGTTCGACGTGGCTGCTGACTCCAACGCCAACGCCGCTATGTCGATGTCAGAGGCGCGAATGTTTTGTCGGGAAGTACACGGTGTAAAATTGACCCAGTGACCTGATTTAAGCTGCTCAATGTTTTTGTTTTTATCAGGTTTCTCCAAAAACATAAGTTTGATTTTCAGCTGTTAGCAGCACATGCAACAAAACGTTCAAGTTCAGCGATCGGATGTTTGGATGTTTTCATCCTTAAAAGTCGTAGTTGACTTCTGTCCTTAAAGGTACCTGTGGAGTTTTCAAGTAAACAAATCCGTGTTCATAATGTAGCATGTTCACATGTTTTAACATATTTTAAAACCTACATTTTTAATTTGCGTTGTCGTGAGATACAAACAAACTGAGGCTCAGCTCATACAATCATTGCTCTACTAGTGGACAAAATCTTCACATGGTACCTTTAAGTTTTTGTGCGCACAGGCTCGTTCCTTTGACTTCGCTCATCTTTTGTATCGATGGTTGAGATGTTGGAGTTTCATCTCTGTGCTACCAGCAGTAACACTGACTATAAGAGGGACATCGGGAATAACCTCTCTCACTTTGCAGCTCTGTATTGAGTCCTCTCCACTTCATGCTGTTGGTCTGCGTCAGTCCACTGAAACCCAAACATCTGGGTGCTGACCTTAGATGACCCTCAGCCAGTGGTTTGGAGGTTGAAAACTATTTATATGAAGATATTGAAAAGAAAACGTTTTGGTTGAGTGGAAACATAATGTCACTTGATTTAGTGAGTGTCTGTATCATTGTATGGGAAGTCTGCACGTGCATGCATTTATGTTTTTTAATGGGTTTCAGCACATGATTGTGTGTTATGTGAGGCAACTGTACAATTCCTTGCCATAATATTCGGTGGTTTCTGCCTTGACATGAATGTTGAACATACCAGACCACACAGCACCATTGGAATAGACAAGCAACTGACCGCTCAACCGCTCGACTGCTAGCCATTTCTTTGCGGCTTTGCAAAGCTTTGCTTAACTTTCTCAGTTTCAGCATCCAGCAGACTGATATAAACCCACCACTGATCTGGACTGTTCACACTGCTAGGATCAATACTGTAATGTTACCAATGGATCATGTGAAAGGGGTCTGATTCTGAACTTCCCCCCTCATGTTTAGCATCCTTCAGCTCATGGTTACGGTTTTGTACAACTGTAGTGTTTTTTGTTTTGTTAGCAGCTAGCTAGCAGCTTAAAGAGCCAGATGTTTCTCTTATGAGTCGGTGGAGACCAAAACAGATCTAAGGCGAGTGAATATGGGGCTTTTATCGATCAGGTTATCGGTCAACTCCAAACTTAACTAGTTAGTGATAAGTCATTGTGAGTCCACTCTGCATGACCAGCCATGCTACTTCCCTTCCTCCTCCTTCTCCTCACCTTGTATCTGCTGCGCTCCTTGTTTCAGGTCCTCCTTCAGGAACAGAACATGGGAATACGCTACAAGTTCAACGTGCCCATCCAGCGCACAGGAAGCGGCGACAACGAGGTGGGCTTCTCCTGGCACCACCTGCCCTGGTCCGATTGCTCGGCCACCTGCGCCGGAGGTAAGTCTCGTCTGTTTCTGTCGCACTCCACAAAGGCAGCTCACTTTACAAGATCTTTCATGCATTAAGTTACTCTATATTAATATTAAGGTGTCAAATTGGCATTTTTATCTCTTCTTTGTTTATTTTTTAATCGACTGTCACATTATACAGAATTTATTTTAAGCAGAGAACCGTTTAACTGCCAGGTACATGACACACAATATGTTTTTTCCTCCCTTTTTTTATTCATAAACACTGATTTTTCTAAAACTTGTTTAAGTTTTTCATTATCAAAGCGTATTTTCTTGTGAGAGAAGGATTCTGTCTTCTCAGTGTCGACCTTCTGCTGAGCTCCGGTGGCCTGTTTGCCTTTTGAAAAAGAGCACTCCAAGCATTTTGGTGTTGAATACCATAACACGTTGTGGGTGTTTAAATTCTTTTTGAATATTTCTAACCTTCTCAAATATTTAATACTTCATATCTTGTGTGTGTGTGTGTCATTCTGTAAATCTTCCCCAACCAATAATTCCACAAATGCTGAAGAGCAGTGTGTGGAAACCCAGTATCATAATTTGAGATGGGTTTCCAAAATCATTACTTTATAGCCCGGAGATTCAGCCCTCTAATAAATTCAATATGTATATTTTCCATATTTTAGCCAGAGTAATGAATATGGTGTAATTTCTGTGAATGAGCTGCTCTGCATAGCTTCTGGTTTACCAGCGCTGCACACAGATACGGCCGCTCTTCCAGAGCGCTTGTCCTACAAAGTCAAACATTCAGAATCTGAAACCGCAGCGAAATGTTGACCATGGCCTCAAGAATGACTAAACCAAACCTTTTAGCCCAAAAGCAATGGGTTTCATGTAACAATAAATAGTGTTTCTTCCCAGTTGTCAAGCGTGGCCTGGACGGGTTTGTAATATTTTGTAAAAGCATGACTGAATAAGCATGTGGGTTTTTCTGAGGAAGGATTTCCAAGTCCAGTGCAGAAGTTTGAAGCTATGCCTTAGATGGGGAAGCACACACGGCCTTCCAGCGTCATAAACATGCCTTTGCATTGTTGATCCAAATGATCTAATTTGTGTCTACGGTGTGTCTCCGAGCGGCACGGAGCTTTAAATCAGAAAAATGTTATTTAATCGTTCACCCATTCGATACAGCTAGCTCAGCTAATCATGCAGTGTTGTTTAATATATCACCACGCTAATAAAATCCATGAAAAACACCTTTTGACAGCCTTACAACTGAAACTCTTTTTCCCCTGTATTTCACTTCAAGCACAGATGGGTAGATTTTCTATACTTACACACACACACACACACACACACACACACGCACACACACACACACACACATCCATATCTCATTTCAGCTGCCAGACAAGTCTGCTGTGGGATATGTCCCACGAGGGTCCAAACAGACCCTTTCTGAGTTGGTATGGCACACACACACACACACACACACACACACACACAACACACACACACACACACGCACACACACACACAGTGGGAGGTGTGACACCGATACGGTAGCCCTCACTCTCTCCATCAGAAGCCAAAGTAAAGAGCTCTCCGCTCTGTAAAAGTGATTTGCCAAGATATCCTGCAAAGAATCAGGAATTTACATGTCTGGATTTACTACAGACTGAAAGCGATACCATCTCCGCTCAAACAGCGCTTGACACGGCGTCCGGCTTCCATGTTTCTGCGGGGGTTTAATGTGCGAGATCAGCTGAGCTCTGTGCGGCCTTATTGATCAGCCCCCCCCTCCCCCCTCCTCTCTGCAGGTTCCCAGAAGCAGGAGGTGGTGTGTAAGAGGCTGGACGACAACTCGGTGGTGCAGAACAGCTACTGTGACCCAGACAGCAAACCTCCAGAGAACCAGAGGGACTGCAACACTGAGCCGTGTCCCCCAGAGTACGTATCACTCCACCTCCATCACTGTGTCGGTATCAATTGATTACTAAGTTCCCACAGCTCGTTTCCAAACATGTTGAATTTACAATGATATCAAACACAGAGAAGCAGCAGCTCGTCACGTTTAAGGAGAATTCTTGACACTTTCAGGTGATAAATGACTTAAATTAATAGATTACCATCATCACCTTCATTAACAGCCATCAGTTATTTTTACATTGATTAATTAATCACTCCTTCACGTCCTGTTTCTCCAGCTTCGTTCAGTGCTGTTATATATATATACTCAGAACGAGTGTGTGGATGTGATGGTGATTGTGGTGACGTATCGTAAAGCACTTTGAGTCGTCAATAAGACGAGAAAAGTTTCTGCAAGATTAAACCAAACCAGTGAAAGTTTGCAGCCTGTTAAAAAACAAAACAGTGAGCGACGAGACGCTAAAACGCCACGAGGAAATCTACGTCAGGCAATGACTCCCCCCCTGCGGGTTTGTCACCACCAGCAACACCCTCCACATCACACACAGACATTTGATCCATTGTTCATATAAAAACAAATATTGAGTGTAGCAGCTTTAAGTTAACGCCTTCAAAAGAAAAACCCTCCATAAAAATGAGGCTGACTCGTGATATTAATTTGCCTTCAATGAGCCCTGGTTGTAAAACGTGTTTGGAAGAAAATAATGAAATAAAACGCCCGTGATTTATAATGGCATATGTTAACTATTTTCAATGTTTGCCTCGTGCCAAAAATAAGAGCCCTGAAAATAACCACCTGTGTTTGATTGTTTTGGCTTCTTCGCTCGATCCTCCAGGGGTAATATACACGTATACAGGTGGAATATGAACGTGTGTTTTGGTGGCCAAATGTCCGTAAAACCCCTTGCGCTGTGGCTGGAAGCGTGGCCAGACTCGCTTCAATCATGTCTGTAAAAAGAGGGATTAAATGCATCACGTTAATTAGTTTCAGACTGTCCGCGTATGAGAGCGAGTGTCGGTGTCTTTCAGCCGCGTCTCGGGCCAGAAAAACTGATAGTATCGTAAATCTACTGTATAAGTGGTAATTTGTTTTCATACATTCAGTCTTGGGTTATTTGTTTTCACATCTGTATTCAGTGGACGCAGACTTGTGGTATCTCATTTGTTTTGATTAATACTTGAAGGCTGTGGCAGTGTGTGTGTGTGTGCGTCCGTGTGTGTGTGTGTGCGTGTATTGAGTTACAGCGCACACATGGCATCTGTGTCTGTTAGGGAGGCAAACACCCCCGTCTGCAGCCTCAGGAAAAGGCCGGCTGAAGGAGACCGTGTAAACACGATTGTTTTAGAATAGAGTTTTATGGGCTGGAATAATGAAAGCTAACACAGATGTTTGAACACGTTGTTAATTCTGTATACATTCTTCCAGATGATGTAATATCTCACAGGCTGGATGTGTTTGGGGGGGGGGGCTGTTGTCTGGGCAGTTTTATGATATTAATTCTGAAGTGTGTGGGCAGGGGAGGGAGGGGGGGCGAACGGCACAACACTGGGTCTGATTTTCTGGAGGCAGCCTGGCATGGCATGGCATGGCATGGCCCCACAGTGGTCACCTGTCCGCCAGGTCACCAGAGTTCATTCATGTTGTAACGTTAAAGTGTGTAAAGTTTCATTCCCACACGGAGAACTGGAGACTCGTACGTTACAAGGACTGAAACCAAAAGCTGATTCTTTGATTTCGTCGATTAACAGGAAACGTTTTGATGATCGATTCGTCGTCTCAGAATCTTTTTAAGCTAAAACAGTGAAAGAATGTCAAATATTCTCCTGAGTCTGCCTGTAAAACATAACGTTTAAAGACGTCACGTTTGGCCTCTTCTTTACTACTGTTTATCATCTCGTAGACTAAACAATTAGATGTTACTATAATATTGTGTCTCGCTGCAGTAAACCAGGTTTTCTCTTACGCTGCACATAGTTTCACTGCTAATAAAGTCCTGGTTTGACATTTTGTGAAATACTCTTTATCAGCGGTGGCGTGTTTAACAGCTTCATACTTCCAACATGAAAGTGGAGTCAAGCTTCTCGTCTGACTCGTGTCAAGACGGCAAATAATTGTATTTCCCCCAAAAAGTTTCCACAGTGAAATGAACCTGCTTCCTTGTCAACGCCCCTTCTTTCATTTTATATTGCACTTTATTGGTGTGTGTTCCCCAACAAATTTGCAGTTAATTACCACACACCGGCTGACATAAGGTGGACCTGGGGCTTTAGGGGTCACCTGAGGATTTGGGGCCCCCGGTCAGGGCGGGTGCTGTTTGAAATGTTTCCATATTAGTGCCGTTACGAAACTTTCGGTACCTGACTTTGAGAGGTACGAACGTGTTTTTCTTGAAAACTCAAAGAGGTAAAGATTATGAATTTGGCCTGAATCTCAGAACTGTGGACGTGTTTCAGCTGGTACCAAAAAAGTATTAAAGCTTTGACGCTTTTTAGTGATTGATCCTTGATAAAGTCACACTTATGTGATTTTTACACTCCAATATTATCAATAGCCTGTTTTCACTTAAGTGTATCTGGAGTAACGACGCCAGCCTCCATTCTTTTAACCCGCGTCTCTCTCCTCCAGGTGGTTCATCGGCGACTGGTCGGAGTGTGGGAAGACGTGTGACGGCGGGATGAGGACGAGGACAGTCCTGTGCATCAGGAAGATTGGCCCTGCTGAGGAGGAGACGCTGGAGGACACCCACTGCCTGACCCACCGACCAATCGAACGCGAGTCCTGCAACAACCAGTCCTGCCCGCCAAAGTGGGTCACCCTGGATTGGTCCGAGGTACGGCGATAATCTGTCTCTTTAGCTCATCGTGCTGTCGAGATCTTCTTCTTCTTCTTACGTCTCCTTCTCCTCCTCCTCCTCCTTCAGTGCACGCCGAAATGTGGCCCCGGCTACAAGCACCGCATCGCCTTGTGTAGGAGCAGCGACCTGACGAAGACCTTCCCGCCCGCCCACTGCCCGAGCCACAACAAACCTCCGGTCCGAATCCGCTGCAGTTTAGGGCGCTGTCCTCCTCCTCGCTGGATCCCTGGTGAATGGGGACAGGTAGGACGGCACCTCCTCCACATCACGGCGCGGTGTCAGCGATCTGCCCAAACAACAGCGCGCCGGTTAATCCTTTAAAAGGACAGCTCCAATGTTTAAAAGACAAAAGATGCACAGATAAGTTCCATGTGTTGGTGAATGGTTAGTGTAATTTACACCTGGATGACATACAGGCCTGTGACGTGTGTGTGTGTGTGTGTGTGTGTGTGTGTGTGTGTGTGCACGTAGAGGCCTGTGTTTGTGTGTGCGAGTCCAAGTGCTCCGGCAGGCCTGGAGTGTGTGATCAGTGGCAGTAATATCCTCCTGGCTGTTTGAAGTTTATCTCTGCCTCGGCCCAGGCCTCTCTATCACTTCCAGGAACACGATTTAGAGGAAGACCGAGGAGGAGGAGCATTCAGCGGGTTCACCCTGACATGACTTAGTGCGCACAGCAACGCTCTGCAACACAGCTGACTCATGTTAGTGAGCGGACGCCAGAGAAACGTGCGTCACAGAGAGTTGTATCCACAGAAAGTATGGCTTGTTATTTTGTAGGATTTGTTAATAATTTGGTGTAAAAGTGGAATTTTTAAACAGTTCGCTCTGATGTTTAGAAAGACGGCTGAGCGGATCACTCCACGATCCTGCGCGTGTGATGTCATGGTGTGGGCGCTGCCTGCGTTGTTCAGGTCACAGGTCAGAGGTCAAGAGTCAGGCAGTCTAGATCGCAGCCCTCGGCTTCTTCTTCTTCTTCTGCTTCTTCTCATAACGGCCACATGTTCCGTCCGCAAACGGCAGTAACACGCTTTTACAATTCAATCAGTGCCAATAACGGTCGTAAACAAAGCAGAGCTGACTGATAACCTCAGCGTGCTCCATCAAAGAGCGGGCTGCTCGCCACGCTGAGCCGAGGTTAATACCTCGTAGAGCAACAGCTGGAGTCTGCTCTTACGCAGCACTTTCTCATGCACTGCAGAGGTTTGTGTGTGTGTGTGTGTGTGTGTGTGTGTGTGTGTGTGTGTGTGTGTGTGCGTGCAGCCCTCTCCCTCTTTTTTCTTTTTTTCGGCTGTAATTAAAAGCTTCGCCCTCGCTGCTCCGGTCCCTCGCTGCTCCGGTCCTTCGCTGCTCCGGCCCTCCAAGCGTCAGAAAGGGGAGATTGTAGCCAGCTACAGAACGCCCGGTCTCCCAGGCCAAAAGGTCACCGGTTCAAATCCCACTTAAGTCACACCATTGACGTACACCATCTGTCATGGCTGGCAGCGGGCCCTAATAAAGACTCTCTAATTGGGAAGGGATGACATGCGGGGCCCACTGATCTGAGGCAGCCACAGAGGATCAGTGAAGGTGACAGAAAGCCTGGTAGTTCTCTCGTCAGCGGGAGGCGGCCGTTTGTTGATGGCCGGGCTCACATCACACACTCGTACATGGGCACACACACACACACACACACACACACACACACACACACACACACACACAGTGATGGCTGACAGGTGTGTGTGTTATTTCTCAGTGCTTCCAAAGTAGATTAATTTTGAAGATTTATTTGAGGCTTGTGTTTTGCCGAAGGTGTGTTGGCATTTGTTTTTGTGGTCTTTTTTTTAAATTCTTCTGCAAAGGAGTTTAATGGCCACCCATAGAACCAACCTAAGATTTTATGTCACCTGGCACATAGATGGAAGTCAGACAAAGATATGCAGGTGCACATTTTGGGTTCGACACAACAGCTTTTTCACACGTCGAAAAACATTTTCTCCTTTTGTTCTGTGATCAAGGCGAATCCATCAAATCCAGTCTTTGCTTCCTTCTCTGAGAAAATGGAGCCGATATGGACAATGTGCTGAAGAAGGCGTCTTTATTTAGGCTAATCAACAGACATGTAATACTGTGAAGCTGTGATATGCAAATTAATTTAGTAGAAACAGAAAAAAGACAGAAGTTGTAAAATGCTTTACATAGAAAAAGGAACAGAGAAAGAAGGAAATAAAAGATATAAGGAAGACAATATAGAAACAAACACAACCAAATTAACACAAAATAAAAGGTGTAAATTCAAGGAAACGCATTTTAAAGTCAAGCAGCACAAACACAAAACAAAACCGCTGAGCTGAGGTCACGTTCTGGCCCACGTGACCTTTGTTGAACACTTATCATGTCATATCGTCGTATATCACGGGCACTTCTGAAGGTCAAGACGAGTCCAACAACTGCAGGTCGGTCAGTGTCAGCTAGTGAAATGGACTCCCAGCCATTTGGCCTTAACTTGAGCCAGATGACATTAGGTCAGTCAGACCTTGGCCTGTTGGATACGTGAAAACTGAAAATAGGTTTAAAAATAGACAAACTGTGGATGTGACTTACATTATTACATCGGTCCTGTTTATTCTATTTAACCGGCTTATCACTTCCTGTGTGATGAGATGAGCACAGAGGGGGTTTCATTGCACCTGCTTGATACTGTTTTTCTTTTTGTGGCTTTGCCTCTGGAGTTGTGGCGCTTGTTACTTTATTATTCTGCTGATTTGGCCTGCTCACCTACACGGTCACGCTCCATGACACAGCTCATGGAGCCAATTAAGGTACTTTAAAAACCTGCTGCGCCTGATTGCTGCAACATTACCTCAGAGTCATAACTCAGTCAAATCTGAACACACACACACACACACACACACACACATGATACACATATTTTTAGATTCAGTGTGACTTACACTACCGAGGGATATCATCATCTATGATGCGCATATCAAATAAACATCCATAAATCTGCTTTGAAATCACGGAAAAAAAAAGATGCCTCCTCCAACTCCAGAACTTGCCTGAGAAACGTCAGATTTTTAGGTTTTCTTCAGTATCAGAGAAATCCAGTGATCGCCATCTGTACACCCATGGGTGCACTGCAAACGGGAACTGCTAACAGCTAATTCGGCTAACTTTTAATGGTGGCAGTTTGCCAAACATAAGCAAAAAAAAAAGAAAAGAAAGGTGGTCTCAAGTTGTGGCCCACAGCATAACTCACTGATTCCATGGCAACATTATACTTCCTGTTTACATTCCCAAAGCCCCCAAATTATGGGAACTGTGGTTCAAAACTTAGAGCATTATTATCCCCCGAATGCAGCAGGGGTCTATTCCAAAGGCAATGAACAAATCATGTAGTCATTGTAATAAAACCTAGAAATGTTGACTATCCGTGCCCTTTTTTTAAACAGTTCCAACAAAGGATTATAAAAAAAACACAGTCATAATAAATAATACGAAAGAAAATAAGAAGAATAAAAGAATAAAATGAAAATACAGGAAGGAAAAGAAAACTTAGATAGAGTCTGGGGCGCATCTCAATGAGAGATTCACATGAAACAAATGATGGACTGACGAGTGTGAGTCCCATATTTTCAAAGACAGTTATTCTTTCCATCCTAACGACCATAAATAATGTCAATCCAGTCGTCAGTGGAAGGTATTCCAGGTTTTAGCCACTTTCTAGTAACGGCCTTTCTGCTTGCAGCGCTTAATAGATTTGGCCTTATTACTTCATCTGAGATGATTTACCCCCGTCTCCTTCAGCCATGTCTACTGGTTGCGGCTCAGCTCAGGAATTAGAGAGAAATTCCTACGGAGAAACGAGAGGTTTCTCTTTTCTTTTCTCTTTTGCACAAAAATGAGTCTTTCTGTGCAGAGAAAAAGCTTGTGGGCAACAGTCGACCTGGTTACTCCGGGTTGGGAAACACAGACGCTCATAAGGGGGACTGGATCAAGTTGTGTCTGAATGTGTGTCGAGAAAAGATGGTCCTCATTTCCCTTGTTTCAGTTCAGTAGAAGATTGACTCCTGCACATGCGATGAGTCTCACTTTGATGTTTTCTGTTACAGTGTTCGGCGCAGTGCGGCCTGGGCCAGCAGATGAGGACGGTCCAGTGTCTGTCCTACACCGGGCAGCCGTCTAACGAGTGCGCCGAGTCCCTCCGACCCACCAACATGCAGCAGTGCGAGAGCAAGTGCGATGCCACCCCCATCTCCAACGGCGACGGTAAGATGACGGAATGTACTGCGCACGTTCTGAGCCTGCCGTCACATCGGAGCAGCGCCGGCTCGACCCGTCTGTGTGACGAGTTGTCTGCTCGCTACTTTTCATCACGCTCGGGAGGAAAATGTGGCGACGCGGGCCTCTGTTTAAACCCGCCGCTCCTTCTAACGTGTGTGTGAATACCTATTGTACCGTATGTGCATTGCTTTCACACAAAGCCCCAACTGAAAAGGTTATAAACTGTCTCTATCTTCATCTTCACTGTTCTACTATGACCTAAACACGCTTGGATGACACACTCCTCTACACTTTGCCAGCTACATTAATCTTTCCAGTGAGGTTGGCTCCTGGTCAAAGCGAAACGGCTCAACCCTCCATATACACTTACACATGATGGATGGCTATTCAGATGCATAGAGAAGGGCCTTTCGATTAGGCTGAATGGAAAACGTGAGCAGCGTTTACAGGCTGGCTAATGGGATTAGCTGTAGGCTAATTGTTCCTTTACGGACAGCAGTGAGGCAATGTCTCGTTTCATTTGGCTCTGTGGAGGCAGGGGCCAAAGCCTAATAAGGGAAGACACTCTGATCGTGATAAGGCATTTAGAGCACTGCCTGTCCGGCATCCAGCAGGCAGTTTGTGTGTGTGTGTGTGTGTGTGTGTGTCTGTGTGTGTGTGTGTGTGTGTGTGTGTGTGTGTGTGTGTGTGTGTGTGTGTGTGTGTGTGTGTGTGAGTGTGCATCGTAGGGATGGCAGACAGCCCAGTTAGCGAACGAGGCCAGGATCTGTCTCAGTCTTAGACTCTGCGTCCAAGTATAGTTGCAGAGTTTTACTCTGTCGAGTCCCGAGGGAGATGCACCAGCTCTGCTGTGCCTCTCGTGTTATCATTACATCTGAGTCGCAGCGCTGAGCATGGCGGATTCTCCAAACAAATACACACCTGGTGAAAAATAAAATATTCCATTTGGTGAACAATAAAAAAATATTTTTAATTATTATTTCCCAGGTTCCGAGTGTGTGTCCTAATCAGGGAAGCGAGAAGACGAATCAAAGACGAAGCAAAATATTTATTATTACTTTATATTAGAAATAAACATCTGTACTTACCGCAGAGTATCTGTCGGTCCTGGAATGTCTTAAAAACACAGAATTTAATTTCCTCAAAAAAAAAAAAAAGGTTGGCAGTAATGTTAGTTAGAAAATGTTTTCATATCCGATTGCAGGCTGTCAGGATTCATTACAAACCTATAAACTAAAAGTGTTGTTTTGACATGGATTGTGCTGCAGGAGAATGTTCAATCCTCTTTTGTGGACAGTCAGCAAAAAGAAAAAAGAGACTCGACTCAGGAAACAGGTTTGAAGAAGAAGTTTAGAAGAGTCTTTGAGGGTTGTAGAAAAACCTCCAGATCACCAGGAAGTGTTGTTAAATGATCTTCTGCGCTATGGCAACGTAGGATAGGCGTCACATTAGACCTGAGACATGAGCGAGATGAAACTTGACTGTTTAAAACACTCGCATTCCTCCTGACTGCGATGCCTGAATGCCTGATGTGAAGGCAGCGTTTCCAGACTTAAGATTCAGGCTGCGCAATAAGAAAATGCAGCAGCGTGAGAGGAACAAAACTGGGGCTAGAAGCAAGTTCACCTCTCACTCATGACAAAACATGAGAACAGTTAATGTAAAACATGTTAAAATTAACCCAGCTCTCTTTTCTTTCTCTCTCTCTCTCTCTCTGCAGAATGCAAAGATGTAAACAAAGTGGCCTACTGCCCGCTGGTGCTGAAGTTCAAGTTCTGCAGCCGAGCGTACTTCAGACAGATGTGCTGCAAGACCTGCCAGGGGCACTGACCGCTGGAGCACGAGAGCGAGACGTAGCGAGAGAGAAAGAGAAAGAGAGAGAGAGAGAGAAAGAGAGAGAGAGAGGGAAAGACAAGGAAAAGATGGAGGGAAGCTGATACAGCAGCACTGAAAGGGAGAGAAGAAGAAAACAGGGCTGACTGGAAAACAAAACTCTGGACCGGTGGAAAACGAACGAAGAGATCTGCTGGAGAGAAGTAAGGATTTTCCCTGTTTGTCACACCTGATCCTCCTGCCCTCCATCATGGTGGAATCCAAACCACTGCTCAGCTCGTAACGCTGACACAAACTCTTTTTTGTTTTTTTTGTTTTTTTTAATTTTCACTTCTGTGAAGTGGAACTTGGAAGATTATTTGTTGGTGATGTTATTTTTATTATAATAATAATTATTGATATCATTGTTAGTCTTCCTCCGTGTTTGTTGTTTTTATGAATCCAAAGTGCTGGACACATCGCTCGCAGAGGATGTTACCCCGGAGACGGACAGACGGAGGGGCGGACTCCTCACCAGAACAGGGGTGGTGGGGGGGCGGGGATGGGGGTGGGAGTTGAACGTGTCGGACTCCTGTCTTTGGGACGACTGTGATGGTGCTATTGGCAGGCAGACTTTTGGCTTCGGTGCACTTTTTTCCTGTAAATACTATTATTTACAATTTACCGCTCAAATACGACAGAGAAACCCCATCAGTGTACTGTATATTTATTGTACAATTCCAAACAGAGCTGAGATATTGTCCTCTCATCATGTTTTTTTGTCAGATAGTAGCCTACTGTCATGGAAGGGAATGTAATGTGATTGAATTTCAATGTCTCTGTGCTGGAATGAAAATATTACATACTGTAACATACGTTAAACCCTTATATACTGTAAGGATTTGTATATTATATTATAATGTTAATCCCGGACCAGAAAATATCACGTGGTTATAGGAAAATTTTTAGATAATTTTTTTCTTTCCCCAGATGTTGCCTTAGTTCCTGATACTCCAATGAAAGTTCACCCAGTGTCAGTCCAGAGTAGTGGTATGAAGATGTTGTCAGACGGTGCCTGGGCCACATGAAACACTGTTACCAAACTGGCCTTTTCTAAACATCCTCTCGAGGAGCTTCAGTTCACTATTGAAGGATTCATTTTGAAGGAGCATATTCTATAAAGCAGCTTGTTCACTGGAACCGCAGTGCAGTCACTATTTCTTACTCTTTTCGACCCGGAAGTCGGTCAGCCGTCGTATTTTTGTGCTTCAGCAGCGGAGCGGAGACTGCGATGGTTTCAGTGCCGATAAGAGTGAAAAGAATAGTTTGGAAAATGTGCTTGTTCGCCTTTTTGCCAAGAGTTGGAGGAGAAGATCGATACCACTTTCATGTGTGCGCGCTAAATGTGAAGCTAGAGTCAGTTAGCTTAGCTTGGCATAAAGACTGGAAACGGGGGGGAAACAGCTAGCGTAGCTCTGTCCAGAAGTTAAAATCCTTCATGCAACATTGGCAGAAAGGAAAGAACAGGAAGAACACGTCCTATTCTGACTCATGCATTATGGTCATGGTTAGCCTTAGTGCTAATAGATAAACTGCCTTAATTAGCCTATTTTATTGTGCTATGCATTCGTAGCAGTTTGTTAGCAAGTGAAACCAGATACAAACAAACAGTGTAGCTCCAGTTTGTTAACCTTTTTTCCCCCTCTTTACCATATGGGAGATTGTTAGTGTCAGAAATCTTTGATGATTTTAAACTCTGAATTACAAGACAGAGCCTGACGTTAAAGGGGCTCTGTACGTTTTCTCTACCAGGAATAGGTGGTGGTGATTGTCGCTTGACAAGAGCTTCGGCCATTGTTATATTTACAAGACAAGAGGTTTTAATACGTCCTCTGAGCAGCGCTACAGGAGGCTACAGTGAGTCGCTACCAGAAAGCGACGAGATGGGCCGGGGCTAGCTGGTTAGCATACTAACTTAGCTGGCTAACTAACTACAAATAAAGATGTGATAGGGAAAAGAGTTAACACTGGTGTTGCTTGCCATCTCTGGAGACAGCTCTTGGTGAGTAAAGGAATGGAGTTTGATGCTGAACTTGCAACGTTTCTTCTAGACTGGTCAGCTGCTAATGCTAACGTTAGCTATGTAGTAAATTGTACATATAGCTCCTTTAATGGTTTTTCAGCTGCTCGTAATTGTTTAAACAATACGACATGAATATAGCAGAAGGCTCAACATGTTAAAATCCGTTCCTTACTACGTATAGAGATTTAAGTGTAAAAACTAGAGGTGGAAATTATGAATCACGTTGAGTTTGGTCATTTTCTAAAACAAGTAATGACATCACCACTCAAATGCATTTTAGTTTGTACGACACTGAGCATTTATAAAGTCATGACTTCATCATGATTCAAGCTGTTAACATCGAGTTTAGTACCTTAGCTAGCCTAAACCGGCACAGTGTATAATATTAAAAACTAAATTTATGTGGATTTCATGGTCTTTCATAAAGCTGGCTTAATTCCCGCTGCTCCTCGCATATTAAAGAGATATAATAATTCAATCATACGTCTATTCTAGACTTTCCAAGTGTAACTGGACCAAACAGATCAGCTCCAAAAAAAACCCCAAAACATTCACCGTTTCACAGCTGCTCCCTTTCCAATTTCCAATGGGAAAACTGCTTTTTGGACCAATGTGCATCATGTGGCTATTACGCCAAAACTGCTTTACATCCCAGCTCCGTTTTATGGCGGCGTGGTCCGGCCAAGAAATAGTCCCAATCACATAAACCCTCTGTTCAATATTTTACACTTTTTTTTGTTGTTGTATGGTTTAAACAAGTTAACTAGTGAGCTTTACGAGCTGCTCACAGATACAGATTCAAAAAGCAGAAGCAAAGAGATGTTTACTACTCTACGCCGCTACGCAAAGCTACTCAGCAAAATAGAAAAAGCTCATGGTTGGAGTTCCCACCTTCCCATTTCTCTGACGTTTTTTTTAATGAGTTACTGGGACAAAAAAGAAAAGAAAAAGAAGAACAATGTGTGGAAACGAATCATCAGCATTGTTGATGTGTTCGATGGCAGCAGAAACATCAGAAATAAACTGTCCAATCAGAGCAGAGTTTGTAAATTAGGAGCTCAATGCAACACACCCCCAGAAATACAGGTTCCAGACAACCAGTCTTTATGCTAGCATCGCTAACTGTCTTTAGCGTTTAGCACACACACACACACGAGAGTGGTATCGATCTTCTCATCTAAGTCTCTGCAAAGAACGTGAATAAGTGAATTTCCCAAAAATGTCTGACTATTCCATTTAAATAAGGGGCCAGTGCTAAATATACACACACACATACATCACACTGATTGTGGATATGTTGCCAGACCACGTATCCAGGCTTCAGATACAGTTACCCCCTCATCCTCTTTTCCTTTCCTTCTCATCATCAGCGTAAAGAAAAAAACAAAAACAAAACAGCCAACTCAGTGGTGCTTTACCCTTCTTTTATTTTATTGTTTGGGTTTTTTTTATTTTATTTCCATGGAGTACTGTGTTTACCTCTTCTTTTCCTCCTGCTCTGCTCCGAGGGTTACAGCCTTCCCAGGCTTCTGGTGCTATCAAGTGGTTGCTTCCATTCAGCCCTCTCCAGTGTGCTTAAAAGTGAGGCTGGATCCAAACAATATGAAATAATATCCTGTCAATATCTCTGTTGGTAAATGCTGGTCATGTTATTGTTTTGTTTGTATCTGTTTATACCTCACACTGGGAATTTTTCATTGTTAACCGTTTATTGTTGTTTTTGTGCTACCAACACAATGGACACTCGCCCGGTTCTAACTGAATCCCTTTACCCAGGTGACATTTGTGCTGGCGTAGGGGTTTACGAAAGGGAACACCTATGAAACGTCTCCATCACACACTCATTATGGAGGAGGAGGAGGAGGAGGAGGAGAAATCTGAGAGACAATGCAGGAGTGTGCAAGGATCTCATCGAAGCTGTTAACAACTAATTTCTAATTTTGCTGCTGCTACTTTTTTGTAGCCACCTTCAGTATGACAATGTCGAGCAGATTTTAGTGGTTACCAAACCTTGAATGAGGCAGTTGGGGAGGGGTTGGGGTGGGGGTTTAGGGGTGAGGAAGGTGGATGCTGAGAAGCATTTTGAAATCTCTTGGACTAACTCATCCACTGGCTGCGGGACATGTGGAGCCTCCAGAAAAAGAGAGAAGTGAAATCAATCAAACTGGTACTCATTGCTGTGAACTTGGATGTTTGAATGTCACATTGCTATTACCTGTACCTAAAGTGCAAGAGAAATGAGAAGCATTATGTGATTAGTTGCGTATATTTTATATTCTTTGTATTAATGTTGGTACACTGTTACTAATTTTTTTTTTCAAAATGTAAATTATATGCTAATTTATTGCGTTGTCTCACTTGTACATTTATTTCACTGCATGCAAACTGAAATTTAGCATAGTGAAAAAAATGCAGTGATACAGCCCTTCACCAACATTTTTTTTTTTTTTTTTTTAAAAGTAGATACAATAAAAAGAGCAGCTTTTAAAGAGACTCTGTGTTAGTGGATTCATTCATTTCCCTGCTTGTCAAAACACATCAAAACATGTCTGTGCAACATTTCTAGTCGTGTACACAGTGATTGCTGTGAGAGAGGGGAGAAGAAAAAAAAAACACTTGAGGATCAAATGAGAAGTGTTGGTGCCAGGGTAGATGCTCCGTTCTCACAGGCTTTAAGAGATATATACTCTTGTCCTTTCACTCAACTCTTGGAAAGCAACCACGGCATGAGAACAGCTAATGGCATCACACCAGGATACCCGTTACCACCGCTGAAGAAATCCATTCATTCGCTGCCTCGGTGAGCGAATCGGAGAAGCCTGTAAAAGCTTTTGTTCTTATCTACCTCACCTCCGACATGCCAGCTGCATCATCATCATCATCATCATCATCATCATCATCATCATGTCAGATTCAAACACAATAAACGTCAGCTGCTCTGACCGAGCAGCGTCAAACACCTTTCCCCAACTGTCCCGGCTCTGTTGCCATAGCGCTGGTATGGCACTCTCCTTCCTCTCATCCCGGCCTCAAGTGTCTGGATTCACTCTTAGGGAGCTGCGAGGTTTCCACTCTCCTTGGTAATTAATTCCAAATAAACAGTAACTAGCCCACTTGGCTGGGAAACGCTGCCGTCTCCTTCTAATCCACAGTGTCCAATTACAGAGGGAGACAGATGGCCTGTTTGGCCTAATGTAACCAGTTTAGAATACCTGTACGTCTGGCCCGGCTTCTGTCTCCCGTGCTGGCCCGTCTGCAGGGGTCTGTGATTACATTAGTCCTAACCTGCAGAGCTGAGGGCGAGAGAGAGAGGGGGGGGGGGGGGGGGAGAAAGGTGATGGAGTTCAGGCCGAGGGATCCCGTATCTGCAGATAACCTGACAGGCCGAGGGAGGTGGTGACACATCTGCGCGCGATAATGTGACGCACATACGTGGATGATAGCTCATTAAACACACAAGCTGAAGGTTTTTCCTCAAGAAAAACTTAACACGGCACACGTGGACAAGATGATGAGGCGGTGAACGTAAGATCGAGTTCAAGGCATCACATCACGCAGCTGTATTAGTATTTATCTTTGTAAAGAGCCCTAAAACCAGGTAATAGCATTTTGACACTTCCTGTTCCCACGTTCTGGTTCTTTGAATTGACGTTTTCACGTTTTATTGTACGACATAAAATACCTCAGTTAACACAGTAATCCTGCAGAGACACGTGAAACATTTGCATGCGGTGGTCAGTTAGAAAATTTGGACAGAGGAGGTTTAATCAATGCGATTGCTGCAACACAGCTAATAAGCTATGATAGCGTCCTCCATTTTGGATTCTCTGCCCCTTCAAAAGTCAGCGCTGTCAAGATGATTGGCCACTAGTCAACGGTGCAAATTTGCGAAAGTTAATCAAAGTTGATCTTGATGTGGAAATTGTGATTGTTTATGGAATTCAGCAAATCAAATACTGGTGAGGCCTGAGGCCAGTTGCACAAAACACCTTAAGTTTTCTACTTAAGTATTTCATTTCTCCTTAGCTGAAGGTGTTGCTTAAAATCTCTTGATAGGTTTAAAAAAGTTAAATTTACAGCAGTGAAAGAGATTTTACAGCGGTAAAATTCTACTGTTTCCATGGAGACCATTTGTTTGCTGGCAGTAGCTTGTGAAGAACTGTCAACATTAAAGGGGAGCATATTGTAGAATCAATTCCTCATCGTTACGGCCGTGTATTTGGTTCATCTTCTTGATTTATCACCATGAACTTGAACATGAAGATCGAGTCAGAGGTAGTTTTAATTTTTGTTCTTAGTTTGGTTGCTAAGGTGTTTTGTGCAATGGTTGAACTGACGTTAAGGGATTTCTAAAGTATAAACCAAGATAAGGAAATCTTAAGGAGAAGACTAAAGGGTGTTTTGTGCAACCATTTTTATTTTAAGGAAATCTTGACTCAGACTTTAAGGAAAATATTTAGATGTTTTGTACAACCGGCCCCAGTCTACACGACGCAGCGAATTACTGTTTAAAACAAAATGAGGACTAAAGAAGAGTAGAGTTTGACTCTCTCATTCCCGTGTGTTGACTTTATTAGTCGGGTGGGTAATATTAGTCTTCCTGACATGAACCATGTGCATTTGACCGAATATGTGACAAGGTGATTTTCCCAGTACATCGGGCTGCTGAGACGCGGAGCTCACGGGCTGCTTATGATAAGAGGTGTGGAGAGGATGGGGAACAGATTTCTCCTCTTCCCCGGGATTCTGCACTTCAAAATGGAAACCACCGACAGTGAGAGAAGCCACTGGTGTCGCTTATCAGCAATTAAACGTCCCTCACAAGCTGCACAGCCGAACAAAGCTGAGCAAGATGAGGTACTAACAATCATGAGCATGCACAGAGTGTGTGTCGTGCTCCAATACATGATGAAAGGCATCAGCGCTGTCAGTCTCTTGGGTGGGAATCATCCGCCTCCCCTCAGAGTTTGAAACCCCGCACACCTGTTGCATTACTCTAGGCTGTGGTGCTGTGGACATTCAGTAAAGACAGTGGATGTTTGTGTGTTAATTCTGCAGCTGGGAGGTGTGGGGATTAGCGTAGCAACCAGCAGCATAGCTCTTATTGTTATTAATCAAAGCTGCTGTGGTACTGCGGTGTCGTCGATGAGTGCTTGAAGCGTTTCGGACGCTCCTCCGTTTGAACACAGTGCAGCAGGACAAACAGCTCCAGATGGTGTGGCTGGAGACAGTGCATGCACAGACCCGGCGGCTCTGACAGGCAGGAATGCTGGCCTGGGATGGGAAGGTCATGGCTCCAGCACCTGCTATCTACTGGGCTCCGTCCTGTTAAGCCCCGCTGCTCTTTCCCACAGCTGAGGCCCAGATCGAACTGCCAGGGGACGAGATCAAAGCCCCTGAAGGGAGCTGGCAGGCAGAGGAGAGGGCAAAAGCCACCCCATCACATATACCGGGAGGATGTGTTTTCTCCTTCACACCTTCAAAGATGTGGCGAGCAATGCTTGAGCTGTGAAACCAGGATCTACAGCTCTGCACCTCTTATCAGCTGTGAACCAAACACACAGATGCCATATCTGAACATACATATTATTTTGTGCGTTTTAACGGGACAGTATTTCTTAATGGGCTCTTTAAGCGCCAGGTGGTGATGGAAGCCGCAGTGAGGCGGAGCAGAGCTGTGTAAAACTACCGAGGGCCAAATTTAGTTAATAATCACTTATGTGTCCAAGGTCTTGCTGCTCCGACTTGAACATGAGACTTTCAGAAAGTCTCTCCATGAAGGTCTTCATGCTGTTGCACGCAGAAAAAAATGATGGAAGTTGTTGTGTAAAGAATGAATAAAGAGACCTGGGGAGGTATTTTCAAGCACACCGAGGCCTCTTCAGGGTCCACGTGTGTTGTGGTTGTGCAGGTAGCTGGGTCACCTTTACGAGATGCTGCTTTGTTCCTGATCCTGTCCTCTGTCAGCAGGAAAGACAGCAGGTAAGTGGATTAAGTGTACAAAGAATCAATAGCCAATCACTTAGGCCAATGGAGTAAAGCCAAGAGCTTTTGCTTGGTTGTAGATGAGGCTGAATAATATTGTGTGTGTATGTGTGTCATCATTTGGGTAGACGGCGAACAGCGTAGTCCACGTACTTAAGGACCGGAGAACATTATGAAATCCATCAAGAATGAATTACGCCGAGATTTAGCCTCTTCTGCTCCAACTGCCCACAACTAATAAATGACAGCGAGCTAATGAGGACAAATGATAATGGGGGCTGTAGTCACAGTACGGAGAGGTACAAGGCTCTGTTCAGTAACATTGTAATGCCACTTGTGTCACTGTTTCATAGCCCACATGTCCTTCACTCTCCACAAGGAAAAGGTGAATCTTTGTATAATAGATGGACAAACGGAGGACATCCAGTCCAGGCACACTGAGGGGTTTGACAGCAACCTTGATGGTCCGCTGTAATATGAAGATCTATTCTGTCCGTAGCTTCTAATTGTTATTATGTCCAGAGGTAACAAAATGTTTTATGGAGGAATAAGTCATTTGGTTTTATAGTGTGCGTTAGATGTCCTTCGTGTAACATCTCTGCTCTCTCATTACAATGAAAAAGTGGCTGTCGAGACAAAATGATCTTATTGAAAGCAATTTTATTAATTGACTGGAGATTCATCAATCAGCTGTTCCCTAAAGAGTCACAGCTAACCCAGAGTTTGTAGGGACAACAAATAAGAACGTACGAGTAACAATAAAGACTTTGCACACATGCTGAATAGTGACGAGCCCATAGATCGTTTGTGCAGCAGCTTATTATGACCCATAGTTACGTTTTGTCGCTAGGCGACATCTAGTGGCCGTAGTAATTATGACAAGAGCAAAGGGAAAAGTGCGGAGACGTTAGCTTTGGGAACTCAACATAAGTCCATTTATCTCATGTCAGAATATGATAGAAACACACAAGAAAGGCTGTGACCCACCGTCAATATACAGCCTCCTCAAAGCTGTCATTCCGATTTTTGGCCACTAGGGAGCAGAAAAAACATAACGCACAACCACCATGTGTCACCAGCCCATAAAGCTGCTACGGCTAATGTGTTAGCAAACAGTTGCCTATTTACACGACTGGGAGATGCGGAAAAATATTAGCATTTGTTTGGAGTTACGTTTCAAATTTGCCACCAGCTAGTCGCTAACTTTGTCTTTCCACCGTTCGGTTTGGGGCAAGTAGTGTGAGGGTTTGTTTGTGGCCTAAGCTCAATGATGGATAGCTAGCCACTTGTTTCCTCTCAATGACTCCCTTTTATCTTCTTCACCTGGGGCTTTAAGGTTACATACCTCAGATATTACTGTTAAATAATGATTCCAAACACATGCCCTTTGCACTTACAAGAGTCAACAATTAAGTGAAGTCACAATTTACATTTTCGACTAATCTGGTGGTTTACAAACACTTTGGCAGGTCAGAGAGTGCATTGTGAGGTTTTCCAGGT
Organism: Seriola aureovittata; assembly: GCF_021018895.1. Classification (NCBI taxonomy): domain Eukaryota; kingdom Metazoa; phylum Chordata; class Actinopteri; order Carangiformes; family Carangidae; genus Seriola; species Seriola aureovittata. Next base: position 21,902,980 of record NC_079381.1, on the reverse strand, counting down.
TTACAGTGTGCACAGCTACTGCTGCCCAGCCAAACGAGCAGACCTTGACGACCTCTGTATCAGAGCGGCTGCAGGGAAACATGGGACAATGATTATTTTATATCTTACAGATTTAAATTCATCTTTCAGGAGAACAAGAAGGGAAAGTTTTGCACTTTTTTTTTCTTTCTTTCTTTTACTTTGAAGGCCATTATCATGAATTGGATCCTGTCTGAACCGGTTCAAATTGCTCTGACTTTGCCCGAGGATCAGGTCATAGCTTCGGTCACTGACTTCAAGTGATGTTCATTTCTAGAAAGCAGAATCTGTAGGTACTTGTTCAGAAATAGAACAACTTGCTGAACTGAAATTGAACACAAGTGACTTCATCCAGCTGTTCTTGTGCAGAAAAACAGATAGATAGAAACACATAATGACAATGCTAACATACTGATGTTTAGCAGGGGTAAAGTTTTCCCTTGTTGCCATTAATTTAGTGTGTTAACATGCTAACATTTGCTAATCAGCACTAGAATCATGTCAGTGAGTATTTGACAGATTAAATGATGATGTTGCTAAATGAAAATTGGGGAATTATCAAAGGTATTCCAGTTCATCCTGAACGTTTAGCCAGATTTCATCAAAATTCGTCAAGTAGTCGTCAAGTTGCTCATGGTAGATTAAAACTACTAAATACTAAATTATGGTTCATCAACCTTGAATGTCTGCAAAATGTTCTGCCAATTCCTCTCAGAAGTACAGATATTTCATGTGATAATAGAAAAATTTTACTCGATACTTGGGCGAGATTAAAAGTCAGGGGATTACCAAAGTGATTTGGATTCATATGTACAAAAGTTTCATGGTAATCCATCCAATAATTGGAGAGATTTTTCAGTCTAAATCAAAGTGGAGAAACTGACCAACATCCCTAGAACCACACGGCTGAAAACATCTAGGTTTACCTAAAACTAAACACTGAAATAATAATTATTTTATTAATTTGACCACACGTACAGAGCTGTGCACGGTGACTGGTTGGCATCAAAATCCATATGTAAGCCAAACCACATTATGGTCCCCACCAGCCATACATTTGTGGGCTTTCACCAAAAACCCAATACTATACTTACCTCTTTGTCTAATAATCTTTCACAATATGGAATAAATTCACAAAGACCTTAAATGGAAATATTTTATAAAGTCCAGCTTGGGGGTTAGATAACAACTGCCTTCCATGTAACTCAATGCTAAATATTCTTTCAGTTTGAGGTGAAAAATTTCTGAGGTTTGTTTTGTTTGAGTTTAACCTTGGTCTTAGTTGTAGTCCTGGGCTTAATTTATTGTTTACACTAGTTTCCTTCTGTGTGCTCAGTTTCTGAGAAATAATATTCATTCCTGATCAGTCCCGTCCAGTTGCTGTGGTATTGGAAATTTCATGGGCAGGCCTTGCTTGGACCTCATGTTTGGCAAGATGTGTAGGAATGAATGTGTTGTATCTAATGTCCCAACACGCGGGCAGTTTCACGCATCACACAGCGCTGACTGGCATCTCTCTGACTCATGACTTGCACCTCTGTGCTGACTTGTCATTTTTAAGGTGTGTCCGAGCTGCTTTAACTCTGATCCACAAACATTAGGGCAACATAAGAAGCGTAGCAGCGCTGCCGAACAAAGACAGCTTTGTATGACTTTATCATCTCAGTCTGCTCTAACAACAGCACATGCTAATTTTGCTCTGGTGTAACACAAGAAGTGCTTTTTTTTTTACAGAGTATTGTCCATAGAGGGGGAAAGAAGAGGAGGAGTGGTGTAATGGGGAAGAGAAACTTGGCCTGTATGAAAAATAAATCTTATAAAGTAGCTCTGAAATATGATCAGTGACATAAGGACATGTATCCAAGTAAAGCATTTACAGGAGAAGAGGGAACTGATTCAGTTTATGTTAAAGCAGAAGTTCATATATTTAGTCTGATGCCCATATGTACACTGAAAGAGTTACTTCTTCCTCCTGTCCATACTCTTCACGAAGCGACCCACTGATTCCTGTAGGAATGCACCGACATTAATGCATCAGTGTTGATTATAAACTGATATAATGTGTGATATAAGAGATTATAATCTGAAGTCCAGAGATCCAGTCACTGCCAGTTTGTTTTTAACATTATTTTTGTTTGATATCAATTGATTAATTAACTGATTGCTTGTTGTTAACCCATTTTTACTCATATTATTGTCTGTCCATTGCTTTTTGAAAACTCTAAACTGCATGTATGCATGAGCTGCTGGACAACTGAATCTATCTATCTATGTATCTATCTATCTATCTATCTATCTATCTATCTATCTATCTATCTATCTATCTATCTATCTATCTTTTGGCTGCATATAAACAGTGCAATCTCCCGTTTGGCGTCCATATTTGTTTTGCTACACTCAACAGTTGCAGATGATGTGCAGAGTCGTTGGGATCGTGCTCATTCCTGAAAAAAAAAAATCTGTACAAGTTGGTGGAAACGATTTTAATGTGTGGTGTGGTTTCAGCTAGTATTCAGGTTTGTTCCAAGCTCAGCTGATAAGGGACAAAATGTACAGTCCTCATTGTTCCCCATCACTTACACTGACATTTGCTTTAGACAGGGATGTTTTCACGGCCAGTATCGACAGGAGGAATTCTCTCAGCGTCCATCTGGGCATGTGAATGTTGTTTTAAGACAGGCCGGAACCTCTCCTTTACAGCCAGAGCAGAGAAAAAAAAGCTGGTAGGCATCGAGGACACCTGCAGCAGAGACAAATGAACTCTCTGCTCTGTCCTTGGACGTCTGTGAATGACCAACCATTAACCATGAAAATCTGCCGTGCCTGTCCAAACCATCCTCTCTTTGATCTCACGAACTCATCAATATCCTTCCTATGAACGCAGGCCAACTTACCCAGCTCTCTTCTCCTGCACACTCTGTCCATCACACCCGGGGGAATTAGCCCTTGGAGGGAGGACTCATGTCCATAGTTCATAGGTCAGGCATGTGCTCACATACACCAATCCAACACATGAGTTACAGCAACAAAGGACCATTTAAACCTTCAGTGTGAAAAGGAGGAGTTAAAAGTTAAATGCAAATGTATGAGCTTCTGTGTGACCCCTAGTTTTACAAGAGGAAATACATACAGAAAGAGGAGTGGAAAATAATCCATGTCACAAAAGAGGTGTTAGTTGTATTTCCGTGAGATGGGAAGGATTAGTCGGCTATATTTATCACTGGCCCACAAGGGCAGAGGGAGATAGTGGTTGTAGAATAGCATGATAATGCTATCATCCTCCCATCTCATCCCTGGCAATCACATGACCAGCAGCAAAGAGTGGTATTTTCTGCTGCTAGCTGGGCACAGAGACACCCAGGAACGTTAAAGATTCTCCTGGTGGTGGTGCAGAGGAATTACACCCACTCATCCAGGACTGTTGTGGAGAGACACATGCAATGTAAGATGGAGGCCATCTTGGACAATACCGTGCGTTCATCCTCGCCACAACATTCTGGCAGGACAGAGAAGCAGCTACAGGTGCAGCAAACGTCTCATCTCACTGCACTGCAGAACAGAGAGGTTCAGGAGATCCTTTGTTCCCACTGCCATCAGGCTATACAACACATCAGCCAAAGGATGTGAACTAATCTAATTATAATTGTTTATTTATTATTAACTGTTTTATTGTATTATTATTATCAACAATGAGCTAATGGACACATGAGTTTCTATCTATCTATCTAATTGTCCTTATTTACATTTACCTTATTTCTGTCCTGCTTCTATTTGGCATTACTATCTGACCTATGTGCTCGAGAAATAAAATTGACTTGATCCGACTTCGCTTCATTTTTTTATCAATTAATTTAGGTTATTTCCACCAATCGTAATATCAGTACTTTTACTTAAGGATCTGAATGCTCCTCTCCACCACTGTGGAAGTGATGGAGGACGAAGTTCCTCGCTCTGTGCTGAAATGCATTCTGCAGGTCAGCTGGAGCCAAAATCAAGTTCCAGCCCTTTGAGTCAGACCGATCAAGATGGTATTATTGAGACTGCTGAGCCTCGTATTAGCCTCAGCTGAATTTCAGGATGTACAAGGACTGTAAATTTTGCCCTCCATCACTGACATTAAGAAAGGAAGGGTCAGGGCCGGTAAGGACAACAGGTTAATGCACATACGGGGATGTCAGACTTTCTTCCAGTTATGCATCAGTGGCACATTTCAACCTGACCTGGACACAGGAGCACAGAGAGTCAGAGTCGGATCACCTGTTTTAGATTTGCAGCAGCTCGGGCCGAGCTCGGCTCATAATGTAACATTAACTCTCCTTCCTGTTCCATATGAAAATTTAAGCATAATCCCAGAAGTGCAGTAAAAAATAGTGCGCTGGCCAAACGCAGCTCCTGGTCACACACATGGCAGTGGCAGATCATTTACCCCCAAAACCACCACAGTGAGGTAAAGTCTTTGGTTTGAACAGTTCCTTTTTACAAGCTCTGACTGCTCCAGTGGTGACCTGGGGAGGACAGTGAGGCGGTGACTGCTGAAAAAAAAAAGGAGCAGCAGAGTGGTTAGGCCATCTCTGGTTTTCATCTCAGCATTAAAAGACGAGTTTCTGGAGAAAAAACACTTATTTGCAAAGAGAAGTCCAAAGTATGAAGATATTGTCAGACGGTGCCTGGGCCACAGGAGACACTGATACTAAACTGGTCTTTATTAAAGCAGCTTGTTCATTGGAGCCACAGTGCAGTTGCTATTTCTTATTCTTTTCAAGCAGGATGATTAGTAAATCAGATGTTGGTTATTTTTGTGTTTCAGCAGCAAGTCAGGCTTATTCACCTTCTGAAGGAGAGTTAGATGGGAAGACTACACCACAGCAAGGGCGTAGGTTTGCATATGGATGGTAGGGACATGTCCCTAACAGTATTTTAGGAGGACAGAATTGTCCCTACCAATGTTTGAGTGAACTCGTTCGCACTATGTTTGAAGGGAAGTCATATTAGATAATTCCAATGTGCCCTCCAAGAAGCTACGTCTCCAAGACAACTGATTTAGGCACGCTAGCATTTGATTGACTGAAAGAGAGGGGGCTATGACTTTTTTAAGAGTTTCATGCCTTACTATGCTACGACTTTTTTATTTTTTACTTTACTATAACTTTTTTATATCTTACTATACCATCAGTTTTTTTCACATTTTTATGCCTTTTTATACTGAGTTTTTTTTCAAAGTTTTATGCCTTACTATACTTTGAGTTTTTTCTTTTACATTTTGTTGCCTTACTATTCTATGACTTTTTTTCACTTTTTTTTTTTACCTTACTGTACTATCAGATTTTTTTCACATTTTTATGCCTTAATATACTATCAGGCTTTATGCCTTGCCAAACTATGGCTTTTCACATTTTTAATCTTACCTATATTATGACGTTTAAAAAAAAAAATTTTTTTTTTTCAAATTTTTATGCCTTACTATACTATGACTTTCTTTTCACATTTTTATGCCTTACTATACTATGACGTTTTTTCACATTTTTATGTCTTACTATACTATGACTTTTTTTCACATTTTTATGCCTTACTATACTATGACTTTTTTTTTCACATTTTTATGCCTTACTATACTAAGACCTTTTTTTTCACATTTTTTTGCCTTACTATACTATGACGTTTTTTCACATTTTTATTTTCATACGATACTATGACTTTTTTTTTTCACAGTTTTATGGCTTCAATACTATGACTTTTTTTTTTCACATTTTTATGCCTTACTATACTATGACTTTTTTTTTCACTTTTTTTTTTCACATTTTTATGCCTTACTATACTATGACTTTTTTTTCATATTTTAATGCCTTACTATACTATGACTTTTTTTTCATATTTTTATGCCTTACTATACTATGACTTTTTTTTCACATTTTTATGTCTTACTATACTATGACTTTTTTTTGCCTTACTATACTATGAAAGTTTTTCACATTTTTATGCCTTACTATACTATGACGTTTTTTTCACATTTTTATGCCTTACTTTGCTATGACTTTTTTTTAATATTTTTATGCCTTACTATACTATGACTTTTTTTTCATATTTTTATGCCTTACTATACTATGATGTTTTTTTCACATTTTTATGCCTTACTATACTATGACTTTTTTTTGCCTTACTATTCTATGACTTTTTTTTGCCTTACTATACTATGACTTTTTTTTTCACATTTTTATGCCTTACTATACTAAGACCTTTTTTTTCACATTTTTTTGCCTTACTATACTATGACGTTTTTTCACATTTTTATTTTCATACGATACTATGACTTTTTTTTTTCACAGTTTTATGGCTTCAATACTATGACTTTTTTTTCACATTTTTATGCCTTACTATACTATGACTTTTTTTTCACATTTTAATGCCTTACTATACTATGAGGTTTTTTTCAAATTTTTATGCCTTACTATTCTATGACTTTTTTTTCACATTTTTATGCCTTACTATACTATGACTTTTTTTTGCCTTACTATACTATGAGGTTTTGTTCATATTTTAATGCCTTACTATACTATGACTTTTTTTCCACATTTTTATGTCTTACTATAGTATGAGGTTTTGTTCATATTTTAATACCTTACTATACTATGACTTTTTTTTCGCATTTTTATGTTTAACTATACTATGACTTTTTTTCACATTTTTATGTCTTACTATACTATGACTTTTTTTTCACTTTTTTTTGCCTTACTATACTATGAAAGTTTTTCACATTTTTATGCCTTACTATACTATGACGTTTTTTTCACATTTTTATGCCGTACTTTGCTATGACTTTTTTTTTATATTTTTATGCCTTACTATACTATGACTTTTTTTTCATATTTTTATGCCTTACTATACTATGATGTTTTTTTCACATTTTTATGCCTTACTATACTATGACTTTTTTTCGCATTTTTTTGCCTTACTATACTATGACTTTTTTTCATATTTCTATACCTTACTATACTATGACTTTTCTTCATATTTTTATACATTACCATACTACGACTTTTTTTTCACATTTTTTTGCCTTACTATACTATGACTTTTTTTTCACATTTTTATGCCTTACTATACTATGACTTTTTTTCACATTTTTATGCCTTACTATACTATGACTTTTTTTTCACATTTTTATGCCTTACTATACTAAGACCTTTTTTTTCACATTTTTTTGCCTTACTATTTTATGACGTTTTTTCACATTTTTATTTTCATACGATACTATGACTTTTTTTTTCACAGTTTTATGGCTTCAATACTATGACTTTTTTTTCACATTTTTATGCCTTACTATACTATGACTTTTTTCACATTTTAATGCCTTACTATACTATGAGGTTTTGTTCATATTTTAATGCCTTGCTATACTATGACTTTTTTTCCACATTTTTATGTCTTACTATACTATGAGGTTTTGTTCATATTTTAATGCCTTACTATACTATGACTTTTTTTTCGCATTTTTATGTTTAACTATACTATGACTTTTTTTCACATTTTTATGTCTTACTATACTATGACTTTTTTTTCACTTTTTTTGCCTTACTATACTATGACTTTTTTTTCACTTTTTTTGCCTTACTATACTATGAAAGTTTTTCACATTTTTATGCCTTACTATACTATGACTTTTTTTTCATATTTTTATGCCTTACTATACTATGATGTTTTTTTCACATTTTTATGCCTTACTATACTATAATGTTTTTTTTCGCATTTTTTTGCCTTACTATACTATGACTTTTTTTTGCCTTACTATACTATGACTTTTTTTCACATTTTTATGTCTTACTATACTATGACTTTTTTTCACATTTTTATGCCTTACTATACTATAATGTTTTTTCACATTTTTATTTTCATACTATACTATGACGTTTTTTCATATTTCTATACCTTACTATACTATGACTTTTCTTCATATTTTTATACATTACCATACTACGACTTTTTTTTCACATTTTTATGCCTTACTATAGAATGACTTTTTTTTCACATTTTTTTGCCTTACTATACTATGACTTTTTTCATATTTATGCTTTACTATACTATGATGTTTTTTTCACATTTTTATGCCTTACTATACTATGACTTTTTTTCGCATTTTTTTGCCTTACTATACTATGACATTTTTTTCATATTTTTATGCCTTATTATACTAAGACTTTTTTTTCATATTTTAATGCCTTACTATACTATGACTTTTTTTTCGTATTTTTAAGCGTTACTATACTATGACTTTTTTTCACTATTTTATGCCTTATTATACTGTGATTTTTTTTTTCATATTTTAATGCCTTACTATACTATGACTTTTTTTCGCATTTTTATGTCTTAATATACTATGACTTTTTTTTCACATTTTTATGCCTTACTATACTATAATGTTTTTTCACATTTTTATTTTCATACTATACTATGATGTTTTTTTTCACATTTTTATGCCTTACTATACTATGCCTTTTTTTCACATTTTTGTGCCTACTATACTATGACTTTTTTTCACATTTTAATGTCCTACTATACTATGACTTTATTTCACATTTTTATGCCTTACTTTGCTATGACTTTTTTTGATATTTTTATGCTTTACTATACTATGACATTTTTTTCATATTTTTATGCCTTACTATGCTATGACTTTTTTTGATATTTTTATGCTTTACTATACTATGATGTTTTTTTCACATTTTTATGCCTTACTATGCTATGACTTTTTTCACATTTTTATACCTTACTATGCTATGATTTTTGTTCGTATTTTTATGCCTTACTATACTATGACATTTTTTTCACATTTTTATGCCTTACTATACTAAGACTTTTTTTTCACATTTTTTTGCCTTATTATACTATGAAAGTTTTTCACATTTTTTTGCCTTACTATACTATGACGTTTTTTTCACATTTTCATGACTTACTATACTATGACTTTTTTTCACATTTTTATGCCTTACCATACTATGACGTTTTTTCAAATCTTTATACCTTTTTATACTATGACGTTGTTTCGCATTTTTTTGCCTTACTATGATTTTTTTTTAACATTTTTTATACCTTACTATACTATGACTTTTTTTTCATATTTTTATGCCTTACTATACTATGAAAATTCTTCTCATTTTATGCCTTACTAAACTATAATTTTTTATCACATTTTTATTTTCATATGATATTATGACGGTTTTTCACATTTTTATAACTTACTATACTATGATGTTTTTTTTCACATTTTTATGCCTTACTATACTATGACTTTTTTTCAAATTTTTATGCCTTACTATACTATAACGTTTTATACCTTATTATACTATTAATTTTTTAAATTTTTATAACTTACTATACAATGACATTTTATGCCTTACTATACTATGACGTTTTTTCATAACTTTATGCCTTTCTATAGCATGACTTTTTTTAGTTTTACACTTTACTACATTATGACCTTTTATGCTTCACTATAGTATGACTTTTAAAAAAAATTTTTTATGCCTCACCATACTGTGACGTATTTTCACATTTTTATACCTTACTATACTATGAGGTTTTTTTCAAATTTTTATGCCTTACAATACTATGACGTTTTTTTCATATTTTTATGCCTTACTATACTATGATGTTTTTTTCACATTTTTATGCCTTACTATACTATGACTTTTCTTTCACATTTTTATACCTTACTATAATATGAGTTTTTTTTCAAATTTTTATGCCTTACTATACTATGACTTTTTTTCAAATTTTTATGCCTTACTATACTATGAAAGTTTTTCACATTTTATGCCTTACTAAACTATAATTTTTTTCACATTTTTATTTTCATACGATACTATGTTTTTTTCACATTTTTATGCCTTACTATACTATGACTTTTTTTCAAATTTTTATACCTTACTATACTATGACTTTTCTTTCACATTTTTATACCTTACTATACTATGAGGTTTTTTTCAAATTTTTATGCCTTACTATACTATGACTTTTTTTCAAATTTTTATGCCTTACTATACTATGACTTTTTATGCCTTATTATACTATGACGTTTTTTTCACATTTTTATCCCTCATTATACTATGAGGTTTTTTTCAAATTTTTATGCCTTACTATACTATGAGGTTTTTTCATATTTTTATGCCTTACTATACTATGAAAGTTTTTCACATTTTATGCCTTACTAAACTATAATTTTTTTTCACATTTTTATTTTCACACACTACTATGATGTTTTTTCAAATTTTTATGCCTTACTATACTATGAGGTTTTTTTCAAATTTTTATGCCTTACTATACTATGACGTTTTTTTCATATTTTTATGCCTTACTATACTATGATGTTTTTTTCACATTTTTATGCCTTACTATACTATGACTTTTTTTCAAATTTTTATGCCTTACTATACTATGACGTCTTTTTTCATATTTTTATGCCTTACTATACAATGAGGTTTTTTTCAAATTTTTATGCCTTACTATACTATGAAAGTTTTTCAGATTTTATGCCTTTCTAAACTATAATTTTTTTTCACATTTATATTTTCATACCATACTATGATGTTTTTTCAAATTTTTATGCCTTACTATACTATGAGGTTTTTTTCAAATTTTTATGCCTTACTATACTATGACGTTTTTTTTCATATTTTTATGCCTTACTATACTATGATGTTTTTTTCATATTTTTATGCCTTACTATACTATAATGTTTTTTTCACATTTTTATGCCTTACTATACTATAACGTTTTATACCTTATTATACTATTACTTTTTTTCAAATTCTTATACCTTACTATACTATGACTTTTTATGCCTTATTATACTATGACGTTTTTTTCACATTTTTCTGCGTTACTATACTATGATGTTTTTTTCAAATTTTTCTGCGTTACTATACTATGATGTTTTTTTCACATTTTTATGCCTTACTATACTATGTTTTTTTCACATTTTTATGCCTTACTATACTATGATGTTTTTTTCACATTTTTATGCCTTACTATACTATGACGTTTTTTTCATATTTTTATCCCTTACTATACTATGATGTTTTTTTCACATTTTTATGCCTTACTATACTATGACGTTTTTTTCATATTTTTATGCCTTACTATACTATAATGTTTTTTTCACATTTTTATGCCTTACTATACTATAACGTTTTATACCTTATTATACTATTACTTTTTTTCAAATTCTTATACCTTACTATACTATGACTTTTTATGCCTTATTATACTATGACGTTTTTTTCACATTTTTATGCCTTACTATACTATGAGGTTTTTTTCAAATTTTTCTGCCTTACTATACTATGATGTTTTTTTTTCACATTTTTATGCCTTACTATTCTATGACTTTTTTCAAATTTTTATGCCTTACTATACTATGACTTTTTATGCCTTACTATACTATGACGTTTTTTTTCATATTTTTATGCCTTACTATACTATGTTTTTTTCACATTTTTATGCCTTACTATACTATGATGTTTTTTTCACATTTTTATGCCTTACTATACTATGACATTTTTTTCATATTTTTATACCTTACTATACTATGAGGTTTTTTTCAAATTTTTATGCCTTACTATACTATGACTTTTTCTCAAATTTTTATGCCTTACTATACTATGACTTTTTATGCCTTATTATACTATGACGTTTTATTCACATTTTTATACCTCACTATACTATGACTTTTTTCATATTTTTATGCTTTACTATACTATGATGTTTTTTTCACATTTTTATGCCTTACTATACTATGACTTTTTTTTCGCATTTTTTTGCCTTACTATACTATGACTTTTTTTCATATTTTTATGCCTTATTATACTAAGACTTTTTTTTCATATTTTAATGCCTTACTATACTATGACTTTTTTTTCGTATTTTTAAGCGTTACTATACTATGACTTTTTTTCACTTTTTATGCCTTATTATACTGTGACTTCTTTTCACATTTTTATGCCTTACTATACTATAATGTTTTTTCACATTTTTATTTTCATACTATACTATGACGTTTTTTCACATTTTTATACCTTACTATAGTATGACTTTTCTTCATATTTTTATACATTACCATACTACGACTTTTTTTTCACATTTTTATGCCTTACTATACTATGACTTTTTTTTCATATTTTAATGCCTTAGTATACGATGACTTTTTTTTCGCATTTTTATGTTTTACTATACTATGACTTTTTTTCACATTTTATGCCTTACTATACTATAATGTTTTTTCACATTTTTATTTTCATACTATACTATGACGTTTTTTCACATTTTTATACCTTACTATAGTATGACTTTTCTTCATATTCTTATACATTACCATACTAAGACTTTTTTTTCACATTTTTATGCCTTAATATACTATGACTTTTTTTTCACATTTTTATGCCTTACTATACTATGACTTTTTTTTCATATTTTCATGCCTTACTATGCTATGACTTTTTTTCACATTTTTATACCTTACTATGCTATGATTTTTGTTCGTATTTTTATGCCTTACTATACTATGACTTTTTTTTGCCTTATTATACTATGAAAGTTTTTCACTTTTTTTGCCTTACTATACTATGACGTTTTTTTCACATTTTCATGACTTACTATACTATGACTTTTTTTCACATTTTTATGCCTTACTATACTACGACGATTTTTTAAAATCTTTATACCTTTTTATACTATGACGTTGTTTCGCATTTTTTTGCCTTACTATGATTTTTTTTTAACATTTTTTATACCTTACTATACTATGACTTTTTTTTCATATTTTTATGCCTTACTATACTATGAAAATTCTTCTCATTTTATGCCTTACTAAACTATAATTTTTTATCACATTTTTATTTTCATATGATATTATGACGGTTTTTCACATTTTTATAACTTACTATACTATGATGTTTTTTTTCACATTTTTATGCCTTACTATACTATGACTTTTTTCAAATTTTTATGCCTTACTATACTATAACGTTTTATACCTTATTATACTATTAATTTTTTTAATTTTTATAACTTACTATACAATGACATTTTATGCCTTACTATACTATGACGTTTTTTCATAACTTTATGCCTTTCTATAGCATGACTTTTTTTTTTTTCACATTTTTATGCTTTACTATACTATGACTTTTTATGCCTTACTATAGTATGACTTTTTAAAAAATTTTTTTATGCCTCACTATACTGTGACGTATTTTCACATTTTTATACCTTACTATACTATGAGGTTTTTTTCAAATTTTTATGCCTTACAATACTATGACGTTTTTTTCATATTTTTATGCCTTACTATACTATGATGTTTTTTTCACATTTTTATGCCTTACTATACTATGACTTTTCTTTCACATTTTTATACCTTACTATAATATGAGTTTTTTTTCAAATTTTTATGCCTTACTATACTATGACTTTTTTTCAAATTTTTATGCCTTACTATACTATGAAAGTTTTTCACATTTTATGCCTTACTAAACTATAATTTTTTTCACATTTTTATTTTCATACGATACTATGTTTTTTCACATTTTTATGCCTTACTATACTATGACTTTTTTTTCAAATTTTTATACCTTACTATACTATGACTTTTCTTTCACATTTTTATACCTTACTATACTATGAGGTTTTTTTCAAATTGTTCTGCCTTACTATACTATGACTTTTTTTCAAATTTTTATGCCTTACTATACTATGACTTTTTATGCCTTATTATACTATGACATTTTTTTCACATTTTTATCCCTCATTATACTATGAGGTTTTTTTCAAATTTTTATGCCTTACTATACTATGAGGTTTTTTCATATTTTTATGCCTTACTATACTATGAAAGTTTTTCACATTTTGTGCCTTACTAAACTATAATTTTTTTTCACATTTTTATTTTCACACACTACTATGATGTTTTTTCACATTTTTATGCCTTACTATAGTATGAGGTTTTTTTCAAATTTTTATGCCTTACTATACTATGACGTTTTTTTCATATTTTTATGCCTTACTATACTATGATGTTTTTTTCACATTTTTATGCCTTACTATACTATGACTTTTTTTCAATTTTTATGCCTTACTATACTATGACGTCTTTTTTCATATTTTTATGCCTTACTATACTATGAGGTTTTTTTCAAATTTTTATGCCTTACTATACTATGAAAGTTTTTCACATTTTTATGCCTACTATACTATGAAAGTATTTCACATTTTTATTTTCATACTATACTATGACATTTTTTTCATATTTTTATACCTTACTATACTATGATGTTTTTTTCAAATTTTTATGCCTTACTATACTATGAGGTTTTTTTCACATTTTTATGCCTTACTATACTATAACGTTTTATACCTTATTATACTATGACTTTTTATGCCTTACTATACTATGACGTTTTTTTCATATTTTTATGCCTTACTATACTACGAGGTTTTTTTCTAATTTTTATGCCTTACTATACTTTGACGTTTTTTCATATTTTTATGCCTTACTATACTATGATGTTTTTTTCACATTTTTATGCCTTACTATACTATGAGGTTTTTTTCTAATTTTTATGCCTTACTATACTATGACGTTTTTTCATATTTTTATGCCTTATTATACTATGACATTTTTTTCACATTTTTATCCCTCATTATACTATGAGGTTTTTTTCAAATTTTTATGCCTTACTATACTATGAGGTTTTTTTCACATTTTTATGCCTTACTATACTATGAAAGTTTTTCACATTTTGTGCCTTACTAAACTATAATTTTTTTTCACATTTTTATTTTCACACACTACTATGATGTTTTTTCACATTTTTATGCCTTACTATAGTATGAGGTTTTTTTCAAATTTTTATGCCTTACTATACTATGACGTTTTTTTCATATTTTTATGCCTTACTATACTATGATGTTTTTTTCACATTTTTATGCCTTACTATACTATGACTTTTTTTCAAATTTTTATGCCTTACTATACTATGACGTCTTTTTTCATATTTTTATGCCTTACTATACAATTAGGTTTTTTTTCAAATTTTTATGCCTTACTATACTATGAAAGTTTTTCACATTTTATGCCTTACTAAACTATAATTTTTTTTCACATTTATATTTTCATACCATACTATGATGTTTTTTCAAATTTTTATGCCTTACTATACTATGATGTTTTTTTCACATTTTTATGCCTTACTATACTATAACGTTTTATACCTTATTATACTATGACTTTTTATGCCTTACTATACTATAACGTTTTTTTTCATATTTTTATGCCTTACTATACTACGAGGTTTTTTTCTAATTTTTATGCCTTACTATACTTTGACGTTTTTTTCATATTTTTATGCCTTACTATACTATGATGTTTTTTTCACATTTTTATGCCTTACTATACTATGAGGTTTTTTTCTAATTTTTATGCCTTACTATACTTTGACGTTTTTTTCATATTTTTATGCCTTACTATACTATGATGTTTTTTTCACATTTTTATGCCTTACTATACTATGAGGTTTTTTTCTAATTTTTATGCCTTACTATACTTTGACGTTTTTTTCATATTTTTATGCCTTACTATACTATGACGTTTTTTTCACATTTTTATACCTCACTATACTATGAGGTTTTTTTCAAATTTTTATGCCTTACTATACTATGAGGTTTTTTTCATATTTTTATGCCTTACTATACTATGAAAGTTTTTCACATTTTATGCCTCACTAAACTATAATTTTTTTTCACATTTTTATTTTCATACCATACTATGATGTTTTTCAAATTTTTATGCCTTACTATACTATGAGGTTTTTTTCAAATTTTTATGCCTAACTATACTATGATGTTTTTTTTCACATTTTTATGCCGTACTATACTATGACTTCTTTTCAAATTTTTATGCCTTACTATACTATGACTTTTTATGCCTTACTATACTATGATGTTTTTTTCACATTTTTATGCCTTACTATACTATGACATTTTTTTCATATTTTTATGCCTTACTATACTATGACTTTTTTTCACATTTTTATGTCTTACTATACTATGACTTTTTTTTCAAATTTGTATGCCTTACTATACTATGACGTTTTTTTCATATTTTTATGCCTTACTATACTATGATGTTTTTTTCAAATTTTTATGCCTTACTATACTATAACGTTATATACCTTATTATACTATTACTTTTTTTCAAATTTTTATACCTTATTATACTATGACTTTTTTTCAAATTTTTATGCCTTACTATACTATGATTATTTATGCTTTACTATACTAAGACGTTTTTTTTCACATTTTTATGCCTTACTATACTATGATGTTTGTTTCATATTTTTATGCCTTACTATACTATAACGTTTTATACCTTATTATACTATTACTTTTTTTCAAATTTTTATACCTTACTATACAATGACATTTTATGCCTTACTATACTATGACGTTTTTTCATAACTTTATGCCTTTCTATAGCATGACTTTTTTTAGTTTTACACTTTACTACATTATGACCTTTTATGCTTCACTATAGTATGACTTTTTTACGCCTTTCTGTACTATGACGTTTTTATGCCTGACTATACTATGAATTTGTCATGCTGTACTATATACCCTTACATTTTTCATGCTTTATTATATTATGACTGTTAATTTCCTGGAAAGAATGCAGGGGCTGAGGAAAGTAAAAATGAATAAAATGAACTTTGCAAAATAGAAAAGAAACAGGAAAACAGAAATACCCAAACAAAGAAAAAATTTTATTCACAAAAGAAAAAGAAACCACAATAGAAATCTAAAAACTAAGACAAACCAAATAAACAATAACCACTAGATAGGATCACTGTCAATATCAGCGTGGATAACCACTATAGCTCCACACAGCTATCTCACATATAAGACACACATACAGATAGTTCCACAGCTGCTGGATGGCACTTTGGCGCCGAACAAGCTCACTCGATACGCCTATATAGCTCCATCTCTTGATTGGGGATCAGGGATAGCCATGCCGAGTCACCTGGCGGAGAAAAGCGTTGGGCAGAGGGCAGACCAGCACACATACACAGATACACAATACTACAGCACGTAACAATGACCACACCATGACTTTTTTATACCTCACTATAGTATGACCTTTTGTGCTTTAATGTATGTGATTTTGAATACATATATGATTTTACTTCATATGTACATATATTTCATATATGGAAATTCAACACATGCACATATATTACATTTGCGTATGGGTATTCCTGAATATAAATTCAGATTTTATATGTCAATCACCTGTTTGGTTGATGGCATTAAAAAGCCAATCTCTTTGTTTTGGAGGGGTGGCAGGGTTGTTGTGTCCCTACCAATGTTGAGACCAAACCTACTCCCTTGCTCCACAGCCAATTAGCCTAGCTTAGCAGAAAGACTGGAAAAAAATGTTGCACAAATATCCCCTCACAAAACCAAACCTTGGTTTTTACACTTTGGTTTCTTTAAAAATTAAACAAACAAGATGAAATATGTTAGTTATGAGCTGTAGACGTGCTGGTAGGTGGATTTTATTCCTTCTGAACAGAGCCAGGCTAACTGTTTCCAGTCTTTATGCTGAGCTAAACCAAGCCAAACAAGAGTGTTGTTGATCTTTTCATCTCCCCCTGAAGCAAAGAAGTGTATTTCCCACAATGTTGAACTATTCATTTAATCCAGTAAAAACCGCTGTTGTGAAGCGAGGTTTCCTCACATTTAAGTAGCACCTGGCTTTTCATTAACGGCCTATTCCAAAGTATTATTTATAGGTAGCAGTATCGGTGCTGCTGTTTTACCTTGAGAAAACTTTTTACTCTGAAACTCCACTGCAACGTGCTGCTTCTCACCAGGTTAACAAAAGAACCAATATTATAAGCACCTGAGGTATAAAAGGTAGGAAAGGTCAATACAGCAGACACATCTTGTGCAATTTATTTCCACCATTTTATTTGAGTGTCCAAAGTTTTTTTTTTTTTTAGCACATTGTCTTCATGTAGATAGTAACAGTAGAGAAATACAGACAGTGGATGCAGGGAGGGGTTGGTTATATGATATCAGTCTTATCCACCAACATGCGACACTTTCACTTTCACACAGATGTGAAATTACAGGCGTTTGACACTGATGAAGAAAGTCTTTTCTCATCTGGCAAGTCCAGTTCATTTTTTTTTTTTATTGCTCGTTATATAATGATTTGTTTTAAGTTCAATAATCTCATCTGCCACAAAAAAGTCTGAGGCAGGAGACAAAGTTTATTGTTTGCATTCCAGTGTTTTATATAAGAAGTCATGTTTTTGTCTGATAAATGTATCACCATGGCAACTGTATTTTTGCTGTCTTATAAGTCCATGTAGGCTGCATACTTGTAAGTTATTCATTGTTTATTACAAACTAAAATAATTCTGTAATTCATGGTGCAAAATTATTATTCATAAGTGTCAGAAACCTTTTAAATCTACCGTTCACTACAGGGAAAACTATTGTTAAACATGTAGAATATGAGTGAGTGGACACAGCTCGGGCTGCAACTGGCATAACTGTCAATGGGAAGGACAGAACATTAGAAACACCTCTCCACTACATCATCCCCTTTAACTATAACCTCAGTAATAAACTTATAATTCAATTTTAACATTTACACAAAAACTGAACATTACGAGCTTTGTGAAGATCGTTAAATTATGGCTGTTGCACTGGATTGCATTAGATTGTACAGGTGTACCTAATAAAGTGGTCACTCAGCGTTCAATTATTTAAAATAAAAATAGAACAGAGTCAAATCATTATATCTTGTTAATAAATGTAATTTATTTTTCTGGCAAAGTCTGATGCTCACGTTTAACGCTAGACAACAAAAACAAAAAGCTAAACTGCCATAAAAGTTAAAAGCATTACACAGAATCAAATCACGACCTTAACCATTACTGCAACCACAGTCTTAATCCTGATGAGTAACTGAGCACTGTCTGGGTGCAGCTGTTCCAAGGGAAGAAGCCTTTCCATCACGGATTACAGGGATGGTATGCACTCAGGTCAGTTTCCTCAATCCAGATGTTCGAGCCAGGAGACTGTTCAACAAAAGCTGGAGGTTTTTGAAGTGGTGGAAAAGCGGACAGGCAGGATGCTGTATGACCAGTTCTTCAATCACGTGGCTTGGGCGGGACCTGACCTCCGACCTCGCGACCTCACCTTTTGGCCTTCTTCTCCTTCATGATCTTCTTGCTCTCCTCTCTCCTCCGTTTATTGACGGGGTTGCGCGGGTCGTAGATCTCAAACGTGTCCTCGTCCTGCATGTTGGCATCCTTGACTTTTCTGGTTTGCTCATCAAACTGCAGAACATGGCCCATCCTAAATCAGATGGAGAGAGGGGTGGAGAGAGTTCAAAGAACCGCAGGAGAGGAACCACTAAATCACTGCTCTGCAGAACTTTTATCTAGAGAAGCTGCTCTCTTTCTGCTTTGAGTCTGATTACAATATTATTACCATCTAAAAATGGGACAAACTTTGATTTGAGAGACCATTTCTATAATTCTGCACATAACAAATAGGATAATAATGACAAACTTCATCTATATATTTTCAAAAAACATTAAAATGAATTGAAGAACAGACAGAAAAAAGAGAATAAACAGACAGTAAAATAAGAGAAAACAGAACATTAAAAGCATGAAGCAATAAAAACCTTACTGGATAAGTGTTATGCATTCATGCATTAGCATACTGTGAATGTTATGTCACGTTGGTGTTGCAGAGTGGTCGACAAGCTAGTGCTAAAAGCTAAGCCAAGCCGGTTGATTCATTTTGAGTAAATAGTAAATTATTGCACTGCAGTTCTCTTGCGTCTTGAGTTGAGACTTTTGGCCAAGTTTAGTTAAGTCTGTGACTGATCTCCCATCAGTTCAATCAGTGACCTCTTCACACCTCTGCAGGTGCCTCTGTATGTTTACTGGAAAGTGTTCTTGCTCTATATAAAGGGTGATTTCAAAAGAGACCAATCTGCAAAATATTCATCATGCTAATGGAAAGAAATGACGTAACCGGCGACGACAACATGGAAACACAACATCTGACATCACCTCGTAGAGTTGTTATGGCGTATGTGTTAGCAAACAGCTGCTAACTTACACATCCAGCAGACATGGAGAAACATTAACATTCATTTCTGTCCTGTTTGTGTCCGCTGATGAATTTAAGTCCAATGTTCACTCTCCTTTTATCTCCGAGGGAAATATGAAGGTTTCTACCTGTTAAAAGGGAGTTTTTCCTCCCACTGTCGCCAAGTGTTGCTCATTGAAGGAACTGTTGGGTTTTCCCATAATATTGTAAGGTCTTCACCTTCCCCTGCAAAGTGCCTTGAGATAATGTGTGTTATGATTTGGCGCTATACAAATAAAACTGAATTGAGTTGAAAATATCTGTCCTTTTAGATGCTAAATGTTGCACTGTGTCCACCAGCTGGTTTCTAACATTATCTGCTGTTTAGTGCTGAGCTTGTTACAGTTAGTACTTCAGAGCAGCTTCTTTGAAAACAGCTGCCTGCTGCAGATGAAAACAAGGCTGATAAGAGCAGTGAGACTGAAGCAGAACGGTACATTTGCAGGCCAAAAAGTAATGAGGTAAAAGATGCTAAAATCCTCTGCGGAGCTGAGAGGAACTGCGGAGTTTGTGGGTTCATCACAAAGAGCGACTTTTAACTGTACACACAGTCACATGATCCATTGTGAATATAAAAATATTGATTAGTGCAGCTTTAAATTACTAGCAAGATGGAGGTTGAAGTAAATCTGTACACAGCTGCGTCCAAGCGATCGCCTGAACTTTGTCCTTTTGGACTAAACCCAAAACATTTCCAAAATATTCTGTATTGCTGTCAGTGGGAAGCCAATATACAGCCATGTTAAGCCTAGGTCACACAAAGTGTTTTGAACTCAGATTTTAAGCCCTGTTGGAATTTAAAGACACGGGGGTGTCCAGACAAAATGGTCAAAACACGATTCTGAGTCTTGAGACCTTATTAATACTGCTGCTTAAACTGTAGCAAGAGAAGTATCCCAACGGTTTCTCTCACTAAAAATGAGAAATACAGTATTGGGGTCATATTTTTGAGACATCTTAGCAGTCAAAAAAAAAAAAAAAAAAATCCTGAGTGAAAGCCCTAGTCCCCGGAGAACAGACGGTCATGTGTCTTTCATTTCCCCAGTCACTTTCTGTTCCCCCAAAGAGAGATTAAAGAATCAGGACATTCCTCACAGGAGATATCAGTGTCAGGCACTTCACAGATAAAACACAGTTTCTCCCACTGACAGGATTTCTCCAGCTCCTGCACGAAAGCTCTCTCTGCAAATCTAAACAACAATCAATTGCAAGACTAATCAATTGCAAGGATCCTTTTTTTTTTTTTTTTTTTTTTTTAGCCACGCTAGAGGCTACGTCTCCTGCGTCCAGGGCTGAGTGGAAAAAAAAAAAAAAAAAAATCAAGAATCAGAAATAACTGAAAGATGTTGGATTCTGTTGTGGACAGGAAAAACTTTTTGGCCACGATAGCAGCGTGGCTCTAGGGATGGCAAAGTCAGTCTGTCTGTCTGTCCACCGCTTTGCTCCAGGCTGAAATACCTTAACAACCATGTGATGGAATACCATGACAATTTGTACAGACATTCATGTTCCCCAGAGGGTGAATCCCAATGACTTTGTTGATCCCCTGACTTTTTTCTTCTAGCGCTAACTTCATGTTGACATTTATGGTTTACCATCATCCCGTCAAAAGGTCAATTTGTCTAATACTTTACTTTTATGTCTGAGTTCTGTGACTTTCCAAAAACTGACAATCCAACATTCCCACCCACGTCACGCAGCGACTGGCGAGTTGAGAAAAGGATCTAAGCTGTGAACGTCTCTCTTCTTAGACTGTGCATCATAATCAATGCATTTCAATATAGTATTTTACTCGACTCTCG
Organism: Seriola aureovittata; assembly: GCF_021018895.1. Classification (NCBI taxonomy): domain Eukaryota; kingdom Metazoa; phylum Chordata; class Actinopteri; order Carangiformes; family Carangidae; genus Seriola; species Seriola aureovittata. Next base: position 21,880,934 of record NC_079381.1, on the reverse strand, counting down.
AATGTGCAGTGTATTGTGGGTTTGTGATAATGAAGATTGACTTTTAATTACACTGAGCGTAAAAACTTTGCTATAAACTCTCAGTTTCACGCTTTGTATTGGAATGATGTTAAACTGCATCTGCCACATTAAACTAAGCTCTCTTTCGTTTCATTACATAACAACTGCTGTCACTTTTCTACAGTTGAGTGCAACACTACGACGGTCTTTAAGGCGTTCAAGGTTCTTCTCTAATGAAACCAAACTTTTTATCTCGTTTAAACACATTCAAATGAAGGTTAAAGACACTTTCCGCCTTGTTTGGTCGTAGATGGAAGAGGTGTGACAGGAAATGAGGATGGAGAAAGAGCGGACGTTGCGATTACATCGTCCAGTACCATCAATTTTATATTGTAGTAATGGCCACAGTTTTAATACTAGCACAGCAAATTTGACTTTAATTGTTTGATTGATAAATAAAAACTCACTTTACTCTTACTGCCTAAAACTTTTGCTCATACTCTTTTATGTTACAATCTTCGAACCTTCCCTTCATCTTTGATCATCAACAGTGTGCAGACTGTAGCACCAGTGTGTTTCTAACTGGCTGCACTAAACACAGAAACTGCATTAAACTCATTATTGTACATTTTAAAATATGTTGCGTTTGATGCCTCGTCTACTGTATGTGGTATATGTCTGCTCCTGTCTCTGGCTGAGTGCGCAGTTTGGGTGTGTGTGTGTGTGTGTGTGTGTGAGCTCTGCACTTTCTCCCGTGTTCATTTGAAATCGGCAGGAGTTGTGACAGCTCATCTAGAATGTCATGGCTAGACTCTGGCAGACCCTGAGGACTCCTGCTGTGTGAGCGGGCCGCCTCTGATAATTTGTCTAGCAGTCTCGGTGATGACAGTCGGCCGGCCGCGCAGCCTCAGAGTCACACAGCTCTGAGACGTGATGTGGAAACTCGGCGTTCGTGGCCTTATCAAAACCACCCTGTGCTGCCGTGATGCGAGGCTACAGAAGACGCTCCTCTATTTATTTATTTATCTTTTTTTTATTTTTACTGAAGCAGTGGGTGGAGATTAAGGAGTACAGGAGTGATGGTGAGAGCAACGGCGGCCTCTTTGCGTTGAGAGTGTGGACTCTGTGAGGTTGTGTGTTAGCAGAGGCCGAGAGGAGGGGGGGGGGGGCAGAAGAGGGAGAGTCAGAATTTGTAGACACAGACACAGATGGAATAGTTTACCTCCTCTGGCCCAGACTTGACTTCTAATGTCTGACCTGTTGTAACCCACATTCTGTTCGCAGTGCTCCTAGAGTGGCACAGACTTCCCACTGGTGTTTTTCTAGGACTGCTATGCTACTGCCCTTGTCCCTCCCTCCTCACCATACCTGGCGGGGGAGGGCACAGTGAGGTGTCTACGACCTGGCAGAGGCCCCGAACACCAGCCAAGGCTTCTCTCAAATTCATTAGGGCCCCCACACACAGACAGACTTACACTTCAAGGGGGCTTTCTCGAGACTAATAGCAACTACAGATTTTGTTATTCTAAATCTCTCTCACACACAGACACTTTGCTCAAATTCAAACACATGGTATTCATTTCAAACCCTCACTCTGTGTAGTTAGAGTTTGAGATCTTTGGTGAAAAACAGAATATGAGAGGAAAACACAGCGTCAGGGCTGATTTCCTGATGGCCAATCTGGTGACTGCGGGTTGAAATCCCAACTTGACACACATGCATGCACGCACACACACACACACACACACACACACACACACACACACACACACACACACACACACACACACACACACACACACACACACACACAAACACACACACACACACACACACACATGCGTACAACTTGAACTTTCACACACATTTATCAGAGCCTGAAGCGAGGTCTGGATCCGACAAAGGTCAGCTTCATCCACCCCAGTACAAAGAGAGGTTTTCTGACCAGTTTACCGTCTCATCTACGCTTCTCTTACTATTAAAATAAAAGCTTTCTTTCACAATCTCTTACAGCCCAGTGTGTCAATAGAATAACACAACGTAAACCAGCAGAGGCTAATGAAAAAGGCCTTTTCGTGCCAACTTGTCATGCTTGCAGTTCGCCGTCCATAAAACAACGTGTTTGCCAAAGTGCTTCTTGAACTCTCCAGGAGCAGTCAGGACTCTGGTGCGCTCACATGCTGCTACTAATATTGTGAATTATTTTATTAGCCATTTTATTCTGTCTTTGGTGATCCAGTATTCCTTCTATTCAGAGGCATAAGCATTTATACTCTGTAAGTTTATCATAAAATACTGACAAAATGTGGCTGCAGTTTAGGCTGTATAAAATTAAAGGAGCCCTCTGTAAGTTTTGCTATTGCTACATAGCTAACGTTAGCATTAACAGCTGTTTACTTACTAGTCTTGCCAAGAGCCAGTGTTACTTTTACAAGACAAGAGGTTATAATACGTCCTCTTCAAGGCAGACTAGACGCTCCAGTGACTCGGTATTGGAAAGTGACAGGGGCTAGCTGGTTAGCATGCTAACTTCAATATAAGAAAAGAAGGAGGAGGAATGAAATTTGATACTGAACTCGCAATATTTCTTCTAGACTGGTAAGTAAACAGCTCCTTTAATAATTAGAAATTGCAGATAAAATAAGAAATGCTAAACTTCTACAGGAAAGTAAATTTGAGGCTATAGGTCAGACTTAAAAAAAAACAAAAAAAAAATGGATTGTACACCTCCCATAATGCATCTCTATAGCATCTTTCATTGGCTCCTCTCTACCTTATACATGTCCATGTCTTTCAAACTCAAGTTGGCAGTTTATTAGGTACACCTAGCTAAAACTAGTGCAGTCTAATACAACAGTTCCTCAATAAATCCTCCCTGCATGAAGGTTATAACATCAAGTTTGTATTGAAACTGAACATATATGATCATTTTTGGACGATTTTGACCTTTAAAAATCGACTGATCGCTGCAGCTTTATACAAAGCAAAGCATGACAGTGTGTTGCAGTGAGAATAATGGTATTGATTCTGGGAAAGATTTGGCTCTGATGGTTGGACACGTGTCTGACTTTCCGTATCAATAGGCAAATAAACTTAAACAAAACCTGACAATGGGGTCTACAGTGACAGATGAAGCCAAGGAAATAAAAAAAAAAGAGATTTATCTTAAATGATATCAGGCTCACTGACCATCCTTTGTCGTCGTCTTCTGCCAGCTCCTCCACGTCGTCCTCTGGAGCCTCAGTGATGGCGGACGACAGCTTGGACTTGAACTGATTGAGAAGGGCCAGAGTCTACAAGGCAAAAACATTGGACGCCATTTGAACATACAGTGTCCCCATCACTCTGCTGAAATGATTTCTATTTCAAGTTCAGTAAATAAATGACCTCATGTTGAGTCTTTTTACCTGCGCTTCTCTGTTTGAGCCTTTCTTCAGCTTTTGTTTCCTTTGCTCTTCGTACTTCTTTCTTCCCTCCAGGTACTCGGCCACCGCCTCGTTGGTTGGCTTTTTATCCACTGGAGAGACAAGAGAGACATCGCTGCTCATCACTATTAACTCTTCATTTACTTCATCTAAATCTTAGGTAGCTAAGACTGCTGTTGCCAGGGATATGGGAGCTCTCAAATGCCTTCAGTGTTTATTGAGTTTGCTGGGCCAAACCAAAACGAGAATCTCAAACTGCCCAGGATCATCCCCGATCCTCACACAGCTCATCCCCGGCCCAGCTCTGCACGAACATAAAACACTGCAGGATTTTAAAACAAAGAAAAGAACAAAATGGAGGATTTTAACAATAAATCACCCACTAATGATTCTTCCCATGAAGCAAAAGTTGCTGCATTTATCCATTTTTGTTTATTGTTTTAGGCAACATTTTAACTGGGAGTGAACACACACTTTCTCTGGAGGGATTTTCACACTGTAAATAGACGTGGAAAATGTGGACCTTTTGTCGGCCATATTTTAAAGATCTAATAGTTTTAAATGTACAGTTTTAGTAACCTACCAATTAAAAGTATGGCTTCTTTGGCCATGCAGCCTTTCACAACCAAAGTGACTTGGGAGCTGTCTAATTGGGGAAAAAACACTTCCATTAGGGTGATTAAAACTTCTCTGACACTATTAGCTGACAACATTTGGAGAGAAGAAATACCAGCGCTTCACATGTTCTGCGGCACTTGACAGATGGGCAGAACATGATCAGAGGGAAAAGATAAAAGGAAGCGAAGCTTGTCAAGCTGTGAAAGTTGCTGCCGTACACGATCTGAGAACATGATAATAAGGGAGAAGATGAGGCGGCACAGGGCAGTCCTCTCATCTCAGATTGACATGCTCAGCGTGAATCCATACTTCTGGCAACCCTCACAAAGATGTAGTGGCCTAAAGCCCCCACCTAGTGACCCGTCACTTAATCTTACTCAGAGATGACCTACATTACAGCTGCTAGCTTTTACCCCAAACCTTATGTAACTGATGGCTCCTGGGCAAAGAGAGACCCCTTTAATCCTCAGCAGAGTCACGACACATGAGCATATGTGCACTTTACTCACTTGGTTTTGAGGAAAGCAGTGAAAGTCACTAAACTGCTGTTAATGAGATGTTAACAGGGGAGAGCGACTGTACAAACTTGTGTTTATAAAAGGTTTTTGTTTTTTTAGAATTACGTCTGATACGGAAGTAGAGCTGCAACAACTAGTTGAAGTACATCATGAAGTACAGCATCTAGCTTTTGAATAATATACTGTATACTTCAGCATATAGGAAGGAAGGAATAATAAAAAAATAATCTTGTCTTAAAAATAGTCACTCACTCACTCGATCATCTGTTAAAGCTAAATCCTTAACATAATTAATGAAGGGCCTCCACATATTCTCAAATATATGCTGTTTAGCATTTAATTCATGGTGGGAATTGTTGGGTCTCTGTCATCAGTATTAATAAAGAGGGGACAGTCTAGACCTGCTCTGTTTAAAAAGGCCTTGAGATAACTTCTGTTGTGATTTGGCGCACTATAAATAAAAAGTTTAGTTGATTTGAATATGTCGAAAGGAAAATATTCACTTCTCAAATGAGTTTTTATTCATCTTCTGTGGTTCTAAACTGCGTTTCTTTCAATTAATCGAGAAAATAAAATCATTTTCTACATGGGCCAATAGCTGGACTGACGTACACGACAGCAGACTGGTGTTACAAACGAAGAGGTATGACCAGTGTGTTATTAAATGCAGACAGAGCGAAGGCAGCGCTGGGAATAATTTTCCACCGAACTGTCCTCTGTGAAGCCGTCTCTCATCATGGCTGAACACAGAGACAATCAGCGTGCTGACATTGGTGTCTCATGCAGTTAATGTGCTTCTGTAAATCTCCCAGCTTAGACACTGCGGGCTGTGAAGTCACAGAGTGGCAGACAGTGAGCACAGTCTGCTGGCTGCTGGAGCACCGTCTTTCCACAACAAAATGTGATGTCACATGCGCCCGCCCGGCCCCCGGGGGGGGGACAGCGTCACCTCGCCGGCCAAGCTGAGCCCACCTCTGACTGGACGCTTTGACACATTCAGCCGCACAAAATAAATGATGTAACAGAGAAAACACCGGAGTTCGCAGCTTGTTATTTAACAAGAGCTGCAATGTTATGAGTTTCTGTTAATGTGTGTTTATTTATACAGCCCTTTATCATTAGCTTAGACTGTGAAAAGATAAAGTGCTGAACAAGATCTACTAATAAAGACTAAATTACAGAAGAAATACAACAACATGAAACACAGGGGAGAAAAATAAATCGTAAGATACAGAAAAGCCTGTTGGAAAGACATAACAAACCTGAACTAACCCAAGGTTACACAGCCTTCGCCAAAAACTAGAGACTCTACAAAAATAAAACCTGAAAAAAAAAACATTATTAAGGAGAAAAATATGAATTGAAATAATTAATAAATTAAAAAAAAAAAACTTAAAAGACTTGGACTGGCCATGTGACATACAAGTCATCTGTCACTCACAAACAGAATTTATTACAAATATACAAAATCCACTTGCGTATCTTTAATTTTTCACACAAATTAAAATAGAAAATGTTAAGATATTCATAGCCTCTCCATTAGTGGAAGATACTCGGCTGTAATAAGTCCTCTGACAGAAGTCACACTTCTTGTTGAGGAAAAAAAAAAAAAAAAAGTTGTATCTTGGGGAAAAATAAGTTCACATGAGGAGGAACGTAAGTGAACGATGAAGAGCCTCAGCTCTGCGGGGCGTTCGGGCCGCCTGTCATTTAAGGAAACCATGCAATTACTCTTGCTTCTCTGCGAATGCTCCGAATACTGAGAAAGATTTCCAAACACCCTGGAAATCTAAACGCCTCACTCTCCCCACGTGGAGTCATCACGGAAGTCTGCTCTGCTGCTCGTAGGGGCAAACCTCTTCTTTTTCTTTTTTTTTTTTATTTGATTTATGAAACCAACAAGTGATCTTCCTCCATCTCTCCCCCAGTCACCTCTGCTGCAGCCTGTGACATGCTGGATGCTGACTGATGACGCCCCGAGGTCCTACATGAGGAACACACATCAACTGCTCCAGCTGTTGTCGCTAACTACTATCTTTGGGTTTGATGGCCTTTCTAACTACATTCCTGCCCTCTCCTGTCACCTGGGCTCAAGAGAGCTACAAATCAAGCCGCTGGCGTTGCAGCAACGGACGGCTGTTGTGGACGGACTGAACGCCTCCTCTGTGGGATAAAAGGTTCCCCCGTACTTTGTCAAACAATCAACGGTTTCGACAGAGAAGTCAAAGCAGCACTGCGGCGTGATCATCAATCAAAAACACATCAAAAAATGCTGTCAGTTAGTGCTTCAAGGTCAACGCCGACGATCCATCTTCAATTACGCAGCAAAAAACTTGTTACCATAAGAAAATATTTCACAAGTGTCCAGTGAAAATAACTAACCCGGTCAAAATCTGTCAAACGGTACATTGAATAGACAAAATAACACACTGAACTTAATCGCAGGTAATTGTCGTTTCCAAAACCACAATGCTGCAACATTTCCTCTAAACCAACAACATGACTGACACCAGTGTAATAAAACATCCACAGCACACAAGCATAACCTGTATAATACCTAAATGGGTTAAAGACTGTTGCCACATAATTTAGGGTGGGTATTGAATGGACAGTGGTTTGAGAATGGCCCCTCTTATTTTTGGCTCCGGTAACCCAGCGGTCATGCCAAGAAAGAGAAAACCAGACTGCAGGAACATGCTGTAATTTATGTGTTGAAAAGTGAAGTGATGACTGTTGAAAAAATAATTCAAAAAAAGGTAGAAAAAAAAAAAAGAAAAAAAGAAAGAAGAATTAATAAAAAATAAACTGTGTGCTTTAGCTGATGGTGAATTCAGAAGAGACAATTTGCTTTTCACTCAAGTCCAGTGTTATGCACATACCGGCCATAAGGAGGTTGCTGGTGGAGGGGGATGAGGATTAGACACGGACCGACCTTTTGGTTTATAATATAATAACTGTAGGAAAAAAAAAAATCACACCACTGCGGTTAAAAAAATCCCAAGTCTAGGTTTCGTCTCCTGTGTTTATTTTACCCATGGACTGGGAACAATAGATGACGACTGACAATTTCATTTTCCATCATCAATTAAGTTTTTGTTTAGTCCAATTAAAAATATTCAGTTTGAAAAGATGTAAAAACAGGAAGGAAAAAAATGCTCAGAATAGTTGATTAATCTAATCGACTAATTATTTCAGCTATAGACGGAATTCAGACCGATTAAGCACAAAATCCAGTGGTTTAACTTCTCACCTTGATGCAGTGACGTTCAGGTGTGCCCTAGACGTGATATTCATAAATATGGAAGATCATGATATTTTCCCGCTAAATTAAATATTTTTCTTAATATCAAATAGAAAATTATAATAAAAATGTGTATATTGCTTCCTTGATACAGATATATAATATTGTATATTGCGATATTTGGCCCTTGAGTGTGAACCCTAGTGTGCTGCAGGACCCAGTGACATCACTGGTGGGTGTGGTCACAGGTGCAACAAAGCCTCTACTGCAGGAAAAAGGTTGCGCATTAGCTTCAATAGCTGCAGTCGCACCTCAGCTTGAGTAACTGTGCGTATTAAAATGGAAGCAGACAGAATGGGTAAGAAGATGAGCTTTATATACTGTATAAACTTTATCTAGCCTTTTAAAATACACCATCCCACCTGTGGGACGCCGTGGCCTTGGCAGCGCTGCTTTAGGTGTGTTTTGATCTGTACTGGACTCATTCGTCACACAACCTTGACAAATTATCCATTGGTTGAAAGCTCAAAGTCTCCTGATTCTCTCTGTGCAAAGCATTTTAGGATTCACATATCACTGCAGCAGCTGTTGACACGGAGTTGGTTCAGACTCGTGGCTGTGGCTCCAAAGTGTTTTCATCACAGAATGTTCTATTAGAGACCTTAGATTCCCCTTTTTTATTTAAATCTCTGTACCTTTGGTTCAGTGTCTTTTTAACTCATTCTGACTTTTTGGTTGTAAAATTTAAAGAGTTGCTTTTCGCAGGAGATCAGGGCTGAAACCAAAAGGGCTGAAGCACAGAAGCCTTTTTATTTGGAGTACATTATTTTCAGGTTTGTGTCAAGCTTGTGTTCAAGTTTAAAGAACAATTATTTTTGAAAAAATATAAGGTGTTGTATATGCTATTTTATTTATAGCCTTTTAGCTCTGGTTCCAGCTTCTCACATGTTAAGATTTAATTATTTCATTTTTCTATCTTCTGACATTTTAGAAAGCTAATAATTGAGAAATGAATCAGAGACAAAAATAGCCGTTACAGTCCCGCCCTAAAATCTTCGTGTATTCCCGCTGAACCTGCGCGGACCAATTAAAGAGGCATGTGAGAGAAACGAGAGCAGAGGTTAACCTTCACAAAGAGGTCGGAGCAGAACCAGGAGGATGATTTAAGCTTTAAGGTACAACAGTGTCAATGCGATCCTTATTGCGTCTGTGCGGCTTCTCCAGTGGGACGAGAGCAAACGAGCCCTCGCACGAGCGTTCTTCTTCTGCGGCTGAGCTGAGCTTCGAGATTTATAGCAACTGAGGCGACATCCGTCTCCCCTGCAGAGGCCATTGGCCCATGACATCTAAGAATTACATCTAATGGAATTAACTTTCGCTTCCAACACAGAAATGTAATGAGGAACCCTTAAAAAGAAACTCCCGCCTCTGGCTGAGCTGCAGCAGAAGCACAAAACAAAAGTCCCTGGCAGAGTCTTAATACCTTGTAAGATAATGGAGGAGCTTAGGCTCGTCGCCATTCGGTATAACAATGTGTGGCTGTTACTACCTCAACAGTTGAGTTTATAACTGGCCTCTTTCTGCTTAGGATGTTTGTAGAAACAGCTTAACTCTGCGCAGATATCACTAAGGGCAACACACGAAGTCCCAGACACCAACAGGATCTCGGTTAATCTTAGTATTAAAGCACAATGTCATGATTGTGTTTCGTGCTCTTTCACCTAAACTCACCACGACAATCTTGAACCAATCATCGGCAAGTCATGAGTGGGTTCAGTGTCTGCGTTCAAAAACATAAAACCATCAGTGTTTGTGGAGACAAAAACTATGTTTGAGCAACAAAATCCCATCATGGTCTCCAGTACATTTTGGCTGGTGGTAATCCCACAGTTAGGTTGGTCCCCGCAGACCCCCCACCCCCCGACCTCCCACCTCCCCTGCATACTATTGTGTTTTGTTGCACAACAATACATACACAACCTCAAGCTAACCTCTGTGCCTAAGTGGTTTTTGTAATTTTCAAAAATGTGTTTCAGCATCAGCAAAAATCCAAAGATTGACGGCGTCATGACAGACTGGAGTGTGGTGGAGACCCGAGGAGATGTGGGGGCAGATTTTTTTTATTTTTTTTCACACTGGCCAAGGCTGAAAACTAACAAACACACAAAGGGGTTTGATGTGCAACTATGGCGGCCACTCAACAATTTTTACCCCTTGCAATTTTCCCCGAGCTGTAACACAAAAATGCAGACCCTTGGGGGAGAAAAAAAAAGTAGACGTCTGCAACTAATTGACAAAATCAGAGGGTTGCCTGTCTTAAGTGTCCATTAGCAGGGAATGTGGCACAGACCACCTTCTTAGAGACTTTGTTCACACTTAGAGCTGCGTGGTGAAAAAAAAACCCCGTCACTGAAACGAATTTAGCTGTGGTAAAAGACTTGCATAGAATATTCTCAAAACACCAGTAGATTCACAGTATAATGAGTGACAGTCATACACATCAATCAGTAAATACAGGGGATATAAAATAAAAAGCTGCTCACATACCGTCCTTCACTTCTTCCACTGCAGGTTTTAAACTTTCTTCTTTCCTTTGCTTTATGGCCTGCAGCTCCTTCTTTAACTGGCGTGCCTCTTTCCGTAATTCATCACTGTGAGCGGGAGAAATCAGGTTCAAGTGTTTAAACTCAACATCTATAACCGTTATAAAGAATTACACCTGTAGCGGACAAGAGCGATGACAAGAGAAAAGGGTTTTGACGGACAAAAAGTCAGTCGTGACAAACTGCACAGCGAATGGTTAAAACTCCACGGGCTCCCGCTGTAAAAGAAGCATATGCATCATTTATAAAAATTACATCAATACCCTGAATTGTTGCTGGTCTTTACAAACAAACATTAATTGTTCTCAAAATTTAATGTTCCTGGCCAATTATGTGGGCATATAAAACAAACATAAAATACTCTGCATGTGTCAGAATGAAGAATGTGCATTAAAAGTTTGTGTTACTCCAATAAATTTGATGGAGCCTTGATAAAATAATTGCCCCCCCGCTCCCCCCCCCAGGCTCCTGGAAAGCACTAGAGGAGTCGTTGAGACTGAACAGACTCAAGTCAGAAAAATGTCAATGTGTTTCTTGTTTGGAGATGAGTAATTGTCACTCCAGAGTTAGAAAAAGGGAAATGACTCTGACGGAGGCAGTAATTTCTAACCTACTAAAACGCTGTCACTCACTAAGTGTAATGAATATAATCATTCCAGTACGTTTTTCACACTTTTGGAGTCTTTGCAAATAAAACCTATTTTTCACAATTCAATTACAGTGTTTAAAATCATGTATATTGTTGTCTTTTAAGTTAGTTATATGTTTCTTGGATATGAAAGAGTTTGGACAAAGACATTATTTTCCAAGTTTTGAGCATAAAATGTTGGCTATGCAATCCCGAGTCAAGTCCTACATCAAGATCAACAAATACCAAGTCCAAAGAGACAAATCTCATGTCAAGTCCCAAGTCAAACTCAACAAATCCCGAATCAAGACCAACAAGCCTCAAGTAAATACCTTCAAGTCCCAAGTCACATCCTAAGTCAAGACCAACAGATCCAAACTTGAGTCCCAATAGTTACCAGTCATGCACAGCAAATTCCAAACTGTCTCAGGTTCAAAGTCAAGTCCAACAAGTCACAGATCAAATCCAAAGTCAAGTCTAGGCAAGTCTAACGTCAAGTTCCCAGTCAAGCACAAGACCAATGTCTCTCATGTCAAGGTTAAGACCAACAAGTCCAAAGTAAAGACCAATACATCCTAAGTCAAGTCCTGAGTGAAGAGCAACAAGTCCCAAGTCTTTATGTACCCTGCGAAAAATGTGCTGCCATTTCATTTTTCATGACTCACGATTTATTGGTGTTGAAGTCAGAGCAGTTCCAAGTCTGTTGGTTTTCGTCATGTCGAGTCTTTAGACCGGATCAGATTCAACACTCGAGTCTCGAGTCCCTGTCATGTGACTCATGTCCACTCCTCTGCAGAGCAGAGCACAACTCTTTGGATGAAAGCCACGGGATATTACTGCAGGTAATTGTGTGCAGTTAACTACATAAATGTCCGGTGATACATGAAATATACAACTGCCAAATGCTGTTAGTGGCAGAAGTAATGAAAAACTTTATGTTTCCTCCCTCCAAGTGGCACTACATTAAATATTACAGGCACTTCTTATGTGCAGCAACCCTTATAAAACCTTTAACTGGATGACAGAGGAAGGCCAAGGCACATCTTTGCTTCCTTGATTCAAGGTAGTATCCCTGTTGGCAGGTGGCCTGCAGCCCGGCTCATGCAAGGCTAAATGCTGGAAGTCTGAACTGGGGCCAGCCGTGCTGATTATTGTTCCCTTTCACATGATTGAGACTACTGCCAGTTGCAGAGCAGATACTGTATGTTATGTTAGGAAATGATAATATTTTTGTACCGCCTGACAGCTCTGTTTTTGTCCCATTCTCTTACGAAGCCACAAAGCACAGGTAAGCTGCACAGTCTGGGCCCCTGGCCTAGAAACATGTGAGGCATCTCCAGACCAAACAATGGCTGCCTTTGTTTCTTACATCTGCTCCTCTGGACTGACATTCATTTATATCCATTTCTTTCCTTTTATCTGGAACTTTCATTCTTGTGTTTGTAGCTTTCCAGCAGTCACGTTATCTTTTGTTTAATTCTCTGACATCGTCTGCGGCAAAGCATCGAGGCATCAAACCGAGTGATATTTTAACTGTAAGTGCCTTTACAAATATTAACAGCTGTGGCTGACTTGATGTCATGTCTCTTCCTCGTTAGCTTCCCCGCTGCTCCTGAGGATACACATGAGGAATCAGTCAGACATGCAGTTGTTAGTCCTCTCCTTTCCTGAAGAAAAAATGTTGCAGCTGAATCCAGACTGAGTTGCCAAGAGCAAAACTGGTTGGCAGGGTGAGACTTGGCCTGTGTGAGGAAGTCTCCTGCTCAGCTCTGTCTAGAAGCAATGACAACAAACCTCTTTTCTGAGACACATTTTACATACAGTATGTTAATGTGAGTCAGATGTGACAAACCAGAGGCGGACAAAAAAACGAAACAAAAAAAAAAAAACCCATAAGAATTACAAAAGCTACAAACAAACTGCCATTCGCAATATCACATGAGTAAGGTGAGGTAAAGCCTGATAAATCTGAATGAATGAATAAATAAATTATATAGCACTTTTCATGCAAAGGCTGCAGCTCAAAGTGCTTTACAGCTCAGCAGCAAAAACAGGTTTAAAACCAAACACATAAACGAGAAGGAAGGGAGAAAATGAGTGTTACTATTTATAAAAAAACGCATTAACACAGTTTCCCTAGAAAGATTAAAACAGACAGCTGCAACTTAAAAGCATCCGCTTTGAGTTGTTGTTTAAAACTGTCCACTGAGTCAGCAACTCTAATATTTAAAAGGCAGAGTTTTCCATATTTTTGGGGGCGTAGTGGCTAAAAGCAGCATCCCCGAAGGTTTTTGTGGCGACCTTGGGAACAGTTAAAAGAGCAGCTGTGGAGGATCTTAGGGTTCGTGGAGGATCACAGAACGATAGGGAGTCTGTGATATAAGGCCATTTAGTGCTTCAAAAACTAAGAGAACTTTGAAATCGGTTCTAAAATATACAAGGAGCCAGTGTAGGCTGCATAAATAGAAGTTATATGATCTCTCATTTTAAAGAAACTGCAGGCCTCTGGTCAAGGAATTAAAATGGGCTGTAAAGTCACAAGCTAAAATGACTGGTTGTGTCTATCATTAAAATACATTTTGGGTGATCGAATTTTAATCAATTAGTGCTTAACCACATGAAAGTAGTTAGTCTCAGTCTCGTCTTCATTTAGCTTTAGGAAGTTCTTGCTCATCTACTCATTAACGGCTGGCCCAATTGGGTATTTGTGTCATCTGGCCTCATGTAGACATGTAGCTGTGAAAATTCACGCCACGCCGACAGATTACGGATCCGGTGGCAGCAGACTGACAGTAGACTGAGAACAGCAAAGGTCCTAGGACACTGCCTTGGGTCACACCATATTCAATGTTTACTGTTTCAGATATGTGTTGCCCGATTCTCATATGAAATTTCATTCTAGTAATATATGATTTAAACCGGTTTAGAACTGTACCAGGGAGACCAACCCAAGAGTGTCGAAGGCGGCGCTAAGGTTGAGGAGAATGAACACAGATGTATTTAATTCACTAGTTGCATTTAATCTGACATTATTTTACGACTTTGACGAGAGCTGTCTCTGTGCTGTGGGTCGCTCTCAAACCAGACTGAAAATGTTCAAGAATAAAGTTCTCAGAAAGGTGTTTGTTTAAGTGTTTAAACACCTCCTTCTCTAAAACCTTGCCCAGGAAATGTAGATTTGAGATAGGGCAGTAATTACTAAGACAGGAGGGGTCTAAGTTAGTTTATTTTGAGTTGTGGTCAAAAAGAGTCAGGGAAAATGCCAGGAATTCATAAAGCAGAGTGTATTTAAGGTCAATATATATAAGTGCTCTTGAAAAGGTCAGCTGGAATAGGGTCAAGGCAGCAGGCAGAAGGTTTCACACAGTTTCACATAGTTCATCCTCAGTGATTATGTTGTATTTAGTGGAGGGGGTCTGCTGTGTGTTTTAGCGAAATTAACTATGAGTCAACTATGACTTGAGGCTCTTACTTGAACACAGTCCAGCCTCTCCTCCAGGACTGAGAGGTGAGGTTATACATGCATATATTCTGCAGCGAGGAACGCTTTGGACTGAGTGATCATTTTCTGCCTGCCTTGACATGCTGCCATTCAGAAAACAAGATACGTATCCGAGGCAACAGCCAAACAATCGGCTCCACAACCCCGCTGCCAGTGAACAGAAAGAGGCCAGAAAGGGCAGGAAAAGCCCCAACAACACCTGTTACGACACACCTTGGGGCTCAGCAAATTCCTCTCAAGACCCTCAGATCACAACACTACAAATTATTTTCTCTCTGCACACTTTGACTAGACTGGAAGGACGTGTACATTCATATTCTTCAGGCTTTTTTAGTAGAATCTGACTTATATTGAATTTTTGAGGCAAATACCAAAATCAGTGTTTGAGATTTTTAAATTTTAATAACGACATATTGGCTAACGATGCATTTTTAACACGAGCCCAGAACAAAAACAAATATTTTATCAGGACCCCTTTGTTATTTACGATGTGCACTGAGCATTTGAGAAATAAACCAGTCAGAGCTCTCTGGTGGACAAACTCTGTAATGGCGCCTCTGTGTCTAAATGACCTTTAACATATATGTTTGGCTTTTTCTTTACTGTAATTTCTTGTTAGTTATGGGCGGACATATGAACGACACTGACAAACCTGTGATAAGATAACAACCTGTGAGCTAATTTTTCCAAAGTCGAAGCTTCACTAACTCGAGCAAAGAATGACTTTTATTTTTAATGCAGCACGAGGTGTCACTTTCGAAAAGCTCAAACTTAGCCTCATTACAACTTGGACGTTTACTTAGGCAGCGCCAGATAAAAGCAAAGTAATACCTACATTTATGTGTGTGTGTGTGTGTGTGTGTGTGTGTGTTTGTGTGTGCATTGCTGTATTATTAGTATTAGTTTTTACTCGCCTTAATTCCTGAAATGTTTTAATCCTGGTTGAACCATGTAAAGCTCTTTGTTTTGAAAAGTGCGGGATAATTAAAGTTTATTATTCTATTATTACATTTACAAAGCATTCGCAAGTAAGTTTAATATACAGAGTGTGATGCTACAAGAACTTCCTGTTTAGATAACTGATTGATTTTTGATTAAACCAATTTACACATCACTTCGTCTTTACTTCCTGACACAATCACTGCTGTCTAGTAGTTACAAAAAAAAAAAAAAAAAGGTAGGAATAGCTCTAGCAACCCAGTCCAGGTGCAGTTAGCATTCACTATATTCAACACTAAATTCAGCACAGGTGAATAGCAACATCCGAAAGATTGAGGGAAGGATAGAGGAAGAGGATTTTGGAGGAGTTCGTGGAGTGCACCCTCTGCCTGGACTTTTTTTTCTTTCTAAAAGCCACAGAGAAGACACATCCACTCATCTATGCATCCATCCATGGACTCTCCATCTGCCAGCAAGAGAGGAGACTCTGTTGGTCATTTAAACAAACATGAAGCCACTCAGCTGTTATCATTGGTTGCCAGATAAACAGACTGTAGTGAATCCCTTTTTTTGTGACTCCCTACCAGTCCCTGTGGTCCCGGTCTACCTGGGAGCTGCCAGCTACTGTCACTCTTTCAGAAAAATGAAAAAAAGTGAAACCCAGAGAGCTGTGGATGATTAACTTTTCATAAAGAAAGCATATGAAGTGATTGGCAGAAGACCAAGAGCTCTCTCATGATTCAGAACCTTGCATTTAATACTCCAGTGTCTGGCAGGAGTCTGAGGCTGACGCAGGAATTCGACAACCTTAAAAATAGTACAGTGATGACTGTATGGTTCATCAAAAATTCAGTCGTTTTCCAAAATGCACAAGCAGGCGTACTTGCCTTTTTTGGATTTGTCTGTATTCTCTTTTTCCAGCCTTCGAGTGACCTAAAGAAACGTAGTTACTGATAAAAATCAAAACTGTTTTAAGTTAAAATATACTCACAGTATGATTGTGAAAAGTCAAATGTGTATTTAAAAGTAAACTTTAACACATCTTGCTTAGAGTAAGCACACTTCAAGGATGATGGCAGCAGCAGCAGCAGCAGCGGCTTCTCCTGCTACGGTGGACTCAAACCAGTCTAACGACTGAGCAAGTGATGTGGATGAATGTGCTAGAATAACAAGATGGCTGGGTGAGCTCCCCTCAGGGGGCACTCCATGGCTTGGTCAAAAGCCAAGGAGAACTGTGAGCTGGAGTGGAGGAATCCAACCTCAACACAGGAATTTGCATGACTTTGCAGAGTGATCTAGACCAACACATTACCCACGCAGTGGACCAAGGTTCCTCTTTTAGAGTGGTTCATCTGCCTCACAATTAGTGACTGGACCCTTTGCCGTCCTGTTAATTAGTCACGATGGACGACAGTAATGAACCTTGTATTATGTCCAGTGTGTCTCCGCTTTATAGCAGTGACATTTCATTGTACATCTTTCCTTGTAGGTATTTTTTTTTTTTGCTTGTTTAAGAGCAACAGACAGAGCAAACGTGCACATTGTCGAATGTTGACTTTGATCATAGTCCAAGTGCTCTGCTGCTTTTTTATTCATTTTCAACCCTCATATCCTAGACATGCATTGCTGTCTGGAACTCTTTCCAGCAAGCGAGTGCCCCATATGGGGCAGACATGCTACAGTGGGCCAGAGATGTGTAAACCTGGAGGTTCCAAAACATACACAATCCCGCTGCCAAGAACTGGATTATCTCAAGCAGTTTTCTACACAAAGGCAGCGCCGAATGCTTTCTTGATCTTCGCAACCTTTGCCTGAGAACGCGTTGGGTTGTGACCGATGACGAGAGACAGGTGCAGCCAATTAATACACGGTGAAACGGCACCGGGGGAAACGGCCACTTGGTCAGGATAATTAGTGTCTGATGTCCCATTTAAGTTCCACTGTCCACGAGGCTGAAGGAATACTTTCAAATCCAAAAACTAGGAGATGAAAACTACAACTGCAACTTTTAGTCAATTGATTGAGTGGAGTGATAGAAAATTAAGCCTCAATTACTGTAATGATCAATCAGTCTCCAATCGTTATCTGCTTGCAGCTTCTCCCGTGTGGCGGTTTCACTGTAAACTGTTCGTCAGACACAAGAAGAAATCTGAAGACGTCTTCTCAGGCTTTGGGAAACTGTGACAGACAAGACAGACGAGTTTTTGGAGAAAAATAACTGGCAGCTCAATCCACAATGAAAACAATCATCAGATACTGCCCTTCAAAATAAGTTATTATACACAGTCCATTGCTTTAGTGGCTACTTTACTGGGGACGCCCGCAAAATCTAAACCAATGTAACACAATACAAAAGCTGTAATTTCTACCTTTACAAACACTGTTCAGTTTTGATTGATACTGTCAGAGAGGTATTCGCAGTGGTGTTGAACTGGATTACACTGAGTTTCTTTTTGCCAAACCCATTCACAAACATGAGGGGGGGAAGAACATTAGAAACACATTTCAATATAATACAGACCAGCACAACAACAGCACTTACTACAACCTCAGCGATAAACGTGCGGACGAATTATCACAACTTCCCATGAACTGTGAGTTAATTATTTGAGGTAGATCTGTTGTAGTGGATTACATGGAGTTGTACAGGTGTACCTAATGGACACACACTCACTCACACACACACACACACACACACACACACACACACACACACACACACACACACACACACACACACACACACACACACACACACACACACACACACACACACACCTTTAGGCACATTTACTTTCTGATTCATCGTTGGGGACTTCATGTGGATGACGTGATAACCGTGACAGCAACTTGATTTCTTAACAGCTCTATTAAAATCCTTCCACCTGTATTATTAAAGTCTGCTGCCATAAACTGTATACACCATTTTATAAGTATGTGATAACAAGTGATCTAAATAACAGGAAGAGCAGCTCTGTCATTGTCTTCAGCCTGCAGTAACTGAAAAGCGATTACCGGAGACAGCAGAGGGAGCCAGGCCCTGCTGGCAGAGGCAGCTCACACTGTGTCCCACAGCCATATGGAAGCGTTTTGCTTCCCCAGTCATGCCCCGTCGGGTTTAACAAAAGTGGCGACTACCACATACACTGCTTTTGGGACTTCATTCAGTACTGTCTCTTAGAAAGCAACCCCCCTCTAAAAGGGGCCTACTTCAAACACAGCAAAAGCAGATTTGATCAATAGCAACATAAAAGAAGTGTCAAACTGTGAGCATAAAAGCTTAACCAGAATTACCAAACAACACCAGACATCACAGTAAGCCGAGCCCGACTCAGTGTAAAGAGGATCTGTTCCGATCCAGTTGCGACTGATCTTTAAAGTCTGAAAATTTTCTCGGTCCATTATTTGGCAACTAGCTCGTGAATGTGAACAAGTCCAAGCATTTTGCAATCATGGAATATTGCAGTGGAATATCATCTGGCTGCTGGATAGCAACATAAGATAGTTTTGACCTGATGTAAAAACTATTTTGGTTTCAAGGAGACTCCTAATTTCAAGGTTGTCTCAAGCAGCCTTGACTTTGAGAAGAAAGATACAGTCAGCACTGTAACTTACTTTTCCCCTGACTGAGGCCTGAGTACACTGCAGACACTGAAGCACTGTCCTTCACACACATTACATACTGTACGTCTGAGTGTGGGAGGAATCAAATGAAAGAACAAACAACAAAAGCCCTGCATTAGTAAAGTTGATCAGACAGAGCTGAGAAAAGTGGCTGCTTTTAACAGCCTCTCTGCTGCTTTTTTTTTTTTGTTTTTTTTTTTCCCAGGTGACTAGATAGCAGTTGGTGTTCCTCCTTGTGCACAGAGCAGCTGAAAGCCCAAAGCAAAGCAACGGTGGGAGAGCAGAGCTCCCTCTGCAACAATGCCCCCTTTGTCCCGGACTAACACTGTACCTACCAGCCTGCTCTTTGATTCGCTGCCAAGACAAACCACTGTGTTGGGTTACAGTTCTTGTAGCAAAACAATCTGCGCTTGTGTTTAATATACTACAGTCTGCCTGCATTGGGCTGGCTGTCAGTCAGGGCACGCACACACACACACACACACACACACACACACACACACACATTACACACACACATACACACAACTGACTTGGGGCCGGCTCCTTATCCCATTAGCACTAATGAGAGAAGGGTATGTTGATTATGTGTGTTGAGGGCTACCTGTTAAGAGGATATGGAGGAGAGATAACTGGCCCGAACCCCTCGGCATCAAAGAGAGATGAAAGATAAATGGCTCGCTCCTCGTTCTCCTCAGGTCATTTTCATACGAGCGTTGTATCACACACACCATCACCTTCCACTCTCACCTTCATTTCACTCACACTGCTGGCTCAGACAGAGGCACTGTTTGCTTCTACTTCAGCACAGTAAGTAATTTGCGTTGAGTGCCAACATTCCTGTTTCAAATAGCAGGTCCACTGATGTTGGTCCAGTGAGCTACAACTGAGATATGTGTGTGTGTGTGTGTGTGTGTGTGTGTGTGTGTGTTTGGTATATGTGTGTAGAATTAGGTGCGGTGACAAACCACCTGTTTTTATGCACATTTTTCAAATTGCACATTTAAAACGTTGCATAAACACAGGAAATAAAAGGAGGAACTCGGCGGAGGTGTAAAAAACAGATGTATTGATAAAAGCAAAATGTGACAAAGTGCAATAAAAAATAAATTTAGCAAATCATGATGTACGTGAAACCTGCGACCTAAATGTCAACTGACACTTCTGCTCCGTCACAGACATTGTTTTTCACAGTCTGAAGTTTTACTTGTTGCCTATTTGAACTTACATGCACCAAGCACATTGTTTTTTTGACAATAAAGGCTTTTTAGAGCCTCCGGCTGTTCACAAGACAGTGGTAGAAGATGGAAAACGCGCATTGATTGGCATTTTCTGCTGCCAGTTTTCTCAAAACTTTTTTACACTTCACGCCACAACTGGATGGACACCCACATACTGTCACTACATTTCAATAGGGAAAGAACTGAAGTGACATTCAAGAGCATCACCGCTCTCACAGTGTTCGATGTTTCTGTTATTAAACGCTATTCAGGATGAAAGTGCCGTTGATCATTTTTGGGGACAATTTGTTGATAATTTTCTTGTTCCTGCTTCTGAAATGTGAGGACATGCTGCTTTTCTTTAATATTTCGTAAAGTCTTTATCTTTGAGACACTGTTCACTGTTCTTGATACTTTAAAGACCAAAGAGTAATTGATTAATCGAGAAAATAATCAGTAGATTCAATGATAATGAAAACAATCTAGCTATGGCAACTTAAATATCTAAATGTGTTCCTCCACAACCAACTCATGTCAACAAATTTCTTTTAAAGTTTTTGAATTTGACTGACAATTTTAGTTTGACTGTTTGTAAACAGCAAAATGTGCTCGATTAGAGAAGCTGAAGAACGTGTTTTAAATAAGAACTATTTTAAATGGAGATCAATTTGTTCGTCAGACTGCTACGACAGTCCAGCCACGACCTCATCAAAGAAACCCGCAGACAAACCATGGCTGTTGTGGGGGGGATTTGCTGCTGCAGAGAGGCAGTAATTAATACATGTTAATGATTGTTTTTGGTGAGTCTGGGCCTCGGGGGTGTCTGAACATTATATGAATCATTCTCATCACTGAAGCTCGTTCTAGTTGCTCTGAAATTTCAACATTAACTCAGTGAGGAGCTGAAACAATTGGTGGAGAGAATGAACCTTTTAGAGAAAATCAATAAAGCAGAAACACCAAGTATTTTCTGGTTCCAGCTTCTCAAATGCGATGATTTGCTGTTTTCCCTTTATGTGATATTAAACCAGACTGTTGGTCATTAACTTAGATTTACCTGAGGCTCTGCTTGTCATTAAAAACAAAGTTTGCGTGGCCTTTTCTCGTCTTATTGTTGTAATTCAACAGGAGAGGAATTCTCCATCTCGCCTCGTCTGTATCACACAGTTCAACAGCTCCCCCACCTGGTTGTTACGCCACATTACAAATACAACAACAACAACAAGCTGTTATTTGTCAATTTATATTTGTTGGACATAGTTAATATTTCTACCTGAAGCCTCAGAGAGACTCAGACTGAGAGTTAGAGCACTGCCATACCTGCGGCTGCTCTTCTTCCCTCGCTCTTCCTCACTGGCCTCCGTCACTTTCTCCGCGCCCTTTTCTTTCTTCAGCTTTTGACTGACGAGCTCCCTCATCCGCTCTCTCTCATCCGAGTCGTATTCTTCATCCGCATCATCTTCAACATCATCATCGGCCTCATCATCGTCCGCCTGCAAGAACGCAGTGAAACTGACGTTCAGATAAAAGAGACTCTGGGAGTGAAACAGATTGAATTTTTCATTATTGTTGTCTGACTCACCTCGGCTGCATCTCCAGGTGTCCCTTTCTTTTTCTTCCTTTTAAAGTAGAACGGACATGGGCTCATGTTTAAAAGGATAAATCGAGGATTCAATCATTATTAATTAATTAGTTATTGTACATACTTATTAACTGCTGGGACAGAGCTCAGCCTCGGATCATCTTTCAGAAGGTCGTGGCTGCTTTTGCTTTTTCCCTTGAATGTCTGAGGAAACACAAACAATGTTTTTACACTTGATGCAACATTTGTTTAATTCCAAAGCAAACTCAACTTTCTGAAAATTTCACTTAACTTTTTTTATAAGTTCAATAAAGAAAAAACACGTGCAATTTAAACAACTTAAATAAGATAAAACATTTTGAATGTTTCATGTAAAAATGATATGAAACATGCAGCTACTCTCAGGTGTCCTGGTCATTTTTATTATCTAAAACATCTGAAAAAAGGAAACAAACCAATCACTTTGTTTAGACTCGCTCAGTAAAGATGTGACTCAGACTCCCTGCCTGTAGTTGTGATGTGTGACTGTCTGGCATGAGGTTCAATAGCAGACGTGGCCATGTTCTAATGGTCTGTAAAGACACCAGTACCTGGCTGACTTGATTCACCATCTCCTCTTCCTCCTCAGCTTCCTCTCCAAACGACAACAGACTGAAGTTCCTACAAAAACCAAAACACAGTTTCAGCGCTGAAGCGTCAGTGACAACACGGATCAGACAAGAACTAAATTTAGCCGTGCAGCAAGTGGAATGTGGTCTCGTTGTCGGAGCGTACGTGGCTGCTTCGGGTGGTTGTTGATGATTATAATGTTTCTGACATCCACATATTTATGAGGCAGATGAAACAGGGAAAGATGATGAAAAGAAAAAATTTACAAAAAGAAAAAAGAGAAATAAAAACTGAGCTCTCACTTTGTAGCTTTTGATTGTGATTTCTTTCCCTCCTCTTTGTCTTTTTCCTTTTTGGCTCTCTTTGTTTCACGAGGTATTATGTCATCAAAAGGAGAATGAAGCACCTGGAAAAGGCAAAAAAAAGGTTTCTTGTGTCAGTGTTTAAAACACAGGTACTAAAAAGGAAGAAGTTGTAAAGTGAAAAAAAAAAAGAAAAGAAGAGGAACAAGAAAATACCTCAGCCGTTTTTATTTTGTGGGGATTCAGAGGTCTTTCATCATTGTCACATTCAACTTCTGCTAATCTGAGCATGTTATAAACTGTGTCTCCTGTGACCTGCATTGGGAATAAAACTGATGGTCAGTTCAAAAACCTTGCAGAGCCGTTGAAAGATGCAAACACTCAGCTGGGGACAGACTTATTTATGTATTCATCGCTCCCGTTCTTCAGAAGTACCTTGCCGAATATGGTGTGTTTATTGTTTAGCTCATCTGCACGTGCCAAGGTGAAGAAAAACTGACTGCCATTGTCGTGTGGCCCAGCATTCGCCATGGCAACCAAACCTCTTCGATTGAAGCGCAATCTGGAGTGAAATTCATCCTGGAAGAAAACGTACAGGTATTCATTCCAGTGTAAGAGAGCTGATTTCAGTGTCAGCTAGATTCTCCTGGTATTTGATTGGTCATCAGGATTCATATGTTAATATATATATATATATCCAACCTTGAATGTCCGGCCATAGATGGACTCTCCACCCGTCCCTGTTCCAGTGGGATCTCCACCTTGAATAATGAAGTCATGCACCACTCTGTGGAATATTGTGCCATCATAGTAACCTAGACGACAGAGACATATAACATTTTCATTTTCCAGGTCTGTAATCTGTAAAAACAATTCTCATAATAATTTCCAGAAATTTTTTCTGAAAAGAGTTTTGTAATTTGGAAATAGGAAAAATGAAAATTTAGACAGTATTCAATTGGTACACTTCCAATTAATTAACTGCAATTAATTCTTGGCGTAAAGTAGGGAGTCTTTTAGTCAGCAGGCAAACATAAATAAATGACTGTTTAATTGGGTTTAAACTGAGTTCTTTCAAAAAATAACTTTTTTTCTCTCCTATAATTAGAACCAAATTGCACAATTCTTTCCAGGAAACTTATGGTCTCGTAAAATGAAGCATGACCAACAAAAAAAATTAAAAAATCTTAATGTATATGAAAACTCATGAAAAGTGTATTTATGATTGTGAAGCTATTGTAAAATACATACGAGTTGCTTAGACTGCAACGTAAACCACAATCTACTGAAATATAACATTCTTAAATATAAATATGAATCGATATTTTACCACTTATAATAATGGTCAGACTGTTGCACCGAGACACCAGGGTGTTAAGCACGTGTTCTGATGTTATTTCAGATTTCCATATAGAAGATATGTTGGTAATATATTTATTTCAAATTGGTAGCAGAATCAAATCAGGAAATCCTACAGATACACTAAACAACTCTAATTCTAAATGACACTACTCCATATTTAACATAACTTGCTTTAAACACACTTCAGAGTGGACGCAGAAGTTTTTTAAAAGAGTTTCCAAACATTTTCCTGCATGTTTCTTATGTATTTTTGAAGTATAAAAGCTGATGGGTGACTGTTTTTTGTGTAGTTTTGCTTTGTTCGAAGATACAGTGAGTCATTTGATTGGCAATGATTTATTTTTTACCTTCCATGCTCAGTTGCACAAAGTTCCTGCATGCTTTAGGAGCTTCCTTGGACCACAACTCAATGTCAATATCACCTGCTGAGGTCTTCAACAGGACCTGAGAGACGATCAAAAAGTGGGACATTTAAATAGGTAATTATAACCACATTTTCCAACTCACCTATGGCCTGTAAGGCAAAATAACTGCTCTACAACTCTAACACTGAATCTGACACAAATAATGTTAGCTATAGCTGATACAATGACTGTTAAAAGTGTCTTTATTATAACTGCATCTTTCAGAACTGTAGTCGTGCATTTTAATCGTTCATAGCAACGAAGCCAAACGTACTCGACGTTACGAACTCTAAAACGGAAGTATGTATTCAAGCAATTTGTTGAAAATGAGTATAAAAGAAAAATGTGAAAGTTAAAATTGCAAAAAGTCGCGCTCACCTTTCCATTTGTTGGAGGCTCTTGAATGTAAATATTGCTCATTTTGACACCACAGCTGTGTTTGTCGTCAGAGCAAGAAAATGGTGTTTTATATACTGAAACTTACAGACGATAAAAATATAATGGAAGATATTTTTGTTAAATTAGCTTGGTTTACAACGAACAAATTTTATACTTCTGTGTCTACAGCCATGTTGACTATACATGTGAGCTTATTGTTTATTTCCGAGAACATGGGGGATTCTCAATAAAAACAAAATTTATTTATTTGATTCTTCGCAACAATTAACATTTGAATTAGTCATTTTGTTTTTTTTATAACTTGTGTAAATAATTTCTTTACACGAGTATCAATTTGCAACTGTGTTACTCACAGAAAAATTCAAGCAATAATCGCAAACTCCCCTAAAGTTGACTTTTGGTTTGACCCAAGTGTTCCATGATAACCAACCGTCAGAAACAGCGAAGTACTTTGTTCCACTACAGTCAGTTAGTTACACTCTGATATAGACCTTCGTTTAAAACCTTAAATAATGAAAATAAAATAACGAGAAAAATAATTTATTGGTTGTAACAAATTATGGCAGGATGTTAAGGCCGAAACTGCAAACCAGTAAGAGAGAATTCAGAAGTCGAGGCCCCGGCCGGAAGTACCGTAACTGGGAAAGGACAGTGCTGAAAATCGGCAGCAATGGCGGAGTCTGAAAACAATGTGGAATTAAAACGAAAAGCAGATGAAAACCAGGGTGGAGATGGAAATGAAGAAGACGATGGATGGGTCGGACCCATGCCAAGCGAAGCCACAAAAGCCAAGAAAAGGAAAGGTCGGTTTCTGGTGGTTAATTACCTGGCTAAATCTCATTCATGTGCGACTCCCGCTAAACGAAGCTAATTAATGCTAACCAGAGTCCCGCTAACTTTTGGATGTTTTTGCTTTGTTTTTCTCAGTTTTGGAATATGAGCGTGTCTACTTGGACAACCTGCCTTCAGCTGCAATGTATGAAAGGAGCTACATGCACAGAGACGTTATCACACACTTAGTTTGCTCCAAGTAAGTGATTTTTCACTAAAATTGATCATTAGCTTGGTGGTGGAAGAAGTTGCATACAGGCAATCTGATTTCCTGTCTGAATAAAATGCCATTTGTTTGTGTTAAATGTCCAATGTTTTGTGTGATAGGGCCTTATTACAGTGATTCTGTAATAATGGGCATTGATTTTCAACTTTCGTAAGAACAGTTTTATATTGTTATTACTATAAATATTTTATGTCGAGACCCTGCAGACCTCAAACTCATGCACATCTTGAAAGGAGAAACTCAAAGCATAGCTTAACAGACAAAATATCCTCACACTAACACATGTACAAGGAAATGAAAATAAAATTAGAGTAGAATGTAGAATTATACTATTATGAAAATCACTTCGCCTCAAGTTTTTTGACTGATCAAAGTAAATTTCCTTCCTTTTCAGGACAGACTTTATCATCACAGCCAGCCAGGACGGCCATGTCAAGTTCTGGAAGAAGAAAGAGGATGAGGGAATAGAGTTTGTCAAACACTTTCGAAGTCATCTTGGTATGAATTGAGTCGATCACAATCTCTTTTCAGACATCTACATGGCAAAGTGTTACGCTGGTTACCCTCTGTTTTTGCACTGTTTTATATGGTATGATGAATACCGACATTGTTTTTGCATTTTCTGCAGGTGTGATAGAAAGCATTGCAGCCAGTGCTGAAGGGGCTCTCTTATGTTCTGTTGGTGATGATCAGGCCATGAAAGTATTTGATGTTGTCAACTTTGACATGATCAATATGCTGAAGTTGGGGTGAGTCTAAATTACAAAGTATAAAGTATACTTCAGGTATAATTTGTAAACATGAAGGACAGGATAAGGATGTAGTGACAGATTTTTTTTCCTCTTCTCTACGTAGCTTTCAACCAGGCCAGTGTGAGTGGATCTATAATCCCGGGGATGCCATTTCCACAGTGGCCTGCTCGGAAAAATCCACAGGGAAGATCTTTGTCTATGATGGACGAGGGGACAACGAGCCCCTCCACGTCTTCGACAAAATGCACTCCTCGCCGCTGTCCCAAATCCGCCTGAATCCCAAATATAGAGTCATCGTTTCAGCTGACAAAGCGGGAATGCTTGAATACTGGACCGGCCTCCCAAGTGAATTCAAGTTCCCCAAACATGTGGATTGGGAATACAAAACAGACACAGACTTGTATGAATTTGCAAAACACAAAACATATCCCACCAGCCTCGCGTTTTCTTATGATGGGAAGAAAATGGCCACCATTGCCTCCGACAGGAAAGTCAGGATCTTCCGTTTTCTAACCGGAAAACTGATGAGAGTGTTCGATGAATCGTTAACGGTAAGTTCTCACATGTGTTTCATCCTGAATCTTTACTGATGTGATGAATTCACATGCTCATCACACATGCTTTGTGTGTTAAGATGTTCACGGAGCTGCAGCAGATGAGGCAGCAGCTGCCTGACATGGAGTTTGGGAGGCGAATGGCTGTGGAGAGAGAGCTGGAGAAGGTGGATGGTATCCGGCTCACAAATATCATCTTTGATGAGACCGGACACTTTGTGCTCTACGGGACCATGCTGGGCATCAAGGTCATCAATGTGGAAACCAACAGGTGCGTTCATATGAAGGTGGAGAAAGTAAGAGCTTCAGGGTTTCACATATCTCGCCCTCTGGCCACTGTCATTAAATATGTGGCATTTACTTTGTTAAGTAGCACCACTGTTGTTTTTGTCTGAAAGTTAATGTTTAATTTCATGTATTCATTTTTATTATGTAAGGGAAGATGTTTTTTTAGAATCACTTTTGAAAACCAACTTTTTCAAAATTGCTTTTTAATTATTTATTTTTTGTTGAACTGTCGTGTTTTTTGTTTCAGTTTGTCTTTTTCTAAGGTACTTGTGTTTTTGAGATGTCACATATATATAAAAAAATATATATATATATATTATTATAGATTTTTTTTTAAATTTATAATAATTTTGGAGTTAATAATAAAAATACAAATGATGTTGATGATAGTAATAAAATTTAGTGTCTGTCAAGCCAAGTTACAAAGGCAACAAATTTAAAACCACAAATGATAAAAGCAAATGGAAAAACATTTAGGCAAAAAAACCCAAAACAAATTCAAGTAAAGTAAAAAAAAAATAAAATAAAAGACAAGTCAAGTAAAATCAATTAAAGAACCTCGCTGTAATTATAATTACAGTAATATTTGACCACTTGTGTCAGAACCGCATCTTGCTCATTATCAGTAGAGTTCTTAACACAGTTGATTGACTGGTTGACTAAACCTTGAAGTCCCCGATCTCTCTTGACGTGAAGAACCTAGTTGAGGTCAAATATAAAATAACTTCCTCTGGATCTTGTTCCTCAGGTGTGTGCGGATCCTCGGGAAGCTGGAGAACATCCGTGTGGTGCAGCTGAGTTTGTTCCAGGGGGTTGCGAAGGCCATGCAGGTGGCCCCCACTGTGGAGATGAAGGCGTCTGACAACCCTGCCTTAGAGAACGTAGAGCCCGACCCCACCATATTCTGCACTGCGTTCAAGAAGAACCGCTTTTACATGGTGAGATCACGTGACACTCAGCATCAAGACGATAAAACTTCAGTTTTTTTTTCCTGTTAGTGTCTCCGTTAATGCATCTGTTCTCCTCGCTGAAGTTCTCAAAAAGAGAACCGGAGGACACAAAGAGCGCCGACTCGGACAGAGACATCTTTAACGAGAAGCCTTCGAAGGAGGAGGTGATGGCTGCGACGCAGGCCGAGGGCCCCAAGAGAGTGTCTGACAGCGCCATCATCCACACCACCATGGGCGACATCCACATCAAGCTCTTCCCTGTGGAGTAGGTTTCCAGCATGGACACGTTGGCTTTGTTCAGAAGCCCTCTTTAATTTTATACAAGATATAAACAGAACTTTTCTCTTTTCTGTTCAGATGCCCCAAAACTGTGGAGAACTTCTGCGTTCACAGCAGGAACGGCTACTACAACGGCCACATATTCCACAGAGTAATCAAGGTACGTTTTCTTATCTGTCGATCAGACATCTGACCCGCCGCTCTGTCCTGCTGAGTCTAAGTCTTTGCGTCTCTTGTGTGCAGGGCTTCATGATTCAGACAGGAGACCCCACAGGAACAGGCATGGGGGGAGAGAGCATCTGGGGAGGAGAGTTTGAGGACGAATTCCACGCCACGCTGAGACACGACCGCCCGTACACGCTCAGTATGGCGAACGCAGGCGCCGGAACCAACGGCTCACAGTTTTTCGTCACCGTCGTTCCCACTGTAAGTCGCCTCTGTTAGTAACTCACCACAACAAACCTGACTACGGCCTCTGCCAGACATCTGTTGAATATGAAGCTACACCCTGGAGACAGTTAGCTTAGCTTAGCTTAGCATAAAGACTGGAAACAGAGGTAAACTGCTAGCCTGTTTCTCAGTGTAAAAACAACAGTCCGTGGTTGGATGAATTAAACAAACAAGGTACAATAGTAAGTGAGCTTTAGAGGTATTGGTAGTTTTTATTGTTTCCCTGCTTCCAGTCTTTGTGCTAAGCTAACCGTCTCCTAGCAACAGCCTCATGTTTAACAGAGTGGAACGAATTTTCTGCATCTAACTCTAACTAATTATCGTTTTGTTTGCCAAAAGAAAATAAAACCAGTGTAATAAACTGTGAAACACTGAATGAACCAATTTTAAGTGATTGAGGAGAAAAAAAACAGGCAAAAGAGGGAAAAACCATCAATCTCCCCAAATTTCCACCTTTCTTTCATTCCAGCTACTGGCAGTATTAATATCCAGCAAAACACTTCACATACATTAAAAATAGCTCTTAAATTGAGCTGTTTTTATAACAGAAATGTATCTTGCACCCCTTAAATTTAAGAGGGAGGCTTTGACAAGGTGCGCTCCAGTGTGTGAGTCCTAAACTGACATATTGTCATTTCTTTCTTCCTTTGCTTGGGTGTTGTTGGACTTTACAAACGGGCAACAGAAGATTGTATTCTGGCGATGTTGTCTTTGATTCAGGGAGTACATTCATTCAGGGTGCTGCTCGTGAGCAGTGGTCATTAATTATAAACTAGGTTTGAAAAAAATCCACCAGTGATGCAGCCAGGAAGAGAACAGAGAACACTTGGCTCTCTGTTATAACTGACACCTACAGTATGAAGCCACCAGTGTTACAGACTCCTCATATCTTTTTCCTCGCAGCCTTGGCTCGACAACAAGCACACTGTGTTCGGAAGGTGCACGAAAGGCATGGAGGCGGTCCAGAGGATCTCCAATGTCAAAGTGAACCCCAAGACCGACAAACCGTACGAAGACATCAGCATCATCAACATCACCATAAAGTGATCGCACGTCATCGTGTCCTGTACAGCCACGGATTGTTTTTTTTTACCACATCGAGTTATTAAAGAAAGTTTTCAGTGCGACTGAAGTCGGAAAGATTTGTTATAATTAAGAAAGAAACAATTAAACAAACAAATAAGGTCAATTAGTTTATTTTACAGCATCACAATATGAATAATTTACAAAAGCCATTTATCAAGTCCACTGGTAACAAAGGTTTCAACGCGCATTGTGCTTCTACGTTTCCAAAACAGAAGAAAATGTTTTCACAAACTAAGTGGAAAGGCTTTTCACACGTGCATTTTTTTTTTATTATTTGTATTTTTATACATAGGTACAAGTCGTAAACATTACATAGCAATGAATAAAGATTAAATGAAACTCAAAAACGATGGTTCCTCAAGAATAAGTGTCAGTGTTAGGTTTAATGTTTCACTAAGTTTCACATTACGTTACTGAAGGCTGTAGATTTAAAGGTGTACCATCTCGTAAAGAACTCCAGACGGATAAACAGGACTAGTGTGTGTGTGATGTTTAAATAGGAATATTTAATATTTTCTTTTTGTGGTTTTTTTTTTGTTTGTTTTTTTAACTTTTTTGCAGTGAGTTTTATAAACTCTGAGTCGACTAAGAAACAGCAGGTAGTTCATTTACTTCCAAATGAAACCGGTAGTGAGGCAGCAGACAAGTGCAGTTCACAAATTCTGCGCGCAAGACGCTCCACAAAAAAACGGAGGCAGAATCGGTGCAATAAAAACTGTATTTTTCATCCTCGTTCCCGCTCATAAATAAGTTCAGTAAACAGTTTGTTCTGTAACAGTAAACACTACATTCAAACCAAAAAAACTCTACTGGTGCGCCATTTCAAGACCAGCTGTGGCATTAAATAGGTTAATACAAAAAAAAAAAACCAAAACTTGAACACACAACTTAAAAGACATCAGCTGCTATTGCTTACATTAGATGACAAGGCCAAGAATCTGAACATTTCTCCATCACTGGAAGTCCTCTGGGTTTATTATTATATTACCTGTAGTGAACGCCCCCCCCCCCCACTCGCCTGCAGATAAACTGGATCCAACTAAAGGGGCATTTTCACGATGATCTGCGCAAACAAAACGATGCTGTCGTTACGATACGGACTGCTCTGCATTTTTAGTTGAGATTACCGTCGCCTGTGGTGGTGGCTGTGGTCGTGGTGAATAACATGTGAGACAGAAAATACAGATACAGTTCACTCTGTCAGGGCACAAGGAGCATTTCTAACATTTGAATGGACCTAAGTCGACTAGTTATAGATACCGGATAAACAGCGTCGTCTCCTGAAAGGGTTAGAACGAAGAGAAACTAACGTTAGACGGTGTAAGCTGCCTTAGAAATGAAGCAGGATGGGAGTTTGTTCGCAGTAGGACAGACTTAGATAGTTATTATTTTCCATGTTCCCATTAAATGAGCCTAGAGAGTATTTACATCTGTGTTTTCTCGGTGCACAAAGAGGGAAAGATGACGAGAGAGGGCTTAAAGCCGCGGTGCTGTCTTAAATTTTAATACTCGGAAGTTGTAAGAGAACTGGTGAAGAGGCTGGGGGTGGGGGTTGGGGGTGGGGGGGGTTGTTTAGGGGGAGAGTCAGTAAGGACAGGGAGGTTTCACTTAGGCCACGTCCAGGACGCCAGCAGCCACCAGCTGCCTGGAGAGCCAATCCAAGCCCTCGTGGAGGCCCATCCCGCTGCGGGCGTCGCAGCCCTGGATGTGCCAGCTCCTCCCGCAGCACAGCTTGTGGAGGCTCAGCAGCTCCGTCATCTCCTCCACCGAGACGACGCCGGGGACGTCCTGCAACGCAAACAACATTCAAACCGACGGCCCAAGCTCAGTAAAGGACGTGCTTTACAGAAATTCACCAAGAGAAGGTATGTCGTGTATCCCATGATGCCGTGCGTGCGTCCGTCCGCAGTTGTGTGACGTTGTACCTGTTTGTTTGCAAAGATGAGCAGCAGGGCGTCTCTCAGCTCCTTCTCCGTCAGTAGTTTGGCCAGCTCACTGTGAGCCTCCATGAGTCTGTCTCTGTGGCAGCTGTCGATCACGAACACCACCGCTACACACACACACACACACACACACACACACACACACACACACACACACACACACACACACACACACACACACACACACACACAATCAAAGTTTATTTATCAAGCACATGTAAAAGAACCGGAGTTGATCGTAGTTTTCACTCATCTTTTTGAAACATCTATAACAATCTCCCTGATTTACCCTCCATAATTTAAACACTAACACTGGATCAACACTAAACACCACGTCTCTAAAGAGTGATCTAAAGTAATCACAAATATAAAATACAACAACATTTGTTTCCATTTATCAGTATTTAGTAGATAAAGCTTTGGCAGAAAGTACAGCCTTGGTGGATGTAAGAATGTGCAGTAGTCATCTCACTGCATTTTTATATTGTTGCAATAATTAATCGAGCGTGTTTCTTTGTGAACGGAAACGATTCTTTATTTCTGTCTCGGCCCTTTTCAGCGCAGAAGCTCTCAGACGAAACAAGTTGCTCCTCCATGATGAGTGTTTTCCTGTCTCAAGGGCAAATTTTATCATTTTATCTCACTGAAACAAAAAGATATGTTTGATTTTTGAAATATGTTCTATTCAAAACCGCATGTGGAGATGTCTCGAGCACTTTAAAAAGGACTGCACTTCAACCAAACTGTGTCTGGAGTCAACAGGGATCTTTCTACAAGCTGTAAATGCTGCACAGTAAGTTGAATCTGTCAGTGTCACATTTAGACTTAGAATATAAAACACTATGTTTTAAGTACAGTCAATACCTTGAGTGTTCAGGTAGTAGTGTTTCCAGAGAGGTCTGAGCTTATGTTTTCCACCCACATCCCAGATGGTGAATTTCAAGTTCTTATATTCAACTGTCTCCACATTGAAACCTTTAGAAACAGATTTATTGGGACAACAGTGAAGAGATTTGGATTCTTGTGACTGAAAAACCAAACAACATTTATAGGCAAGTGATAAATGATGGTCATTATACTGCAAATGCACGAACCGATAGTTGGGATGGGTTGCATGAACTCATCTTGTTTCAGCTTGAAGAGGATGGTGGTTTTCCCGGCGCCGTCGAGCCCCAAGGTCACAACACGGATCTCCATCTTTGGACCAATGTGGACCCGGTTGTCCTGCCAACACAACACATATTGACCGGGTTGTTACAGATATTGGAAGGGACTCAAAGTCCTTTCACACGTCGCATGATTTCATTGGCGGATCAATGCAAATGTCCAGGAGTAATTCTGACTGTGGGGACAGCGTGTACCTTGGTGAAGGTGACGGGGATGCCAGCATCCAGCTGGATGTGATCTGCCAGCTCAGTGAACTGGTGCTGCTGCTTCTGTAGGGTCTCCAGCAAACAGCTGATCTCCTGCTTTGCCAGCACGACTCTGCAGTCATCCTACGACAGAGAGGAGAGAACAACCTTCAGGCCTGACATTGTACTGTGTGTGTGTGTGTGTGTGTGTGTGTGTGTGTGTGTGTGTGTGTGTGTGTGTGTGTGTGTGTGTGTGTGTGTGTGTGTGTGTGTGTGTGTGTGTGTGTGTGTGTTGTGTGTGTGTGTGTGTGTGTGTGTGTGTGTGCGTGCGCACCAGCTTG
This sequence comes from Seriola aureovittata, assembly GCF_021018895.1. Classification (NCBI taxonomy): domain Eukaryota; kingdom Metazoa; phylum Chordata; class Actinopteri; order Carangiformes; family Carangidae; genus Seriola; species Seriola aureovittata. The sequence goes on along the minus strand of NC_079381.1, from coordinate 21,846,906 downwards.
ACAGTGTAGGCTTAATCCAGCAGATTATTCACTGAGCTCGGTGTTTTTTGAAGCTTCCTACCTGCTGCAGTGTTTTCTCACAGTGCAGGCAGGCGGTGGACACCTGAGACAGCAGGATGGTCATGTCCTCCTGCTGCTGCCTCAGCCAGATCAGCCTCTCCCTGACATGAGCGTCCACCACGCTCAGCGCCATTTCCTCCTGCCGACACAGAGTCTCGTGGAGGTCGGCGAAGTAAGCCCGGACACAGGAGCGTGCGCTCTCCGCTGTGCCAGGGACCTGACGGGGGTCGTGGAGGAGACGTTAACGCTCAGAAGGAAAAACACAATCATTCATGTTTTAAGAAGAGGTCCGGCGTCATATCTTACATGTTCAGTGTGCGCCATGCCGACCCCATCCTCTACTATTTGCTCCCCGCCTTCTATCTGCTGCACGATGCCGACCAGCTTCCTCGAGTACTCGGACACCTCGTCTGTGAAGGTGCGGATGCAGTGGGCCATGTCCAAAATGGACGCACGGATCTGATTTGCTTCGGTCTCGAGAACAGCGTGCTGAAAAGAAAGGTGAAGAAAACATGAGGATGTCTGTTTGGATGAGGTGATGAGATATATCTAGCACGTTTCTTACCACCTTATGTCCCTGGTGCTTGCCGTACTCCTTGCACACGCAGCACATGAGAGGCCCGGACTGACAGGCCTCCTCCAGGCACACAAACTCGATGGCGTGGACCTGATGCTGCGGGCACAGGGTCTTCTCGTGAGGCTTGTCGGCCAGCGGCACCCGGCGGTGTTTGGCCAGAGTGCGGGTGGAGTGGGTGAGCTGGGAGCACTCGGCACACAGGTGGGTGGCGCACACGGTGCAGTACATGGAGGCTGTGTGGCTCTCGTCCTCGTCGCACCGTATTATGCACTAGTTGAAAAAGAAAAGTTGTTGTGAGTGGAAGGTGAAGCAGTTTGTGAGGGTCACGTCGCTTTAAGATCCTTTAGTAAAACAGTGGAATGACAGCTCCCTTACTTCTCCCATGCCTTTCAGAGCATCCTCCGCCATTCCCGACTGATTAGAGGCTCCATTCTGGAGTCGCTCCAAGAGTTCCAGCAGAGCAAAGTTCTTCTTCAGACCCCAAACTCCAGAGTCTCCTACACAGATGTTGAAATACAAAAACACTGTCAATAGGAAAGTCATGATTTCTATCCTCAATACAGAGAAAAGGAGAGAAACAATATAATGCAATCCAATGCAATAACACCACGTGCAACAGCCTCACAAATGAACAGGAACTGAATAAATACCTTTTCCAATATTGTCTCATCAAACCACTGATTATAAGCTTCACTGTTGTTTGGAATACCTGGCATGTTCCAGCACAGTTCTCTTTGATTCAGAGCAGAATTCATGCAGAGTTTCGTGCTTCAGTGATGCATGAAAAGTTGGCTTTCGCTGGCTTTGACTGTCAAATGTTATTTTCATCAAGCCACTATCATCTAGATCTAGATCAAATCAACTTTGGTTTGGTTTTCATGTTCTCAGAAGTAGCTGCAGTTTCTGCTCTGAAGCCAAACAAGAAGAAACCTGCAGATTCCTGGATGTTGTTCTAAAGTTTTCTATCGGTTCTGGGATTTTTCGTCGTGGAAAGATGCACCAAACTTTCTCCAGGAAGTAGTCGGACTATAGTTCTCTGTAGTGCACAAACCTTGGAAAACAGTTAACATCCTTTTCCCTATGCATCACTGTAACGCTTATGGCTTGATTGTCAAAATTAGACTCGACTTTTCAGCACAATATTCAAACAACAGGTCAAGATCATGACTCAATTCAAAATGAAAGTTGCATTAAAAAAAATGTAGACATTTCAGACAGGAAGTGAATAAGTTACTACAGTAACTCACCCAGCTCAGTGACCTGTCTGTCAAAGGGGCAGCGGACCGCTCTGCCGTGGAGGGGCAACCGGGTGAGACAATCATGGCACACTGTGTGACCGCAGAGCAACAGACGAGGGACCTTGTCCCCTTGGAGAGAGAAGACGTCCTCACACACGCCACACTCCAGCACCTGTAAGTGAATACACAGCTTGATTAAACTCCAGAAAACCCCTACGTGAGTGTGTGTAGAAATATTTAATATTAACTAAATACTGCATTATATGGCCTCGCTCCTAAGTGTCTACTTAGATCGGTGGTTATTCCAAGGATGGATAGATACATAGATATACTTAATTTATCTTTTATTATTTATTTACTGATGACTAAAGGTGACTGGGACTTTCCTTTCTACCTACAGAGATCAGACAGGCTACATCTTTAGTGTCTTAAAACATTCTTTATTCATGTTTTCAGGTAAGTTGCTTCTGTTTGATGATGTGTTTGTTTTCTTCTTCATGTAAAGCAATTTGTAACCTTGTTAAGAAAAAGTGAAATATGAATAGTTTATTATTATTATCATTATATTATTATTAAAATAGCTGGCACTGATTTCACAAATCCAACAAGGACCCAGAGAATAATTAAGAGTCAGTCTGATTAGAAGAGTTAAGCTGTTCCACTTTGAGTGGATTCACTGGGATCTAACACCTTTATAGTCACCTTGACTCATCTTGTTTCAGATGAATAACCCTCCTTGGCTTCTGCACCAATTTTTTTTTTTTAAATAGCATGTCACTATTTTAAGATATGCAGGTTGTAACTTGCATACACACTGAGCAACGACTTTTAGAACTGATCACGTTGCTAAGAGGAGCTGCAGTGAACCACTGCTTGTGCAGACGCCAGCTAGCGATGGTAATCCTCCAGCACTGCTAGCGTGTTGCAGGCTCAAACAGCAGCCATGCGATTCTGCACAAATGTGGTTCATTATGAAATACGTCAGCAGCAGGCTAATCTCCCCCCCCCCCCCCCCCCCAAAAAAAAAAAAACAACTACACAGCTGTGATCGATTATGGATGACAGTTTGGCATCAACGGCTACCAACGCCAACGCAGCAGCATTCACCCAAAATCAGAAGCCACGAAGGCAGCCTGCTGACGACCCTCCGTGCCAACAAAAACAAAAACACACACACGCACACACACAACACAACGAACATCATCTAGCTGCGGATCACGGTGACAAGATTACAAGATTACAACCTTAACCGTGTTTCCACTGGCTCCCCTCCCGTGTCGGATGCAGGGCTCCATCGTCGCTACGGCGCCCTGCTTGTTTATTCCTGCTGCAGCGGCGGCCATTCTTCGTCGACAGCGCAGAAGACGGAGCAGGTGCGAGAGGACAATCCTACAAGTTCTTCCGGGTTCGCTCATTACGCACTATTAGCATAAAATGCTAATTTTTCCGCCTACTTTCCTCCGTAGAAAAACAATGAAAGTCATTATAGTGTTACGTGTGTCAGTATGTTGCTATGATACCGATAGTGTAACAGAAATTTAGAGAAAAACTGCTATTTCAGCGACGTTATTCTTTACAGCGCATGCGCAGTAAAGTCATGTCAGGTGAGCGTCCCATCCCATCGCTGATTGTCGTAGCGTCAGGTAATGAAACGTTAACTTAGGGGCCACATTTGGACAGATAACCAACATAAAAAGACAAATTAATGGATAGATAAATAAATACATCTGTTTAAAGGTTATTTTAAAACATTTTTCTAAGGAATCACATAGTTTTAATGCATTTTACAACTAATATGGCCTATATCTTCAAGACTGTACAACAAATCCAAATTCATTTTTGAATAATCTTGTAGCTTTGCAAAGCGTTGCAGTGCGTCAGCTTATATAATTAATTAATTTATCTTATATATGTTAATTTATAAAAATAAAAAAAAAAAGAAATATGAAAGAAAAATAGCTTGTTCCTCTTCAATGTGAGAATTTACTGATCGGACTTTACCTTTACCAGCAATTTGTACAGGGTTATTGTACTGAGAGTGTCGTTATTTTTCCCAACGCATGTGAAAGCTCCCTATTACTACTGACTACAATTCCCATAATACGGCACGGTTTGTCTTTTGGTGATGACGTTTTCTTGGCGCGCCTCGCCTGTCTCCAGCAGGAGTATTGTAGCTCATCAATGTTAGTTTAACGGTAGGTGTTTTATTGTGTTTTACTTTTATTTTAATTAAATAGTCTTTTGCTTAATAAGTTCCTCGTCTGTCTCTCATATGTTTGATGATATTTGCAGAGGACGTCGAAATAATTTACCCGTGTTTTCATTCCGGGCGGCAGCTCACTGGTTTCACATTACAGTGGTTATTTATGAATGTTTTAATGTACCTTATTAAGTCTCATTTATTCTCAGGTATCCATCTCCAATGGCTCAACAACCACAACAAACCGTCCCCTCCGCCCCAGACTCCCCTGCGCTCGTGGTCACCTCCAACGTGCAGAAATATGCTATTAAGAAGAAAAAAGTCCTCAGTGCTGAAGAAACTGAGCTGTTTGAACTGACCCAGGCTGCAGGCATTACTGTAGACCAAGAGGTCTTCAAGTAAGCACACCGATAACGACTAGAAACCAGGCTGAATGTGTGTGATATGTTGAATGAACACGAGGAAACCCTCGTCTTCCGCTTCCCTTACTCCTCCTCTTGTCCTCTTAGGATCATAGTGGACCTGCTGAAGATGAACGTGGCTCCTCAAGCAGTCTTCCAGACTCTGAAGGCGATGTGTGCAGGTCAGAGAGTGGCCGACAGCTGCGCCGGAGAGTCCTCAGCTGCCTCCCACACCACGAGCATCACCACAGCACCAGCAGAGCCCAGAGGTCAGTGTCTGAAGACGATTACGTGACTAGATTACAGATAACTCTCTCACAGGTCTTTGCCCTTCTTGTGGCTGATCAGACCTCTGCGCAGATTGAAGACGGATCAAGTTATGCTCTGATCCGGGACGGTGTAACTACGTCACATATCACAGTCCTGCATAAATATCCCCACAGACATGGACATTTAACATGTCACAGATCTGCTCATAAAAAGAGACGTATGTTGATAATGCAAACTCACACAATCTTCTGGATTGTAGAAACATTTCTTAGCTACTCATAAACGTGAAAAAACAAAATGTCATCCTGTAGAAAAATCATCCAAGTAAAATCAGAGCTAAATCAAAATATATAATCCAATAATAACACTATTACAATCAAATCATCTAATTTTATAGGAGCTATACACTGTTTGTTTATGTCCGATTTCACTTGGTAACAAACTGCTACAAATATCTAACCAAGAATGATGTGTGAACAAATGCCACGTCAGAATAATGGGAAGTTTTCCTGTTTCTTCTATTTGTTGCTTTTATAGACGTGACATTTCAGTGAAGATGAAATGATTCATAAGAGTCTTAAATCTTAATTTACTGCTGGTTACAGAGCAAACTGCTGAGTGTGTATTATATAGGGAGTAGTAAATGAGTGAATGAGGGTTTGATCTTTGCCAAAATGTCTTCTGGAGGAAATGTCTGTAGACGTTCCCCACAACATTCATCTTGACTTATCAACATTGACAGTTCTGCACTTAACGTGTTGAAAATGTGACATTGTGACATGTAACATTTTCATTCATTTGGTAGTAGAACTTCTCTTACCTGTAGAGCCTCTAAAGTTTCTTAACAGCAGTAAATAAACCGTCTCGGGTCAAAGGGGAAAGAGTTCAAGGTCTGCAAAACAAAAGCTCCCAGCTTTTCATAACACAGTGTGGAAAAAGGCCGCAGCTTTCAGAATGAAGCGAAACCTTTCAGCTTGCTTTGTTATTCCTCCTCTTCAGTACTGTACATACTCTCCTCCTGCTCTCCGCATCACCTGATCCCTCTCACTAACTAAATCCCCTCTTCAGTTCAATCCATAGCGAGCTTTTCCATTTAAATGGAGGTGAACTGAAGACCAGGGGAAAACAGTAGAGAGTCTGCTCAGCTGATCTTCACTGTGTGCACTCCACGCCGTTTTCTAATTTCCTTTCTGTCCCCCCCCCGTCAATTCTATTCTCTTCTGTCCCTCTTGTTTTCCTGAAGAAGAGGACTCTTTGGTCTCTGGAAAGAGCCCAAAGCCGCCTGCAGCTGCCCCCTCAGCATCTGGCCCCAGAGCCACAAGGGTCAACACTAAGATTGTGGTCTACGGCCCCCAAGACTCTAGCTCTCCTCACTCTCAAGGTCCCCTCTGCTGCACGTCGTCCCACACCTCCATCCGTCCACGTGCTTGCCTTTTTGTTTTTGTTTTTTTATAAATATAAGTGTTATGTTTGTTTGCCTGTAATACCAGGCAGGAAACTACATGCTGTGCTTTCCCCGCATTTCATGACTGCGCCGAGTGGAAGCTATGTGTGTATGCATGTGTGTGTGTGTGTGTGTGTGTGTGTGTGTGTGTGTGTACATGCATGATTGTGTGGACTAGAATAGTAGAACTGTTTGTTTTTAAAGTGGCTAGAAAGTAAAAAAAAAAAAAAAGAAAAGATGATTGGGTAATGTGAGGGAGAATTTTCATTTAATTTTTATTTCCTGAATTTATTTAAAAATTCAAAAACTCATTTCGACTGCGTCAGTGTTTCGGTTTTCCCCTCCCCTCACAAAAGATGCTGTGCCAAAAAGAAAGTGAAATACAGAATTTAATACAATGGAGGAAAATAAAACTCAAACTGCCTGATTTTCAATGAAAGCAGGATTTTGACCAGATATCAGATTTAATTATCACCTGGGGATGAAGGGTCTTACCGTGGCTGACGTACAGTATTTGGACAGTTAGACATTTTTAGTTTTTCAGGCTCCGAGCTTCAGTTTGAAATAATATGATGGAAACTACATTAAAGTGCCAAATCTCATCTTTCATTTGAGTAGATTTATGTTACTGTAGAAGGAACTACGTGGGAGGTGTAGCCCGTTTCATGGTGCTCAAATTGCAAGGATTCAAAAGGCATTGGACACTTGGCTGCTTAAGTATATGTTGGGCAGCTGTGTGCGGCTCACATGTGGCTCCGAGCACAATGAGAGTTTCCTTTAGATTGAGGCGTTGTCGTCGGTCAGTATGAGGAGTAACGGGTGAAGGGAAGAAGGGAAGAAGAGCAGAGGTATCGACAGTAATCATATGACTTGAGATGAATCAGGACATTTCATCGTACTAAACTAAAAACTCTGGTGCTAATCAAACTGATTGCCTCTTTGATGACCCTCCCACTCCTACTCGTTATAGACCGGTCGCTGCAGTGTGATGTTAGCTGTAGTAAAGTTGTTAATAGTATTAGTTAGTGTTAAATAATTACATATTGTATGTAGATAGATGTGTATAGTCCCATCTCTAGTCTCTGAACCATCACAGTTCATCGTTGCTAAAAGCACTTTCTGGTCACTTTATGGTTCTTGCTCTAGTCGAGCGTTGACGCGCAGCGCTGTTGCATCTGCAGCTCAAAGCAGGTAAGTAAAACTGGAACCATTTCTTCTCATGTCATACTTCAAATGCATTTTTTCCATTTCATCGTTCCTTTACATTTCTGAAAGTGTCCATGTTGCCTGGACCGTGTGAAGCTGCAGTGAGAATAACTCGACACTCGCCCTCATCGTTATTGTTTTCTTGCTTTCTGTCGGCAGTGCGCAGTAAAGCTGGAGCGAGCCACGGTGAGAAGAGCAGAGAGGCCTCCAGCCAGCGGGTGCAGCGGCAGCCCAGCGCCACCAGGGGGCAGAAGACCAAGAGCTCCGGCAGCAGTAGTTCCTCCTCTCAGATAAACTCCACATAAGACTCAGGCAATGTGAGGCCATTTGTAAATATGTACTTTTTCTTTGCATTTATCTTTCTTTTTTTTTTTTTTTTTTTACTGTGCAGCCTGTTTAAAGGGTTAGTTCACCTAAATTACTGAACAATGTCCAGACTGATCCGGATAATCCACAGATGTCAGAGTGAACAGGTTTTTCGATATTTCTTTCTGGTTCAAAATAGTTGCAAAGAAAACTGTTCACGGCGAGGTCTGTGCCGAGCCACAGATATCTGAAAACCTTGGAAAATAAAACAAGCTACACAGATCACTGGATAGATACCGTGGATGTTAATTGAGAAAATATGGAAAGTTTTCTCTCTTTTTCTCTTTCTTTTTTGTTGAATTTGGGTAAATCCATCCTTTAAAGTTCTAACACAAGGTAAGACAAGTCTTCATTCCTGTTCTGGTTACTGTAAGTAATGTGCCATGTAAAATTCAACAGTCTTACTGAAAAGAAATAAAAGGCAGATTTTTCAATGTGCAACTTTTTATATCATAATTAATCCTTAATAAACCCAATAACAATGTCATTTCCTAATTTGTCTGTTTTTTTAGCAGATTTTTTTTTGCGGATCCACCAATCCCACTTTTTCTCTCCTGATACAAATTCTGGTAACTCAACTCAGATTCCCAATCCAACACTAATCCATTCCTAAAAGAACTATTAAGCATTAACAGCTGTTTTCCCGTCTTGCCAAGACTTCCCGCCATCGTTGCGTTTACTAGACAAGAGGTTATAATACATCCTCTGAGCATCTACGTCTACACGCAGACTGGAGGCTACAGTGACTTGCAACGTTTCTTCTAGAATGATGTAGACTGAGATCACATTTCCAGAATGGAAACCAAGGGACGTAACAGAAAGCAAAATACATTTTTATGTGGAGGGGGTCGGGGGTCGGGGGCTTTAAAACCTGTTCTGGAAATCCCAGGAATCATTTTAATCTAATGTAAAATGAGGTCAGGGATTGCTGCAGCGCTACAAACGGAGCTGGTAGCCCGTGACGTATTGACAGTGGCAACAGTATTTAATGTGGATTGGTCAAGTCATGGCGGATACCTGATGCGCGCCATTATTAGAGCAGATACCCACATAATGTATGGCATCAGTGCATTTTTCATAATTGTATTGTTTGTTTTTGAATAATCAAAAGTTATATTTTCTATTATTGATGATGATGATGCTCAGAGAATCTTAATCCAGCTGTTGCACAATAATCTTTCAAGACGCTACAACAGCAAAAGGCAAGGAAAGCTCGGCTTTGTTCTCTCTTTGCTGTTCGGCAACAATTACCTGCACCGATCTCAGTGCAGTGGTCGTGTGTCTTTCTTCTTTTCCTGGCACTGAATGATGCAGCTGTTATGTCTTTCTCCTCTTGAATGGCTGATAATATTCTCAGAACCGCGAGGAATGCCGGTTACTCTGTGATAGAGATGTAACACAGATTTGTAAGTGTCACTTTGAAGAATGCCCGCTGTTATTGATCTTACTCAAACTGTCATGGTCTTATTGATTTTTTTTTCTTTTCTTTTCTGTCCCATGATAGTGAGAAGGATTGTGGGTTTACGTAGAAGTAGTAGATACACACTCATCGAGCACTTTATTAACAATATATTAATACAGTGTACGTCCTCCATTTGCTCTCAAACGGCCACAGTTGTTTTCAGCGTCGACTCCACAAGATGATGGAAAATTTCCTTTGAGGTTCTCCTTGTTGATGTGACTGCATCACAGACGACCAGTTCGAGATGTCTCTTGCTTTGTGACATGGAGCGAAATGAAACATCTGGCCCTGTTATGCCTCGGCCTTCAGCCCAGAGTCCGGCCCACGTACTCTCACAATTTGGGCAGATTCCAGCTGTTATCTTCTCGTATTGACTGACAGCCGGAAGATTTTCTGTGTGTGTGCGCCAGGATTGGTCCAGATGTGGAGGTAGCATCTTACAGCCGTGCTGTATATGGGCCAGATTTGGGCCGTGGAACTGGGCCAGAAGAAAACAAGCATGTGACCCATGTACTTCCTGCTGGAAGTAGCCATTAGAAGATGGTAAACTGTGTCCGTAAAGGGTCAGCGGTAATATTCAAGAGAGTCCGTGGCATTCAGACCATGATTGGTTGGTATTAAGGGCCCAAAGAAAACCTTCACCACACCATTATACCACCACCACCCGCCTGGACTGTTGATACAAGGCAGGTCGGGTCCATGGATCCTGACGTGGTCTTCTGCTGTTGTAGCTCATCCACCTCGAGGTTGGATGTGTTGTTCATCCTGATGCTTTTCTACAACCACAGTTGTAAAAGTTCTGTCAGCTCTAACCAGTCTCTCCTGTAATTTAGTGTTTTAGCTCCGTTCTGAATAAAAACTCTGGAGACCGTTGTGTGTGAAAAGCCCATGAGATCAGTAATCACATTATTCCCCATTCTGATGTTTGACTTGGCTGAAGCTCCTGACCTGAACCTGCAGGATTCGATGCCTCATGATTGGCCGATTGGACAGATGTGTACAGGTGTTCCTCATAAAGTGCTTGGTGAGTATTTTTTTTTTTATTTATTTCTGTTTTTTTATTTTGGATTTCATGCCTCTGTCGTTGTGAATTGTTTTTACTTCCATCACATGGGGGCAGTAGAAGCACACTGCAATTAAGGTTGTCACCCAGTGTGCCCTGGTCCCTTTTTTTTTTTTTTCATGCTTTTCAGAAATCTGATTGGTACCGTGAATGAAAGTGAATCTTAAAGGCCTGAATATATTTATTTATTTGTACTGTGCATATTTGAGACAAAGCGTCCGTTCATTCACACAGTGATGGTATACCTCAGAGGTGATGCAGGGAGAGAGAGGAGATACAGTGTGTGTGTGTGTGTGTGTGTGTGTGTGTGTGTGTGTGTGTGTGTGTGTGTGTGTGAGGCAGGCTGCAGGGCTTTATGTAGCTGCAGGTCTTTTATGTGGCCGTTTGTCCTGTTTATATGTTCCTGCCTCTCCTCTCCTCTCCTCTGCGCTCTGCATTGATGGCAGCGTGCCTGTAATTGATGGCACCATATTGCTGTGGTGTAGCAGGTTTAATGGGGCTTGACAGAGCAAGGGAAAGCAGCATGCAACCAGGGAGGGAACTTAACCCTTTCGCACACACCCCACCCTCCATCCGTGTCCCTTCCCATTCTCCGCCGCCACCCACGCCTGTTCCCCCCTGGTCTCTGTGCTCCCCCCTCCCCCCTCCCCCCTCCCCCCCAGCACATCAGTGCATGCAACCTCAAATGAGAATACAAATAGGCCCTCTGTGATTAGCTTGTTTACGATTCCTACTGTTATCAGTGGTCATGGTAATGGCATTTTGGTTCATGATCAAGGAAGCTCAGACACCCCTCTGACTCCACTTCCGAAAATAAATACTCGCCAGCTGTTGGTGCTCTCCACTGTTTTGCTCGGAGGAAGCTAAATGTGTTTGACAAAGGTAAACGGGTGGGAATTTATTTCTTCAAACTTGCAGCCAGACTGCAGTTCCCGATGCGACCCACAGGGGCCAGTGTGGATCCAAGCTACCGACGTGGCCTTCCCTTTCCCTGGATTTCCATAGGCATCCACTCCAGCCTTTTTTTTTGGATGTGTTTATTCTGTGATGAGGGAATTTCATAGCCAGACTCTTCCATTAAATAGGGAGCGTTATCCTTCACTCAGATGCGGCGCACGTGAATTTGTGCTCGCGCATGTACACACTATATGCACCATTAATCAATAGAGACGATGAAATGATGCTATTGTGTGCGAGGCAAGGCGAACAGCACATTGAAGAATGAGCTAGTCAAAGCTGTTGGCAAATCATTAATGTAAGGTGTTGGTCTCAACCAAGTTCTCACACTCTCTCTGTGCAAGCTGTTCCCAGGTGACAAAAAACCGAGAGAGACACTATTTTAAGAGCTGATATCACACCTCTCTTTCTATTTTTTTTTTTTACCCCCATCACTTATATTCCCTCCTGAATCTCTTGGTGGGGTGTGGAGGAATATCATCCTGTTTTTCTTCTTCTCTTCTCTCCGTCTTTTCCTCTCTCTCCCGGGTATTATCCCTCCCTGTGAACTCTTGGTCCACATTTCTCTCTAAATTTATAGGCACCCCCCCCCACCCAACCCCCTCACTTGTTGTCTCTCTACATTCACTCCCTCCTCTAACCCCGTCACTCCCCATCATCACACCGTTCCTCCCTCCCTCCCCGCCATCACCCTCCTTCGCCAGGCTGGCTGCAGATTGGCTATTTCCTGCACGCGCCCAGTAGAGCCCTTATCAGAGGTAGAGTGCTGATTGTTGGTCTGTCTCTCAGGCTGACTGACAGTTCGGGCTGCGCTGCTGAAATGCCTGATTTGGTCAATGTTTGTCTGTGGGGCCTTATCTCCACACCTTATATTAACTGCCTTGACAGTATGTGTAGGCAGTCTCTCTCCATCTTGTTGCACCCCCCCCACCACCACCACCACCACTCTGCCCCTCTGCCGCCGCCGCCACCACCTCCTCCCACCCCCTGTCTCTATCTCCATTCACTCTCTATACTCTCTGCTACACACTATAGTCTTTCAGCCAGCAGCTAAACATTTTCCTGCTGATCCTCCTCTTCCATCATTCCCGCTCTTGGAGCTGGATCAGCATCTCCAACACCATAAATGTCACTTTATTTCTTATTTGTTATTTCTTCCAAAAGCCCGTATGGGAGCAGGCATCTTTTTTAAAGGAAGAGTTCACCCAAATTACAAAAAGACATATCCCCCCCCACATGCTGTATCTAACTCATGCAGATATATTTGGTTTAATCTAAATATCCACCTCCTGAATTTTCTGCTGCAAAGTCAATACAACACAGGTGAAGGAAATTTCATTTTTGTTTGTCAAAGCACTGAAGAAGAAGATTTGAAAGATTCACCAGAAGCAGGTGTTTCCAGAAATAATGTCTTTGTTACTCTGGATAATCCAAACACCTCACTGCAAACAACAACTACCTGCTGAAGAAAACGTCTTTGCGTGTTCTTTAGATTATCTGGGGTAACTGGGTTTTGTTAAAATTTTTTTAAAGCTGTGAGCGAAGCTGATGTCAGCATTTTACAAATACCGAAGTCATGATTTGAAACACGCCCAACAAAGAAAGTCTAAAAATGTTTTAATTGCTTAAAGTTTTCCTATTTTATTTCGTGTTAGTTAGTCTGTTCCAATTAGTTTGTATTTATACAGAGGAAATTCCTCTGGAAATCACCAAGTGCTTATGAATAAAGCAGCTTTGTCTCTGTGTTTTCTGCACTTAGTGTAATTAGAGTGAATACCTCTCTCCAGGAAACCTCCCAGGAAATTATTAAGAATGTACAAAACCCCCAAATTAAGCGTGGGATGCTGAGAAGATGATGCAGATGCAGCTGAAAAGCTCAGAAAAAAGGCAGTAAGTGGACCTTGAGGCACACATAAAGCCTTACTGGTTTTTATTTCCTATTATACAGGCCTGTTTCAAAGGAAAAACTTGAATGTACTGAAAGACTCTATCCTTTATTTATTTGTTTTGCTAGACTGAAAGTTTCTAAATTTAAATATATCAAGTCTAAAAACGACATTACCCCAGTGTCTTGTTATAATATAAGATAAGATAAGATAGTCCTGTATTAGTATTATTACAGCAGCAAAGTGGACAGCACAGAGGAAAGAAAAACTGCAAAATGTCAATATGAAATACTTATAAATGATAATATAATACATACAATTAGATATTTAATCATAACAAAAATAGTAGAAGAAAAAAAGGGATGTTATAGCTGTAGTCTTCACTGTGAGCACCGCAAACAAATCCACTTGTGTTGTTTTGGGACTGATGCAGAAAGATGTGCATGACTGGATATTACTGAACCGGCCCTTTAAGGCCTCTCTTGCACAGCTGCATGTATTATGGCGGCAAAAAGGAATTAAATGTCATTTACAAAGTTGGTTGCACATAATATAAAACCTCAAATCATGATGACATAAACACAAAGAGAATAAAACTGTTTGCAGAATGATCTGCAAATAATCAACTTCACATCACCTGCTCTGACACTTAATACCATATTTACTTTTAAGACTTTTAACGACAACTTGGAAAAACTTTAAGTCTCGTGAAGTCTGTATTTTTCTTATTGTCAACAAATCCCATGAAGAGACCAAAACCAGCAGTGAATTGATCCTATTGATGAGTATTGTCAGTGAATCCAGAGCGGCCTGATGTATTACTCCTCTGTGCCGCGGAGCTCGTCTGTTGTCAAAGCACACAAACAAAGTCACACTGTTACACTGGGTAACACGTTCCTACATTACCATGAACACACACACTGCAGTTTACCTTTACTCTGTCCCACATACACACACACACACTCACACACACACCGTCCTGCTGCTGGAAACACTCACCAGAGCACCCAATGTGGATTAATCCGCCGCTGAAAATAGTCCTCAACAAATACACTTTTTTACGTGCGTTTGGGTAACATTTGCTTAAAACCGCAGTGGCCAGCTGTTAAAGGAAATTATTCAGTCTTTTCTTTTTTAAAGAAACAATATATTATTGAGCTGTTTTTACTGTTTGTCCTCAGGAGGAAGAAACAGACTCTGGGCTGAAAGCTGCAGAGGAGCTGGGGAGGGGAGCAAGTCTTGAGGATGGAATTTCACATTGTTGATTTTGGTCTTTTCGTGGGATTTGTACACAATAACAGAAATACAGAATATTGCCAGCTCTGACTTTTAATTCATGTTATTATGATTTAGTAGTGCAGGGGTGGAGTTAGTTGTAGCAGCAGTCAAACCATGACTAAATACCTTGGTGTTCTGCTTTGGTCTCTGTGATCTGACAGTTACTCCAGAGTAGTTATTGCTGTTTAACGAAAAACCATAATCTGACTCAGCGTGATTGTCCCAGTGACTGTGATTACTCAGTTAAATGTACTGACACTAACTGCACCGGCAAAGAGTTAATCCACACATACGTGGAGAATCAGAAACCAAAAGCTCTTCCTGCTTTTTGTTAAGTAGCACTAATCGACAGAGACTGAGGAGGTAAACATGGCCTCTTAAGCGTTATTTATTAATTCACTTTGTTAGCAAGAGGCTGTTCATTCCGTCTGTTAATGGCAGCTGTGGGAACGAATAGAGTTCACACTCACTTGGACCCCTATTGTGTGGCAGGCTGTCAGGTTACACACACACACACACACACACACACACACACACACACACATATATATAAATACTACACAAAAGGAGAGACACTCTGCACAGCTGCCTGTGAGTCGCTTTAGATGAATTGTTTTCTGAAATCAGTGTAGTTGAGGATTTGAGGATTACTGTAGAGAGGCGCCTCAGAGCCGTGTCACACAGTCCGCCCTCGTCTTACACTACGGAAGGTGTGACACGCCTGTCTAACCGGGTGACTTACATCAACTATCAGCTTTTTCTTTCCCACACATATATATGTTCCCATCCTCTCCTTGATTGGGTGCGATGTCGAGCCCTTCCTGTTGCAGAGCGGGATTTTCGCAGCAGGTCTACCTGTGACCTCTGCTGCCGCCCCCGACCGCCGCTAAAGAGAATCATTAAAACGTCAACAGTTCTCTGAAATCACCAAGAATATTTGCCCACGTTTTGATGTTTCTGCATCTGAGGCTCCTGCTTCTACCCCAATGCACTGCAGGCGAATGAAGTTTTGTTCGCACTGGTCATAGCGTTAGCAGCGTTAGCAGCACATCAAGTCACACTGGAGCCACTGTCAGATTTACTTTAATTAACTTTACGTACCTTGATTTGGAGGCGTGGATCTTTATCGGATTGTTTAACCCAAATTCTTTTAAGGTATCAGAAACTGTTGCTTTTCTCAGCGTTTCGATTACTGTGAGTTCATTATTTTTTTTGGGGGGGGGTTTGTGCCGTTTGTTGAACAAAACCGGCCGTTTGAAGACGTCACCACCATTTACAGTGAAGCTGTTTCCATTTTGTGCCGCTGGGGCGGCTGCGGCTCAGGTGGTGGAGCAGGTCATGTGATGTATGTGTGAGTGAATGGGTGAATAGTACTGTAAAGTGCTTTGAGTGGTCTACAAGACTGCACTGTAAATGAACTGCACTGTATAAGTGCTGTGCATTGATTATAGATTTCAGCGCCATGACGTCTCAGAGGGAAATATTGTGGTTTTATTTAGTTACAAGTTACTTTGCAAATTAAGATTTGACATTAATAAACATGTGATGAGCTCATGAAATATGATGCATTTTAATGGGACAGTTTACAAACTGTAACTTGACCATCTACAATAGTTAAATTCAACGTACACGTTAATACAGTCGCAATAATAATCTAATAGTGCAGCATGTGTGGGGGCCATCTTGCTGCAGTGAGGACATGAATGAGAACATTCTGCTCATAAACATTTACACTTTCACCTCTGTAACTTTTATGCTGATGGATTTTGGTGCTGCTGCTTGAATCCTTCCTCCACCTTGTTTCACATTTTCTAGAATAAACAATTATTCAATGCGGTGAAAAAAGTAACTGTCACATGACTTGAAGCCTTAACTACCCCTGGGGAGTGTGTACTGCTTTACAAATAAAAACTTACACATGAGTCATTTAAAAGAAATAGAGTTTGCAGAATGTGACACTGAGCAACTAACGGAATAAATAAAAATATGAGAAATCCAAGTCATTTAGTTGAAATTACAGAACTTATTTCGGTGTCTTGTGGAAGGGTGCGTATATTGGGAGCTTGTCACCTCCAGTATTTTTAAAATCCTGGCTGTGGCCCCGGCCCTGACACGCTGTGGAAGGGGGGGGCGGTGAAGTCCATTTGAAGTGCATTGTTACTTCAGGAAGAAAAAGTGTGAGAGCTGCTAAAAGAAGAAGTAACATTCACTGTGCTGTGGTTTATGAGCTGCTAATTGTCGTCAAAAGAATAAACAGGGAAGAAAAAAGGAGTTTAATCATTTCCCAATTAAGACACTTCCAAAGGTGTTTT
Source organism: Seriola aureovittata (assembly GCF_021018895.1). Classification (NCBI taxonomy): domain Eukaryota; kingdom Metazoa; phylum Chordata; class Actinopteri; order Carangiformes; family Carangidae; genus Seriola; species Seriola aureovittata. The sequence continues at coordinate 21,830,186 of NC_079381.1, read as the reverse complement.
GTGTGCATGTTGCATTCCTTTTAATTAAGGCTGAGACAGAGGTTACTAGTCTATCTTTGTCTCAGTTGTATTTCACGAATTTTCTATTCTGTGTATTTCAACTGTGAAGATTTTAATTGCCTTTAATTATGCGTATTTAATTAATACACCTTCAGTTTTTAGTTTACGAACTTTTAAACCCGTTGAGTTTGAATTGTTTTCTGGCTTTCATTTTTTTTTTTTTTTTTTCTCGTAATACGTTTGTTTGCTTGTGAGATGCAAATCAATACGAGCTGAAGAACAAACAGCAATTAGGAGCTATATATGTTTTTTTTTATATATTCCTGTTCATTTTCAAATGTTTGTTGATTTGAAAACTACGTGAGGAAGATTTCTTCTTTGTTTTTGTTTTTTGTATTTAACCTTGTGTGCGTCTGCTGATGGAAGAGCCTGAGCTTCCACTGGTGTGTGAGCGCATGTATGCAAACGTCAGCTCCTCCAGGTGTGTGCACGGCTGCAGATAAAGAAGCCGGTGGTCATGCAGGACAGTATCTCCCTGAGGAATCCATTATATGCCAGTGGTGTTATGTCATGTCACGTCACTGCCCTGACTCGCTGCCACAACACCAGCATGACTATTTTGCATGTGTAAAGACAGATTATGTACATTTTTTTTTTTGTCACATGTGTCTACCCTGGCTTGTCTATGCATGCATGTATGTATGTATGTGTGTGTGTGTGTGTGTGTGGTGTGTGTGTGTGTGTGCACAAGATCAGGGTTATAGTATATAGTGTCCTGTGCATGTGTTGGCCGTGCACCCCTGCAGACTGCTGTCTGCTTGCCCATTGTGTTGGCTCCTCACACACTGGCTCACTGGAAATATGCCAACAGCTACCCCCATTGTACCCTCTCTGAAAAGACTGAAAGGGCTCTCTCTCAGACACACACACACACACACAAACACACGCACATTCACTTGTCTATCAAACCACATGGCAAAAGCCGTACAATTACCCAATAACATGATGAATATTTACATACATAGCTGATCCTGTTAAGGTTAATGCCATTTTCATTCAGCTCTTTTTGTGCCTCAGTGATCTGAGCACGTCGACGCCGGAGCACCTGGATATGAAAGTTTGCAATTAATTTTGAGACCTGACAGTTTATTAATGAAGGCTGTGGCATCCCGGTGTCTCACTATAGGCTGTAGGATGAACAGTGTCGCTGCGGCGTTGTGGTTTTGAATTCGGCCTGGGGCCTTCGGTACGAGTCGACCTCTGACCTCTGCTGGTTCTTTCTGCTGCGTCTAAATCCAAAACACAGAGAGTTACGTTCAACCAAACGAGGAAGAAAACAAAACCTGACTCACCTCTAGTGTCATTCAGTCTTGCAGGTCTCCAGGTTTGGAGATGTCTGACCCTGTGCCCCAATATAACTGAGGTGAGTGGAATTTCATTATAAATAAGTAAATAAATAAATAAGTAAATAAATAAAAGGGGGGGGGTCATAAAATCTAAAAATTGACCGTGTGTGTCCAGAGACCAAATTGTTGACGGAGGATTATGCAGATGAGATGGGACACTTTTTCTACATTTCTACATCTCTACATTTCACATTTCTATTTTCAAAATGTTTGTTTTTCATTTTCCCACAATGCACTTCCATTCTCCTGCATTGTTTTATATTGTATTGTAAACTCTCTGCATGGCTGGATACCTCCAGAGGCGAGGTACTATTTTGTTTTTTTGTTTTTTTGGGTTAACTGACCCTTCCAGGTGTGTGTGTGTGTGTGTGTGTGTGTGTGTGTGTGTGTGTGTGTGTGTGTGTGTGTGTGTGTGTATGTGTGTGGGAGGGAGCTCAGGTAGATGTGATGACACAGTGTAACACAAATGTATATTTCATTTTGAAAATGGCCAAATCTCAGCTGTGACTTCACGTCTTTGTCTCCTCCTCTCTCGCTGTTCTCTCTATCTTTAAATTTTCACCCTCTCTTCCTGTCTCCTCTGACTTTCCTCTTTTCTTTTTTTTTTTTTAAAACCTCCTTCCCTCCTGTCTCTTGCAGCTCACCAGCACCCTCTCACTCACTCCCTCCCTCCCTCCCTCTATACACTAACCCCCCCCCCCACTTCTCCTCACCCTCCCACTCCCTCTCTCCCTCTCGCTTTTCCCCTGGCAGGCTAGTGATTGACACTTACAAATTACCCGGCGGCAGTGGCATTGTGTGTGACCCCTCTCTCTCATCTCCAGCCCGCTGCCGTTTTGTCATCTAATTACTGTGAATCCCCGGCCTGCTCCCCACTGCTGCATTTTTAATATGCCTGCCCCCCCCACCCCCTCCTCCCTCCACACCCTCCTCACTTTCTCTCTATCTCACACACACACACACACACACACACACACACAATCCCCCTCTTCCATCCATTCACCTGCAGCCTACTTTACCTGCTTCTCTGTCCAATACTTGGAGTGCAACCATCGTCTCTGTATCCTCCTGTGCACCCTGCGAGTGTTTTCTCTCCACCGCCTCCATTATCACACCATCACCTCTCTCCTGCTCTCCTCCTCTCTGCGGAGTGTCACTCCATCCCACACGCCGACCAATCCGTGTCAATCTCACTGTTTGCATTCCAGTTTTTCAGTAGTGTCATTAAAGTGTTTGGTAAACATGTTGTTTGGTTCACATGATCAATACGTGCTAATGAGTGCACGGTGGCTTCTAAAGCTGTTGTGGCAGTTCTGAGGAGTAATTTATAATTTAATAATTATATTATAATAATAATTTCATAATTATATAATGTTTTCATCTGCACATATCATTTAGTGAATTATAGCTCATTATTTATATGTGAAATGCAAAACATGATTTCTTTGTAAATACAACTATAGTCAGAAAAAAAACATAAACACGCTGCGTTTCATTCTAATTAATTTCTGCACAATGTACAGTTTCTAATTGGGCGTGATTAATGTCTGTTTGCTTCTCATATATATATATAATACATTTGAATCTGTTGTATGAAAGAGTGCAAAATTTCAATGGAAGCCATTCTTCTACTTCAAGGTGATGAACATATGGACCAAATAACATTGTGTCACAGAGTCTTTCTGGTTTAAAGAAAAATAAATAAATAAATAAATACAGATAAAGTTGTTGGAAATTTCCATGTAGAATAAAGAGTTACACTGCAAAGAATAATAAATGCATTCAGAGTACAGGCGCAGATAAAGACCAGGAAGTTTTCACATTTTGCGGCATGACACGGTGCAAATGTCCAAACATAACACCAGCAATTCCCTCTCATACCTGGGCCTCACATACAGTTTCTACCTGCTTCTTTGTGTGTGTGCGTGTGTGTGTGTGTGTGTGTGCGTGTGTGTGTGTGTGTGTGTGTGTATTTGTGTGTGTGCTGTGTCCATGGCTCAGCTGCCCACAGCCAGACTGAGCTCCCCCGCCGATCCCCATCTTCCAGCTAGAAATCAGCAGAGCATGGCAGACTGCTGCTACAGCACAGCTCCAGAGGAAGGAGGGAAGTGAGAGAGGGAGAGAGAGAGAGTAGAAGGAGATAAAGACGAATAGAAAAAGAGAGGAAGAGGAGAGGAATGGTTGAAGAGCTAGAATTCATTTTCAGTGTTTTTCTTTTTCCTTTTTTTTTTTGTCTTTGGTTGCATAGCTCTGCAGATCAGAAAGTTTTTTATTTAGAGTCCCGGCGATGACGGATGCCTCACGGTGCAGCTGAAGCAGACGTGGAGGCAGCCAGGCCAGGCGGGGGCCGACCTGCCCTTCCACCTTCTGATGTAGCTCCAGGGCGTGGTAGGATTTAGCATGGCCTCATTACCTTGTCATGAGTTTGGAGAAATATGGGCCTCCTGAGAGAGGTTCAGGGACATGGACTGATGAAAAGAGAAAAGGAAGGGAAGCTGACAGCAGTCGCATGGAGAACGCAAGAATAAAAAAATTTATAAAAAAAAACAGAGGGAGGAGGTGGGATGAATGAAGAAAAAAAAAAAGAAGGGAGGAAAATCATTGGTAAGAGAAGGAGGGAAATTGAGAGAGAGAAAGGGAGGAGAGATGTTGGCAGAGCTGGAGAAACAGAGAGAAGGTGGAGAGGGATGGAGTATGGCAGGGAGTGGCGAAACTAATGGTCCTGCCTGGAGAGAAAGTAGTCAATCAATCATCTTTAAACAAAAGCAGCAGGCCCAGGGGAATATTTAAGAAGTGCTTATTTAATTAAAAGTCCCTTTGCTCATATTTATGGGCCATCCTTCCTTCAAATATTAACCTTGCAGGTCCTGGGAGGCCTCGGACGGCCCGGCCCCGCACTGTGGGCTGGATTGCCTGGACCGGGGGCAACAGAGGAAATACAGTACGTCATCGCATCAGGACTCTGATCTCAGATCTCCAGCTCTTTACCCCGACATATGTATCAATTACCTGTCACTGTCTGTGTATGTAAGAGCAGAGGAAGAAATACTCGGACACTTTACTGAAGTGAAAGTAAGTTACAAGTAAAAGTACAGAAGTATTATCACCAAATCCTACTTAAACTGTCAGAATTAAAGTAGTCATTGCAGAATAGAGCCTCTGCTGTTTTATTCTGTGTTATATTATTAAATTATTAATATTCAAGCATTAACATTTAAGTGTAATCTGAATATTGTTGCTAGATGAGTTGCGTAATTAAGTACATTTACTCAAATGCAAATCTAAGGTACTTGTACTTCATTTGTCTACTTACGTGATACTTTGACTCCACTTAACTTCAGGGGCAAATGCTGCACTTTAATAAGTCAATTTCATTTATTTGACAGCTAATTTTCAGAATTAAGTTACATATATATATGTATTTATATGTGTATATAATTATCTTATTTAATACAGTGAATTACTGTAGTTATAGTAATTAATCTACACAACATTATATACTGTGAGTTAAAAAAAGCTCAACTAGCTGCAGCATAAATTACTGCTTCAACATTAATGTATCACTAATAATATTCCAATCATATAATATCTAGGTAATAATATAACACTGACAGAAGCCTGTTTTTCTCCATAACGAGTGGTTTGATACTGGAAATACATTTTACAGATAATACTTAATAAGAGTTTTCTGCTTTAAGTCTTAATGGTGAAGTAATTAGTAAGAACTGGAGCAGCTGACAGTTATTTTTATTATCGGTTGAGCTGTTGATTTTTTTTTTTTCTGATTCATTAATCAATTCTTTGGTTTGTAAGGTGTCAAAAAAAAAAAAAAAAAAGTTGTAAAAATTGTTAAAGATCAAAGGTCTTGTTTTTTTTCCCCTAACAACAGTCCGAACCCCAAAGAGACTTTTTTACTCCAGAAACTTCGACTTCCGTTATGTTGATGAGTGACACAGATTTAAAAACGAATCAGCAGAGGCCACGATATCTTCACTTTTACTACGTTCAGCTGTAAAAATGTTGGATTTCCCACAATGCAACCAGGAGCATCTTCTTGTTAACACACTTTAAAACAACCGTCCGCGCTGACCCGGACACGTGCTCACCGAGTTACAAAAGGTCGAGGCAGTTTGTTTTTATCCGACACATGCAGCAGCAGATGTTGGATTCTGTCTTCCTGGTGGACGGAGGGTGTAAATGAGCATGTGCAGTACGAGCGTCACTGCTCCGGCATGTTCTGCCTATTGGAGGATAAAGACTTGCTGCACCCGTCCCCAGTTTCTCCAACGTAGCTCCTCAAACAATGTAAAGATAATTCGGCAGAATGGAGAAGGCGTAAATATGAATAATTTCCCCCCCAAGTCAATTTAAACATGTGACATGTCACACTGTGGTGTTCACCCAACGTCTCCTCTGTGTTCTCACTTTCAGCATAAAGCGGCGTTCCTCTGCTCCTGCGCCCCTTCATCTCCTCGCCGCCTCGCTCTCAGCTGATGTTCGGAGCTGACATCAAGCGGAGGGACGGGCTTCCTCCTCGCCGACATCAGACGCGTTCTCACACATTTACACACATCTTCAGACTGCGGGGACTATCAACACTTCAGTGTTCTCGGTTTCTAATGAGAATGAGATCACAGGTAATGTTCACTTAAGACCTTCAAAAACACTCCACTTTACATTGCTGTTTTATGAACCGGTGCTCACTTTGTGGAAGCACCTCACTATGTTTAAGCACTCGTGAGTGTTTGTTCATTATGTTTGGTGATAATTACACACAATTCCTGCAATTGCTTTAGCTCATATCTACATGTTTGGCTTTTTCTGCCTTGAACTTATTTACTGCGTTCTTCATTTTGAAACTCAACATTTTAACAGCAGAGTTGATTGGGAGTAAAAGCATTGTTTCTTTTCCCAGCGTATTAAAGTCACAACCTTCGTAGTTATAAAAGTCTGCTAAGGGACTTCAGGTTCGTGCGTTTGTTTCAGAGCTGATTGGTTAACAATCGTCTTATTTAAAGCAGCCATAATCAATATTTTCTCATTAACGATGGATCACGTGACTTCTTTGAATCCCCAGCGAATCATCACCCAACTGCAGCTGGAGCTGTAGGCGCTCTGTGTCCTGACAGAGCCGAAGACCTGCAGCTTTCAGCTCAAGCCAAGTCAATTTTATTGATACAGCCCAATATTAAAAATAACAGATTTACATGAAGGATAGCACCCATTTTAAACCCTTTAAAATATGTTTCAACAGTCATTAAGCCTCAGTTTGTTAAATGGAGTAAACATTTAAGTAGCTGTGAGTTGGAGTTAGATTTTTTGGGAAACTGCAGCTGAGGAAACAAAGTCACTGTAATAACCCTACTGCAAATAATGTCCCCAGTGAATGGTGCAGAATTACAATTAAGATCTCCATCATATGGGAGATAAAATCACAGTCCGCTAAAGATTAAATGAGAAACTCATGATGAGTTTCGAAAACACACACAACTTTATGACGTCATCTCACACGCGTGACGCTTCGTCCGTGATGATGACCGGCTGGAAACTTGTGGGAGACACGTATGAAACTAAAATATATATGAATATAATATAATTTCACCTCTGATTTTTGTGCTGGTAGCGATAGCAGTAATAAGTAGATTTTGAAGCTTAAAGAAAAGTCTGTTGTGTGTCCTGTATTCGTGTGATTGACAGGCCTCTGCAGCTTCCACACTCAATACTGTAAACCTGGACACACATAATAATACCACTGTTCCAGCTACAGGAACCTAAACACAGCCTCGGCTGCAGAAATTAAATGAACTGGATGGACTTTTCATTAAGCAGCTGTTTCAGTTCAGTTTTACAATTTCGACATATTGATTTCTCTCACTGGATTGCACTGATTTGTCAGGTGTCCCTAATATAATACATAACATATAAAACTCCAGGTACCTGTCACATAAGAAAGGAGCTCATCTTCATCTTGTTTAAAATATGAATCCAACCATTAATCCAATAACTAATTAATTAAATCAAGAAACATTTCAGAGTCGGTGTAATGAGTTTGTAGTAACACTTAAATCTCTACAATTTGAGATTTTGTCTTTGAGTATCGTCCTAGTAATCAAATCAATGGCTACTTTAAACTACGAGACAATCAGATGCTGTGTCCCAATTCAGGGTGTGTGTGTGTGTGTGTGTGTGTGTGTGTGTGTGTGGGTGGGGGTGGGGGTGGGGGTAGCAGTCTATACGAAGGCGTCGTAGACCACGAAGGCCGAACCGGAATGAGTCTGGA